>NC_082646.1:86758155-87358155 GCF_028023285.1 Balaenoptera ricei
TAATCTATACACTTAAAGATATTAAAATATTCCTAACATTGCCATGTTATATGTATATTTATATGTATAAATAAACATCACACTCATATACACACATGGGCACACACACACACACACACACACACACACACACACACACACAGTAGCACTTATCAAATAATACTGCTTTATACCACCTGGCTGTTAATTTAAATTTGGAGCAAGTGAAATATACACCACCTAGGAGAGTGTACCTTTGACCATGAAGAGTGCGGAAAATCACCGCTGTAATTGATACTTTTCATTCATCATGAAAAGTTTTTATACTGTCAGTAGAGAGAAAGCCACATTTCATTTTGTCAAGCCAAAAACATACTACCTAACTGCCTTTGTATAAAAGCTAACACAACATGTCAAAAATAATAGCATAGCCCTCAATATACATTGAACTGGTGAAAGCAGTTAGGAATGGTTTGGCAAAGATAAAACGTAAAGTTAAGTTTTACATTATTTTCTTTTCATTCACATTCACACCAGGTAGACCTTGTCAAATACCTATAGTAAAGAAGAACGTGTTCACGCATGCAGAACGAAATAAAATAAGATTAAAAGCTCCAGGAAATCTGCCTGCTTCAAAAAACCATTAAAGTGTGCCTATCCCTCAAGCCTTACAAATGTGTTAATTGTCGTGTTTCAGTCATGTAAATATGTTTCAGCATAAAGTAAGCAAGATTTCCTGTTATAGAAGCACTGCTATCTGGGGGTGTGTGGGTAGGGAGGGACGAACAAGGACTAAATAACACACTGTAATGAAACCTGCCTTTGGGCAGCACATGCCTCAGTTCTGAATGCCCAGAAATACTTCGCAGACGCTCTGGGCTGCCTAGCAATGGGAATTTCTAATTCTGGCTAGCTTGACAAAGTAAATACAACTATTGAACATAAGGCAGCTCCTAATAAAAAACAACAATTCCCCCTTGTAAACACCTACAGTTGGCCCCATTAAAAATTCTTTCTTCATATCCAGGAACTAGCAAACCCTTAAACGTGGGGATCTCAAAGTAACTACAGAGCAGTTGGGAGATTTAATGCTGTCGACATGTTATACATTGCCATTTCCACCGAGCCCTTCATACCCCATCTCAGGGCTTTGTGGAGCAATGTTCTGCACACACTGTAGGGCATTATGCAAGCAAACACATTGGCCATTATGCTCCTAGGACTCATTTGTGGACAGCCAAAAGGAAATCAATATATGTTCATACTTACATACGAAAATATATGGTTGAGGGAGTGTTCATCCAAAGCTGCCAATTTGGAGTTATTTAGTGGACTGAAATTAGTGTGATAACTAAAGCAATTATCTGATTTCAAAATTCTCTGATTCCTGCTTTTTCACATGTTAGAATTCATCTCTTCCATTAGCTATGTATCAGTCAGACCTCTGCCAGTCCCTAAGTTAAAGTGCATCTGCTATAGTTTCAAAAATCTCTAGGATTTAGGGATCAGCCTTGAGCTTACACACATATTTATCTGCTAACAGTTTACTGAGTAGGAAGCTTCAGATTATAGTAAGGAGCAAACATTAGTTTGAATTCTAGCAGACAAGAACAGATTGTACCTTTTGCCACCTCCAGAATAGTTTCCATATGCTTTAAGAGAAAAAAAGTTCGCATATAATTAGTAGTTTGAATTTATTTCTAAAAGAAGTGTTTTTTTCAAGCTCAACATTCAGATCCGAAAACGGTATATGTTCCTAAAATATCTTACTATTCTTAAGCCATCGGAGGGGTGGTACCAAAATATTGCTCCTAAAATGTTTCCTCACTTGTCTCGGGTAGAAAAGGGGCCTTCTGGACAAAGCAGGCTTGAAGAGCCTATCAAAACGACGGTCTCTCCACAGAAAGATCTCAGTCTTCTTCCACTTAACTGCCAGAGCAGCAGTAGGCCCTAGATCTCAAGAGTCTCTCAGCTTGGCCCTGCTCAAGCTTAATTCAGATTCTATACACTCTGGAGCTTATATGCTCCTGCCTGCATTGTGTGGTCCAGAGCCCATACGAGCCTTGCGTTAAGCAGAGTTGGAGACCAGTCAAAAGATTGCCAGAGTGAGAAACCCTGCTACAGTTCAGGAAGGATGAATGAGAGGGAGTCCGTTCAGGAGATATGGGGAGTCTCATTCAGGCCGTGATGCACAACCACAGGATCACAGTGGCCATGTGGGACTTAGCCACCCCATTCCTTTATCCTTTATCCATCCCAGAGAAGAGGCTAGTGGGGGGGGGAGGGCGAGGGGAGGCATCTTTCACAGTTTCTACTGTCCAAGTTTAGGTCACAATTCAAGTCACTTTATTCCAACTGTTAACCTAAATGATATATTTTTTCAGTCCTGCTCGTGTTAGAACATGAATGAGAATAAAATGTGCAAAAGAAAAAGGAGAGACCCAAAGAAAAGAAAAAGATACTGCCTTTAGTTTGTGTAGAAAGTACAACTATTTTAAGGAAAGTTCTCCAGGAATAATCTAGTTTGTTCTCCATCAGTGTATGAAATAAAGGAGGAGAATAACATGACTCCCCATATCTCCAATGTCTGAAAGTTCAGGAACATTGGAACTGAAACATGGTGGTATTCTCATTATTATGTAGTCCAAAAGATGCTGACTCACATTTTAAGAGGATTAAACGCAACAAGCCGTCCCCACAAACAGCACTGCCAGAGTCTTTCCTCCATGCACACTTCACACAGGGCCCAACCCCTCCACCTGGAATCTTCCTGTTGGGCAGGCGTCAGGCTGAGGACCACCACTCCCCACAGGAGCACAGCAGGAGTGGGAGGATCCTGTGGGTCACTTAGTGACTAGAATGTCTTTTCTGAATCAAAAGAAAGCAGGATCTAGAACAGCCTGTGTACACCACCTTTTGGGAAATTCTGTCTTTAATAGAATACAGATTTGCAACAACTGTTGTTTTCTATTATTGACCCACAGCATCCTCCCACTCCCACCATGCTCCTACCAAGCCAAACTTCTCCTAGCCGCGGCCACTCCCCTGTTTGGTGACTGCTCCAGAAAAGGTGCCCTTTTATCTGTCCTTCGAAAATGCCAAGCTTATTCCTACCTTAAGACTTTTGCATTTCATTCCCTTTGCCTGGAAACTTCTTTTTCAGGTCCTCATTGGTCTTTTCTGAAAATTTAGATCTTAGCTCAAATGTACTCTGCAGAAAGGCTTTCACCAATTAGAGTAGTACCCCCAGACAGTATCATATCACCATGTTTCATTTCCTTAAAAGACTTCTCACTGTCTGAATTATCTTCTCCATTTGTTGGCTTTCCTGTATGTTAGCTGTCTCTCCTTGTGTTAATAAGTGTCTATGTATTGTCCCTTTCTGAAGTTGTAAGTTTTTTGAAAGCAAGGATTTTGCCTGTCTTGTTCACTATTTTACCTCCAGTGCTTAGAAAAGTTCTGGCACATAGAGCAGTGAGTAAGAATGTGGACTTTGAAGCCAGAATGCCTGAGTTCAAATCCCATTTGAATACCCTGAAGTTGTGACATCACTTCGGTATTTTTCAGACTTGGTCACGTATTCTACAACCAGTTGAAAGGGAAGCTTGGAAGTAAAGTCTTTATTCAGGATGGCCGTATATTCCCGGGTTCTTCTACTAAAGGAGGAAGGGAGAGTGGACACTGGAGGTTAATGACAGTCTCTATCAGAGTCCACAGCCCTTCGGAACCCAAATATCCGTGCACAGCCTCTTCCCACACACTTACCTCTTCTTCAGGGGTGAGTGGGGAATCCTACTGGAGAGAAACTGCAAAAATTCTCTGCCCTGGCAGTAGAGGAGTGTAGCCGCGTTTGTAACCCTCAGTTCTGCCCTCTGGAAGGAACTCCCTTGTCCACTCTTCTTTGTACCCCTTTAGAAAGTTATTCCTTGTCCATTATCATTGATGGCTACGTGAAGTCGCTATTAGAGTCTGTGCCCTTTGGGGGCTGCACAGTTTTTACAGCCCACTTATTGATAGATCAGATTTGGGGGCTTAAGATTTCTTTAGGGGTTGAATACTCATATACTCTTGACCAGGCTTGTAGTTTCTTTGGCAAAACAACCCCCAATCTTGGGGCAAGTAACTTCCCGCTGCCACTGCTGCCGGTGCTTCTTGGCCCCCGTGAAGCAAGTCACTGGACACTGAAACACTGGGCTGGCCTCCATTTCCACAGCTGCCTCTCTGCTCCCATGAAGCCTATGAAGCTGTTGACTAGTCACTAGAATGCAAAAAAAACACAACAACACAAAAAACTGTCCCTGCAACAGTGCTTGCCAATTGCAGCAGTAAAAGTAGCAGGAGGAGAGCACCTGCTTCTCTTCCACCTTCTAAATCTAGTACAGCTGCGTCTAACTGGATAAGCCTAATTCACACCTTTCCAGCCTCTTACCTGCAGGCAGACACACCACAAGGCAGTTGAAATGGGCGCATGTCCACCACAACTCTTACCTTGTAAGACTTGAGTCTTATTTTCTGGCCTCTCTGTTCTACCTATACCTCTCTCTTTCATCTTACTTGTAACTACCTTGAAGCCATCTGAAATAATAGACTTGAGAGGGAAGGCAACACCCTTAATCTGACTTTTGTCTCTGAGCTGGCTCCCATTTTTCTGGCCAGCCTCTTAATGAGGTATTTCACCGAGGCTTAGGGGCAAAGACATCTGTGAAGGTTGCCTGCTCTGGTGTGCAATTGCAGAAATAGCTGGGTTTTTTCAACCTTCTGACATCCCAAATTACCAAGCTTTTATTCACTTTAAGTTGTGAGCTGCAGGCAGGGCATTTCCTTTAATAGAGTTGTAGTTCCTCTACCTCTTCTTGCATATTCTGTAGCTCTAGCCTAAGTTCATTTCTCTTTCATAAATAACTTTGCCAAAAATGGCAAGAAGCCACTAACACAACAATATCCTGAATTTCTCCAACGTTTCAACTAGAGCCACAGGCCTAACAAGGGTAGTCAGCTTTCCAATCTGTGATACTGACCTCACTGCCCACCTTCCAACCACTAAGCCAACTTAGATTTTTTTTTTTTTAACATCTTTATTGGAGTATAATTGCTTCTCAATGGTGTGTTAGTTTCTGCTCTATAACAAAGTGAATCAGCTAACACATATATATGGAATCTTTAAAAAAAAATGGTTATGAAGAATCTAGGGGCAGGACAGGAATAAAGACGCAGATATAGAGAATGGACTTGAGGACACAGGGTGGGGGAAGGGTGAGCTGGGACGAGGTGAGAGAGTGGCGTGGACTAATACATACTGCCAACTTAGATTTTGATGGTAGAACTCGATCCATTTTTCAGGTCCCAAATTCTCCGTAAGGAGGATATAGGTTAGGCTGCTATTAAAGAAATTCAAAGATGCAGTGGCTTAAATAATATGGAACACATACCACATAAAAGCTCAATTTGGTGGCCCAGGGCTCTTTTGGTGCCAGGTGGTGACAGGAGACCCTAAACTAATTCTGTGGTTTTGCTATGCCCTCCTCAGCCCATAGCTTCCGTTTGATGGCCCAGGACAGCTGCTTCAGCACCTACCCTCAAGTCCACATTTCAGCGAGTGGGAAGAGGGAAGTTTGGCTTGTCCCTAACGTTGTGGAGCCTAGAGCAGGAATGCAAATAAAGGACCACATTATTATATGCCTCAATATTTAAAAGTTACCAAGCCAAAAAATCATTAAATATGCTTTCCCTTCCTTCCTTCACAAATATACCTACCTGGAAAGCCAAGTTTAAATTTAGGATCAGGGTTCTACTCCAGAACATGGAGACATAGGCAGAACGGGCCTACAGCCCATCTCCTTTCTCTCCCCACCCCCGTCTCCTTCCCACACACAGCGGGCAACGTGATTGTGCCTGGGGACACCCAGCCTTCACATCCAAACTCTGTCCACACTCCCCACAAACAGCCACCCCTTGGCTCCTCCTGGGGCCCCAGGGTGTGCACATAGACGACACAGTTTGCCCACGGTGGTCAAACCTGGGGAAGAGACCGACCTGTGCAGGCTTTGTGGCCATTTGCACAGGGAGTTCTGAGGTTCTGAGTACCCAGAGTGTGTCCTATAATGAAGGGTACAGGCTCTAGATGGGCACATCCCCTTCGCCCTGTTAATTCCTCACCCCATGAGGAGGGGTGGGTCAAAGCCCAGGGCGGGGGTCCTCTTGCTGGGGTCGAATAACGATGCCAAGGGAAAAGGGAAGTAATTGGCACCTCCCCCTCTCTAAGGATCTAACCTTGAGCTTAATCATAGCACTTCTGCTCAAGATGAAGCAACCAGAGCTTAATCACTCAGCCTCAGCTATTGGCAAAGGCAGCTGGGGAGCGTGGCCTTTATTCTGGGAGGCCATGTGTCCCACTAATACTCAGAGATTCTTTTACTCGCTGCAAAGGAAGAGAATAGATATTGGGAGTAAGCTAGCAATCTCTGCCACAGACACATGCCTTTTCACAAATCACACTTATGTTTAGACAAGTGAGTTCTTCACAATCTGCTTTCAGAGAGGTGAGTTTGGAGGCAAGACAATACTGTCAGTTATAATTGACGGTCAAAATAATTGCACACCTGAGCATTTTTCAATGGGCAGCCAATGTGCAATGTTCCGGCTCTGAAATTTTGTCTAATTTTCAGATCAATCAGGAAGAACCAAATGAATTTTTTTCAATTCAAAGGATATAGTATGATTATGACATTCAATAAAACAATTTTAATCCAAAACCCTGGGGATGAATTGGATCTTAAACAAACAAACAAAACTGAAACCTAAAACCTGACCATGTTTTGGCAGCATTTCTTCCAGAAATATTCGGCTGCTATCAAATGTACACTTATCAATCCAAAAAGAGCCAAAATATGGTTCTGGCATGATTTCCACTGCCCTACTCATATACAAGAGTAACACAAAATTCACAAAATTAGGCAAATGCATCTTCCACACGGCAAAATTTTAGCCAGATATAGAATAACTACAATGTAACATTGCATTGTAATAATGTAATGATTATGGAATAATATAAATGCAATAATTTAAAAATATAATAATTATGTAACGGCATATAACACTGTGCGAGTTTTTTGCAATAATATAAATGCAATAACTTAAAAATATAATAATTATATAACGGCATATAACACTGTGCGAATTTTTTGCACTCTGAACTCTTGTGAAGAAATAATAGTGATGATGAATAGCATATCAAAGCCTGCTTCATCTGGTTCCTTCCCTCTACCCTCCTCCTAGCGCCCCCCGGAAGGAAATCAGTCTCTGCACAAAGGAAATATATCCCTTTTTATGATATAAAAGAGACTCTGAGCACTACTTTAACCCCTGCCCTCTGGGCTGGGGGGGGCATCAGGTGTGCATTTCCTTGGTCAGAAACTAAGTAGGGAGCCTTCCGCCATTAGCAGGGGCTCACACAAAGAGTGAATGCTTCGGGAGGGTGATCGTTTTGCTATGGCCCTTCTCGACACTGTAGCTGACTACTGGTTGTCTCCCAGTATCCATTTGCTCCTTCTTCCATAGTAATGCATTTGCTGAACATTTTCACATATTTTAAAACATTTCCCAGCCTCCCTCACAACCAGGTGTGGCCATGTTTAAGTTCTGGATGTGTATGGAAGTGATGTGTCCAACTTGCAAGTCTTCCTTCATGGCCCCTGCTTCCCACCAGCTGAGAGAGAGCAAAAAAGATCAGCCTTGGAGCCAGAAGTGGGAGCCGCTTGTTGAGGATGGCAGACCAGTCCTTCCGGTTCAGCATTGCCTACTTCTGGCCCATAAAGTGGGAGATAAATAAACTTCTATCTGTTTTTTAGCCGTTTCTTGAAGTGGGTTGGGATATCTCTGTATTGCAGCTACTTAGCCTATACTCTAATTCATTCCCTACCATCCAGAGCAGTGCCTCATAACACAGAATATGGCTACAGAAATCAGCAAATCATGCTCCAGGTTAGGGCATCACACAGCTCTTGAAAGAATCAATGGAGTGGGATGACGAGTCTTTTGTGCATTGGTTTCCTGCCCATGATATAAAGAAGGGGAAATGCTTTTAAAACTTGAGTGGAGAAGCTTCATCTTCTGACATTTCTTTTGTTATTGTGTCAGCATTAAATACATGTGCAAGATAGATTTTTTTAAAGATAAATATAGGCTTCCCTGGTGACGCAGTGGTTAAGAATCTGCCTGCCAGTGCAGGGGACACAGGTTCAAGCCCTGGTCTGGGAAGATCCCACATGCCGCGGAGCAACTAAGCCCATGCGCCACAACTACTGAGCTTGTGCTCTAGAGCCTGCAAACCACAACTACGGAGCCCACGTGCCACAAATACTGTAGCCCGCGCGCCTAGAGCCTGTGCTCCGCAACAAGAGAAGCCACCGCAATGAGAAGCCTGCGCACTGCAACGAAGAGTAGCCTCCGCAACTAGAGAAAGGTTGCATGCAGCAACGAAGACCCAATGCAGCCAAAAATAAATAAATAAATAAATAAAATTTAAAAATAGATAAATAAAAATAAATAAATGGACCCCAAATTGCCTCCTTAATACAGCCATGCATATTTTCACTGGCCCAGAAGCCAGGCACCTAACATGCCCCGTTTTCACTATTTTCTTACTAAGTATGAGGGAAATTATTTAGCCTTTTTAAATCTTCCCAGAAGTGGAGACAATGACTGCAGTTTCCTTTTATATTTATATTTCTTTACAGCACTGCAGTAGAGGGCAATGTGTAGTAAATGCTAAGACTTAGTGATGAGACCTGCTGGCCAAGTCCAATATTCTGTTTCTGTTGCTTACAAATATGTTTTTCATTAAATTTGTAGATTCATTTCCTTGCCCTAATAAGCTCACTTATTTTTATCTTGTCCCAAAGGTATTTTTATGAGCCACCTCAAATGCCTTCTTGAAGCAAAAAGAGGTAGAAATAAATTAGTGTAGTACTTAATAATTCACAAAACACTTCATATCTCATATGATCCCCATAACGGTCTTATGAGGGGAGAATTATTCACTTGTGATAGATGAGGAAACTGAAGCTAGACAGGTGAAGTGACTTATCTGAAGTCACATTGAGAGCGAGTGACAGAGGGAGGTATTAAACTGTCACTGGCTGCCTCTGTGAAGGGACCAATGTAGAACCTATATGTTCTAAGGTGTTTACAAGTTTTAATTTAAATTGATTGTGTTTTAAAGAAAAAAGAAAAGAACTATTAGGAAGTATTTTGAAATATTAACTCCTATTTCTGTGATTGTGAGTAATGGAAAGTTTGACTTTTCAGGAAATGTCATAAATTTTAAAGAATTAAAACAAATCTCTATTCATTTGCTAAGGGTTAAAATGTACTACACCAATTGTTTTCAGAAAACAAACAGTGCCTGGTGGTTTGGCCTTGGCAAAATATGAAAAATATAAATTGATTTAACTTATTTTAATGGTATGTACCTGCAATTTGTCTCAAATCCAGGTGTAACCTAGATTCATTATCTTGCCCCTTCTGTCTGGGAACTGTGAGTGCTGAGCACAGGTCTGGCAGGCTGGGAGAAAAGGAATTAGGAAGAGAACTGTGGAGCCAGGAAACCCAATCCTATGTACAATCAGTAGAGTTGCTGACTCAAGAAGGAACAAAATATAGTCAGTGGCTCAGCCCAACAAAGGGACAGAGAGGAAGGCAGAGGGGAAAGAATCTCAGTCCAGCTCGGCTTGGTACTTACTCCCTGGAGCCACAGGGCAAAGCACTTCCGCTGCTACTTCTTTATTACGACCCAGGGCTTCCTATAGGGCTAAGGGTGCCTTTTGGCAGGAACTCCTGTAATCCGCCAGGGCATTTTGTCAGCCTCGCTATTTCCCACCTTGTAGCACTGAAGAAAAGGGACCCATTAACGCAGTGGGATGAATCGCTGTAAAGTACATAGGCCTCTGCGGAACCTTGGGAGTTGTCGCACCTTTCCCAGATCCCTTTGCCTACATAGAAATCATCATTCAAGACAAGGCATTCATGGAAAAAATAGGCAGGCAGTCAGCCAGACAAGCATCTCCTTCCTCCCAGAATCTGGGAAAAGAAAATCAGGTGGAAAAATTTTAGCTCAAGATGTAAAGTAGGGCTTCCCTGGTAGCACAGTGGTTAAGAATCCGCCTGCCAACGCAGGGGACAGCGGTTCAAGCCCTGGTCTGGAAAGATCCCACATGCCGCGGAGCAACTAAGCCCGTGCGCCACAACTACTGAGCCTGCACTCTAGAGCCCTTGAGCCACAACTACTGAGCCTGCGCTGTAGAGTCCGCGAGCCACAACTACTGAAGCCCGTGCGCCTAGAGCCCGTGCTCCGCAACAAGAGAAGCCACCGCAATAAGAAGCCTGCGCACCGCAACGAAGAGTAGCCCCCACCCCGGCTCTCAGCAACTAGAGGAAAAACCCGCGTGCAGCAGCGAAGACCCAATGCAGCCAAAAATTAAATAAATGGATAAAATAAAATAATTTTTTTTAAAATGTAAGGTATGTTTTTGGCACTGGCCTCAGAACCCCAGGTATAAAATGAGAAAGATGAGTACCTTGATCTGGTTTACAAGATTGAATCTCTACAAGATTTTTTGATAGTCTTGATTTTTACTGAAACCATTACCCAGTGCAACGTCAAGGTCCAAACGTTTATACCCCCACAGCCTTGCAGCTTTGGTCTAAACAGGTCACCGTACTGTGTAGAGTATCTTACAGCACATTTTCTCAGAAGACAGATCTGGGGTACAGCAGCATCTGAACGTTTACGTGTCAAGTGTGTAAATGCTTTGGAAGCCTCAAAGGGAAAGTGCCTGACACACCTGGCAAGCCTGGAACCTGATCTCTCCTTCTTCCTCGCTGCTTCACATCGCACTGACATGGTGCACGGGGGGAGGCTTAGAAAGGGAGAAAACAAAACCCACTGCTTGAGACTTTAGGCTGCAGAGTAAGCTCGTTCGAGTAATAATCAACAAAAGCTGGCAAAATCACACGTAGATTCACATATTTCCAAGAGCCATCCTTGGGCTTTTTTCAAAGGACATGGGTGTGCAACTAGCTTTTACGGTGTGACATTTGGTTAGAAGCATTTAACCACATCACCCCAAATTTTTGTGCTCAGAAGTTACACACGAATGGTATTTGACTCTTCTTCAAAGCCATTCAACCTGAAAGATTTCCAAGCATGTCACACGTCACATTTAGCTACTTTTGCTATGAAGGGCTTTCCGCCAACTGGCTCACGCTCATTGCCTAGAGCAGCAAAGGAAGAGAAATTTTTAGCAAATAGGTAAGCTCCTGAAATAAATGATATTATGCTGGTTCTGAATAAACTACACTAGTTTTCTCATTTGGATTGTCAGAGCAGTAGAAGCCTTCCACCAAATGCATCTTAGAGATGTATCCGTTCCACCGTTAAGCAAATCACCATTTCTGTATGTCAGAATCCAGTTCAGTATTTAACACCTAGCCCATCTCGGTGAAGCTTTCTGGCCCCCTCCCCGCACCACGATTTCTGCTTTGTCTCTGCCGTTCTTGTAGACAAAACTTGGACTGCTCACTATGAGGGTTACCTGTGTGCTTGCCTCATGCCTGTTACTGGATTGTAAGGCAGCACGGAGTGTGGAGGGTGCTCTGTTCACATATCTTTTCAGAATGCCTTGCTTCGAGTAGATTCTAAATATTTGTTGACTCCAGTTAATTTCCTAAACAGCCTAATCACCATCTGACCTCATCTTTTTGAGGTCCCAACCAAAAGTATACACACACACACACACACACACAAACACACACATAAGTTTTGTTTTGTTTTTGTTTTTTTTAAAATCTTCATCCTTCCTGTTTTCACATTTATTTATTTATTTATTTATTTATTTATTTATTTATTTATGGCTGTGTTGGGTCTTCGTTTCTGTGCGAGGGCTTTCTCTAGTTGCGGCAAGCGGGGGCCACTCTTCATCACGGTGCGCGGGCCTCTCACTATCGCGGCCTCTCTTGTTGCGGAGCACAGGCTCCAGACGCGCAGGCTCAGTAATTGTGGCTCACGGGCCCAGTTGCTCCGCGGCATGTGGGATCTTCCCAGACCAGGGCTCGAACCCGTGTCCCCTGCATTGACAGGCAGATTCTCAACCACTGCGCCACCAGGGAAGCCCCATGTTTTTTAATGGTGACTTTTCTTTAAGTTTCAGAGAGCCTTCAGGTCATGCATATACCCTAGTCATTTTTCCTTTGCTCATTAGCAATTACTACAAGATCTTAAAGAAACATTTAAACTCAGCCATATAATTAAATATCTCTTCCCCTCCTGCTTCCTCACGTGAACACTGATAGAGTTAACACTACTGCAAAGACATTCGTGACCTCAGACTTTAGAGTCATGCATGTCTTTTAGATTCCTTCCTGAGCCTTTCACACTTTCATTTCTACCTGAAATCCTTTCTGAAACTAGGGTATGAAGAAATGAAAGAATTGTTTAAAGCAAAGGCAAAATGTGTCTTATTTGAGTTCTTTTTTATTATTCAAGAAATAGACATTTAATGACTTAAGTGACAGGCTGGGTACTAAGCATACAAATGAATAATACTATACTTATATTACTGTATGGATATTATAGCTTTTCTGGACCTTTCTGACATCTTTGTTGATCACATATCTATATAATAGTGTCTTTCATCCTATATATATTTGTACCAGCAAACTGAAATCAAGGAAGAATATTTTCATAAATTATTTTTAATGTTTTAAAATGTTTTGATCCTTGCACACAGCTTGTGTTTACATGACAATAAACAAGCCTTTTATCGGGAAAGAAACTAGCCAGAACATATGCTGGTGGATCACAATATTTTGACCCAAAAAAAAGGTTTTTCCCTTTTTCATCTTGAATTTTTTTTTTTTTTCATATTGAAGGGAGTTTTCAAATGAAGGGTTTCAGGTAGGTTGTCTCCAGGTCAGTTCACCTCATCAAGGCTTTGCTTAGTCATCAGGGGACCCCATCCTGCCCTACTTACCTTTAGCCTCGCACACCCACTCTGCCTCACGCAAGAAACATGTTCCTTTGAGTTTGGATTTTTATGAAACAAATCATGTGGTCTGGGAGCACTGATAGTTGAAGGAATTTGATAGAGATCCTTTTGAAAACCAAAAAAGGTCTTTTGAAATATGAATATTTCTCCCTAATTACTGTAACTGTTTTGTAATGATGGTTGGTTACTGGGTCTCCTTAAATCAACCTGCAGAAAAACAGGAGGGGGAGATGTTCAAAGTTACACTGTATGTTTGAAAACATGACCCAACATGACGCATAGAAACAAACTTACCAAGACCTATAGCAGATGTTATGGCTGACTTATCTGGGCATATGAAAAATATTGACCCTTTGGTTGGTATCATTTTTTTCATTATGTCAATATGACATTTGTCTATGAAAATTGTAAGTTCCTTAAAGAAAGTATAGCCTTGAAATAAAAATCATCAGGTCAACTTAATAGACAAAGGGAAACAAGCATTTGTGGGAATCCATAATTGCTGAAAAGCTACATTCAGTTGAAAAATAATACGATCTTGGAGCTCTAGCCAAGAAAAAAAAAAAAAGCCAAAAAACAACCCTGCCATTACTATGTGATATTTTTCAATTATGCTTTTATTTATGCACTTACATGTTTTCATTTCTACCTAAATAAGAAAAATCTTAATACATTTAGGTTTGGACTCTGGAAATGTGCCACTAAGAGTCCTGGTCCAGTTTCTGTAATGGCTACAATTTGTAAAATCTAGTAGGAATAGGATGTGATTATATTGGGCTTCAGTCTGAGAATTGTTTTAGCAAGAATTTTATATGCAAGACTAAATGCTGATCAACAGAGCATAATATTGTATTCTGAAGTGTGCTGGCAAAAGCAAAATTAATTATTTCTTTTCTTCTTTCTTTCCTTCCCCTGAAATCTTCTGCCATAGCGACTGCATTTGCCTCCAGACTTGTCAGACACAGTGAGCCGCTCGAGCAAACAGGATCTGGCAGAATCCGCCAAGCTGCTGGGCCCAGGCTGTGGCATGACGGCCCGAGGCAAGAAGCACCTGGACTTCTAGTGATTCCTCCTTAGTGGTTGACGCAGAATTATATGACACTCTAATTATGATTGCTAATAGCTTATGTAAATATTTTTCTTAACGATTTGACCTCCAATCCTTGAAAAACACAGTTAGGATTGCAAAATGAGGCCACCATTCTTCGTTATTTGAACCAACTTTCTATACAGCAATAGTACAGCAGAAATACTTTCACTTTAAATTTTGGTTTATGCTATATCTAGAGAAAATAGATAATTTTATTTTTAAATAAAAGCAAATCAAGATGCCTTACAGTGGTCATTAGTGTATGTGTGTTTAAGGCACTCAGTTCATGGTAAAGTGCATGTTACAGCAGGTAGCATATAAAACGTTATGAAATTCAAAATTATGTATGAAAAACGTATTTTCTCTTCATTTCTGAAAAAGACACCTCCCACCAAAAATGCTAAGGTTTTTTTAAGAAATGAAAAAATTTGTTTGCTAATATATGAAGACTAAAATAAAATGAATTTGCATTTATGCATCCTGTTATGAAATTGATGAAGACAAGATAGTATTTTGGGATTAAGACTCCATTAAAAATAATTAGTCTGCCATAGTAGTTAATAAATATAAAGAACTTGAGTGATAGAAAACTTAGACAAAGAAGTAGATGGTCTCTGTTTAAACAATTAAAGTTCACACTGTGAAATTATGTCAATAGACATAATTCAGGATTGAAATTCAAACCGACAGCTACATTCATGCTAGGATACTGGGGGAAAACATGTATTGAAGCTTGGTGAGAGATTTTTACAAAACATCGGTCTGAGACAAAGTATAAAAAAGCTAACTCGGATTTCCATTGCATCAGGTAAAACCCTTTGTTAATTATGAACATTGGTAGGTGTGTACATTTATAACAATATAAACATGTCTTTGTGGATATATTGAACTCGTTTTCATATGAAATACTAGTTTTTTGAATCATAGTTCCATATTCTCAAAGCTTTTGACAAATAGTAGACAAAAAGTAAAAGTTAGAAAAGTAACTTGCATATTTAAGTAAAGAGTCTCAGTTTTTAAAAAAGCTGTTTAACATCTATTAGGAGAAACTGAATTTTCAAGATACATTTCCAAATATATTAGACTATCTTGAAGCAGTTATATCTAGCATTTTTGAGCAGTTTGCTTTTAATATACCACAAATTATACTTTATTTGTTCTTGACAACATTGCGGAAAACAAAGCCTAGGTTTTTAAAACTGTCTAACCGATATGATGAATGTCAGTCACTTAAAAAAAACCCACTGTAGCATAAACACATACTGTATACAGCTTTTATTCAGAATTAGAATAATTGAATCAATGACAGTGATTTGCCAGGATGTCAAATCTCTCCATCATATCCTGTCACTACCAGTTTATTTTTTGTGATCAAAATCAAAAAGACAACTATTTTGTCACCTGCTATTTCATTAGTACTAAAAATCAGGTTTCTCCTTCTATTTTTTTAGAATGTCTGGTTTATTTTTTTCACTTCTTTTAATTCGAAAGACACAAATTCTTCCCCATTTTCTTTTCAAAATAAAGTTTAAGAATTGATCTGTCAGTTAAAATTAAAGGGCTTTCATATTAAGCAAAGGTGCTTTTAAAATTTAAAGCAACTTCAAAAAATCAATTTAGTCCATAGATAATAAATAATATGCAGATACTCCACAAAAGCTTTGCTATGTCCTTTGAAAGCATTATGAACAATGTGAATAAGCTCAAGTGAATATTTTAGTCGGGTTATTATTTTAATAAGGCTAACCTTTTTCTTACCGTGTTGT
This sequence comes from Balaenoptera ricei, assembly GCF_028023285.1. Taxonomy (NCBI): domain Eukaryota; kingdom Metazoa; phylum Chordata; class Mammalia; order Artiodactyla; family Balaenopteridae; genus Balaenoptera; species Balaenoptera ricei. The sequence goes on from NC_082646.1 coordinate 86,774,034, forward strand.
GATTCGTTTTGTACAAACACACAACGGAACAATTACATAGCATTTGACTCTGAAAAGGAAATGTGAGGTCATCGGATATGAAAATTGCTTGTCAAAAATACTTAGTAGGTCATTGATTTACTACCCTAGCTACCATGTCTATAAAATTAACAGCCAATTACTAGTTAGTATATGCTTTGCAAATAAATACTATAAAAATTGAATGTGCATATTTGAACCCTTATTTTAAATATAAAAGAAACTTTTAAAACTCAGTGAAAGTGCATTTTGAACAATAATAGTACCTGGGCTTTCCAAAAATCAGATTCAAGTGCTTTGTTGGTCTGATTCACTAGGCAAACTTTGTAAAAAAAATAAGCTACTGGAGAGGGATGTATATTTTTGTTTTGCTCTGATAAAAACCCACTCTAAAAATGTGTTTTCTTTCCTTCTGGAAACATCAATTGTCCATATGCTAATAACTTACTACATAAAAATACTGGTCCTCAATAATGCTACTGTAGGTATACAAGCCATTTTGGTATATTATGAAATATACACTCTATTGACAGATTTCTTTTTCAATTATCAGCTTGTCTCAAAGACTTTAAGTAACAATGCCAAACAGTGTTTGAAACGTCCTCATATCTTTTAAATGTTTCTAAAACTTCTAAACCCTCTATGGTATTTATTTCTTACGCTAGATTTGCCTTTCTTTAACATGAGGTAAATATTTTGACTGCTAGAGTCTGCTCAGGTGCTGGGGTTCTAAGACCTTCCGAATTTCTTTTTAGTAGCCACCAATTTCCACTTTTCTCTGCCATTTATTCTTTATCTCCACCTCCAGGACCTGCAAATACTAACAAACACTAGACAAAATAAAAGTACTTCAAAAGGAAGCAACACTGCAATCAATTCCCTATCTTTTAAAGAATCAACACACGAATGAGCATACAAAACAAAAGTAGGGGGAGAGCCCTATTCATTTGTTTAAGCCCATTATGAATGTCATTTCTAAAGCATCATGTTAATGATTTCCAAAGATAGTCACCATCAACACCGCCAAATTTAAGCAATTCTAACCCTAAGTATTTACACTTTGAACTTCGAAACTGAGCAGTGAAGTCATTCAGAACCGAGGCAAAAAAAAAAATTTTTTTTTATCAATAATAAAAAACAGATGAGGTTTATTCTTGAGGAACAGAAAAGGGAAGAATTTGTGTTTGGCCTTGGTGAGCCAAGCGTTATACAAAGAAGAAAACCCTTTAAAAAAAAAAAAAAAAATCTCGTTAACATTAAGGCCCGGAGCAAAAAGAAATAAGCAGAAGAATATGGACACCATTCTACGATGACAAAAATTCACCAAACAAAGCTGAATCTTAGAATAATACTGTATGAATGACTCCTAGGAAGCCTAGTTATGACTTTTTTTTAAAGGAGGAAGAAATGATTATGTGAGCCATGTCAAGAAGCAGCTGCTTCCTTCCCATTTAAGACGAGGCACAGCTTTGGGGTGGGGAGGAGGGATATTCTGGGAATTCATTATAGTAAAACGCATTTGTTTACTTGGAGTAATTTGAATGTTTCTTACTCAACCGTTCAGCTCGAATTCTGTTCACCTGGTCTCCCTAAGTCAGTCAAGTTTGGAGAAAAATCATAGGCTGTAAGTCTCACGATTCTACCAAGGACATCACAAATAGATGGCCACCATCCTGGAAGATGGCGTCAAAGCATCCCTGAAGAGTTCCCATTCATAAATATATAAATATACCTATCAATAAATAAATAAACAAGAATTAGTTCAAGAATGAGTAAAAGGCCACCTCGGGGCAGTGCTTCCACACAGTATCTGCCGTGCTGTCCCCAAGGGCATGCCTGGAGCGCCATTCAAAAGGACAGCTCGTCTCCCTAGGCTGAGGGCACAAGGCAGAAGGCAAGGCAGCTGACCCATCCTGCTGGATCAGAGGGCACCTGCAGCTGAGTGGCCGCTTCAGACTAAACCAGGCTGCTGAGCCACCGCGCCCTGGCAAGCCTGACCCTCAGAGGACACGTGTACGTGCCTAAGTGCACACAGGCAGCTGGCTCCTCTGCGGCCACAGCACTCCCCTCCTCCCGGCCTCAGCTCCTGCACCCAAATGCCACACCCGGTGCTCCAAAGGCTCTGCTCTCTGCACAACAGAGCCGTGGGCCAGGACTGGCTGCCTGACCCTGGCCCAAATCAGAGTCACTTGGAAACCGTCCCTTCTTGCAGGGGAGAAGTGAGCCAGCCAGCGGCTGCCACACTCACACATAGCCTTCCTCTGACGGTTCCCTGGGCACATGGCCCTCGAGGAATGTAGGCTGCAAAATGTTAAGAGGTAGAAATATCTGCACGGGTGACTGTACCAATAGTGCGTACGTGCGCACACTGCCGAAGTGTGCACGCGTGCAGCGCAGGCTCACAGTCGATCAAACTACACGCACACGTATAAAAACTGCAGTCGGCACGTCTCAGTGTGCAGGCAACTCTGGTGGAATATTAATATACAGCATGCCAGACAATTATCTGTTCACAAGTAATTCTTTAACTAGAAAATAGTAGATGTTAAACTAGAAGGTTATTTTTTAAAGCCTCCAATTAATTTCTCTATTTCTGATCATTTGCCTTTGGGGATTTAAAACAAAACAAAAAAGGAGCAGAGTACAATTCAGCGGAAGTGTGTCTTTGTCCCCAGAGGGTTTTGCCTGTGCAGGCATTTAATCTAGATTGCCAGCCCCCCCCAGCCTTTGACTGAAGCTTGCAGAAGAAACTTCTCCATATTGACTTATATGTTACACAGAACAGACAGAAATAAAAGTCTCAGACAGGCCTTTTTCACCCAACAAAGGCTCATTTTTTTCCATCCTTTGCTTGGGCTCAAGCACTCCTGCCCTGCGTGCCGCCACTTTAAACATGATCAGATCTGTGCTTCATTGCAAATAACAACTGACCAACAATGGGCCCTGCTTCATAGATTTGGGAATGTTTGGCTTAAGCTGCCAATGACTGAAGGCCTTTAACTCCCACCGGCCAGTCACAGTCTGCTTTGTTGTTGTCTGTTGATGTGTCTGTGCTCATTATTCCTTGACATGCAACATCCCCCCTCCAGCCTCCACCCATCCACAGCCGCACAGAAAGCGAGATTCAAATGGGAACAGCTGTAGTGGTTCAATGGGAAGTGATGCCCCCTGTGCAAAGGGGAGGGAGACAGAAAAGGGAGAGGGCCTATTTGAGAAAGGCAACAGCTTTCAGGGAGTCTTGTATAAGAAACCTACTTTTGAATATAGTTCAGTGAAATCGCTGTTGAGACAGGCTGACAATGGAAATCTGCCCAGATTGAAAATGCCAGCCCTGAATCAAAAGACAATTCCTAGTTAATAGGTTGTTGCATTTTAAAATTATTTCTCGACTTTGAGCTTTTGAATTAAACAGCTAACTGGGAGATGCTACCATTTTGTATACGTACTCTGGGTATCAATGGGCACAGGTCTACACACAGCTTTAAGTGGAATTTCTTTCTAACAACACATTTGCGATTTATGACACCTATAAGAATTATTTCTTTAAGGATCATCGGGATTTAAAATAGAGTATGTATGAAAGTAACCATTCGTTTAGAATGTTAATCTAACAAGGAAACAAAATTTGTAACACCACACTATAAGGTTAAAAAGAAAATAGTATAATAAAGGAAATACAAAGGCTTTGGCATGGTTTTTACAATCAACAATGGTTAATTTTGATATGTAGTTGTGAACAACTTCAAAACACTTAAGTTTAAAACTCTTGCAAGCACTTTTAATTGATTAGGAATGAATTCTAGATGCACAAAATGATTGGACTGTGAACAGTAATACAACTACATCTAAGAACAATTAACTTTTGCTGGCCAAAGAAGAAACTTATGATTGCAGGAAAATGTGTATAAAACATCTATAGAGTATTCTTGTCAAATATAAATGAAATTAACTTTATTATAGAAATCATTCTGAGGATTTCTAGGGAAGACAAATACTTACATTTTGACATAAAACAAATTGGATTATATCGAAGACACACTCTACCTTTTAGCTATCAACTTTTTTCTTCCTTGAATTTATATCTTACCCCTTTTTTGCACATAAACTTCATCTGTTAACAACCTTTGGAAAACCAACAGATATTTCTTACATAAATCTAGTGCATGTTGTTCCAGGTTTAATTATATGCAAAGGAATGATACAAACGTGGAACATCAGTCCATAAACTATGAACAGATGGGTAGAAGTATTCGATATATCTTGATAAAACTCAAATTCGTGGCAAAGCTTGTTGATCATGATTTCCTTTTTTTTTTAAAACAACTTCATGACCAACAGAGATCAAACATCCATCCAGTCTACGTTGTTCTTTTTTTCATTATAACATACAAATGCCCATTTACAAATAATACACCAAAATGAATAAAAGTTTGGATACCAAAATGAAGATTTGTTCCAACTGATATCGTGCCTTCTGTATACAAAGGTCCTTGTTTCAAGTCCATTCCCCAGTGGTTCAACACAGGACACAATTGCAGAACTGAAGTGCTTCTAACAGCCATTTTTCTTTCCTTCCTGAACGTCCAACTGCTGTGTCCACATAGTCATTGACTGAATTAACACAATATATCCTTTCCTTTTGTTTGTTTGTTTTTTGATTGTTTGTTTTTTTTTACTGTAATCTTGGCCAATATTGAGACATATCAGGTTCACTTCCAGGAACTTGAACTGGAACTGACACACCAGGGGAAATGAGTCCTAGAAGTGGATGAAAGAAATAGCCATGTAGATATTCCCTTCGAGAGACAGGCATGGAGTACGAATTTATAGGTTAAAAAAAAATCTCTAGTACTTTCTAACATTTAACTGAATCTAAAAAAGAAAAAACTTTTCAAGTCCTATAAACAAAAGTAGCACCTTCAGAAACCAGAAAGCATGTTTACACACATCTACTGAATCCCAAAGCCCCCCATGCTCCCCCCCCAAAAAACTCCATTTGTTTGTATGTTTGGAACTTCAGCAATAAAACCATCCTGGAAAACCAGAGTGGTACTTCTTCAGTTGCAATGAAAGGCATGGAGGAACTAGGAGGGAAGTCAGAAGTCTTCCAATTAACTCAGGGGGTCTTCACTGTTAAACTTTGGCTAATATAATAATTTCTCCTTAGAAAAGTTACATTTTCAGGCCTTGTCTTCATATACAGCTTCTGCAATCAAATTCAGGAAAAACAACTTTTTTTGTCAGTATGGCATCAAGTTACTAACTAGCTTGACTGAATTCCCCTTTTAATCAGTCTTCCCCAAGGAAGCGAGCAACAGAGAGTTGAATACACCATCACACAAGGCCAGGAGGTTCTTTTTAAGTAAACTTTGAGTGAAGGGAGATCACCTGGCAAAAGAAGCTGCAAAGGCCACCTCTGTGCAGCCTGCGGAGAGCAGCGGCTCACCTGTGGAAGTGGTGCCCGAGGTGCCCATTGGCTGACTGTTCATGTGTGTCTGCATATGTGGGGGCGTGTAGGTGTCGTAACTCCGCCCGTTCACCGAAGGGCTGGTGGGCAGCATGCAGGAGTACGCGGAGGTCTGGCTGGGGACTGGGGGCTGGGAGGAGAAAGGTGAACTTGTGGTTACTGAGAGACACTTTGCATAGCCACACCCCCAGCTCCCTCCCCCCGCAGGAACTCTGCCGACAAGTCTGATCGTTAGACACCCGCAAGTAAAGCGCCGGAATTCCACGTGGTAACACTAAGATCGGGCTTCCAACCAGTCCTTCCGTTGTCCACTGCTGGAGTAAAGTTGCCTACACACCAAACTTTTTGAAGTACCAAAAATTCAGACCATTGTCCAGCTAGACGGTTGGCACTATCCATAAAATTAATAGGATTTTTGTCCATTTTCATCTTGGACCTCTGCTGGCACCTTTAGAGAAACTATAACATGAGGACTTCCATAAAGACACACCCTCTGTCTCGCAAATTCAATCCATTTGAGAATCCAGCGACACCTCCACGCCTCAAACCCTGTATCTCAAGCTGTGAGGCAGAGGACAGTGGCAGGAACTCTCTGTAAAGTTTGGTTTAGGGACCTTGAAAGCCTTTCATGGTTGGACTTACGGATTTAAAGATTCTTGAAGAGGCAGATCAGTGATGATCTCAGGTTAAAGTAGTCAGAAGTGTCAGTAAATACCTAGCCCCATCTGGAGAATTAGCTGTGACTTTCTTACAGACAACAAAACTGAGATTAGGTTTTATCCACAAAATTGTGTTGCTACCCTCGAAGTGTTTAGAATCATGGCATTGAAAAGATAAACCTTTATCCTGACTAAGTAAATACACAAGGCTGAGACAAAACACCTCATGAGCTCTCATGGGGCTATGCTGGGGCGGCAGGCTTGAGATGAATTAATAGAAGCATATTGTCAGGAACAGGGGAGATGATAGTACTGCTCTGATCTGCAAACTATAGAAATGTTTAACATTCCAAGATCCACATCCTCAGAGAGGGTGATACATTAGAGAAGGTTCAGAGGAGGACACCCACCCTTTGTAAAATGGTTGAAGATTTTGGTCAACAGGATAAACTGATGGACAGATAGGCCAGCCCTCACCCACCCCCTCCAAAATTCAAAGAGTAATTTTCTCTGAATAGTAGAATTGTTGATATTTTAATTTTCTTTATGCTTTATGAATATATATATATATATGGTTTGAATGATATTATAAGTTGTATAATTTTTAAAAGTCAGCATTTGAAATAAATTGACCCACACCAGTCTAAGTGGAAACAACTCTAACAGAATAGCAGCATCTATTTCATTGTTTCTAATTGTTTTCTCATATACACATTTTTTTGTCTTCATAGAAACCTAGATGTTGCTACAGTTTACAAAACTGAAAAAGACTCTGTGGCCTTATTAAAGTCTAAGGATGACTGCTAACATCGGGTTTCTAAGGATGACTGCTAACATCGGGTTCAAAGAGGCAAGCAGGCCTTCAGGGCCCTGCCAGAATTTCAGCTTGCATTTTCTTCTAATTCCCAAAATGACTTCCTCCAGGCAACTTCGACTTCTAGAAAATTCCAAGGCAGTTGTAGCAACCACAACTAATGGGCTGTTAATCCCTTAATTTACATTAATTGCTCTACGGCCAATAATATCCAGATGCAATAAAAATAGACGTGTGAATAATTCCTCTGAAGTTGCTTATCTAGCTGCTCCTGTATTAGTCTTAAGACTGGGAAACACTTATTTTGGTGTGATTTGGGTTAGAAAAATCCAGCAGAAGATGTTCAGTGGAGAATAAACGATTTGTGCAACCCCAAATTTGTTTCCATCAGGGGCTCATGCTGGCCAATCTCACACTATCTGGCATCTCTAATTGCTGCACAAATAGGACAGGAGTCCTGGGGAAGTCACTGCAGAAGGCCCACCAGAAGACCAATTATTTTTCCCCATCAAGAATCCCTCTAGTTCCAAAGTTCTAGTACACCCCACCTACCTTAGACAACTTCCATCATAAAGGGTTAACCTAGTACAGGGCCCAGCACACGTAGGGGCTGATAAATATTTGGGACGGAACTGAGAGTAGGAGCAGGTTGTTATACCAAGTGAATAGCATCAGCCTTTCCAGGCAGCTGGGAATGCCACAACCCCATCACATCATTCACAGCAAAGACACACTAAATTTCTAGCAAATGCCTTCTATTCCTTTTTTTTATTCTAAGATACAGAAAGAAAACTAGCTTTCCTCCATGTTAAGCGTATCGCACTATGCAAATATGAATCCCAATTCTGGTCCTTTTTTTCGTCCTCACTAGTTTATCAGAAACATCCTAAATAACAACCACAGTGCACATAAAGACTATACACTTATTAATATGAACACATGAATATAAACCCAAGTGTTATATATACTAACCTCTTACTATGTAATAACTTGCCAACATTATTTTCATTTTCTGGTACAAGTTTCTGGTCCCCAAAACATGCCCCATTCTCACCCAACATTATCAAACCAACATTCCCTATGAGCAAAAATTAACTTGACGGCACATCAGGTTTTTATTTTATTAAAGGCATGAATCAATTAATCAATCAACTAAAAGACTCGATTGACTGTTTTCATCTCAGACTTGACTGATCAAGCCAATCACTATACTGAGAAAGGCTCCCAAGGGTACACACAGGGCCAGTGAGGTCTGCAGGCCCCAACCCATTCCTCACTTCTTCTCCCAGGGACCCGTTAAGCAGGCAGCCGCCAGCCTCACTTACTTGCATAGGCAGGTTATTTGCCATGGTGAAGCTGGGCATGGGCGGCAAAGCACTGTATGTGTTTGTGAGGGCTGTGTCTGTTCGGCCCAACATGGAGCCAGACGTGAAGGAGGAAACTGCAGGGAGAGGACACAACAGACAGTCATTGTGAGAGTCAGAGCCAAGGGCAAACAGGTTGAAACACATTTGTTAGTAGTATTAATGTTTCAAATTACCAGGCGTGGTGGGTTGTGGGATTGGTTGGTAGACACTGGTGCTGAAACTACTGCTGATCGGAATATGACTAGGTGTGTTGCTGGCCTGTCTTCTCTGATTCCTCAGCTTTTCTTCTCTTCTCCATTTGGCCCTTCGATTAGAAAACCAGACCTGGAAATCAGATGGAACAGGTTAGCCCTGAGCCTGCTCCCAGCTCCACCCCATCCCAGACTCATCCACTGTCCTCCTCCCCCAGCCCTGAGAGGCGAGAGGAGGCAAAGCATTTAGCAAACTGAATCTGTTACTGTTTATACAAACAAATGGTGCTCCTTAGAAGCACCTGTGTCTCTAGAAAAGGCAAATGGTATGAATCACAAAACATGAACACACAGTCCCTGGGTACCTGTATTCTCGCTTCAGGTAGATCTATTTTGGCCGCTAGTCTTTCTCGGGCAAACACATCTGGATAATGGGTTCTCTCAAACTCTGAAAGAGTAAGTTGCATTTTTCTGTGTTGTGCCAGAACTATACAAAATGTGTCAACCAAACCCTGGATCAATCTGGTTTCCACCTCCCGACTTCTATCACCTCCAACCAATTCCCTTTAAAATGCTACTACTACTAGATTGATTGTACTTGGAAGAACTATCCCATCAGAACCAAGTTCTATTCTCTTTGAAATGACATTCATTCTTCTGTGGCCTGAATTAGCCAAATCATCATTTTTTCTTCATGAGAAGTCAGACTTTTCATCTGTGAATCACTGGTACATGAAAAGAAGAAAGAAAATACACACACACACTGAAAAGATGCCCAGGAAAAGGAAAAAAAAAAGGACAGAAAGAAAAAAGAAACCTTTTCAGGCCTCTGTGCAAGGGCCTTGGCTAAATTTAGCTCTTTGTACTGAAGATGTGGCATTTACTTTGATTTACTGCTTCTCTACTTTGAAAAACTCCATCACCTTTCTCCAGGGCCTCAATTTGCTCTTGGGTAAAGGATGTTCTATTTCTTTGCAGCTTCCGCTTCAGCTGAAGTCGCATTTGGGCCTCATCTGAATCTTCTCCATTGGAACTGATGGAGTTGGTATTCTCTCCCCCTCCTTCCTGTTGCTGGCAGCCATCTGGAACAAAAAGAATAGGACAGTAAGAGAAATTTGGAATGACTTGGAGTCTCCAAAAGCGGCGTCATACAGCCATAAACTCCAAAAGCAATCTCATCTGAAAGTCTCACCAAAACATTCCCAAGGTAACTGTCAGCCTTCTTTTAATAAAAGACATTAGTGACATATGTTACCTGACCACCATTTTCTTTCTGTTTTTATCAAGACGAGACTGTACAATTTAGATACTTTTGGAATGGCATTTCTTTGAATGACAAAACGAGTGCTGAAGTTTCCAATTAAAATGATCTTTTATAACTAACCTTGACCCTCCAAATGCCTCGCTCAGTTCCCTTTCCTTAGAGAATTTATTTACCTATGGCTGTGTTGGGAAAATAGAAGAGTGATGTTCAAGATTTCAGCTGATCTATAATCAGTAATTCCTATCTAATCAATTAGACGTTGATAGGTTTGTAGAAAATGCTATTAAGAAACCAAACCAAGCTTGTAATCTTTAAAAAAATATTTATCTAGTTTTTATTTGAATTCTGCACAGTCAATTTCATTTTAAAGGTTGTGAATTTAGAAGTGCTCGCATTGTTCTGCAGTTTTATTCAACTATTGTATGAGTGCGCTTTGCCTTGACACCTATTACGAGCACAGCTGTAATTATATCATCACCAAGAACAGGCTATAATTGCTGAAAATGGAATTTTATATTTAGATAAAAGGACTGTCCATTCTTTGTAATGTGTTGCACCAGAGAAAAGTAAGATTTCTTTTAAATTTTTAACGTGTAATTTTAAAAAAGAAATAGTAGAGAGTTCACTAACTAGCTAAACATGTTATGCTGCAGCTGAATCCTTGGCATATCATTTAAGTGGTACATTTTTAATTAGGGCATTTCCACCACTTTTAATGTAATTTCTATCATTAAACAGGGGAAAGTTTTATTGTTTTCCTTTGCTGCTTGGAGGGCAAGATGTGCACTTAGGCTAGCTGTCTCCTCGTGCGCCTTGCTGGAGAAGCCACGGCCTGGCAAGGGAAGGACTCAGCCTTGGCTGGGCCTCCAGGGCCACTGCCTGCTGGCTGGATCCTTGGTCTTGGGTCCTGAGGCCCCCAAGGGATACCGCAGGGGCTGGCCCCCCCATCCTAGAAACTTGGCCCGTGGGGGAGGGGCCTCTAGGGGCTCCTTGGTGGGAATAGACTTGGCCAGGAATATCATTTATAACCAGGAGACAATAGGCAGTGCCTTCAAAGAGTTCAGGGAATTGTGACAGGATCTAGTGGGATCTTTTCAGGAACTTTGAACTGTTTTAAAACCCCAACTTTCTCCCCCATTTAAACAGGCGGATTCATCAGTACTGGCCACCATATGGGCCCTTGGAGATCTATTGAGATGACCACCAACACTTGAATAGCGAGGGGCTGCTTTTCAGCGCCGCACAATGCCCCGCGAGTAAGGGAAACTATTAAACTCCTGGGGCAGGAGCGTTGGCAAACTTTCGTGGGCAGAATTTTGAGGCCACAATGAGTGCGGACAACAAAAGGATTCTCTTGAGGCGTGCAGCGGGCCACATTGTGTTACAAGAAGCCCAGTCAACAGACTTTTCAGTGAAGTGTGTTAACCCCTCTGCTCTGCTATCATTAATCACTGTCCCAAGAGCAGGCGCCTCCATGCTATTTAGGGCGCTTAGCTGGGGGTTGGAGGGTGGATGGGAGGCCAGGGCAGGGGGTGGGGGGGACGCAGGACCGGTGGATGACGTCCGGGGCACGGGGGGGAGTGAGCCGGGGAGGCAGGGAGGATGGAGACCACGGGGGAGGGAGACAGGAGAGGAGGGGGCGGAGGCCTGGTGGAGGGGTTTGGGGAAGTAGGAGAGAGGAGGGGCATGGAAAGGTGGAGGAAGAAAGAGGGCTCCCAAGAGACAGAGGCCAGAAAGGTATAAGAAGGACAGAAAAGAGTGCTGAGAGGAAAAAGAGACAAGAGGGTCGAAAGAGATGGGGAGAGAAAGAGAAAAAGGGAGATAAGGGAGAGAGAGACTATTAGTAAATGGGCCGTGGCTCTGCTTTGGGTCGTCTTGCGCTACATCAGAAAGCTGGGGGGTCGGGGAGGGCTACTTAGCTGAGGGAGAGCCGCTCACTCACGTGTGCCGGCACCAGTGTCTGTGCTAATTTACTGCCCCGAGTTTCCGGGTGACTTTTCAAAGTGCTTTTCAGGGAATGAAATGAAGAGCCCCTTTTATTTTCGGATTCGGTCAATGAGGAAGACTTTAGAAATAGACTTTTTGGGCCAACTAGAAAGACCCATCAGTTATTGCTTTGGGAAAGCACAAACAAAAACCTGCGATCATCAGAGGTTTAGGGAAGGGGGCGCTGAGAACACAATCCCATCTCGCGAGGGTGGTCACTCACGCCTTCTAGGAGGCCCCACCCCAGTCCTTTTTCTGGCACATTCGATCTCGCCAAACAAAGCTACCCGGGTCTGCCTCAGAAGACCCCCGCAGATAGCATTCTCTGCTCCCGTTTGCTTCGCTGACGTTTTCCTAATTTTAAAACATGGACATTTGCGCACGCTCTCCCTCTCCCTTTCTTCCTCCCCTCCCCCACTCTCTCTCTCTCTCTCTCTCTCTCTCCCTCTCTCTGTCTCCCTCTCTCTGTCTCCCTCTCTCTGTCTCCCTCTCTCTCTCTCTCTCTCAGCAACGGAGGCGCAACGCTGACTTGAACTGACATTTAAGAGGAGGAAAGTCAACGAGGATGAGAAGAGCTCGATTTTAAACCTCTTTGAGGAGGAAAAAAAACCAGCCGTGGAATTAGCGGCGGGTCAGGAGAAACCCGTGGCTGCAGGATCCCTCCAAGACCCTGAAGAGCGAGCGCGCTCCATCGCAAGTTTGTTTGTTTGCTCCTCTAAAAATAGCAACTGTTCGCAGCCACGCAGTGCCGGAGAGGTCACTCTTAGACTGGGTGCCCCCCTTTTTCTCTTTAGTGGATTTACCTTCCACTCTTAAAGCTTTTAGCAAAATAGAACTAGAAGTTGGATCTCGAATTCCCCACATGATAAACCTAAGTGGCAGACAATTAAGATATCTTCTTTAAAAGGCGCCCCCTCCGAGCGCAAAGAAGGGGCCTTCAATGGGCGCCTTCCACCTTCCAGCCTAATCCGCGAGAAGGCGAGTGAAAGCGCCTCCCATTATCCCAGCCCCAGGACCATCTGACGCTCGGGATAGGATTTGTTTCCTGGAAGGAGAGGAGAGAAAGAAAAAAAAAAGACGCTGGGAAATAAAATCATTCCTTAGTTTCTTAGTGTCTTAATCAGTGATGCGGAAAACAAGCAAGAAAAGATAGCAACTCGGTTGCGGCACCTTTTCAGCTCTGGAGCGCGGATCAAAACATTGTAGCATCTGTTGAAAAAGAGACTGACTAAATCCTATAGAGGGCCTGGGTATTACGGGGCTGGTGGGGGGAGCGGGAGGAGATAAGAAAAAGTGTCTCTGTGATCCCTAAAACCACCAAAGCGCTGGAGAATCGGGGCTGGATAGAGCTGTCTCTTGTTGTCAGCCCAAGTCGGCACAATTTTATTCACCGCCGCATGGCGTTGATCAGATGGAAACCAGATTTGTCTCCCTCTGAGACCTAACCTCGCCTTATGCTTTCGGAGTAATGGGCTCTTTAAAACCGCAAACCGGCTTCCTGGGCCGGCAAAGGGGGCGAGGGAGGGAGGGGGGCCTTCTTAGCGGCCGAGAGAACCGAGGATTCCCGGTGCGTCAACCGCGGCCGCCGGCGCCCAGTGGTCCCCACGCCCGGGACTCTGCGCTCACCTGGCGCGACCGTCCACCCCACGCCGTGGGGACCAGGCACTGGCGTGGGTTTTCTGTGGCGTGAAGGGGGAACTGGCAGTTGTTGAGCCAGAATGCTCTGGCAACTCGGCGCCTGAAAGTTCAAAGCTCCTGAACTAGCGCCACCTCCCGCCCCAACGCTCACCACCAGGTCCTTGCGGTTAGGCTCTCGCTTCCCGCCCTCGCGCTCCCCGCGACGAAAAGCCGCCCCAATCGGGCGCCGCCTCTGGTGGCAGCAGAGGGGCGGGCAAAGCTGCTGCCCTCGGCTTCGGTCCGGTCCGGGCTCCGGGAAGGAGGAGGGGGTGTCCTTGCTCCAGGCCCCGAGCAAACGTGAGCCCTCGCGCCCAGGGCTCAGCCCTCCCAGGCCCGGCCACTGTGTCCCACGCCCGCCCCGAGACCTCTGGACCCGCCGGCCAGACTCGGCGGGGTGGGGTCACCGGGACCACAGATTGCGGGGGGCCGGGGCAGACAACGGGAGCGCGTCACTCGGGTGTGCCCGGTGTGCGCACGTGGGAAGCCTACGGTTTCAAGGGTCAGGTGAGGGCATGGTGGTCACTCCGTCGTCCTCCCCAGAAGCCGGAGGGGGCCGGGGCCTGCGGTTAGGGCGGAGGCAGCGCCTCCTCGGGTGCGGCCTTGCGCCCCGGGAGGCCGCGGTTCGGCCTGATCCGGCGAGGGAGCGGGCGGGCGGGTCGCCCGGGGGAGCCGGGGCCCTGCGCGTCGGGAGGCCTCGGCCGGCCGAGCGGCCGCGCTGGGAAACACCGAGCCAGCGCTTTGCTCCCTATCTTCCCAGTGTCCGTCCTATATTGTTTTCTGCTCTTAAAACTGACATGTCTAATTGGCAATTGGTGCCGAATCGTGTCCAGAGGTCTCTTGTGGAACATTTCTACAGCTGTCTCCTTCAACTAGACGCTTATTCATGTCGCCTTAATGAGAAACAAAACGTTCTCTAATGAGCAATTACAGAGCGACAGGATTGTTCCCATAACAAATTCTTGCGAGTGACAGAAGCATCCTTTGTACCAGATATTTCGCATACTGTTACCGATTTTCCCTTCTCTAGCCCGGCTCGGTGGAGGCGCGGGGCACCCAGAGCGGCTCCGAGAGCGCACGGATGCAGGGGCAGCCCAGCCAGCTTCCCCTCGCCGCCTCCCAGGCCGGGAGCCCCCAGGCTTCGTCGTGCTCCGGGGAGTGAGACGCCACGTCCCATTATCCCGCATATTATCTCCTTGTCACGAGGACAACAAATACCGATTAATCTTCGGAGTAAACTGTTTCCTATTCTTGACCAAGCTACCTCCGGTGTGTGTAGGGGAGGGGGAGAGCCAACAGCCCAGACCCCACCCCCATCTGCTCCTCTTCCTCCATCCCTTCTCACAGATCCAAGGACGGTCCAGATCCTATCTTTCCTCCCAGCCCCAGAGTCGCTCCCGGCACACCAAAGTCTGGTTCACAGTATCCTCACCCCACCCTTCCACGCAGTCGCCACCCACAAAGAGTGAGAACTGGAGACCCAAGGGATGGAAGGGGTCAGAGCAGAGAGGGTAGGGTTGTTTAGTTGGGAAAACCACCACTTCCAATGCCCCATCCTCAACTTGGCCCTGCATCTCACTGCTCACCCTCTCATATACACCCTAATCATAGTCACATAATTTGTCAATTACGGCAAGAAGCAAAACGATACAATTATGTTTATCTTGCAGTCTGTCAGTGTGTTAACTTGTCACACTTCTACAGCAAGGGGGCTCTCCGTGCATTTTAATGGCACATTTGAATAGGGCACCACGCAGCTAGCTCATACACACACGCACATACTCCTGCCCATAACACACACTCGAGCGCACATGCACGCACACACACACACACACACACACACCAGCCACATTCATACTACCTAACATACACAACCCTCGAATTCCCAGGCCAACCAGATAGTTCAACAAACACCACCTAGATACAGCGCGAGTCGATATGTCCCAAGCCTTTGAAGAGTTTCTCCACTACATTCTCTAAGCACAAAAGCCCGGAGAGGGAAAAAGTTGGAGAAGAGGATGAGCAAGGGGCTGCACATATGGAGAATTTGAGGATGGGTGTTTGGGTTTTTACCTTGAGTAGGTTGCCCTGGCACCGATGTCCCCGGATACCAACCCGGGCGGGTGCCCCAGCTTCCGGTCTGCCCGTTCAACATCCTTAGTTTATCATACATGCCGTCTGCACCCATCTGTTGCTTTTCGCTAGCCAGGTTGCGAAGAACTCTGTTTATTGATGACACCTGCAAATCAAATCAAGATCAAACCAAATGGTAGAGTCTCCTGAAGACACAGTTGCCCTAAGTCCCCATCTCGGCGCACCCACCACTTAAAGAATGACCCTTAATACATTAAAAAAAAAAAATTCCCAGCCATCCTAGGACAGTGGGTGGATTTGCAGAGACATCATGGAAAGAATGCCAGCCATCACCTTGGGCATGGAAACTCAGTTGTGTAGAGAGTTGGAAGACTAGGGAGGGGTCCTTCACTGTTGCGCAGTGTCTCTGGTGACCTAACTCACATGCCTGCCTTTTTGTTGTTAAAGACTTCCCCCCCAAAATATTGAGACTTGGCCTAGGGCTTTCTTTCACTTTTATTTGTTTTATATTAGGGCAGAAATGGATGTTTGATGCCTGAAAGAAGGTTCAAACAGGTAGATTTGGCGGAAGCTCGAATCTGGTTTTCATTTGCATTTTCCTTCTAGATTCCAGTGCCTTTCTCCAGGTGCCTCCGCTCTCTACTCTGCCGCACGCAAGTGAGGTGCATAACCCCCCACACTTGACTTCCATTTTCCAGAAGGTCAAAAAAAAGGTCAGGGTGCTCCTCTCAAGACCCCCAGGTACAGAGGAGACAAATGTGGAGCACGGAGGAGAGAAAGAGAGAAAGACACTGGCAGGGAGAAGAGTAGGGGGAGGTAAAGAAAGTGATGGTAAAGAGGGAAGAATGTGGCGCTTAGGGCAGGGAGAGGGAATGTTCTCAGTGAACTTACACTTGGTATGTTATCGTTGGTACAGACCCCCTCGGACAGTAATCTGTCTCGGATTTCCCAAGCAAAGATGGACGGGCACTCCCGCTTATACTGGGCTATTTTGCTTACAACTTCTGGAGTCGCTACTCTCGGTTTACTACCACCGATTGCCCTGGGTCTGATGGAGCCAGTCTCGTAATACCTGCCCAGAATTTTACTCACACATCCGTTGGACACCTGCATAGGGGAAGTGGACAGAAAACCACATTATTAATAATTTCAAGACAAAAATAAAATTGTTTAAGTATGCATTAAACAATGACAAGCTTACGTTTTGATTGTCCAGCACTTGGACTTTTGCATCTGCATGGGTCTATAACACAAAAATATACCTTCAATGGTATGAGAACTTACTGTAGAGAGCTTTTTTCTTAAAATTACATTTGTAGCCCTAAAAACTACAAATAGGATGATACTTTCAAACAGTTTGAACTAAAAAAAAACTAATTTAAAAGTTTTAAAAACTGTTTTTGTAAATAAATCCTGCTTGAAGATGCATCAAAACGAAGTCAGATTGTTTTGTGCTGACCTTGCTTAAAGTGGTGTTATGTTGTAATGAGTGAAGGGGAAATAGAAACTGAATTTTTAGTTATTTTTCCTTTAAAAATATGCCCAATTGAGTAAATGTGAGTTAGGGAGGGAGGTAAATAGCATTCGTCTTTTAAAATCAATATATATATTTTTCATAAATATGAAGAAATCAAACAAATATCTCAAACTCTGAGGTAAGCATGGAATGAGGGAGAGGGCAATGAGATTATGTGGATTTATAGAACTCATTTTATTATAGTTCGTAAACTGTTACCACAATGAATGTTTTTGCCAAATGAAAAAAGAAAGTTTTTTTTTTTTTAATTCACACCCAATTTTTTTCTTAAGCAGATGAATTGTCTTATGTGACTGACCCAGGTTGGAAGAGATCGGGAAGGATGGTGGAAGGAAAGGGGAAAGCAGAAGGCATGGGAGTGGGGTGGGGACTGGAGTGGGGGTGAGGGTAGGTGGGTCCATAATTAGCAGCCTTTACAGTAAGAAATGAAGAGAGGGCGTTGAGAGTGGAGGGCCGCGGGGGGCGGCGAGTGGGGCGGCGCCGGGAGGATCACCTGCAGAATTCGGGAAATGTCGCACGGCCGGGCCCCGCTGTGAGCTAGCTCTACGATCTTCTGCCGGGTGGAGTCCGGCAGTGGCCGCCCGTTGACAAAGACACCACCGAGCTGATTCACTCCGCTGTGACCTGAGGAAAGGGAGAGGAGAGCAGAGCAGAGCGGAGAGGAGAGGAAGAAGAGTAAAGAGAAAGAGGAGGGAGGAGGAGGAGGAGGAAGAAAAGAAGGAGGAAGAAGGAGGAGAAGAAAAGGAAGAAGAAAGAAGAAAGAAAAGACAACCACAATGCATCCTCAGCTCCCTGCCAACCCTGGCCAACCTCAGCGATCAGGTCCCTGCTATCGATCAAAAATGACAACAGGACCTCGCAGCCATTCCTGGCATCGGGCAGCCCAGCCCAAACACAGCCGAGCTCCTGCCCACCAGACTGCAGAAGCACCATGCAGACACACACTGACAAGCAAGAGCACACACACCTCACTGCCGCCTTCACTCCAGCAGAGCCCCCAGCCCACCGCTGCCCTCCATAAACACCCCAGCCAGTCTCTGAACCCGCAAGGTGCAAATCATCAGCTCAAAAAATATCCTCCCAAAGATCCCCTCTGAGTGTCAAGAAAAACCACGAGTCCTACAGAACCCACACTGAATCTCCAAGGTCTCTGCATTGTTAGAACTGTGATAGCAAATCCTATAGCTCTCCAGTGCTCCCTCAGACACTAGAGTCCAGAAACGTTTGTTGTCACACTCCAAACTCTGGTGAAGACAACACACAAGCACCGGGATTAAAAAAAAAAAAAAAAAAAAAAATAGGAGAAGAAAAGGGGAGGGAGTAGAGAAGAACCAGAACAGCAAATCTGTGGCTAGTGAATCACAACCTGGGTTTCAGCACCTCCACTGAAGGCTTCCTCAAGCCTCAGAGCCTCAGATCGGCTCCAACCACAAAGTAGTCTGGCTGCTGCAGTGGGGCGGAGATCTGGGAGTCTGTTCGCACCGGCCACAGCTCCGCTTTACTTCCGCTGCTAAACTCGGCCCTCCCCACAGCCAAGGACAGATATTAGCAAAAATCAAAAAGTGAAAAGAAAAGGAAGAGACCACACCACAGTGTCCCCCATCCCTCCTTTATCTGGTTATCTCACAACCTCACCCCATTGTCTAATCATAGAGAATAGGGAGTCAGCACCTCTGTAGCCCCCTCCCCAGAAACCACAGGCACACAAATAAAGCCAATTGCCAATTCCCACTTCCTTAAAAATCTCCAACCTGCAGCCCCGACTCTAGAGAGCAGCCCTTCCAGGAGAAGATGTGGCTCCCCGCTCAGCTCTCCTCTCCTCTCTTCTCCTTGGAGCCTCTGATAAATTGACTCCAGAAAGCTGAGCTTCTTAGCAATAAATAAGCTCCAAATATAGAAGAGGGGGGAAAATATGATGAGCCTCTCTGACATTTGTCTTTAAAATAAAACTAGCTGCACGTCAAGTTTGAGCTTAATTTCTGGAAATAGGCGGAAGTCGCTCCGGATCATGCATGGAAGGCTAATTGAAAAGATCAGTCGGGGCGCTTGTGGCAGCCTTGTCACTTTGTGACAGTGCTCCGCTCCGGGAAATTGCATCGTCACGACAAACGGGACCGTGATAAAACGACCCTTTCCGTCCCTATTTGTAGATCACTCAGACGAGATTGAACTGCACTCGTTTCCCCTTCGAGGGGAGCCGCGTTTTCAGGGTAGCCGAAGGCTTGGGGCGGGGGGGGTCCCTCACTGAGGGGGGTGCTGGAGCCTCAACTCGATGAGAAGTGACAGGCGTTTGGGGTATCTAGGCTCCGGCCCGGGCCCAGCGTGAGCAGGGACATCGCGGGGACACCGCTTCTCCAACAGAGCAAGGCCTAGATCGCGCTTCCGTTTTCTCCTAAATTCCCTTTATTGCCTTCCTTTGCCTCGAAAGAGCTTCTACTGCTCCAGATACGGAGCCTCCCCTTTGGGCAAAGGGAGCCTTCCCGGAAAAAGAAAGGCTGTCCCAGAGAAAGACTTTCTAAACTTCACGCGCTGCCTGAGCAGTTCCCAATCTAGGAATGCCAAGGCGTGTGAGGCCGCCTAACCCTAGACCTCCCTCCTTCTCCCCGCATTGCAAAAAACAACCTGCCCGCCACCTCCACAGCGACCGCCGGCGGGTGCTCGCCCAGGGCCAGGTCGCCTCTGCCAGCATCGAAATGGCAGCGAGGAAGCGCAGCTATAAGTTCCCCTTCAGAGGTTAAGCCTCAATCATTGTGTCCCTTCCCTAGGGACGGCTGGCGCTCTCGCCCAGTGGCGATGATTATGCGCCTAGAATTCGACCGCGAAGCATCTAATAGGAAAACATATGGTGTCAATTTGGATGCTCTGCGCCTCGCGCACACCCGGGAGCGAGCGGCACAAAGCCCTGCAGGCCGGCCCGCGACCCCGCGCGCCCCTCGGGGCCCGCCAGCCAGGCCGCAGCGGCAAACCCACAGCGCCGGGCGCGCCGGGGGCCGGCCCTCCCGAGAGCCTGCGGCTGGGGACCCTGTGCTGTAGGGGGAGAACCCAGCAGCCAGGAAGGGTGGACAGAAGCCTAAGCCTCGCCAAGGAGGGTTCCTACCAGGCCAAGTCCCAGGGCCTGGCAGGTTTCTGCACAACTAATCCGCCTTAAAGCTCGCCACCTTTGCGCCCTCTCCTGCGCTTTACGCCCACCAGCCGCGGAAGCACCAGGGGACGACTAGCGGCTCCAGGACAGATGGATCAGGCGCTAGGGACCCTCCTCAGTCTACAGTTCGGCAAGGGAAGGTTTCTAGAAGGCTTAGGCCTTCGGGCACTCCATACAGCTGAGCCCTTAAACCTCGTCCAGACTCCGCACCTCAACCCTGGCCTAGTTTCGCTGGGCCTCCACGTTCCCAGGCCCGGTCTCCAGATTCGTCCTGCCACACACCAGCACTCACGGACCGAGCAGGAAAGTGGGCTGGGGGCCCAAAGGGCCTAGGCAGAGGGAGGATGGGAAGTGCAAGAGCCTGGGAATCAAAGGCACAGCAGGCCGGAATGACCAGGACACACACAGCAGCTATCGGGGCAGGGCTTCTCCAACTCCTGGGCTCCATCCCCACTCTCTTCCCAGACCCAGTAAACCTGCTCTCGCTGGCGCCCTGTAACAGTCCCATGGGGCCAGTGTACCACCTCCACCCCACCGCAGGCCTGGGTGCCCCGCTCCGCTGGCCTTCCAGGGCCCTAGCCAGGGTGGGGAGGGGAGGAGCTGCCCTTAGAGTGACTGGGGGAGGGGAGGAGAGCCCCCACCCCGCCCGGACGGCGGAGACATTCAGTCTTCGCTAAACCCAAGGGGCCTCCTTCTCGCGCTGCGACTGGAAGCCTCCGCCCCGCCCTGCTCAGCCCAGCCCCCCTCTCTGGGGTCAGAGCCCGGGCAGGGGTGGGGAGGGGGTGTGAGTTACAGGATTTGGGGGGATGGGGTTTCTCTACCGCAGCTTCGCAAACTCTTGCGGGCTGTTCTGAGGGGCCCAGCCCCTGTTCTTCCAGGAGGGAGAACAGAGCAAACGCCCTCCCCTCTAGGGTTGCCGGGCTAGGAGAGGGGCGCAGCTGCCTCGGGTCCCTCGGCCTCGCGCCCGCGGTCTGGCCAGCGTGGACTCCGTGAGGCTCCACGCCCTCCCCCGACCCGCGCTCGGGTCCGCGCCTCCCCAGCCCGAAGTCCAAAAAGACCAGAGGCACTTACTGTTCTGCATCCTGGCGCAGGCTGGGGGCCGCGGTATCCCACGGGGCTCGAATATGGGGCTCTGTTAGCAAGAATATAGGCATTAATCCTGGGCCAGCACCAGGTAGGCCTACCTCCCTGCAGAGGACGTCCTGGAGCCAGGACAGGAGAAAGCCCCCTCTTTAAGGAAATGATCCACTCAGTCGGTTGTGGCGATGGGAGGGTCAAACAGCTCTGCCCTCCAGTGCATGCAAAATCTACCCTTTGGGCTACAAATACACCAATACTCCCAATCTGTTCCCCCCAAATCTCTTAGTAGTTAACCCTTTAATC
The DNA here is from genome assembly GCF_028023285.1 of Balaenoptera ricei. Taxonomy (NCBI): domain Eukaryota; kingdom Metazoa; phylum Chordata; class Mammalia; order Artiodactyla; family Balaenopteridae; genus Balaenoptera; species Balaenoptera ricei. The sequence continues at coordinate 86,795,630 of NC_082646.1, forward strand.
AGGAGAATCGATGACCTGATTTTGAATTTTTTCTTCCATCTGAACAACAATGAACGAGCATTCTGACTCTTTCAGGTTTTGGAACCCAAAGCAGCCAACGTAGAACTTGCCTGAAATCTGGGATGTCTGTCCACTCTCACAATAAAAGGTCTCACACATCTGCACACCCCTAGTTAAAGTCTTCGCCCTAAGACAAACCAGAAGGAGAGAAAGGTATGTCAAACTGTGGCTCAAAAGCGTAGGCCCACGGGCTCTCTGATCCACACTCTCAGAAAGAAAAAAAAAAAAATGCATCTAGGTCTCAAACTGCCATAAAACCCTAAATCCCAGAGTTACACCCACATTTCCAGCAGCCTATCCTGCAGAAGTCCCCACGTTTTGCTAGTGGCTGCCCTGGCCTGGCCTGGGAGATTTGGAGAAAGAATCTGACAAGTTGGGGCCCCATTTTGCAAAAATATCAAGAACCAGGGAAAGGAAGAGGAGAGAACAAGAGAAACAGCAGGGTTAGGAGTAGAGGCCAAGAGCTGGGGGGGGGGGCAGGGGGAGGGGGAGAGGACTTATACCTGAAGTTTAGATGTGAGGGAAAGGGGACCTTGGAACTTCAGGGTGCCTGAGGGTGCAGGCTGGGGCCTACTGGGAGGGCTTCGGAGCCATTACTCCTTCCTTCAAGAATTTCACCACCCCAGTTGCCCCAAGGCCCCAAGAACCCAACTCTTTGGTTACCCCTTTATCCTTCACTCTCCCCCTCAAAGCTTCCCAGTCAGACCCCCTCTCTACTCACTTCTCAGCCTTTCTGGGACTTTGAAAGTGGCAAGCCTAACTTTTTCCCCCCAAACGTCACTTATTGTGATTAACTTCTCTTTTGGTGTTTAGATCTTCCCCCCTTTTACTGTACTGTGACACACGCTGTCTACCTCGCCTCACTGCTTTAAAAAGTATGAACAGGAGGGGGTGAGCGTGGTCGACAAAGCCTACAGAGAGTGAACAATGGCTTCTATTCTCCAGCTCTCCCCAAATCCAAAGAGCAAAACCGAGTCTCCCTAACCAGCAACACAGCTTCCAACCAAAGGTACCAACAACCCACCAACTCACAAAGGGAGCAGAGGGACACTTCTTGCTTTGTAATTCCTGACCCAGTGCTGTCCCCCAAGGTTACCACCTCCTCCATCACCTCCCTCCCTGCCTTCCCTTAAGAAGAAGGTTCTTGGGGGGGGGGTTGGAATAGAAAAGTAATTTCTTGTTATAAATATCTGGAGGTAATTGTGTTACTGGTGTGAGTTGTTAGGGGCTGTAAAAAGATACAACGGCACCGTGGGGAGCTCAATTGGGAAGAGAGAGTTACAATAAAGAACCCATTCAAAAGGTTTGCAAAAAAAAAAAAAAAAAAGCAAAATCATTAAATAGTCACAGCATCATTTTCCCTGTTTAAAAACAAAACTAAAAGTTTTTTTTCTTGTTTTGCCTATTATGATTATTAATTTTGCCTGCCTGCAAGCAAAGAATCCCAAGAAACACATTTTTTTCTCTTAAAGGCCATTCATGGTCTAATTTATTAACTACCTGGGAGGCAGCTTAAATCCATAAAAATAAACTTAAGAGGAGGACTTTCCCCCAGCTTCCCAAAGCAGCTTGGTAAATATTGGCGAAGACAGAGGGCTACCTAGTTACCCTTATCTGGGTTGGCTCCCAAAGCCTTCCTCCTGTTTCTCAGTCCCCAAGACCAAGTCAAGCCAAGGACAGGCAGAAAACCCAACTTTGCACAGAATGCCCAACTCCCCCCCCACCCCCGCCTCCCCAAAGTGGGATTCTGAAACTGCACGTAGTAGCTGGTGGGGAGAGGTGGACTGCAATTCCCCCAGAAGGGTAAAACTTCCTAAACCCACACTGTAACCCACACTGTACTCAACCACAACCGAATGCCCCCAGCCCAGCCGGTACATTCTTGGAGCCATTTTTTAAAAATCACTAGCTGATTCCAGAGAGGCCTAGCCGATTAATTTTCCAAGCAGCTGGGAAGGTGGAAGCATTTCAAATCCCGGTTCTGCTCCTTTCCCACCCCCCTCTCAACGAAGAAGCTATCTCATTACTTAAGTAATCGTTAACACTTAGTGCAAAAGCAACCCGGGAAGCAGGGCATCCGACACCCGGAAGCAGTCGCCTGCGGAGAGACTAAACTCCCTCCACCTCAGCCGCAGCCAAAGCCCCCCCAGCTCAGCCCAGGGCTTCCTATGGCCCCAGCTGGGTCAGAGACCCACTCTGGAAAGGAAAGAGTCTCCAAACACCTCAGAGTCGCCCTGCCTTGGTCCACTAGGCCACTGAGCCACTGCCTCCCTATCCCTGATCCAACCTCAGCTTTTAATGCTGTTGTTGTTTTAATTACTTAATTCTCAAAATTCATCTCCAAACTTCTTAGCTAGGGTGAAGGGGAGAGCTCACTTTCGGCGCCCCCCCCGGCCCCCAGCCAGAGAGTAATTACCAATTAAGATGACAAAGTTTTACTCTCTAGGGCCAAATAAGATAACGACTAATCAAATTGCCTTCAGACATTTGCAAAGGTCACCGGCTATAAAAAATGTAATGTCAACGGCAACAACTATTATTTCTCCTCCGTAAACTCGCCAGGCTTTCAAGCTCTTTGCTTTTCATCTCATTTTCTGCTCCCACTCCCCTCTTCAAATCTTCCCAAGTTCGAGTTAAACGTCCAATATGGCTCAGGGAGCTTCGGATCATATGTGAAAAAAGAAACCACCGTTCACTTTGTTTTTAAACTTTCTAGAAATCACTCATTACTGGAGGGCCGGGTTTTAGCACTCAAAAAAGAAAGCATTTCCACTTGAAATTCAACTCCATTTCCCCCCAATTACACTTGCTAAAATTCAGGGCTATTATTGTGCAGGGAGACTGAGAAAATCTGCACAAGGAAAGAGGCAACAACTTTATGAACTTTGAAAAGACACTTTTCCTCCTGGGGTCTTAGAATCGAAAAGCTCTCAAATTACTCAGACTAATTAGCTGGGAGAGGACATGATCAGACGAAGGGGAAAGCCAATGCTTTCATATTGATTTTCTTAAAGGCCTCACAAAGGAAAAAATTCAGGAGCTTTGAATTAAAAAAAAAAAAATCCACCTTTCCACCTCGAAACTTGTTGAAATGGCAACACCGGGTGCAGCTTTGTCAGAGGAAGACAAGGAAAAATACCCACCGAGCGCTGGGGGCCGGAGGACAGGGAGGACCCCAGCTTTCGCAGGGCGAGGGCGAAGGTTGGGGGAAGCCTGGGGAGCAGAGAGTTTTCAAGTTCCGAGCTCTGCGCTCAAGTTGGGGGCCAGAGCCTGGGGTCCTGATGGAAGCTGACAATCCTCCTGCTCGGCTCGGAGCTCCCTCGGAGCGCGCGTTCGACCGCCTCGGCCTGGCAGCTTCCTTCCCGGTTCCCGCTCCCTCGCTCTTTCTCTCCGCATCCGGCGTGGGGTTGCCGTGCCGACTGACTGCTCGGGCTGGCGGCGGGCGCGGTGGCCCTGGGCGCTCGAGCGCCAGCGGATTCCTCGGTGCCCGGGAGAGCGCCGCACAAAGCCGGAGGGCGGGCGGCGGCGCGGCGAGCCGGCTCCTTCGGCGCTCCCTCGGCGCGCGGCCCTCTGCGCGATCGCTGGGCCCGCGGCTGGACAAAGCGGCCGGCGGCGACCAGTCTCTCCAGCCGTTCCCGGGCCTGCGGCACCGCAAAGCCTCTTCGTCCTCTGCCGCCGGCCGGGAACATTTGGCGACGTTGTGGCCGGGAGCCGCGGCGGCTGCGTCGCCCGGAGCCTCGGTTCTTCCTGCGATCTCAACCCGCGCTGGCGCTGGCGCTGGCGCTGGCGCTGGGGTTGAGCCGGCCGGCCGCCGCGAGCCCTGCGCCGCTCCCGCTCGCCGGCTGTCGCCCTCCGACGCGGGCTTTCGCTGGAAGTAGAAAGTTTGGGCTCCTGCGTGGAAACTTCTCCAGTCCAACTCTCCCGGCGTAGCAGTGGGGGAGGGGACCGGCGAGAGGGAGGAAGGAAGGGGGGGAGTAAGGGGGAGACCTGCCTGAATATTGCAATAAAAATGAAGCGAGAAGAAAGAAGCGGACTCACCTTTCTGAGGCATCCTCTCTCGTCAAAGCTCCTGTCAAGAGTTTTGTTTGGTTGGGTTTTTTTTGTTTGTTTGTTTGTTTTCTCTTGTTGCTTAAAGACCACAACGGTTTGAAATGACGGTATTTTAAAGGAGTTGCTGGCGAGAGTTTACTCCAAGGACGCTGCTGGTTTGGTATGTGAGAGCAATTCTCAGATCCCTGGGAAGGAGACAGAGATTGACAATAAAATGGGCTGTCAGCGGCTGGAGAGTGAGAGATAAAAGAGTGTGGGTGAGGGAAGTGGCTGCAGCCAGCACACCTATGCTGATTGGTGATGGCTCAAGTGTGTTAATGTGTGTGTGCCGGCGCCCGGCCTCGCATCCACCGCTCCTCACTGGCCCATTAGCGAAGCCTGACCTCTGTCATCATCCTCCAGCAAAACACTTCCTCCTGCGCCTGAACCAGAGCGGGAAATGAGGCCGAGCCACGGTTCGCTTTTCAAACCCACTAATCACTCCGCAACATGCAAATGCACGGATCGCTCCCACACAAAATATTGCTTTATGCAAAGCAGCGCCGGGGCCTCGAGCCAGCCGATTGGATGCTCCCTCTCCCCGCCTGGTGCAATTGGTCCGTTTGTTTGAATATGAATACACTTGTTTTCGGCCCCGCCGGTGTGTCCGGGCCGCTCTCCCCGGCGCTGGGCCCCCGCGCCTGGGCTCTGGGGCTGGCGCTCCAGACATCTCTAGGCTCGGAGCGCTCCGGGAATCAGCGCGGGCCGCACTGTGGCCGCGAACTTGAGGGGTCGAGTGAAGGCCGCTGAGCTGGGGGGCGCGCCCCCCACACCATTAAGCTGGGCGCGGGACTCTCAGCTCATGGATGGAGCAAGTTTCTGTAGTTCTGCGCGTCCCTTTCTTGCCAACTCCAGCGCAGCTTGGCCTGCTGCCCCGCCTCCGCCCGCCCTCCCCTCCCACCCCTACCCCTACCCCATCTCCGCCTGGGCGCTGGGACGCGGAACACAGCAGTGGCCGCGCCCTAGCCCACCTGGCCGCCGAGAAGAAGAAGAGAAAAGGGGCATGAGCGTCACTGGGTCCTGGCAGCCACACTCCCGCGGAGGCCGAGGCGAAGCTTAGGCCGAGAGGAGGCCGCCCGGTTGGGAACTTGGCGAGGCCGGGCGGCCTTCCCAGTCCAGGCCTCCCGGGCCTGCCCATTCCCCCACCCTCTCTCCCCCGGCCCTTTCTTCTGTTCTTTCTTCTTTCGGAAGGCGCGGTGCGCAGTGGAGCGGAGGCACAGCCGGGGCTGGAGAGGCCCGAGCAAACACGCCACTTACTTTGTGTACAGAGGGTTCTTGTGAAAAGCCTGAAGAGTCCTCACCAAACACTCACCAACTTCTCCCACGTGCCATTTGTTGACTAAGTGCGGCTGCTTTTCCAGGCGCCCGCCCGAGAGGAGGGGACGCGAGGGGGAGATAAGAAGGGAGGCGGGGGTGGAGGCCTGGAGTGGAGGGAGACTACCAATGCTGGGAGAGAGAGAGAGAGCGCGTTCGCCATTGATGTCGGTGTGTCAGCATGTATCCGTGTGTGCCACCCGTTATCTTGTGTGGTGTGTGAGTCTCTCCGCACCAAGATTCCCTCTCCTGGGTCTGCTCAGTCCACGGAGGCAACTCCCCTTCAGCTGTTGCCAGAAAACCGGGGAGGAAAGTAAGTAAATGGCTTTTCTCTTCTGACCACACACCAGAAGTCCATTTGTTGAATGCCGGACGATTAGGACACACCTCAGTACACTCCAAAGGCTCCCCTCGGTGCCCGCAGTTAAGGTGACGGGGAGGGAGCGGCTGCCTAGTCCTGCAAAATGCCGAGCTCTCTCGGAGCCTGCAGGCTGTGAGGCAAGGAAAGGGGAAGGTTTGGGATGGGGCACACACCCCAGGACCTGGCAAAGGAGAATGGGGTTGGAAGAGCTGAAGCAGGGAGGCTGAGAGGAAGCCACCGCCGGGTATACTTGACTCCTCTTGACTTGTGCAAAGTGCTAAAAGTCAGAGCTCATCAGTAAAGTCTGTGCAACCTGAACTCACAGATGACCCGCGGCGCGGCGGCTGCCCCTGGGACCTGGGACCGTGTGGATGCTGCAGGCTGTGTTGGGCCGCCGCAGGGCCTAGTGTGGGTCTCATGCTCTCCTCCCCAACCCAGACCCACTAACGCTGCCGCCAAGGAGCCGGGCAGAGCTCCGGTGAGCGGAGGCCTCCCCTGTCCGGGTCAGGTTTGCGGTAGCACAACCCGATTACCATCTCGGCCTGAGGAAGGCCCTTCCCGCGGCCCAGAAGTACTCAGCGCTGGGAGAAAACCCAGACTAAAGAGGCTAAGGAGGTGGCGCCTCCTGAGCGAGACTTCGTAGGACCGCGACTTTCAGTGAGGCAGCGGGCCCATCCCAGACCAGCGAGAGCCTGCATCCTTTTTCTCTCCCCTTTTACTTCTCAACAATCATTAAAGAAGCTCGACCTCAAGTCTACTGAGCATAAGCGGAGGTGGCGAGCGGGGTGGGGGGAAGGAATCCCAGAGACTGTCCGAACTGGAGACGAATATCATTTTTACAACCTCTCAATTAGCGATCGAGTGGATTAGCACCTTCTTAAGCTTTGCCTCGGAGAGAAGCAGCCGTAATCTTGTTGCTGTTTCCCCCCAGGGCCCTGGATCTTTGAATCAGCTCCTTTTCCCACCCCACCCCACCCCCAATCCCACCTCACCTCGGAGAAAAGTTTTAACAACAAAAAATCGTAAGAGGTTGAGGAGCGGGAGTGAATGCCACTGACGTCACTGGGTGAAGGTGGAAGCTCAGAAAAGGACTCTTGGAAACCCCTCTGCACAAACAAGAAACAAAAAGGACTTGGCAGCTTCCAATGTGTCAATATTTGGGGGGTGGGGGCGCTCAGCCCGGAGGGAGGCAGAGTTTTCAAAGTTTAAGGAGAGCCGGCTGGAGAGGAAGATTTCCTGTTCTCTCTGGGCTAGTCTCAGGGAGGATGGGGGTGCCGTTCCACCTCGTGGGTCGCCTCGCGCCCTCTGCCAAGTACCTGTTCTGGGGGTGACGCGGCCGATTGCGGGACTGGGACGGAGGTGCAGCGCGCGAGGGCCAGAGGTGTGCGCAAATTTGAGACAGTTCGCAGGTCGCCATTTTAATTGCGGCTTCCCACACCACCGAGGCCCACTTGCCGCCCTCCGGGAGGGGGGAGGAGGGGGGTCGCGCCTTCCGTTTCTTTCTCGCCTTTTCCCGTCTCTCCCCAGGTCCCCCCCCCCCGACCCCCACCCACCCTTGGCGCCCGAGGAGGACTTCTCTCCGGCCTGTTCCCTCAGGGTCTGCCCGGGTCATCCCACCCGGTAGGGGGAGGCTGTCTTTGCCGAAGGAGTCACGCTGGGGCATCGCCGCTCGCCCAAGAGTGCCCGGAGCCTCTGGCCAATACTGGTGCGTAAGTGTGAGGTCGGGCAGCATCTCACCCCCAGCGATCCCTGGCATTCGCCTGTGCCCGCTCTGCAGATTTCCCGCTCGAAGGCGGCCTCTGGCGAGGCAAAGATGTGCCCAGCTCTTGGGGGATGTACGTTCGGTTCCCGGCTTCGGAACCAAGAGTTTTCCACCCGGTGTTGTGACACCTCTGAACTACAGCTTTACACCGCGAAGCAGAGGAGCGGTGCTGGTGTGCTGGGAAGGGTGGAGACGAGCATTTCTTTCAAGGAGGAAAATCTCCGCAAACACCTGCGTCACTTTGCATAGCCTCAAACGGCTCTCTCTCCCCCAGGCCCTGGGAAGGTGGGTTCCCTGGATAGCGGAGCTGACGAAACGGGTCAGACGAGCACCAAAGGCAAAGGCGCCCACCCCTGTTGCCCAGTTCCGGGTGCCTCCTCCACTGGGGGCCTTTCCCCCTCTCTTTTCTCCAGCAATCTGCGGGTTCCCAGCTCACCCGGCAGCCTCACCGAGCCCAGAGCTCAGGGAAGCCGAGGGGAGCCGGGAGCCGGCCAGGTGGCGCCTCCAGACTGCGGCCACGCTAGGCTGGGGAAAGACACGGTGCCCTCGCCCTTCCTCGCCTCCTGCCAAATGGCAGGTGTGTCACGGCACTCTCTGGGTTCGATTCTCTTCCACTCACGTTAGGCGGCAAGCGTCTCTTTCTCTTCCCTCTCCCCCCCCCACCAAATACTTTTTTAAAAAAACATTGTCCAACTGTGTCTCCCAGCAAAGAGGTCCCTGCAGCCCAGCAGGTCGGACTCTCAAGCCTTTGCTTCCCGGACCCTGTATGCTGTTGTCCAGATAGGGACCAGGTTTAAAACTCTTGATGTGTAGGACACTTGCAAGTAACGGCACTCTCCGATTTTTGCAAATATGATTCCTAGGAAAGTTTGCTTTCCATTTCATCACCCAGGACAGTTCTCCATCTCTCATTTCCCTGTAACCTCCGCCCTCAAAAGGCAAGAGTTCAGCTTCAAATGAAAAGCAAGCCAAGACCACCTCAGTCCCTTCTCCCTGGAGATCCCCTCTCTAAATAGCTGCCTGTTTTAAAGGCCAGGGACCGAGTCCTGCATTGGAGCAGGGAACACGCGGGCTGGGAACTGGGAGCTTTGCTGGGGGATTTGAGGCAGGGGAAGGAGGAGGGAGCAAATGTCATGGCTGGCTCATTCGAGCAGCCAGGAAACAGGAGCTAAGCGTATCCTGACGGGCTTTTAAAATGACATTGATTGGGACAAGCTGTTCCCCACCCCAGTAAGAGTTAATCTGCCTGTTAATCAAGGCACTAAGGGGCTCAATGCGAATTTTATTAGCGATTGGAGAACAGAGGCGGCAGCGAAGGATCAAAAGCCGGGATCCCAGATATTTGTCAGCCCGGTCACCAAAAAAGAAAAGTATTATCAATTAGAAAACAATTCGATGCTTTTCATCACTTCCTAACTCAGTCTCACAGATGGTGACTTACAGACCTGACTAGCGGGGAAAACCGAAGCCCGGGAGCAGCCAGCGGCGAGAGGCGGGGGAGGAGCTGCGGGTTGGCTCTGCCGAGTTCGGCCGGCGTGAGTTTAGGAATCCTCAGCCTGGGGCCCTGAAGCCTCAGATTCATTCCTCCCGAGAGCAGAGAGAATGATAAATAAAACAATAAATATCACTACCGATATCGACATCCAGCCCTCCGGGTCAACTTCCCACTGCTCTGGCCGGGCTCCTGCGCCGGGTGGCGTCTGGCCCCCGCGCGCGCGCGGCAGCGGGGCGGGCCGGAAAGTTTGCACAGCTAGAGGGACTCTCCTTCCATCTCTCCCGCGCTGCCCCCTTCTGCCCCGGAGGGGCGTTAGGTTCCCTTCAGTTTTCCTTTCAAATTCTAAAATAAATAAACAAATGTCCAGACCCTGGGGAAATTTGAATAGTAACTCATTCAATAATCCAAATTATATGAGAGGGCCTAAGAAAAAGCAAACAAACAAAAACAAAAAACAAAAAAACAAGCCAACCGCATACGTCCTCCGATCAAGGAAGGCGTGGAATTGAGAAGGCGACAGAGGAGGTCACCGGCTCGCCCTGGGCGCGGGGCGAGGACTCTGGTCAGAGGTAATTATGTCACTGCGTTTTCTCGCCGTGACAGCCGAATAAACACAATCTCCAATAAACATCTCTAATGAGGGAGGAGGCCCGAGCATGGCTGGGTTTGATTTATGACTGGAGGAGAAGGTCCGCTTCCCACCGCGAAGCGGGCAACCTGCTCGCCGCCCAGCTCTGGAGAAAGGAACCCGCGGAGGAGAGGACCCACGCCCAGGTAAGGCGCGTGGTCGCGTGGCCACTTCTCTCCTTCCCCTGTTTCCCGGGCAAGGTGGGTAGGGGGCGGCCACTGCTCGGAGTTGGGCGGTGGTCCTGAGCACCTGTCACAGGTGCCTGAGATACAGAGGTCCTCCGAAGGTGCCCCCAGAAGGTTTAGAGAGGGGACGCCAGGAGCACGAGTGGGAGTGTGGGGCGAGCCCGGGCCTGACCGAGAGGCCTCCCCAACCTCTCAGGCGGGTGCTCCCGTGCCCTGCGTAAGCCTTCCTGGCGTCTCCGGCTGCTTGGGGCTGGACTCCCGGAACTTTCGCCCAGTGGAACCACGAGGTAGTTTGGGGTCGTCTCTTCCTGACCCACTTTGGAGAAACTTCTGGCGCCCGGATTGGATCGTCCGGGGGGCATGAGAGTAGCTGGGCGCTGCTCTCCCCGGCACTCAGAGGCCCGACTACCCTGGCGCCCACAAGCTTCACACCGAGGCAGCGAGCGCAGCGCCCGCGGTTAACACGAGCCCGCGTTCTAGTTCAGTGAGAATCGCTAATTATTAGGTCTTCCGAAGTGAAGCTCAAATCACACGCTGGGTGCTTTACGCGCTGCCCAGCTCTGCGGGCAGCATTCTTTCGTCCTCCTCTCCTTTCTGAGAAACGAACTCCTATCGCTAAGACTGTTTCAGTGTAACCATCTACACTTTGCAACCGCGGGAAACTTTTGCTGCACTTCGCCCGACCTGCGGCGGGGCGTTTCTACGCTCTCCAGGCTCGGGTGGGGACCTCTGCATGCGTGAATGTCGCGAACTGCTATTCGGGGGAGTTCCGGGTGCAAACTGCCTCCCCCCCCCCCAGCATTTCTCACGATCGCAATAAGCTTCTGCAGACAGTAGCAGCAGATCCCTGTCTCTTCCCCATCCCCCGCTCACCTCCCCCAGCTCAGCACCCACTGGAAGTCCACTCAGGAGACTGGAACATTTTGCCACTTTTGCAGAAAAGCACGCCCGGCAAAGACAAGACAACTTCCCCCCCCACCCCGCCCCAATCTTATCCTGCCCTCAGTAACTCCCCTCCATCTTTGTCTCCTTTTAAAAGCAAAAATCAAGCCCCTGGGCTACTTGGGGGGGACTTGGTTTGGGGACACCCGACGTGGGCAGCGGAGAGGCGGCGCGGGTCCCGAGCCGGGCCCGGGCCGGAGCCCGGGCGGTTACCTGCGAGCAGAGGGCGGGGAGGCAGGTGAGCTTGGCGGCGCCGGTTCCCACACTTCTCACCGCCGCTCGGCAGGAGAAGTGGCAGATCTGACAGCCGCGTTCTACGCGAGGACCTGCCCCAGAGTTTAAATGTCAATGATAAGAAAAGAGGGTGCTCGGGCAGGCGCTAACTTTCCTTAATATCCATGCCAGGGAGATCCCCATTGGCTGCCCGACCCGCGTGACGTCATGGCGGCCAGAGTTGGGCTCAGCTCCGCTCAGACTAGAGCTCTTGCCGGGCGGGAGCCTCCCTCCCCATCCCGAGTCCTGCCCGCTCCGTGCCCTGCCACGGCCTTCCTGGGCCCAGCCCTTGGCTGCCCACGGGCAACCTGTCCTGGCCCGCCCCGCCCTCCTTTAGGCCGTAGAGTCAACCCCAAGGAAACTAGTCCTCCTGAGCTCGCTCTTCTTTCCCGCCTGGTGCGCGAGTCCCTTTCCCCAGGCTGGGCAGCTGCCTTTCCGGGTGCCCACCCGATCCCCTCTTCAGATCCTCCGAGGAAGTCACTTCATCAGAGAGACCGGAAGTGGCGCTGGGTTGAGAGGGAGACTTGGCAGGAATCGTTCTCAGGAGGAGTTCGAGGAGAGATGGGTACCCCAATCTGGCCATCGCGCCTACATGTCACCAGCTGGGTATAGACGGGGTCTCAGGAAGAGGACGGACAATCCCTTCCCTCAGGCTAAGCCAAAGTCCTCGCCAGGCCCGCTGGGTTCTCAGGCGAAGAGCCAGAAACGGAGCCTGCCCGAGATCCCCTCACCCTCTAGGGTTCCAGTCACGTAGAAAACGTAGGTGATTTTATTAATCTTTGACTTGGGGGTTAACTGTTGACTTTGTGGCCTAGAGGAGTAAAATAGGAAAGTCCCAGATTCTGAAGTCAAGATTCCCCTTCTCAGAGCCGAGGAAACAACAGAAATTGAGGCGGGGTTGGGAGGATACTGACCTGGTGGTCTGTGCTTGTTTTCCCTTCACCCGCTGTGGAATGGGAGACGGCTTAGTCGAGCTGGGCCTGGCTGTCTTGTGACGGGGACTTAGACCCTCATTGTCATTCTCGTGTCTCCCTCCCTCCTCCCAAACAGGGGAGGGGGTTTCTCAGTGTCCAATCCCTTCCTTCTCTGCTTCCTTCCGGGTCCCGAACTTGGAAGTGACAGAGGTCCGGCCCGGAGGGGCAGTGGGCGCTTGAGGAGGTGGCAGCAGGGGAAGTGGTGGGGCTTGGATTTGCCTTTAGGCAGCTCGTGGGAGGCCTAGCCCTGGTAGACCCGGGCGTGTGTGTGTTGAGGCTAGGAGGGGGACGCCTAGGCCAGAGGGTGACCCCAGGGCCAGTTCCTTGGGTGCGGGCGACAAAGGGAGAGCGGAGCACAGATGGCGCCGAGGCGTGAGAGGTCGAGCGGTTCCCGCTCCCGCCCCCGGCACACCTGGATAGGTGTGTGACTTCGCAACCGGCCGGGAGGCGGCTCCAGGCAGCCCGCCTGCAGCCTCCTCTAGATCTGGCCAGCCCTCCGGATTTGATTTCTTCTTTTTTTTTCTTGCTCAGCCCGTCGAGGGTAGGGTAGCGATGGAAAAGGGAAATGGGAGCCTGTGGTGGAGAGGTCTCAGCGTGGTGTTTTACTTATTTACAAACGTTTCCCACACTTCCTCGCCATCCCAACCCCCTGGTCTTCCCGTGTCAGGGACAAGGAGCATCCATCCCCCCATCGGCCACTCTAATCTGGGCCAGAACCCAACTGTGGTCCGGTCTCCCAAGCCCGGCTGGGCCTGGGAGTGGCGCTCAGGGAGGAGTTTGCTCCGGTTTCTCCGCTGCCCTCGGCCACCTCCCGTGACCTAGTTTCTAGGTAAGCTCCTAGCTCACCTCCAGGATCCGGTCCAGACCCCGGCCCCAGATGTCCTGAGGTGTCCCCCGCCCCATGGTCTGCCTTGGAGTTTGGACTGCTGCGGGTAGGCCCCGGGCCTGAGAAGGCCTTCGGACCTCCCTAGTTTCTGTCAGCGGCTCGCTCCCCACCCGCCCCCTCTGTGCTGACCGGAGGCCGCCAGGAAGGCTGCTCCGGGCTTGTTTGGAGTCCGGGCCATTAAGTGTGCGCGGATCCCTGCAACCCAGCAGGGTGCTCGAGAGCGACGCTGGAAACCCCAAGGCCGCCGCCTTCTTATCTGCCTGTCAATAAAGGGCGCGCTCCGGCCGCGCTGGAGCACGGGGCGGTGGAGGCGAAGCCGGACTAGGTCCTTCCGAGCTCCCGGCCAACGCACAAGCCGCTCTCCATTTGCCCCGGGCACAGAAGGCAGGGCGGGAGGAAGCTGGCGCTGAGGTGGCCACCGGGGAGGATGCAAGTTGAGCCGCTGCCGCAGCTCGGTACCCCGGCTAGCTTGTGACCCGGGAGCACTCCGGAGATCCTCCCAGAACCCGGGAGCCGGGGCTCCCCTTCAAGCCCGCCACCGGCCTTGTGGGCAGCTCGTCCGGGCGCAGCTCCTCGTGGTGCCCAGTCCGCGAGGCCCGGCCTTGCCCAACCTAGGCAGAGGCAGACTCTGTAGGCCGCACCGGCCGGCAGCGCCGGCAGAAGGGCACCACGGGCGGCCTGGGGGCGTCATTGATGACTTGCAGTCCGGGGATGCGGAGTGAGACCTGAGGCAGGCTGCACGTGGGGTGCAAATGGCCAGAAACGGAAAAGGAACCCCTTTCCTTCCAGGCTTCCCCCCAGCTCAGGCTAGCCCAGCCTGAAGTTCTCCGACACCCAGGGCAGTCCCAGGCTCTGATTCCCCACGGCAGCAGCGAGCGAGCTTTGCAGCCGCCGGGTCCGCGGGGGGTGCGGTGGGGGGAAGTTCCCTGGTCACCCCTGGCCTGTGACTGCGGGGAAGCCCAGAGCTTCCCTTCCAGCCGAGGCGGGGAGGAGGATGGGGTTAAGGGGCCTGAGATAACGGGTAGGAGTGGAGGAAGGGAGCGAGGGGAACGATTACAGAGCGAGGCTTGCTTGGAAGGAGACTGGGGGAGAAGATAGAGAGCCCGTTCTTGGCTTGAACGGTAGCTGAGGTCTGTTTTTCTTGTCCAAGGTACGTTTCTCTCTCTCTCTTTCCCCCCTCCCTTAACTACTTTATGCAAATAAAGCGGCTTCCAGATTGGCAGAGGCTCTCCCGCCGGACCTGTGATACAGGGTGTGTGGGAATTGATTGTCTTTTCACTGAGAATGGGCCCTGAGTCTCCTAAACAATTGAAAAGTAGAAATGGATTTTTCCACTTTAGTATTTTAATTTCATTTTACTATGTCTGGACGATAATGCATCCTGTTAACTTCTGTTTTTACTTATTATTCCTGGGTGGGTGCTAGTTCATAAAGAGGTTTAATAAAGCTTTTCTGTATAAAAATTAATAGAGGGAGAGGGAAAAACCTGACTAATCGAGGAAAAATACTGTGTATAGTGTGTGTCATTTCAAATAGCTCTACGAGCCAGGAGTCCATATATTATCTCAGGAATTAAATTTACTGGGTGGTGCATGTGGCTCTTGCTTCCCTCCCTTCCACTTCCTCCCCTGTAAATGGAAAGCTTTTTAAACAAGATTTTCATTTAAAATAAAAACTGGAGGAATGTTTGTGGATCTGAGTGTCAAAAAGGGAAATAGTTAGCATAGATAATATTTGCTATCTCTTTACCCAGGTCTAAAAGACTGCATAAAGGCACAATTATGTGCAATACTGTGGTTTCTCTGCTATTCAATTATTTTCCTGCTCTTATTCAAAGAAATACTTAGTTTCTTCTCTCTTCCATCAGTTCTACCCCACCATAATGTTTTCTTGGACATTTGAGAAAAATCTCCCAGTCCTTCCAGTTTGCTTTCCCACTAAGAAAATCTCCATTACAACCAATTCAAGAAAACTCTGCTTTTCTTTTCCTTTTAAATATTTTTATGTTTAGTCAGTCTGTGGCACCATGTTTGATTTCTTTCTCTCCCTTGTCGTGGTGGAGACTGAGACATTAGCTGAATTCCCTGGGGGTGATTGGATGCAATTCGCTGAAAGTAGACAGGCACGTCCTGGATGTTAGAAATTCACTTTTTCTCAACGTGACAAGGCTGCCTTCGATCTACAATTGTATTTGAATGGGCAATGAGCGGAAAGATCTCTCATCATTAAGCCTGCTTCTACTTTAGCAAAATAACGAGAGCCTTCATTTGCACACAAATGCTCATAAAACTCAGATTCCCTGCAACTCTTTAATAAAAAGGGATGGCTGTGTAATTTAAACTGGAGGTGAGAATCCAGAGAGAGAGAGAGAGAAAGAGATGGGGGTTTCAAAGGGATCCCCTCCCTTCCCCCAAAAGGTCCATGTGATCGAGTTGACTTTTTTTTTTTTAACTTTAAATCTTAAATAAGATGTGAGTTGTAACAAGAGGATTGGCACTTACTCCGTGACCCTTATAATTGGATTAAATATAGACTGAGACATACAAAAACACACTAAGATTGACACCTGCCAACTGGACTTCCTTATGATTGATTGTGATGCTTCGTGCTGGCAACAATAATGAAATAAATTGTACGGATAAAACAGCACATTTGTCATTTCCGTGCCATGAGTGAGGAAGTCAATGAGTTAGGCAAGCTGTTAGCTGACAGGCATGAGCAGGAGGCAAGCTAAAGAGATAAATAAGGATTCCAGGCATTGACAGGACAAATTATAACTTGTCACAACCTTTTTAAATTCAGAAGTTTTCAATTAACATATATATTGCTGTTACATATAAGATAAGGGGGTGCCGACGTAAACACGCGTGATGCTCAAGGACACCACCCCCCCACCCAGCGCCAAGGGCTTGGGCGTCCAGGTCTCTCCAACTGTGATCGCAGGTGAGCCCTGGAGGGCACCCTCGGGCCTCGGTGCCCAGCTTGTCCGAGGGCACCGCCAGGCTTGTTAAGGTGGCTGAAGCTGTGTTAGGCTGAGGGGTGGCTCCTTCTTTTGCTCGGACCCGCAAATTGTGACTCCAGTACCCTTTCTTCAGTGAAGTAGAGCACCCAGTCCAGGGGAGAGCCCAGACAAGGCCTGCACCTAGGTCTGGCAGGAGGAGCCCCACTCTCTGCCTTACTTAGTTGCCATGTAGAAAGTATGAGATAGAGGGCAGAGATGCCTTCCTCCCTTTAGCACTCCATAGTCTTGCCCTCAGGAGAGCATCTGAGCTCCTGGTCTTGAGGAGGCAATGGCCACGTCCTGGGGCCAGGCCTAGGCCCCTGAACCCTGGTGTGGCCTGAGGCTGCTCCCGTGCTCTAGACTCCTGCTCTAATTGTGCAGCCCTGCGTCACCCGGGTGGAGGCCACAAGCCCAGCTCTTTTAGCCCTATCCAGGATGAGGGGCTGCTTTCCCCTATCCATCTCTCAGCTTTGGTATAGTTTCAGGAGCTCCTTGTTGGCCCATGGATGGGGAGGAGCCTAGGGGCAGGACCCTGGGGGGGCCTGAGGCCATTCAAGAAGGGTTAGTGAGGTTTAGGAGGAGTAAAGCTCAGGTACCGGGCAGGGCACCTAGTTAGGGGCGGCCTTGGGATTTCTGATGGAATCTAGGGTCTGTGGATGGAGACGAATGTGGGTAAAGTTTGAGGTGAGTTTGACAAGTGTGTAGGGGAATGTGAACTCCTTAATTGTCTCCACCCCAAAGGAGGCTGACTTCTTAGTTTTAAAGATCAGTCCCACCTAAGCTAGAATCTGGACTTTAGGTGTCTGTCGGTATTCCCGGTATTCTCCGCACCTAGGTCCCGGCCCCACGCCAAACTCCAGCTGGAACTTTGGAAAGTTAGCGGCGGGAAGTGAGCATCCTCAGGAGCAGAAGCGGGGCCTGGGCGGGAGACTAGGCTACAGAACAGGGCCTCATCCTCGCCCAGCCCTGGAGCTCGAGGCCGCTGGATGCGGGTCAGGTCCAGTTCCAGGAGGGCCAGAGAGGCCCAGCCCGGGAGGGCGCCGAGCTTCTACCCCAGGCCGTGGTCCGCCTCCGCTGCCTGCGCTCCTCTCCAGCCAGAGTCTCGCAGCGTGGTGCCCGGAGCCCTCGCCCTTGTCCTGGTCATCGTGGCGAAGAGCCCAGCCTTGCTGTCGAGGCCACTACCTGTCATCACAAAACACTTTCCGAAAAAGCGCGTCCAACCCAAGGTCCAGCGTCGTAACCTCCGGCGCCCGCCACCGAGTGAAACACCTCGAAGCCCTGAATCTTTCCAAAGAAGGAGACCGAGAAGAAGGGGAGGGAGGAAAAGGAAGGCAAAAAACAAGTTACACGGAATTAGCTGGAAGCTGCCGCATTCCCCAGCGACCGCAGCCATTAACATTATAATCTCAAACGCCATTTTTTATGTAACACTATTGTTAGTAAATCAACTCCTCAGGTCCTCTGAGACGCTGACCCCTGGCAATTCAGTGAAAGTGTAATTATCTCTCCGAATCTTGGACAGATTTAAGAGATTACATTTCAACTAAATCTATATCAATGCTAATTCCCTCTCTTCCCCCCCAGCCTGCAGGTGCTAGGCACGGGAAATGGCGTCAGGCCCCAGCAGAACCGCTTCACAAAGAGGAGAAGGCTTGCTGCGTACAGGGCCAAAAGAAATGAAGGCACACATAAAATTACACCTTTTTTTTTTTTTTTTTTTTTTTTTTTGCTACAAAACCTGGTTCTTATATAGCAAAGTTAAACAAAGCAGCTATGCTAAATTAGCGTTACATAAAGGCGAGTTTAATGCTCGGTTACAGTCAACTGGTGTATCTCTGATGGCTAATTGTCTATCAAAATTAAAGAGAAAAGAACAAATGATTCGTTATAAGAAGGTGTTAAAAGCTTCAACAAAAGGACATTTCACAAATATAATATCGGCAGCTCAGGGATTGCCCGCGGGGTTGTTCAGGCCCCAGCCCTGCGCAGCTATGAAAAGTGGGGTGCGGAGTGCTATTTGCCTGGCAAGAGCTCATTTCCTCCCAAATGAGTATAATAAAAACCCGAGAGGCGATATTAGTGTAAAGATCGGGATTAGTCCTAATCGGCGCGATGGACGTGGGCTTCAAAGGCGACCCCTACTCTCTCTTCCCGGACTAGGGGCGGAGGGCGCTTTGCCATCCCCCGAGGACACCACATCCAACTCGCCAGTGCCTCACGTTCAGGGACAAGAGAGAGCGAGGACGCGCTCGGGGTAGTTTCAACAAAGGAGAGTAGGCTCCGCGGGTCCTGCCTCTTCCCTGCCTTCTCCGGGTTGTTAGAAGACGGTACCGGGCTCTCTCGGGGATCTCCGAGGCGCGGGCACGTGCCTTTCTGATGCACAGTGCTGACCTCCGGGGGCGCAGGCTGCTGCAGTCAGCCCACCCTTCTAGGCTGGGGAGGACACAGAATATACTACGGTGGCCCCCTTCCCCAAGGCAAAACCGGGTCTAGAGCTCCAGGCATATTTGCTGTTCAAAGTTAACTAAACCTGAAAGCAACCAAAATGCACGCGCCAGGCTCACTGAGGCCAATTCCGGACTGCGCCGTAGCCGGCCCGCAGCGCCGGAGAAGCGGCGAGGGCCGCCCGGGCTCGCTCACTCCGCCGGAGTCTCTGTAAGAGAATCTGAGGCTGGGGAATAAAAGCCGAAACCAAATCAGGCAGCAAGAGCAACAAACCGTCTGGAAAATGGACCCACAGAGCCGCAAGAATCTACTTTTTTTTTTTAAACCGTTGACAACTTGTGTCCTAAAGAAAGTGTATTGAAGATAATTGAAATGATTACAATTCATTGCTGCCTGACTTTGAATATGAACAGTCACATAACGACATCCCCGCTGTACAACAACAATTTAATTTCCATTATCCGACCTCAGGATCCTAGCGCCAGCCGCCGGGGCAACGCGGCTCTAAATGCAGAAATCTTGGCTGCTGCCTGCATCATTCATTTCGGGGACGTGGGGGTGGGATAGGGGTGGAGAATGGGTTTCTTCTCTCCTCCCCCCGAATCTTGTTCTGAAAATCCCAGGGACCAGTGGACACTGAGGAGCCGACAGCTGAGACAATCGCCGTCAAGGGCCCACCTTTGCCCGAAGGGGCTGCGGGCGATGGCAGGGGTTGTTGTCCCCAGGAGTTCTAGGACCCGCACGGGACAGGGCCCCCAATTCTCACCCTAAACCCACCGGATCTAGGGAGGGCCTAAACTGGGACCCTCTCTCCAGGTTTCCCTCTTGGGGGCTGCCGCCTTTCCCTCTTCCTTTCCCCTTCTTTCCAGCCCTCGTGTCCTTTCCTTCTTTCAGCTTCTAAGTTCCCAGGCTCGCGCGTGGAGCCGGGCGGGGTCGGCTGCAGGGGCTCCCTGGCGGATTTGGAAGTTGCTTCGGCCTTGAACTTGCCCCAGCTTCCCCCGCAGCCACCCACACTTCACGACCCCAGGGAAAGAGCGAAGGAAGGCAGGGTCTCTTTGCACCGCGGGGACGCTGGCTCTCACCTTGGGGCGCGGCCTTCGCCGAGCCTCTGGGCTAGAGCCGGGGGAGGGGGTGGGCTCCGGGCCGAGGCCTACGCAGTGCGCAAGCGTCGCTCGGGCCCGCCACCCCCTCCCCAGGCGCAGGGTCCTGGGGACAGACCCTACTCCCCTCTCCGCGAAACTACCGCCTCGAAAAAAAAAGACCATCTGGTAATTGTCTTTCTTTAGATCTTCCCTTAATTATGCTTTTAATTAAAGATGGTTCAAGGCACCGGACCACATGAAGGGCAGTAATTACAAATTACATTACAAACCCGACAGATGTAGCGGGATCTGCTGGGAGAAAGGTACCGGAATAAAAATTTGACTAAACTTTGGGATAAATTAATCGGCGGCTTGGAGAACAGAAGCACAGTTCTGATTATGTAGGCTCCAGCCAGGATTTAAGTTTTGTGTCATGATTGTTTTCATATTTCTTTGACGTCTATTGATTTGGAGGCAGCTGCAAGCCTTTGTCACAGGAGAGAAGAGCAGTCACAATATATTAGCTTGATGGCATAACTCGAACTGGAGAGGCGAGGGGAGCCGGAGTGACGGGGGCGCACGTGACCCCGCCCGGGGCCTCCTGGCCCAACCCTTACATTAACTTGTTCTAACAGGAATAATGGAGAATTACTACTAATGTTTGGTCAGAAGGTGCTTTTCTGTCTAGAAACGGGGGGAGGGGGCAGCAGTGGCGCGGCCGGGGCCGGGCATGCCGGGGTGTCTCCGCGCCCCCTCCTCGCCGGCCAGCCGCAGCCCTGCGGCGGGTGATCCTAGGCCGCGCACCACGGCGGCTTCAGACTCCGCTTCTGGACTCCCAGCTCCGCGACCACGTCGAGGGGCGCCGGGATGGGAGAAGTTCCGCGGCACCCGGGCTTGGCGACGCCAGGCCAGGTCCCCGTCTCGGCCTCTCTTGGGGGCTTCCTGCAGGCGGCGTCGGGGCAGGAGGACCGTGGGCCGGGAAGGCGACCGCCAGGCGGATGCCCGGCCTCACCTGGCGTGCGCGGCCGCCCGCCCGCTCGCCCGCGGCGGGCTTGGAGCGTGACACAGATTGCGAAAACAGAAGGGGGGGAGTTGGGTCATTTCCTTCGCTAATCATCGCCCCCGCCTGCTCCTTCCTCCACTCGCACCCATCCCCGCCGCCACCCCAGCCTTGGACACGCTTCCAAGCCAGAGTCTGACTCACTTTGAGCCAGTGGCTGCGCTTTATGGAAAAAATATACGTGCCCATCACTCACCCATCTATTTACAGCGCCGGTGCAGTGCCCAGGGGAACGCGCACGGACAATTAAACACGCCCACTTATGGCTTTCTATCACCCACGTGCTTTCAGAAATTGATACAACCCTAATTTTGACGCAAAATTCTACTAATACACCTTGCCAGAGAAGAACGTTCACTGAAAAGGTGCGTTATCCACGCCTGATTTAAACGAAGAGAACA
This sequence comes from Balaenoptera ricei, assembly GCF_028023285.1. NCBI lineage: Eukaryota > Metazoa > Chordata > Mammalia > Artiodactyla > Balaenopteridae > Balaenoptera > Balaenoptera ricei. The sequence continues at coordinate 86,816,588 of NC_082646.1, forward strand.
GGACTGTCGCTGGAGAAGACCCAGCGGCCTGACACTTTTTCTCGCTTCGGGGGAAGGAAAGTTTTTCTTTTGATTCGTCCTCTCACTTTGTTTCTCTTTTCCTTGGCGTTACAGTTTCCGAGAGGAATGTAAATATTTTGACTAGACCTCTGCAGGGGCCTTTTAAACACTAGGCACAATCATCCGTGGAATACTGTAGTTCATAGTTTCAAAACTTGGGTGTCAGAGTCTCCCTTGCCCAGGAAGCCCATAGAAATAGCGGCGACCTCTCGACTCCCTATTTGTATAATGAAATGAAGTATTCCCTAGTGTTTGTCCAAATTTTAAGGACGTTTCCTATCACTGTTACTTTCCAGTTATTTTCAGGGAAGAAAATTCGAGTCTAATAGGACTTTGATGGAGTTGTGACGAGATCAAATTTTACCTTGCTTCCCTCTTACCTCCTTTACCTCTCCTGCTGTGGCGCATGTACATGAAGTGTGCAAAAATGGAAGTAATTTTTGAAAGCATTAAACCCCTGTTTAGCTCCTCTGTGTATTTGAAGTGGGGATTTCTTTCTTTTCCTATTTTAGTATTTGATACAAAGCAGATATGTTGAAACAGAATGCAAGATTCAGAGAAACTAAAATGAGGAGGAAAATAGTGCTAAGGAATTTCCCTAGCTCTGTATATAATACAAATACTGTAATGAATGTCTTTTCATTCAAAGTGAAGCAAAAATTGCCAGGAGGCATAATGTATCATCTGTTTTTCACATGATGTGTTTTCACGTGTTTTTCAAAAAATATATACCAAACATTCCCCATTGTCAATCTACCTATGATTTTAAAGTCTGAAAATATTTCCAAACACAGATATGGTATAAAAACATAGATTTCAACTTTGTTTTTGTTGTTGTTAAAGTTAATCTTATTCTTGATTTTTAAATACCCAAACAATGTCAGCTGTGGCCATTTTAGGGCCTGGATGCTCTAGGAGGACAACCAATAATGTGTTTGTTTATTTATCTTATTCTCTTATAGTTCAATGAATATCTTACACAAAACATTTTGGGCAACCTTAAGTTCTTTTTAAAATCAAATATTCTGTATTTGTAGCAAATAAAACTGAAAATTTTTGTTTTGTATAGCAAATTTATGTTAATGAAATAAAGCATAATACTGAGAGTTTAGTAAGGCTTACACAATGCTGACAAAAATACTTGAAAGCAGAAAAAAGATAATGTTAAAACTGCCTATAATACTGCTTGTGGTCCTAATTTTTTTTGTGTGTATAAGGAATCTGAGTTTTTCAGTGAATAGTATTCTGTTATTTCATTCTATATTGCCATAAGAATACTCGCCTGTGCTGTTTGCCTTGCTGTGTTCTCATAGCTTATGTGTACACTATGATTTCAATAAAGAGAAATTACTGCTTAAAAGAATAAAGAATGGTTACTTTATGTCTCATTGTTCTTTCTTTACAATGCGCTCCAAAGTCTTTTTTTTTTTTTTTTTTACAAATCCCATTGCAGCTATTTTTTTTTTTTTTTTTTTTACAAATCCCATTGCAGCTATTTCCCCTCAATTCCATGATGAAAGTAAACGGCAAATGCCATTCAATTTAGTGGAACTCAAGCACAGGGAATATAAAGATTTTGTTCAAAGCCTCCCTCAAATCTATTTTGGGACTTGGAAACAGAATTGGGCTGGAGGCAACATCAGTACACATCTCTGACTCCAAATGGTGCTACTTGAAGCAGGTGGCTTTGGGGTTCATTTTGGAAACAGAAGACATCCATGGAAATATGTGTTCCTCAGAGACTGACAAGCTATGGTGGACTTCAGGAGGAACCAAAAAAAAAAAAAAAAAAAAAACATGATCTCACCTGCCTCCGAGTTGCAGGCAAAGAAGAGTTTCCTCTCACCTTGCCTGCATTACTTTTCTGTATTTGGCAGCTGAACCAGAGAGCAGCCTGCAACCTCTTGCCTTTGGGGACTTCCTGTGGCTTTGCCACATTCCCTGGAGAAGCTCAGAATCCTGGAATCGATGGAGGGATTAAAGAGAACCACAACCATCATTCCCCCTCTAATCCATCTGGGGCTGATGCAGTATTGATAAAAACCTTTCTGTTGCCCGACAGTTTCAGACCACTCAAATGAGAACAAATAATAGGAATTTGGTTGTGGAGGCAGGGATAAAGTAGAGGCAATTGGTATAGTCTTCTGGGTTGAACGGATTGGTTTCTATTCCAAAATCATGGACCCAAGTATACAAAATTAAACACTTCCCACTCATTTCTTTCAAAGTGATTTCTTCTCTTTTGAATATTGCAGTGTATTTGGATTGGGGCATTGACACATTCGTTTACCAAGAAACCTTACAGTGTTGCTGGGACAAGACCGTTCTCAGTTGCTTCAATTTGGTAGCTTCAGTTTGCTTGCCTCTCTCTGCTTGAAGCTACTCTGTTCAGTAATAAAGAAGCCCATTTGCATTAGCTAACAAGAATCATGGACAAGATAGACACAATGCTGATTAAACAAGGACTCATATCCCATTTTGAAAGCTCCCTGATAACCAAAGCCACAATCGCATCAGTAGGTCAAGCAAAAATCTGAAGATAAAATCGATGTCAGTTTTCTGTCTTGGTGACAGGCAGAGAATCACCAAGAATCATATCCAATAACTCTGTTATCAAGTACCTCACTATCGTCAATGAATTCAGTTATGCTGTGGGTCAAATCATGCCCCCACCTCCATGATGATGTCTATAGCATCCCTCACATTGACACAGACTTGCCCAGAACAATATGCTAACAATTATAGCTGTCCGACAACCGAATGGTCTGCTTTGTGAGGTGAGGTGTGTGGAGACACTGGGAATGTTCAAGTAAAATCTGGGTTGTAGTGAAGGTTAAATTTGCATGAACAATGGTTGGAAAAACTGACCTATTCCCCAAACTCCTGTTCAGGGTCAGCTATGTTGGGATCCTTCAAGGAACATTTATTTATCTACTGGTTAATACGTTAAATAGTTTTAATCTGATTACTTTTTGAATATGATTATTTATTCATGTGGTTTAGAATTCTAAAGGTTCAAAAAATATTTTGTGCAAATTCTCCTTCTTGGGACTTCCCTGGTAGCGCAGTGGTTAAGAATCTGCCAGCCAATGCAGGGAACAGGGGCTCGATCCCTGGTCCGGGAAGATCCCACATGCCGCAGAGCAACTAAGCCCGTGTGCCATAACGACCGAGCCCACGCGCTGCAACTACTGAAGTCCGCGTGCCTAGAGCCCGTGCTCCGCAACAAGAGAAGCCACCGCAATGAGAAGCCCGCGCACCACAACAAAGAGTAGCTCCCACTCACCACAACTAGAGAAAGCCCAGGTGCAGCAACGAAGACCCAACACAACCAAAAAAAAAAAAACCTCCCTCTTACCCTGTCACCCAATCACCCAATTTTTAACTGTTGGAGGCAACCAATATTACCAGTTTCTTGTGTATAGAGGAGCTTAAAAACAGAGAATCCCAGGGACTACTTAATGAGACTTGGAAAGAAGGGGTTTACCACCTGTTTTGTTGCTGTTGTTGGTTTTTTTGTGTGTTTTGCCACACCAGCGAGGCCTGTGGGGTCTTAGTTTCCTGACCAGGGATCAAACCCAAACCCCTGGCAGTGGAAGCGCAAAGTCCTAATCACTGGACCACCAGGGAATTCCCATTACCATCAGTTTTTAAAACCTTTCCACATAATTCTGTTGGATTGGGCACAATGGTCTTACTTGATTTCTAGACTACTTTCAAACACTGAGATTTTATGGAAACCTCTAATGTAATAGTATTCATTCCATACATTTCCATAATCTGTGCAAAGTATTTTCGAAACGAGTATACTTTTTGATTCTCCTTGCAACCCTGTGAAATAAGTATTATTTTCCTGTTCTCTTCCCATTTTACTGGAGATAAAAACTGCATCTCAGGGTTTAAGTGACTTGATCAAGGTAACTCAGCTAGTAAATAGCAGTCAGGTAGCATCACTTAAGGCTACTCCAGGACCTGTAAACACTTTTGCTTTGAGAGCATACCCCACATCATATCAAACAATAAAATATACCCACATTTTAATATTATTATTTGACATAAACTTTTCTGAAAGAATCTTGAATTTTGTTAGGAATGTATTATTCATTTTGTTTTGTTTTCACGATCATATATAACGTATTATTTGAGTTGCAGCATGTTAACTGTTTGTCATGTAAACATAAATTAATGCTGACTTTGCAGTTTGTTTTTTCATATTTTGGAGCTACTAATATTTTGGAGGGGGTGGCTAAATTCAAACATCTTTTCAAACCCCTGAAAAACTTGTACGTTTTAGATTCTATACTTGAGGTGTCTGTATTAATTAGGATAAGTTTAAGCTTCTGTAATTCAGTGCATTAAAGAACATAAAAGTTTATTCCTCTCTCATCTAACAGTTTGAGGTGTGTGTTTCTGGACAGCAGGGAGCTCTGCTTTATATGATTATTCAGACTTCTAGGGTCCTCTATCCCCTAGGCCATAGCATTTGTTTACAAGGCTCACAGGTTTCTTCAGGTTCTGGCTCATGGGAACTGAAAAAAGGATGCAGGAAGAAGGCCATGGTCTAAGTCTACCTTGGAAGTGGTGCACATCCCCTCTTCTTTCATTCCTTTGTCCAGAACTTAGTCACATGTCACAATAAAGCACAGATAGAATTGGGAAATGTAACAACCCACATGCAAAGAAGGAAAGGATAGTGGATTATTGCAAACAATCAGCAGTATTTACAACAATGCACAATGTAGTCAGGTAACTCTGACAATGATCCAGGTAAGAGATAATGATGGTAGCAGTGAAGGTTGTGGGAAGTGATTGGATTCTGGATATATTTAAATTTTTTTCCTGATGGATTGGATTGGGTTGTGAGAGAAAGAGGAGTCAAGGTTTCAGCCTGAGAAATTGAAAGAATGGATTTGCAACTCATAGAGAAGAGGAAGACTGGGGCAGAGGCAGTGAGGTGGGGGTTATGGAGAAAAATAACTAATTTTGTATTAGGTATATTGAGTTTGAGATGCCTATTAGACATCCAAGTGGAAACATCACATAAGAGTTGGATTTATGAGCCTGGCATTCAGGGGATATGTCCAGGTGGGTGAATTTGGTAATATTTAACAAAGAGATAATTTTTTAAACTATGAGATTAAATGAAATTAGAGAAATAGTCAATGCAGACAGAGAAGAGGTCTAAGGATCAAGCTCTGGGCCATATCAGTGTTTAGAGTTCTGGGAGTTGAGGAGAAATCAGCAAAGGAAATTGAGCAGAGCAAGTTGGAAGGCAGGAGGAGAGCCGAAAAGAGTGATACACAGGAGGCCAAGTAGAGAAAGCATGTTAAGAAAGAGAGAGTGATCAGCTGGTATTCAATTACAGTGTCAAATGCTATGAATGGGTCAGGTTGGGTAAGGACAGAGAACTGATTGTGGGAGTTATCAATGTGGAGGTCTCTCAGGGCCTTGTCATGAACTGTTGGGTAACGTGCATAGTGGGAAAAAAATCTTGTTGGAGTGAGATCAAAACATAAGTGAGAGGAGAGAAATTTGAAGCAGTACAGTACATACAACTATTTTAGTGATTTTTGTTGCAAAAGGGAGCAGGAAAATGAGGCAATAGGTAGAGGTCAAGATCTATGTTTAGGGAGTTCTCTGGTGGCCTAGTGGTTAGGATTCTGGGCTTTTCCTGCCAAGGCCTGGGTTCAAGGCCCCAAAAAAAGATCTATCTTTAGAGATGGGAGAAAACAATCGACATGTTTGCATTCTGATGATCCTATCTTGCACTAGAGAGGGAAAAATCAATGATGCAAGGGAGAGAGAGGAGAATTCTCTTAGTGTCCATGAGAAAGCAAGAAGAAATAGGATATGGTGCATAAATGGAGGTGTTGGTCTGATTGAGAGCATGGATGGTCAATCCATAAAAATTGAGGAAAGCAGAGCTGATAGACTCAGATACAGTGGGGTGGAGCTTCTCGTCTGATTTTCTCAGTGAAAATCAGTAAGTCAGGTCATCATCTTAGAGCAAGGACGGAGGAGGAGGCATTGTGGGTTTGAGGTACGAGGGGGAAATTGTGAAAGTCATCTAGACTCTAGAGAATGGGTGCATGAAGTGGCTGGAGACTTGTATATGGTTTCTGGGCATCTCTGGGGGCCCAGTCAGCCTCATTGGTGTATATTTTTCTCTAGGCACAGTCAGCTCAGGTGTAGCACAGGTAGAGTTGGATTTGGCCATGGCTGAGCTTTTGCAAGGATAGTATGAAGAAAGGAGAGAGAGGGGCAAGGGCATTACTTATGTGTGCAAGGAGGTGATTCCATGGAGACTAAGCTGGGTAGGAAAGGAAATGAAGACACAAAGGAGTGAAGGCCAGTGAAGAGGTGGTAGGATTAAGGAATTTTCGATCTTAGTGGGTCAATGAATTGTCAAAGTGATGGAGTGGGATGGAAAGAGAGGAGGTGGTGGTTGGAGGGTGGGATGAAATAGTTATGATGGAGGGGTGAAATCAATGTCAACATCAAGTCCATGAGAGTGAGTGGTTGGAGCAGAAGAGGTCGAGGACCTGAAAGGCCAGGGCACCAAAAAGATCATAGGTATTGAAATTCTCAAGAATTAGGGTAGGACCGGTGCTAGAGAAAAGGATGGTGAGATCGGAGCTAAAGTCTTCAAGGACTGAGAGGGAGAGAGCTGGGTGTCTATAGACTTCAGCTGCCAGTTCAGGAGAGTAGGTGCTATCGTCTGATGGCAGGAGGGTCAAAGCTGGGGCATTTCATGGAGGAGGGAGGCTAGTGTGAAAGTACCAGAGAGAACAGATCCTGAAGTGTGAGGGGCATGGAGAGAAGCAGCTACCACCTGAGGGAGCTACAGAGGAAGAGCCAAGAGTCAGAAGAAGAAAGTGAAGGGGTCCTTCAGAAAAGAGGATGCAGGTGATTGTGTCGAGGACAGACCTGAGGGCGCAGTGGAAGGAGATGGGGCTGCTTAGGACATGGACTCAGTCGCATGGGATCCTGAACCTCCTGCATCCTAATCCCTCTGGAAATGCTGAGACTTTATGACTTCTAATTTACTACCCCCCTCCAGGACCCTCCTCTCTTGTTTCTACAGGACCATCCTCTCTGGCCATTCCAAATACTTCCCATCCTCCCTGGCTTCTCTTTCATTTTCAGGCTTTCCATTTACCTTCCCATTTCTTTCCTCCCTCCCTCCGTCCCTCCCTAACTCCCTTCCTTCCTTCCTTTCCTTTTTCCTCTCTTGCCCTCTCCTTTTGTTCTCCTTCCTTACTTAGAGAACATAGGGTGTAAAATAACAGAAAGAAAAAAAAAAGAAGAAATGACAAGTGGCCCCATCAGCTGACACTTGGCAGACAAGTGTAGTGTCTGGTGTAGTGTCCCCAAGAGGATGCCCAGGGAGAGGCTTTACTCCCTCCTCCTTTGCCTCTGTGTTCGTGGACATTTATGTTCTCCTCATGTTGACAGGCTCAAAAGAGGGAGAAAAAAGTCTCTCAGGAGTGTCTATCAATGGCCAAGTTTGGTCCAGTACGTTCCGAACTTACTAGACAACCTCATCTACATAAGGGTACAGTACGAAGCTCCAGGGACCACACGAAAGATGCAGAGAGTATACTCTTGCTTCTCAAGAACATAGAGGAGGAGGGCAGCCTTCAGAAACAGGTGATGGGAGTGTACAGCGCTGCCCAACCAGGGCGCAGTTCCCACCATCATCATCCTCTGACTTCAAAGACCTGTTCCAAATGCCCTGTTCCAGCCAGTCACTGAGTTATCAAAGGTCACCCATAATTCCTGAGGTGGAGAGAGTTTTTGGCTTATGGGCTTATCTGCCTTTGTTTATATAGACTATAATTCCTGAATGGTAGACTTACAAGAGACTTTGAGAGCATCTTTAGAAAATATATTGTTTCAATAGATACAAAGTCATTTTGGCGTTATTTTTACCCCTGAGGAAAACAAGAGTGAAAGCACCGAGAGAGTTGCAGTGATTTTTCTCAAGGCCACTCAGAGAGTAGATAAGGGGACTGTCTCCGGAGCCTTCTAACACCACATTCAGCCCACCTTTCCCTATCATGGGCTGCTTCCCCTAAACTGAAGACACTGTAGGAATCAATCAGATAAATTGAGAAATTTGCTCATAGCCCAGTGGCTAGAGAGGGCTGGAACTTGGATGGAGATCCCGTCTCCCGAGGCAATGCCCTCTGCCTTCTGGTCCAAGTACTTCCATCCTTGCCCTCCACTGTGGGCTCAGCCTCACCCCAGCCTTGGGGACTGATTAGGCTCAAAGACAAAAGAAGCAGAATGTGACTGGGATCCAGGGTTCACAGCTCAGCAGCAATCTTGCTCTGATCTCATATCTAGGGTCAGTAACAAGTGGCTGCTTACTTTGCCACGCTGTGACCAAGCCCCTTCCTCGAAACTCATCATATGACCATCAGAGCCTGAGGCGCTACCTTGACTTCTCCCCAGCACTCATATCCTCAGGGCTGGGAGGAGCTAAGGCGACACAGAGTCAGTGTCACCTTGAACAGAACGTCAACATGAACTACTAAGTGAACAGACAGGTTTGGCCCCTTTAAAAAATGTATCATTAAAGAAATGAGAGTAAACATCATAAGGACAAATTTCAAATTTAAACAATACAGAAATTTATAAAGTAGGAAGTGAATTTCTTCTTCTATTTCAATCCTAACCACATCCTTTTAAAAAGAATTCTTGGGAATTCCTTGGCAGTCCAGTGGTTAGGACTCCATGCCCTCAGTGCTGAGGTCCAGGGTTCAATCCCTGGTCAGGGAACTAAGATCTCACAAGCCTTGTGGCACAGCCAAAAAAAAAATTCTTATTAACTGTTAAATAATCCTTATTAACTATTTCAAATTCTTTGCAATGCTAGCCATTTACATATACATATATCTATGCTCATTTGTGGAAATAAAGTGTTTCCCCCCCACAAGGGGATCATTTAACAGGGATATCTTTCCAAGTCATTGCCACAGTATTTCATTTTTAACAGCCACACGATATTCCACAGTGTTATTTAAATGGTCCCACAATGATGGACATTTAGGTTGTTTGGAACTTTTTCCATTGTAAGCAATGCTGCAATACGCTTCCCTGTATATATGTCATTGTGCTAGAAGTTTGGAAGCTAGACTCCTAGAAACAAAGTTGCCACACTGCACGTGCATTTAAAAATTTAATAGACACAGCCAAATTGTCTTTCTCCCCAAATCATGGACCAATCTACACTCCCACCAGCAGTGTGTGTGTGTGTGTGTGTGTGTGTGTGTGCATGTGTGCATGTGTGTCTTTCCCCACACCCTACCCAGTAATTTGCTTCCTTCTGGAGGTCTGCAAAAAAGCAATCTGTCAGACAGCAGAAGAGGCAAATGAGAATCTGTGCACAGTGAATACACCTGACACCCTGTTGAATCCCAGAGCTTGTTCTGCTGATCTGGCTGCCTAAGGGGGGTCCCCCCTCTCTCTTGGCTCCACGGGGAGCCCGGCTGAGGAATGGTTGATGAGGAGCACTGGAGCACTCTCCTTCAGTCTGATTTAAAGTCTGCCCCTCAGTCCACTGCTATTCAGGGACGACATGCTCTGATGGCTGATAATATGCTCTATTTGTATTCTAGCTGGGTATAGTATTAGAGCCAAGTGTTTATTCATTTCCATTGGGCAAAGTCTGCAGGCACCGGGTGCTCACCTTGATCTTTAATTGTAATCACAAAATCAAAGCCCCGCTGTCATCTCAAAGGCTCACTCAGACTCCTAACTTTAGAAGGTCTATTGGCCTTCATTCCAAGTGTGTAGAACAGGTGGATGCCTCCGTTACAGGGTTCCCTCCCCATTGCCTTCTCCCCTGATTTAAAATAAAGTGCAAAGGAAGAGAAAGCAGTGCTTGCTGAAGCTCAAGACTTTTTTTAAAATTTTATTTATTTATTTACTTATGGCTGTGTTGGGTCTTCGTTTCTGTGCGAGGGCTTTCTCCAGTCGCGGCAAGCGGGGGCCACTCTTCATCGCGGTGCGCGGGCCTCTCACTATCGCGGCCTCTCCTGTTGCGGAGCACAGGCTCCAGACACGCAGGCTCAGTAATTGTGGCTCACGGCCCCAGTTGCTCCACGGCATGTGGGATCCTCCCGGACCAGGGCTCGAAACCGTGTCCCCTGCATTGGCAGGCAGACTCTCAACCGCTGTGCCACCAGGGAAGCCCTGAAGCTCAAGACTTTTAAAGCACCAATAATTTGCATGAAGTTTGGTGCCTACTTTTGTTTTTAAGACCACTTAATAGACTCCATCTCTTAAACCAAAACCACAGATGAATCTTTCCAGACTAAGTCTTTGGAAGAGAATGCCTACAAATTTATTCAGAGGACTTCAAGCAGTAAAAATAATGTGCAGTTCATTATAATGGGTAATAAAAGGCCCCAAGAAAATGAACCTTTCCATACATGTAGCAGATGATTTTCAGAGGAGATTCACTTATTCCCTTATATTTTTTAAAAAAACCTTTAGGTTTTGTGAAATTGACACATTTATAGTAAATAATCAAATAATGCAGAAAAATACAATGAACAAAGTTTAAAAAATAACATATGAAACCCTACAACACAACGAGAATCACCTTAACATTTTAGTGAAACACGTTTCTAGAAACAATCTGATTTTATATGGACCCTATTCTTGTAAAATGCTTTTTTCCACTTAAAAGTATTAATTGCCATTTTCTTGTGTTTATTATTTTGGACATTGATCAACATTTTATTCTGTGATGCAACACAATTTACTCAGTCAGTTCTCTAATGATTTCCATAGCAAATTATGAGTGTTTATTTCCCCACAAGGTAGCAGACATTGAATACTAACATTAATGTGTACCTTTGCTAACGTGATAGGTGAAATGAAACAGATTTTGATTTGCATTACTTTTAAAACATTGAGGTAAAATTGGCAAAAACATTCTATGTTTCAGGTGTACAACATTATAATTTGATATTTGAATACACTTCAAAGTGATCACCAGCAAAAGTCTAGTTAACATCCCTCACCATACAACTGACCCCCTTCACCCATTTCACCCACCCATCAACCCCCTTCTCCTCTGCTAACCACCAATCTGTTCTCTGTACCTATGAGTTTGTTTTTGTTTTGTTTGCTTTGTTTGCTTTGTTTTTTAGATTCTGCATATAAATAAGATCGTATGGTATTTGTCTTTCTCCATCTGACTTATTTCACTTAGCATAATACTCTCAAGTTCCATTTGTGTTGTCACAAATGGCAAGATTTTCTCCTTTTTTTTGTCTGTGTAGTATTCCATTGTATATATATACCACATGTTCTTTATCCATTCACCAATCAGTGGGCACTTAGGTTGTTCCCATATCTGAGCTATGGTAAACAATGCTGCAATGAACATAGTGGGGCATACATCTTTTCCATTTAGTGTTTTTGTATTTTTTGGATAAATACCTAGAAGTAGAATAGCTGGATCATTTGGCAGTTCTATTTTTTATTTTTTGAGGAATCTCCACACTGTTTTCCATAGTGACTGCATCAATTTACATTCCCACCAACAGTGTATAAGGGCTCCCTTTTCTCCACATCCTCTCCATTACTTGTTATTTCTTGTCTTTGTGTTAATAGCCATTCAACAAGTGTGAGGTGATATCTCTTTGTGGTTTTGATTTGCATTTCCCTGACGATTAGTGATGTTGAACATCTTTTCATATGTCTGTTGGCCATCTGAATGTCATCTTTGGCAAAATGTCTGTGCAGATCCTCTGCCCAATTTTAAATCAGGTTATTTATGTTATTTTGTTGTTGGGTTGAATTTGCATTTCTTTATTAATGAAGTTTGACAATTTTTCATATATTTAATGACCAGTTTGTATTCTGTGCTCAGTAAAAATTGGAGTATTTATCAAGAATAGTAACCATGTCACATACATGTTGCATATATTTTCCCATTTGTTTTATAATTTTGTTTTAATTTTAATTACATTTAATTAATTATATATTTGCATTTCGCTTTAAAAGTGAAAAATGTACTTTTAAAGGGAAAATGATACACGGATCATAATGATACCAAGAGCTTTGACTGAAGAAACGTGGGGATAGGTGGCATCCTTGATGGAGGATGCAGAAGGATTCACTTGGCACTTACTCTGCCAGAGGCTTTGAAGATATTCTAACACTATTTGCTTATGCATTTTCCAAAAGTAAGGAAAGAAAACTCAGCTGGAAAAATCTAAGTATAATAAACTTATTTTTCATTCCTTTTTCCAAAGTTTCATGAATTGCTCAGACCACTTAAGGCTGGGGTTGTTTTGAGGAAGAGTTTGGGTGGTTATAGCACCAGGGCTGCCGAAACTAAAACATAATTGGATGGGTTCTCTTTTACTATCATTTGGTTTCTTCTTTTCCTTTTCCTTCAGAAGGCTTCATATCTAAAATCTGCCTAAAGATCAAACGTGTGGTCCTTTGTATAAGGAATTGACCTAGATTTAGCTTTACTTGACAATAAGAGATTAAAGACAAGGAACCAAACCAAAAATAAAACAACCTTGGAAAACATTATCTCAGATTTTGATGTGATTGCTTTACAGTGCTTAATGGATAGTGGGGTCTGAATAGGAAGTCTTTATTCACTTGGGCTCAAACTACTTTCAAAATTATGGAGAAGATATGTTGTCTACTCAAGAGAATGCTCTACTTTCAAGGATCTTAACAATTCAATTTTCTAGAAACAAATAAAAATTGTATAAATTTGGGGGGACATTTACTATGGGACAGTGTTCTTAGTGGTTTATATGAAAATTTAGATCTATATATCTTAAAAAATTTTTTAATTGAAGTACAGTTGATTTACAACATTGTATTATTTTCTGGTGTACAGCAAAGGGATTCAGGTATATATATTCTTTTTCAGATTATTTTTCATTGTAGTTTATTACAAGATATTGAATATAGTTCCCTGTGCCATACAGTAGAACCTTCCTGTTTACCTATTTTATATATAGTAGTTTGTATTTGCTAATCCCAAACTGCTAATCTTCCCCTCCCCCTGCCTTTCCCCTTTGGTAACCATAATTTCATTTTCTATGTCTGTGAGCCTGTTTCTGTTTTGAAAATGAGTTCATTTGTATCATTTTTTTAGACTCCACATATAAGGGGTATCATATATTTGTCTTTGTCTGACTTACTTCACTTAGTATGATAATCTCTAGGTCCATCCATGTTGCTGCAAATGGCATTATTTCATTCTTTTTTATAACTGAGTAATATTCCATTGTGTGTGTGTGTGTGTGTGTGTGTGTGTGTGTGTATGATCTTTTTTACCTATTCATCTGTTAATGGATACTTATATACTTTTTAAAAAAAATTTTAAAAATTTATTCATTTATTTATTTATTCATTCATTTACGGCTGTGTTGGGTCTTCGTTTCTGTGTGAGGGCTTTCTCTAGTTGCGGCAAGTGGGGGCCACTCTTCATCGCGGTGCGCCGGCCTCTTACTATCACGGCCTCTCTCGCTGCGGAGCACAGGCTCCAGACGCGCAGGCTCAGCAACTGTGGCTCACGGGCCCAGTTGCTCCGCGGCATGTGGGATCCTCCCAGACCAGGGCTTGAACCCGTGTCCCCTGCATTGGCAGCCAGATTCTCAACCACTGCGCCACCAGGGAAGCCCCTGGATACTTATAATGCTTCCATGTCTTGGCCATTGTAGTGCTGCTATGAACATTGAGGTGCATGTATCTTTTCTAATTAAAGTTTTTGTCTTTTCTGGATATATACCCAGGAGTGGGATTGCTGGATCATATGGTAACTCTATATATCTTTATATCTATATCTATGCTTAATATGTTTGATATGCCCTGCTTCCCCCTGAAATTTTCCCCTTCTTCCCCATGCCCCAGGCTTGAAAGAGCAAACTGAGGAAATTGTAGAGTGGTCTGGGAGTTTCATCTCAGAAGAGGTATTATCCTTTGCATAAATATTGCAACCTCTTCTCAGGAGGGTTGGAACAAACCAGGAGAATATAAGGCATGGATCACTCCACTATATGGGAATCAGTGAAAGGGACTTCTCCTTCAGTCAATATCAAAGCAAGATTGTGCTCTTAATTCTTAATCTCATTTATTTAAGAAAAAAACCAGTTTAAAAATATTACTTTTATTTTTTAATAAGTAATCCATACACATAGTAGAAAATTTACAATGTACCAAATGGCATATACTGAAAGATAAGTTTCCTCTCCTTTCCTGTACCACCCGGTCCCCCTCCCAAGAGGCAACCATCATTGTCTTGTGTATCTATCTAGAGATTTTCTATGCACTCATACAATTACTCATGCACACACACGTGTTCTCTCTGAAGCACTTCCTCACCGAAATGGAAACATAGCAGAGCACTGTCTTGCTTCTTCACTTAATGCCATATCTTGGAGATGCATTATTCAATCCACTGTATTCATGTACCAAATATATTTAATCAGTTAAAAATAGTCTTTTACTATTACAAACCAAAGTAGCAATGAAAGTTCTTAAATATACATCATTTTGCACAAGTGTGGGTGTATTTGTTGGACAAATTACCAAGAAATGGAATTGCTGGGTCACAGGACTCAGGCATTTTTTAAGTTTGAAAGATAATCAGTGTGTGATTAAGCAGAACTATTTAGTAATTCTTATTTAATAAGATCATCCTGCTACATATAAATTAGTGTCTAGGTCAGAAGGGACCTCGAAGTTCCTTTCTGGAAATGTCTCAATTAGGCACAAACTGCAAATTTCTGGAACATATGAAAAAGGTATGAGTAGGGCCTGTCCAAAGCAATGTCAGGGTAGACCTGTGGAGCCCTGCAGATCCTGATGGGCGATAGTAATGACCTTGGGGACTTAGAAGTGTGATTTACGGGGGCTACCAATGTTGCACACTGTAGGGGGTGCTGCCTGCTATTGATTAGGCTGAGCCAGATGGAAATTATAGATGTTAGACCATTTTTTATCTACAAAAATTGCAGCTGTCATTTTCATTTCATTAGCAGCTCAACTAATATTAAGTTTATTTTTTGGTATCTTAGGGAAAATTCCTTGGGGAACTGGGGAAGATTTCACAGGGAAGGTGGATTTTGGAGCCTGGGAAGCAGAAAGATAGGAGCGAGGGTCAGGAAAGTAGACAAGAAAATCACAAATAGAGGGTATCGGAGACCCCTGGGAATGAGCTTGTATAGAAGATAAAAGTGTGACTCAAAGGACTGATGTCCCTTTTCTGCAAATTTTCATGAGCTGCAGTCGATGTCCAAGGTCCCACTGCATGAAGCAGAAAACTGTAGTCCAGAAAGAACGATGGGGTCAGGGCAGCAGTGGCTCCCATCCCTACCTTGAATATGGGCATCTGGATTAGGGTTTTAACCTCACAGTAGAAGCTGATGGGGATTGAAATTTTGGCCCATTTTGGGATTTGGTACTGAAAACTTCAGTTCAACATTGCGGTCAATATCTGCCCTGCCAGCACAGACTTAAAAGTGGCCCTGAAGTTCATTATCTTAAATGGTTGCTAAGGGGATGATTATAGGGATTTCCCCACACTTGGAGAAGAGTCATCCTGGAGCACTGGGATAAATATATAGCGAGGGAAAGTGTGTTTCCTTTCAAAATTATAGATACAATATAACAATGTTAGAGAGAGTTTAACAACAGAGGGGGAAACACCGCCTATAATCACCACCCTAACAAAACAGCTCTGAATATTTATATAATTCTTCCAACTCCTTGACCATTTGCTTTCATATTTTCACACCATTGCAATCACAAGCTTTTCTTATTTAACATCTCAGTTTTGCTAATTGTTGTTTTAAATGGCTGCATACTAGTCCTTTGAGTGGTTGTACTGTAATTTGCCTTAGTCCCCCATTTTCAAACATTTCAGGTTGCTTTCCAATTTCTTGCTATTAGGGAAAAGCACCCTTTTAATCTCGTGGCCTGAAAAAAGATTTCTGTCTATATTTTATTCTTCTTATTAAAGTAAATGATTCTGCTGTATGGCTTCCCTCTGTCAGCAGAGAAATCTATTTCTCTATTTTACTAGTATTAAAAGGGATAATGGGTATAGCAGAGCACTTAGCACAGTGCTTGGCAAATACTGAGTGCTATATAAGTGTGAACTCTGATTATTACTAGTCAAGGTCTTTCATCTTCAATGTCAGAAAAAGACCAGCAAATAAAGAAACTATTGGGAAGATATTGGCTTGCCCACAGAGAATTAGGATCAACAACTGGGGAGGAGCCAAGGGGAGGCTGGCTGCAGAACCAGAGCCCATGTCATGCCACAGGACCTGTCTGGTTTCTGGACATCTCTGTTGGTACTGCCGCCACTAGTACCCCTAGACCTGGTTGCCAGTACTTCATCCCCGGGAAGAATTCTAGATAGCCCTTGTGTTTTTGCTTCATCTACTTAAGATTCAAAGATCTGGATGGGGAGACCCAGATAGCTGAGCCTAAGTCATGGGCATCTGTAGCGGGAGGTAGGGCCCTGCCTTCTACCAAGGCTCTCACAATGGAGAAAGTACCCCAAATAGAAAGCCGTTTGAGTGCTGGGGAGCTAACCGGCAAATATCTTCAGGGTGAAAAATGATATGTTTCTTATGAAAAGTCACTAATAATTAGGAAGTTTAAATCATTCTCAAACATGAACAATACTGACTTAGGAAGCAGGAAATGTACAAACGAAGAGAAATAGATTGCAATATAATTACATAATTTACTTAAAACACTCCAGTGATTACCTATTACTTTAGGATGAAGTCCAAAATCCTTTCCCTGACCTATAAGACCTTGAATGATCTAGCCCCTGCCTTCGTAGCTAGATCCCTCACTCTACCCTTTAACTCTACTTCTTGGCTTTCTTTTTGAACGCTCATTTCTTGTCTGTCATGCTGCTCCTTTTGCCTGGAAGGGTCTCCTTTCTATCCAAACAGCTCCCACCCCATCTAACACTATGTTTCTAGTCTCAGCTAAAACATTCTCTGCTTTACGGAAGACTTCCTAGCTCTCAGAACAGGATGGGACCCTGTTATATGCACCCAGAGCAGCCTGTCTGTTGTATCACATATACAACAAGCTGTAAGTTCTGTGAGTGTGCGAACCTCATTCATTTAGCACTGTTTCTCCAGTGCCTAAAACAGTACAGAAAGTTGACAATAAATGTATATAGAATGTTAACATCTTACATAGCCATAGCACATTTATGGAAAGAGAAATTAACATTGATACAATACTAGTAAGTAAACTACAGGCTTTATTCCGATTTCACCAGTTTTTCCATTAATGTCCTTTTTCTGTTTCGGACTCCAATCTGGAATACCATATTACATTTAATTATCAAGTCTTCTTGGTCTCCCTCTATCTAGGATTTCTTCCTCTTTTCTTTTTTCTTGTCTTTTGTGACTTTGACACTTTTGAGAAGGAGTGGTCAGCTATTTTGTGAATGTCCCTCAGTTTGAGTTTATCTGATGTTTTTTCATGATTTCTAAAGTTACGGATTTGGGGGACGTATACCATGGGGGACACAAAATGTTGACATTTCTTATTACAGAAATGTTAACCTTGATCACTTAGGTAAGGTGGTATCTCTGCAAAGTTAGCATGTAAAGTTACAGTTTTTTCCTTTCCATTCAGTAGGGGCAAGTCATTAAGTTGTGCTCACATTCAAAGGGCGAGGAGGGAAGGTCTACTTCCTGGAGAGAGAAGAATCAAATAATTTGTGGACACCTATTAAAACCACCACAGTACTTTATTTGTGGGGGAGATCATTTGAGTCTATGCTACTATTCAGTTTCTTTTAAAAACTTCACGCACTAATTTTAGCATTCATCAGGGTTCTTGCCTGCCCTGCAGCAATCATTATTGTGGTATTCCTGGATTCCTTTTTGCACAAAGAATGCAAATCCTTGCTCATAAACTCATTTGAAATTTGATATTTAATTTTCTAACCAACCGAAGGCATTGTCCCTGTGGCAAAGAGTATTCGTTTGGGCGGAGTGAGAATGAGGGTTTTTTGGAGGGTGTTGTGGTTTTTCTCCCCTTTTTCTAGCCTTAACTTTGAAGTCAAACCATAGTCCTTAATTTACAAGAACAGGTCTCAAATTTTCAGCTCAGATATTTCTTATGAAAATTAAGACAGGAGAGTTAAAAGAACGAGGAAAGGTGCTATCCGCAAAATGCGGTGATTAAACAGGCAAAAATTAGAAAGACACAGAGAAATTTTTGAGTCTTCAGTTTCATCAACGAATCTTATGATTTCTGGAATCTTAGATGTTGCTTAAAAGACAAAGTCCTTATCCCTCACCTATTTTCTCTCCGGCAGCAGGAAGCACATTTCACAGTCAATTCTCCCAAGAGAGACGAGGATGGTGAGAAAATGGAGGGGCAGAAACTATATAAATGGTAAAGCTCCTTCAGAGAGTAGAGATTGGTATTATTATTATTATTCTAACTGCTCAATACAAAAAAGCAAAAACTTGGCAACATAATATTGCCTTGTTTCTTGGAAGAAAAGTGGGGAATAACTTTGTCCCCATCTGCTAGGGACACCGAAAACAGGCCGACTCTTTACTGAGTGTGTAATCTCGGTGGGAAGTGGGATAGAATGAGGTGGAAGCCCACCAGAAATAATCCTGAGTTCTATGTTTTAAAAAACAACAGGAGCTTTGGAAGAGCTTCAAAATCAAGAGAAGAAAACCACAGTGGTATCTGAACACTGAACTGGAATTATTAAATATTCAGAGGATGAAAAACATGCAGATAGGAAGTGATCCAAAGGATCAAGAGAAAGGTTATTCTGTGACTAAAAAAAATTTTTGTTAAAGAAATCTTTTCATAACAAATACCTCGTAACAGTACCGTGGAACCTTGACTCTTGACTCTGGGCTGCAACTTGCATTCCAGATGACTTGTAAAGCAATGATTTATTGGTCCCGGAGCCAGCGAGCTTGGGAGAAGTTCAATAAGACAGTGTGGTCTGTGGGTCCTGAATCATTATTCTACCTGGCAACCTTATGACAGCTGCTGAATCTTGGAGGGGACCAAGAGGAAATGATGTTGATTTGTAGAGGGAGTAGAATTGTTTGTCAATGAAAATATAATTTTGCTTCTTTCAGGCACATACATCTATAGAAAACCAGATCAGCCTGTACTGACAATTTAACATAGTCCAAAATCTGGAAAAAGGAGCATTGCTTTGCATTTTCTTAAGACCTTGTACTTATTGTTAAAAGTTTCACCACAGTTCTATTGATATACTTTCTATAAGATAATATGGTGCAAACTTCTCCTTTATAGTTTATAATCTTCTCCAAAATGTCAGTAAATTAGTGCTCTGTTGGTGAATGTGATGCACGGTGTACTTATATATCTTTAAAGGAATAGTTCTGTATTTTGTAAGTAATCATAATACCTCCGTATGTATACATATGTGATGTGACACATATACATATAACAATCGCGTGTTTAAGCACATTTTGAAAGATGAGGAAACTGAGACTCAGAGACTTTAGGTGACTTGGGTAAAGTTAACCAGATAATAACAGAGCTAGTAGCCAAAGACGGGAACGTGGCTCCTCGCCCAGTCTTTCCACTGCATTGGCTCCTCTGGATAGAGAGTCTTGTGCAGCTAGCCTCCAATGATCCACTGAACAATAGAAGAAGTGCCTGCATTGCAGAGTTCAGCAGGATCAATCAAAAGCAACTCTATTTTCTCTACATTAAGCATCAAAAAATTAAAAGTCATTCAGGCTTGAATCTCAGATAGACCGGTAATAAGCTGTGATCGCTCTTAGGCAGAGCCCCCCAGGAAGATGCTCTCAGCTCTGGGGGACAGACACATGAATAGTCAAACCCCATCAAAAAATCATTCTGCCCAGGACTGGGGATGGGGTTCCTTGGAGAAAGTAGGGGTGATGCTCCAATGGACTCCAGAGTCCAGAGGTTCAAAACCAGAGCAGGGAGAGCCTTGTGTGGGGCACAGAACCTTGGGAGGAGATTTCAACCAGCAGAGAATGTAATTACCTGAATAAGAAGGGGGCTGCAATTTACCTTCTCCAAGGGTGCACAGTCTCTGGTTACTAAAAAGGCATTTGCTTTCAGTACAATAAACGGAGTTCAGTACAATAAATGGATTTTCTCATCCTTGTAGTGGATTTTAAAATCTAAATGTTGTGACTTGGACTACAATATTTTTCAATCCTGCTATTAGGGATACACACACACACATATATTAATGGTCTTATATACAACAAGTTAATGTTGGACAGAATACTTGATCAAGGCACCAATTGCATTCGCATTAATCCTGATGTCTGAAGTTGCTTGTTGGAGAAATAATGACAAGATTTAAGCAATTCCAATCAGATACAACCCTTATGAAAAATAATATTTGGTAGATAGACTGAATGATGTAATCAAACTCTAGTAATTATTTATACCCACATGTTCAGTGTCTGAAATACTGGTCTTCCAAGTATTTCCAAAAGTACAAAAGAACTTGTATTTATTGAAGACCTTTATCGAAGATGAATCCAAGATACTGATAAGGCACATGCCTTATTAAACTGTGAATATTTAATATTCCACATTAATGAATAAACTACTGCTCAGGGGTCAGCTAAGTGAGTCCCAGGGGGCCTGGGCAATAATTCTGGGGCCTGAAAGTCAGTATCTCACCCTGTGCCATGTGTCTAGATGGCCTTTGCTTATGGCCCCTGGTTTTAGATTCCTTCCCATGATGGAGTTGCGATTCCCTAGGAGGTTGCCAGGAAAATCCCTGAGTGCCATTCCCAGGCTGGATAACTCCCTGACTGGGCTTCCTTGGGAAGCAGAACAGCAGAGGGGAGCTAACCCCTCTGTTAAGATTCATGGGGTACTCAGATTCCCCTCCCTCCAAGACTAAAGGAGCTTGGGACCAATCAACTCACTTCTGAGTCCTTGCTTTCTCCTCTTGCACAAAGCAGGCATTTAAATATTTAAGAGTGTAAGACGTTATTGGAGGAAAATGTAACACTGAATATTTATGAGAAATTAGCGTAGTTCTAAAACAAGTCAGTGGATGAGAAGATAATTTCCCTGTAAAGGGCGAATGCATCCTATATAGTATTCATGATATTTCTCTCTGAGTCTTTCTTTGAGTCCTCATCACCATGGTTTATTGAGTGTTCATGGTCAGCCCCAAGTGAGGAGCAGGGTAGGCCTTAGGACCTCTACTCAGAACTGAGGCCTGTGGTCTGCTTGCTGACTGGCAGTCCTAGGAATGTTCTGTGCAGAATTGCACAGTGCCCTGTGGCGTGAGACCACTCACATCACCAGCTTAAAATGCCATGCAGGGCAAACACAACTCCACACTGCTGGCCTGGGTGCATTTGGAAGGAGGGAAAATGGGGCTCAAACGTTAAAGCTCTCATTAAATACAATATTATGGAGAAAACTCCAGAAAAACTCATTTTCAACAAGGTTTTATGTTAAAGTCCTTTTTTTTTCCTGCTTCCCAAGACTTGCCCAAATGAATTTCAGAAAACTTGGAGAGATTTTTGCCTATCACCCTAATATAGTAGAACATCAGTTTCCTTGTCTTCTGCAGATAATGACAGACAGCTAGCTGTGTTTCCAATCGGCTCTGATTCTGCATTTTGGGCAGCATAAAGGAAAACATCTCGTTCCTTTTATAGAAAAGCAATCCCCTGAGGTTGGCCCTTAAAAGCTGTTTTCATCCATGGATGTTGCTGCAGCCAAATTCTCCAACTCCCAAACTACCATTATGCATTTTCTCTCGGACAGGGAATTTTAGGATCATCCCTCCTGACCCCATAATGAAGCCATTTATTTCTCCCTGAGGTGGAAGATTCATTTATTTTTTTCCTTGTTTCTTCTTGGCAATTATCTCTATTGCTACCCATAATCTGCCCAGTCGTTTTCGATAACATCCTGTGATTACAGCCAATTGGCTCATGTTGAAAGCTGAAGAAAAGTTAACCAGGCACAGAAATATCACTCGGGTTAAAGAAGGCCAACTTTCAGTAGGCGTGTGCTTGAGAGATTTTTGATGGGGAAGGATGGATGTTAACCTGACCCTGACATTCAGTTAACAAAAATAAGTCAATGCTCAAAATAGGGCTGAGTATCATATGGTAGTTCCTTACGGCAGAGCAAAGGACAAATCTGCCTGCAGATGAGGTCAAAGAATGTCTTGCTGATTTTCAAATATTGTCCCAATTAATACACTAGGCAGCATTTCAGAAGACAAGGAACTAGGGAATCTTGATAAAGATGATGATAATAATAATAGTAACAGTAGTAGTAGCCACTGCTTATTTAGCTGAGTCATTTGCATTTATTAACTCACTTTATTCTCTCCACAACCCTTTCACAGGAAGGCTATGTGATTTTCTCAAGGTCATCCAGCTAGGAAGTAGCAGAGTGCGGATCTGAACTTGACTCTGCATGCTTGAGTTATTTTATGCCCAGCCCTGTGCTTGGCATTGGTGGGGAATATGAGAGAAGCCCAGACAACTTTTCTTGCCCTTGAGTTAACAGTCTGGCTGGGGATAGATAATACACCAGAAATTCTTAAAGAGCAGTGACCAATCATCTACAATTAAATGCCTCAGTACTTAATCCCCTGTTCCTAGTCAACAGTTTTTTTTATATTAGATAGTCCCTGTTCAAATTACTAGTGTGGTTTCTGTCTCCCAATTGGATCAATGCCAAGAGACACACACACCCATAGGCGCTCAGAGGTGATGAGAGGCATTAAGGGGGCAAAGTATGAAGGCTGGAGCCACTGCTTTTTAGCTGTAAAACCTCCGGCAAGTCACTTACCCTCTCAGTCTGTTTCTTCATCTGAAAGATGTGACTAATATATCTTTTTTTTTTTTTTTTTAGCATTTTTAGAAATCTTCATTTATTTTTTAACATCTTTATTGGAGTATAATTGCTTTACAATGGTGTGTTAGTTTCTGCTTTATAACAAAGTGAATCAGCTATACATATACATATATCCCCCTATCCCCTCCCTCTTAAGTCTGCCTCCCACCCTCCCTATCCCACCCCTCTAGGTGGACACAAAGCAACGAGCTGATCTCCCTGTGCTATGTGGCTGCTTCCCACTAGCTATCTATTTTACATTCGGTAGTGTGTATATGTCCATGCCACTCTCTCACTTCGTCCCAGCTTACCCTTCCCCCTCCCTGTGTCCTCAAGTCCATTCTCTACATCTGCATCTTTATTCCTGTCCTGCCCCTAGGTTCTGCAGAACTTTTTTTTTTTTTTTTAGATTCCATATATATGTGTTAACATACGGTATTTGTTTTTCTCTTTCTGACTTACGTTACTCTATATGACAGTCTCTAGGTCCATCCACTTTACTACAAATAACTCAATTTCGTTTCTTTTTTTGGCTGAGTAATATTCCATTGCATATATGTGCCACATCTTTATCCATTCATCTGTCGATGGACACTTAGGTTGCTTCCATGTCCTGGCTATTGTCCATAGAGCTGCAATGAACATTGTGGTACATGACTCTTTTTGAATTATGGTTTTCTCAGGGTATATGCCCAATAGTGGGATTGCTGGGTCGTATGGTAGTTTTGTTTTTAGTTTTTTAAGGAACCCCCATACTGTTCTACATAGTGGCTGTATCAATTTACATTCCCACCAATAGCGCAAGAGGGTTCCTTTTTCTCCACACCCTCTCCAGCAATTGTTGTTTATAGATTTTCGGATGGTGCCCATTCTAACCGGTGTGAGGTGATACCTCATTGCAGTTTTTATTTGCATTTCTCTAATGATTAGTGATGTTGAGCATCCTTTCATGTGTTTGCTGGCAATATGTATATCTTCTTTGGAGAAATGTCTGTTTAGGTCTTCTGCCCATTTTTGGATTGGGTTGTTTGTTTTTTTGGTATTGAGCTGCTTGTATGTTGTGGAGATTAATCCTTTGTCAGTTGCTTCATTTGCAAATATTTTCTCCCATTCTGAGGGTCGTCTTTTCGTCTTGTTTATTGTTTCCTTTGCTGTGCAAAAGCTTTTAAGTTTCATTAGGTCCTATTTGTTTATTTTTGTTTTCATTTCCATTTCTCTAGGAGGTGGGTCAAAAAGGATCTTGCTGTGATTTACGTCATAAAGTGTTCTGCCTATGTTTTCCTCTAAGAGTTTTATAGTGTCTGGCCTTGCATTTAGGTCTTTAATCCATTTTGAGTTTATTTTTGAGTATGGTATTAGGAAGTGTTGTAGTTTCATTCTTATGAAATTAGAACACTTCCTAACCACTTATTGAAGAGGCCGTATGTTCTCCATTGTATATTCTTGCCTCCTTTGTCAAAGATAAGGTGACCATATGTGCATGAGTTTATCTCTGGGCTTTCTATCCTGTTCCATTGATCTATATTTCTGTTTTTGTGTCAGTACCATACTGCCTTGATTACTGTAGCTTTGTAGTACAATCTGAAGTCAGGGAGCCTGATTCCTCCAGCTCCATTTTTCTTTCTCAAGATTGCTTTGGCTATTCGGGGTCTTTTGTGTTTCCATACAAATTGTGAAATTTTTTGTTCTAGTTCTGTGAAAAATGCCATTGGTAGTTTGATAGGGATTGCACTGAATCTGTAGATTGCTTTGGGTAGTATAGTCATTTTCATAATGTTGATTCTTCCAATCCAAGAACATGGTATATCTCTCCATCTGTTTGTATCATTTTAAATTTCTTTTGTCAGTGTCTTATAGTTTTCTGCATACAGGTCTTTTGTCTCCTTAGGTAGGCTTATTCGTAGATATTTTATTCTTTTTGTTGCAATGGTAAATGGGAGTGTTTCCTTAATTTCTCCTTCAGATTTTTCATCCTTAGTGTATAGGAATGCAAGAGATTTCTGTGCATTAATTTTGTATCCTGCTACTTTACCAAATTCATTGCTTAGCTCTAGTAGTTTTCTGGTAGCATTAAAAGATGTGACTGATATCTACTTCAAAGGAGAGTTGGCCAAAAAAGTGAAATAGTGTGAGGAAAGCGGTTTGCACACGATAAGGTCTCCCATAACGACGACAACAAAGACAACATCAGGAATGACAGAAAGGCTCAGAAACAGTGCTATTAAAATTCGAATCAATTATAAATAAGAGGTATACTACCACTACCACTTGTTTTCGGTACAAGTCTTTATTTTCAAGCAGTTTTTTGGACCAGTGAACCTGCCTATTCTTTCAGCTCCTGTATGTCTCCTTTGACAATGCTAAATATCATGTGATGGGGTGCTTTGTCATTGTTGTATGATTTTGTGAGTGCTTCATATTTCTGACCAGATGATACATTTCTGAAGGAAGGAAATGACATATCTGATTTCTTGGCTCTTAGCTTTCATTTTTTAAAATTGAATTATTGTTGATTTACAATATTGTTTTAGTTTCAGGTGTATAGCATAGTGATTTGTTTTTGTTTTTGCAGATTATATTCCATTATAGGTTATTACAAGATATTGGGTATAATTCGCTGTGCTGTACAGTAAATCTTTGTCGGGTTCTTAGCTCTCCTGGATATCAATTATAATGCCTTGTGCACATCAATTCACATGCAGTGAGTGATTTTTATTAATAGTGTGCTTTTTTGAGAAAGGGCCCCTTTCTCAAATATCTTCCCCATTATGGTACCACACTGAGTAAATTCCACCATTTTTATGTTTTTGGATAAATACTATTCCTTTTAGATATTCTTTTAAAGATGGATTTATTCCTCTAAGGACCAGCATGTGAAGACGTTATTTATCATTCATACCTTAGAGTCAATTAATATAATCTCTCAGGTAATTTAGAAACAGGAAATGAGCAGACAGCAGGTAACACGTGGGGAGAAAGAATGTGCTGAAAGTTAGGGGAGGAGAGTGAGAAGGAGCAGGTGTAGAACAGCCTTAGTTTTCTCATTCTGATCAGAGCCGGTGCTGCTCATTGGATACACACAAAAAATATTCTCTTATTTTGCAGATCTAGTCATTGTAGTAGAAAACAATCCACAGATTTGGGAGACAATGTGATAGAGAGGTTTAAATCAGACTCTGTAATTAGCTAGATCTAGGTTTGCGATTCAGCTCTATCATTAACTAGCTGTATGAGGTTAGGCAAATAATTTTACCTCTCTGATCCTCAGTTTCCTCTTCTGTGAAATGGGGATGATGATTTACCTACATATAAAATTTCAGTAAGGATTTAAAGAGATAATGCATGTATGTGTTTAGCACAGAATCTAGCGTGCAGTAAATGCCATTAACTATTGTTGTTAATGTTACATATCACCCAGAGTCAGGCTAATGGAAAAAATTATCTCATTGTGGTATTATGAATCTCATTACAATCACAGGATTAAAAACTACAGTGGTCAGCCTATAATGGTGGTATTAGATGTGGAACAGTTCGCTAGAAATCTTGTCACTAAAATATATTTTAAAATTTTATTTAAGTATATTTGATTTACAATGTTGTGTTAATTTCTTCTGTACAGCAAAGTGACTCAGTTATATATATTATATATATATATATTCGTTTTTCATATTCTTTTCCATTATGGTTTGTCACAGGATATTGAATAGAGTTCCCTGTGCTATACAGTAGGACCTTGTTGTTTATCCATCCTATATTTAATAGTTTGCCTCTGCTAACCCCAAACTCCCAATCCTTCCCTCCCCTACCCCCCACCCCCTTGGCAACCACAAGTGTGTTCTATATATCTGTGAGTCTGTTTTTGTTTTATAGATATGTTGATTTGTATCATATTTTAGATTCCACATGTAAGTGATATCATATGGTATTTGTCTTTCTGTTAAGTCACTAAAATATTTTTAAAATAAACTTTTAATCTTGGAATAAGTTTAAATTTACAGGAAATTTGCCAAGGTAGTATAGAGAGTTCCCATATACCTTTTAAGAGCGTCTCCTAATGTTTTTTGGTTTTGTTTTTGTTTTAATTAATTAATTAATTTATTTTTGGCTGTATTGGGTCTTCAGTGTTGCGCACGGGCTTTCTCTAGTTGTGGTGAGCAGGAGCTACTCTTTGTTGCAGTGCGTGGGCTTCTCATTGCGGTGGCTTCTCTTGCTGCGGAGCACAGGATCTAGGAGCGCGGGCTTCAGTAGTTGTGGCACACGGGCTTAGTTACTCTGTGGCATGTGGGATCTTCCCGGACCAGGGCTTGAACCCATGTCCCCTGCATTGGTAGGTGGATTCTTAACCACTGCGCCACCAGGGAAGTCCCACATCTCCTAATGTTAACACACTGAAAATATTTTTTAAAATGTGTTTAGGTATAACAAAATTCTCATTCTAATAGATCTAGTTCTTTTCTTTTGTCCATGTCCCTTTTTTTTAGTATTTTTAAAAATTAATTAATTAATTTTATTTTTGGTTGCTTTGGGTCTTCGTTGCTGCACGTGGGCTTTCTCTAGTTGCAGTGAGCGGGGGCTACTCTTCGTTGTGGTGCACAGGCTTCTCATAGCGGTGACTTCTCTTGTTGCAGAGCATGGGCTCTAGGCGTGAGGGTTTCAGTAGTTGTGGCATGTGGGCTCAGTAGTTGTGGCTCGCAGGCTCTAGAGTGCAGGCTCAGTAGTTGTGGCGCATGGGCTTAGTTGCTCTGCAGCATATGGGATCTTTCCGGACCAGGGCTCGAACTCGTGTCCCCTGCATTGGCAGGCGGATTCTTAACCACTGCACCACCAGTGAAGTCCCTTTCTAGTTTTTGTTTACTGATACTAGTGTGGTGGATGGAATGGTTGTTTTCATGTCTTCACTACCCATGGTATTTTCAACATCCACACGCTTGCCATAGCCTCAAAATGTAATAGAAGCATGAATATATATGTGTGTGTGTATATGTATACACACACACACACACACACACACACATATATATTCATATATTTGAACTATCTACAAAGGATTTGGAGTGAGGTTTTGGTATTATTTTCTTTTCATTGAGTCCTTTATTTAAAGCACAGTTTCTCAGTCCTGGCTATACATAGATCATCTGATGCCAAGATCCCACCCACAGAAATAAGAATTTAATCATCTGGGTTGGCGCCCAGTTTGGTTGTTTGTTTTAAGTCCCTAAGGTAGTTGTGATGTGCAGCCATGTTTGAGAACCACTGCTTTAGAGTATATTTTGAAATTCTAAATGTGTAGTTTCACACCCCGTTTCTCTTTCTGCATCAGGTTGTTTCAATGGCCCCGTCCATTTCCGCATGCGGTGCTGATGGCCCTGTCATTACAAAGACTGGCAACTGCACTATATGAAACCTTCTTATATCACCTGCACTATATGAAACCTTCTATCACCTGCACTGTATGAAACCTTCACATAGTGTTGCAAAGGTTGAAAAGCAGGGAATGCAGTCCCTTTGGAAATTGACACCCTCCTGGAAGAAGAGGAAACTGCAGTATGAAAAAGGAGAATAAATGTACGTGGGTACATTTATTCTATAATCTACCACTTCTAGTGTTATAACTATTTAATTCAATGTAGTCAAGGTAGACTTCCTGATCCATCTGTGAACTCTGGCTTTCAACTTCCTTGAGGAAATACTTCTGGGGGAAACAAAGGGCAGTTGATTGTCTTAGTCATGCAGAGAAACCTCCCACCTGTTCAGATACCTGCCCAGGTGAGAGGATGTGGTTTAGAAAAATAACTAGTGGATAAGTTACTCCTTTTACATAGCACGTGAAAGCAACCCAAGGGAAGAATCATAGGAATGTGTGCACATGCGTCAAATCACCGGCTTGTTGGAATCTGATCTTTCCTTTTTTTAACTAGGAGGTAACAGGAGGTTGATTTGGGTTTTTGACTTTCCTCATTTCACATCTCCTACCTTTTTTCCTTCAGGCTTTTCCAGGTTTGAATTTCAAGGTGATATTTTGCCTTTTTTTCAGGGTTACCTTTTTCCATCCTTATTTCTACTCCCTCACTAGTGGTGTCATTAAGTGTCAGTCCAGCTCTGCCTTCGACCAGTGTTGTTTCACTCTCTGAACCTTAAATTTCTCATTTCGTTTTCCAAGTCTATAAGGTGGAACTCATGCTACTGTCCATATCAGAGGATTATTAGGAAGATTAAATGAATGTCTGTATAAGGGCTTTGTAAGTAGAAATCTATTCCCAATCTGGACTGCTTACCTGCCAAGCTTGTGGGAAGGATGGGAAGCTGTTAAAATACTAAATCTCGACCTTTATTCTGTGCCTTTGAAACTAACAGAGACTTCAGGTGACACAATAAAGAACAATTTTATGCCAATATTGAAAAGACCAATATACCCAGCTTATTTTAAATGTTACAGAAATTATAAACCAATGTGAACATTTAAAAAATTTCCAGGATATGGAAATTTTTTTTCATTCAGAATTTGATGATTATTTCAGAATTGGAGTAAAAATAGAATTCCTATGAATATACTCATTTTCAAAATTGGGTTAATAAGAACAAGAGAATAAACTCTTTTGCATTAGTTTCTAGATTCTTTACCATATGCCCCAACTTTTCTATCACATAAGGAGTTATGACCTATAGAGGTGTTTGTGAAAGGCACATGCTAAGAGTGCCAACAAAAAGCATTTTTGAATGTTCAAATGCTATTGGCAAAGGTCAACTACCACCAGTCCCCTTCCTGTCTTCTTCTACGCTTCTTTGGGCTAGGATCCTTCAAGGTCAATTTACAGTAGGCAAGATCTACCTGGTGATAGTAGGTAATGCTTATTGAATACTTCCCATGTTCTAGCGACTTTGTCAGTTTATGTCATTCAATCCCCATAATAAGACCATAAGGCAAATATGGTAGGCTGAAAAATGAACCTGTGAATATTCCCCTATGTGGCATAAAAGGATCTTGGCAGACAGGAAGATTATCTAGCTCGGCCTTGTATTAGTCAGAGATTATGGAGGTTGAGAAGTTCCATGATCTGCAGTCTGCAGCTGGGGTCCCAGGAAAGTAGGTGGTACAGTACAGTCCGAGTCTGAAAGCCTGAGAACCAGGGGAACCAATTGTGTAAATCCCAGTCTGAGGACCAGAGAAGGTGTGAGGGATATCCTAGCTCAAGCACTGAGGCAGGAAAAAAGGGGAAATTTCCTCCTTCCTTCATCTTTTGTTCTATTAAGGCCCTCAGTGACTTTGATGATGTCTACCTATATTGGGAGGGCAATTTGCTTTCCTGAGTCCACCAATTCAAATGCTAAACTCATCCAGAAATACCCAGGAATGATGTTTAATCTGGATACCCAACGGCCAGTCAATTGACACATAAAATTAATTATCACTGGCCCTGAATGTAGTCACATGTATTCTTATAAAAGGGAGGTAGGGGAACTTTTGAAATACAGAAGAGGAGAAGGTGATGTGACCACGGAGGCAGAAATTGGAGTGATGAGGCCACAAGCCAAGGAATGCCAGCAGCCACCAGAAGCTGAAAGGGGCAAGGAATGGATTTTACCTTAGAGCCTCTGGAGGGAGCATGGCCTGCTAACACTTTAGTTTTAGCCTGATGAGATGGTTTGGGTCTTCTACCTCCAGAATTGTGAGAATAAATTTTTGTTGTTTTAAACCACCAAGTTTGTAAAAATATGTGTGTGTATATATATATATATATAATACTAATATGGCAAATATTAATATTATCATCAAACCCACGTACAGATGGGGAAACCAAGTTTGAGGACAGCCAAGAAACTAGACCAAAGACACAAGTAGCATAGTCAGGATTTGAAGCCTGGGAGTCAAGCTCCAGAGTCAGCACATTTAACCAGTGACCCATGACAGTCCGTAATAGCTTTGGTGAATACTGGTCCAGTGTGTGGCCCCTGCTAGGACAATGCACGGTATTATCACTGTCTTTCCAAATAGTGATTTTGGAAGACGTTGGGATATAGAAAGCTTCTGCGTCTCTGCTTTGAAACCACCCAGCGTTTGGGCACTGGAGAAATGCAACCACTACCCACTTCCCTACCCACCCCTTCCATTTCCAGCAAAGCCTTTGGAGCTTTGGGACACATTCAAGATGAGGAGAGTTTGTTAAGGGTGACAGTGGATCCTAAATTGGCAGAAATTCACACCTCTGGCTACACCACTGGATTAGATGACAGTTTATTGTTGAGTCCTGTAATTAGTGATACACAGGGGCCTGAATCATCTCTTGGGCTAAACTACCACGCCAGGTTCTTCTTAGGCAAGAGGGAGTGCAACTGGCCTACACAAAATATCTGTATGTTATGTATATTATGTATATCTGTGTATTATGTATATTATATATATCTGCATATTATGTAAACCTATCCATATTTATATATATATGCTTGTGGCTCACAAATCAAGATCCCAATAATAAATAGTGACATTTGTTTACCACTTACTGAGCACTATGCACTAGGGTCTTTACACACATTTAATTCTCATGATAATCATGTGAAATAGTTACTGTCTCTTTTTTATAGATTTGAAATTTCCCAAGATCACCAGAGGATGGGTTATTTGAACTCAGGTTTGTCTTGCAAAACTTACACTCTTTAAAAAATTAAAGTATAGTTGATTTACAATACTGTATTAGTTTCAGGTGTACAGCAAAGTGATTCGGTTATGCATATACATGTATATATCTATATTCTCTTTTTCTGATTCTTTTCCATTATAGTTTATTACAAGATATTGAGTATAGTTCCCTGTGCTATATGGTAAATCCTTGTTGTTTATCTATTTTACATATGGTATTGTACATCTGTTAATCCCATACTGCTAATTTAACTCTCCCCAGCTTCCACTTTGGTAACCATAAGTTTGTTTTCTATGTCTGTGAGTCTGTTTCTGTTTTGTAAATAAGTTCATTTGTACTATTTTTTAGATTCTATATATAAATCATATCATATAATATTTGTCTTTTTCTGTCTGAATTACTTCACTTAGTATGATAATCTCTAGGTCCATCCATGTTGCTGCAAATGGCATTATTTCATTCTTTTTCATGGCTGACTAATATTCCAATATATATACACACACACACACACACACACACACACACACACACACACACACACCATGTCTGATGAACACTTAGGTGGCTTCCATGTCTTGGCTATTATAAATAGTGCTTCTGTGAACATTTGGGGTTATGTATCTTTTTGAATTAGAGTTTTCATCTTTTCCAGATATATGCCCAGGAGTGGGATTGCTGGATTATATGGTAACTCTATTTTTAGTTTTTTAAGGCACTTCCATACTGTTTTCCATAGTGGCTGCACCCACTTACATTCCCACCAACAGTGTAGTCAGGTTCCCTTTCCTCCACACTCTCTCTAGTATTTATTATTTGTAGACCTTTTGATCGTGGCCATTCTGACCAGTGTGAGGTGGTACCTCATTGTACTTTTGATTTGCATTTCGCTAATAATTAGCTATGCTGACCATCTGTTTGTCTTCTTTGGAGAAATGCCTATGTAGGTGTTCTGCCCATTTTTTGATTGGGTCGTTTGTTATTTTGTTGTTGAGTTGTATGAGCTGTTTGGCAGTTTTGGAAATTAAGCCCTTGTTGGTGTCATCGTTTGCAAATATTTTCTCCCAGTCCGTAGGTTGTCTTTCTTTCTTTCTTTCTTTTTTTTTTTTTTTGGCCACACTGCGCAACTTGTGGGATCTTAGTTCCCCAACCAGGGATTGAACCCAGAACCTTGGCAGTGAAAGTGTGGAGTCCCAAATTTACCATTTTACCCATTTTTGGGGGGCCGCATCACACGGCTTGGGGCATCTTACTGCCCCGACCAGGGATCGAACCTGGGCCTGTGGTGTCTTTTCATTTTGTTTATGGTTTCCTTTGCTGTGAAAAGGCTTAAAAGTTTGATTAGGTCCCATTTGTTTATTTTTTGCTTTTATTTCTCTTTCCTTGGGAGACTGACCAAAGAAAACTTTGCTGCGATTTATGTCAGAGAATGGCAAACCTTATACTTCTAACAACTCAACTTTTCTGACTTTCTATTTTGCTTCCTTACACAGATGTTTATTAGAGTTTCTGTGTGTGTGTGTGTGTATGTGTGTGTGTGTAATGGGTGGGTGAGGCTGTTGTGTGATTACTATAAAGAAATGAAAGGCAGAAGTCTTAGTTTATCATCACGATTTGGTGGAAAGCTTTGACATGTTACCTGATATTTTCTGTTTTCAAAACGGGGGTAATATAGATTCAGTCTCAAAAATAAAGATTTCTTGAGATCAAATATGATCTCAGTCAATGAAAATTTACCTAGTTAAAACTTTGGAGAGATTTCTCAGGTTCTTTACCAAGAAAGAAAATAAAACATTTCCCCATCACAAAAAAAAGTATGAAATTAGTTGTTAATCTTAGAAAGGATGCTTTGGTACAAGGAATAGACACCCACGAAACTGGCTAAAACAAAGAGAGAGAATGTATAAGGAAGCACAGATATCTAACTGAACCCAGAATGATGCGGTGGGCTATCGGGAGAGAATGTATCCACTGTATCCCCAGCTCTTAGATCAATGCCTACTTCAAAGCTAGGGTTCAATACATATTTGCTGAATGGGAGAATGAATGAATTTCTAAATTTCTAGGGGATAGAATCCAATTTGCTCATCTTGGGTCCAATCTGTTTTGGCCAGGTGACAGGATTATGTGGGGAGGACTGTGAGAGAAGGAGGACTGTGGATGGAGAAGACACTCCAAAATATGCCTTTTAAAGAAGCAATGAGTACCTTGCCTTGATGGAGCTGCTGAACCCCCTTTCAAGTGTCACAACATGGCCCTGTTGGGGAAAGCACTATGAAATTGGGAAAGGTAGAGGTGGTTGAACAGAAAAATCATCTTGATCATATTTTATTTTTATACTTTAGAATAGTGGAACAATGGAAATATTCTGAAAATGTGATGGAAATGCTTCTTTATTTATGGAGCTAACCAACCCTGCTGAAAGTTGTTTTGTTTACCATTCAGTAGGGGGAATGTTATTAGGGCACTGCTTTATTGGGCAAAGATTGAAATGAGGGTCAGGGTTTGGGGCAGAAAGACCTGATTGGCCATTTGGAGACTTTGGTCAAGTCTGGAGAAACCACCTGAATCTGTCCCTGGTCAGCCAGCTTCTAAGAGCATAACACACCCTTCCCAAGTTGGCCACTACCTACTTTCCTGGCTCACCTGTCTTTATCCACCCCTCCCACATCCTCAGCATATTCACCATTGCTCCAACCACACTAAATTCTCATTTTTCCCCAGACATGCCTGCTCTTTCACACCCCATTGCCTTATCTTAAGATTTTCCCTCTGGAAAATTTCCCTCTGGCTGTAAATTGGTACAGCCACTATGGAGAAGAGTATGGAGGTGCCCTAAAAAACTAAAAATAGAGCTATCGTATGATCCAGCAATCCCACTGCTCAGCATATATCTGGAGAAAAACATGGTCCGAAAGGATACATGCACCCCAGTGTTCATTGCAGCGCTGTTTACAATAGCCAAGACATGGAAGCAACCTAAATGTCCATCGATGGACCTGGAGATTATCATACTGAGTGAAGTAAGTCAGACAGAGAAAGACAAATATCATATGGTATCGCTTATATGCGGAATCCAAAAAAATGATACAGATGAACTTATTTACAAAACAGAAACAGACTCACAGACTTAGGGAATGAACTTATGGTTACCAGAGGGAAAGGGTGCAGGGGAGGGATAGACTAGGAGTTTGAGGGTGACAGGTACACACTACTATATTTAAAATAGATAATCAACAAGGACCTACTGTATAGCACAGGGA
The DNA here is from genome assembly GCF_028023285.1 of Balaenoptera ricei. NCBI lineage: Eukaryota > Metazoa > Chordata > Mammalia > Artiodactyla > Balaenopteridae > Balaenoptera > Balaenoptera ricei. The sequence goes on from NC_082646.1 coordinate 86,851,443, forward strand.
ACTCTGCTCAATATTCTGTAATAATCTAAATGGGAAAAGAATGTGAAAAAGAACAGATACATGTATATGGAAAAAAAAGTAAAATAAAAAAATGATTATGCATATTTTGCATGATCATCTTCCAAGTGTGTACAGTTAAAAAAAAAAAAAAAAGATTTTCTACCTGCCTGGATTTTCTTTTTCTTATCCTTTGGGTAAACACCTACTTCCCTTCATACTTTGTCAGCCATAAAGTCTCCTCTGACATTCTCTCTGTGTCCTCAACTCCTCCCACTCCCGAAATCCTCCTCTTTACTATAGGTGATAGAAAGAGAAAACTACATTTCCCGAAACTCTTGCAGTAAACTTAAATATGCGACCAAGTTAAGTGGCTTTACTCACCTGGGGTCTGGAGGTAGAAGATGGAGGCTACATCTGGGGAGATCGTCCTGGCAAACGTGATGGCAGAAGCATTTGGTTCTTCTGGGTGACAGTATTGCTGGTGTTCAGTCTCTGGCATCACAGGGGGTTCAGAAGTGAGGATACCTCTAGAACAGTCCTGTAGTGTGGGTGGTAAGGTATTTTTTTTCTGGTTGTATAGGATCCAAGCCTGACCCTCCTGGAAATTCTGTCATCTGCCTTATATTCTCTAGTAAATCGCTTTGTGCTTTAACTATGGAGGATTCTATTGTCTGCAACTAAAAACCCTTATTAATACTGCATCCCAGCACATGTTCTAGATCTTAATAAGCTTTGGGTTGCCAATGCTTGGTTATGGTAAGCACTCAGTAAATAGATGGATGGGAGACTGGATGGATGTGTCTCAAAGGGAAGTCTCTAATTCTCTAGGTTCCAAGGTAGAAATGGGAAAACTCTTGGTGAAAGTAACATGAATTGAATTTGAAGAGACACAGGCTAAGTGGTAAGGGCACAAGGGAACCAGAAGGAAGCTGAGGAAAAGTAGCCTTCACTCCTGCCAGACAGAGCACAGGGGGCTTTCATTTAGAGTAAGGTCATGCTGTGCCTACCCACACCATATTGATTCAATATCTCCAGCAAAAAAATATCTGGTTAATTACAAAGAAAATAGCTAAACCTGATGCTCGATGGTGTGCCGACTAAACACGCAGAGGGGCTGACAGAATCATATTGAATGGCTGGGTTGGTGGCACATCAATATACAGTCCCAGCGACACAGCCAAGTAGAAGGGTGTGAATTGGAGATGAGATTGGGTCTGAGGAGTGCACTAGGGCTAGGGGTGCTGAGCCAGTCTTGAGGTGATGGGAGGAAATTAAAGTAAATCTGGCTTTCACATTTTGTTGTTGTTTTTTCCTTGTCCTTTTTTTGTAGCCAAGAGATTGATTGTTAATATTGTCGTACGTTGTAGCTAATACATGCATAGTTGTAGCTATATAGATGTAACCACTGTATTCTATGACAGTAGACACGTTAATTCTCTGCTCCTCCCACCCCCCCACCCCAATCCTCAGATGGGCCTCAGGAGAGACAGGTCAAATGGAAGATAGTGGGGAGTCCCTGGGCACCAGCGGTCGGTAGGATGGCTCAGATCACTTGTAGCCACTACCAACTATTTCTATTTATAGTCCTTCAGTCAGGACTTCAGCTTTTTAAAAGGCACTTTTGAGAATAAATTGCTCTCACTATGGAAAATTATCTAATCTTAACAAAAGCTAAGTTACACTTAACATTCTAGGCAGATGTAAATTCAGTTTTGATCCTCTCCCCTCCACCCCACCCCCCCCTCCACTATCACAACTCTGGAAGACTCAGGGGCAAGGCATGTTGACACTCTGGCACCATAGTGGCAGGCGGAAGGGGAAAAAGGCTGGTCGGCAGTGGGGGAACTAAGCTGGCTACAGAAGCCATCCCTACTTCAGAGCACAGTGTCTTGAGCAGTAGTTCTTCATTTAGGGAGTACATCAGAATCATCTGTAGAACTTTCCAAAAATACACATACCCTGGGACCCTCCCCCAAGAGATTCAGTAGGTTTGGGTGGGGCTTGGTCACCTGGATTTTGAAAAATCCCCATGAGTGGTTCTGACGTGCTCGCATTGACTGAGACCCACTGATTGGTACAGCAATCTCAGGCTTGATTCTGGTGACCATCCGTATGGAGGGGGACAAGATCACAGAGCAAGGAAAGGTGGAAGTCCAGCTGGCCATGCAATTCAGAGGAAGCAGTGGCATTATGAGATCAGTCTGCAGGTGACAGGACCCCTTGGAGCAGGTTGGGACACTAGAGAAGAGCGTCTAGCCCTTACAGATGGGGGCTCAGCCCTGGTCCCACATGGATTCAGGTTGAGATTCTCAGTCTCTGGCAGAAATCCATATGATTGGCAGGTAACCCTGAGACTCAAGGCCCCTCAGCTGGTTCCTCATACACAGGATCTGGTTAATTGAATGGGAGACTAACCACGTGGTGGCTGTAGCTGGGACCCTGAAGTCCCACCTACAGTCCCATTTGGGGAGTGGTCAAGGGTTCCAGAGTGAGGCACTGGGAGGAGGCCATCAATATCCAGATCAGAGGTGGCTGGGGAACTCCCAGGGCTTGTAGGTCAGTCTCACCTGGGGAAGATGAAGAAGGAGGAAATAAGGCAAGGGTTGACACGGGTTGTAAATGGCTGGTCCAGCCAGGATAGCTCAGCTATTGCCTCAGCCAGCATGTGCCTCCTCTGTGGGGTCCTATGGACCAAATCTGCAACTTGGGGTTTGATCCACACTGTTCATTTAGAGATCCATGCACTTCCAGAGGTTTGTAAACTTCTTAAATTGTGAAAAAACTTTGTTCACCAGGAGAGTTGCAGACGCCCTTCTGGTTGCTATGTTACGGGGTCTCGACTTTGCCGTAGATCCTCATTGCTTGCTTCCTTGCTTGCCTGTGCTCGTGCATTTCTGCAATCCATTTCTTTTCCCTGGAGACCGCGCCTTCTCTACAATCTGTGCTGGTTTCCCTGATTTCACTCACCTTCTCCAGGCCACAGGTGCTCTCTTTGTTTCAGCTCCCGCTGATTTGCCTCTGTGCTCACCCTGGCTCGCGCTGACAGTTTCCACCACGTCTACATGCGGTCCACGCTTCTGCTGCTCTGTGGTTCATTCCCGACTCCTGACTCTTCTCCTTGGGAGGGACTGTTCATTTCACTGCAGAAACCCCCTCTTGTGTAAGAGGGAAATGAACGGGCTTCTTGGCACAGAGCTGCTAAAAAAGACCCATTTTCTACCCTTTAAGGTGAAAACATGTTTATTTCCTGGTATCTCAATTTCTGGTCCCTGACTACATAGAGTTGCCGGATTTAGCAAATAAAAGTACAGGACACCCTGTTAAATCTGAATATTTAGGACACACATTAAAGAATTATTGTTGTTGATCTAAAATTAAAATATAACTGAGTACCCCATATGTTATCTGGCAATCCCCATGACTGCAGCAAAGCAGCTGGAGTTTAATGTAGTCAAAAGAATACTGGAATATTGAGTTACACAGACACACACATGCACACACACAAACTTTATGAGTCTGAAGGTACTAGGGCAAAGACTGCTATTTGTCATCCAACATCCTTTTTCCTCTTTCTTTTAGTAATAGATCTTCTGGATTTATTTTGAACATAGAAAAAGAGAGAAAGGAGTATCTTACTCAGCCTCCCTTGTAGCTAAAAGTTGCCAGAGGGATCTGAGTGGAAGTGATGTGTACAACTTCAGGGTCATGCCCTTAAAGGGAAGGGTCATGTTCCCCACGCCCCTTTCTCTCTCATTGACTGGAACATAGGTGTGGTGGCAGGAGCTAGGGCAGTCATCTTAGGATATGAGGTAGACACTATGTGTTGAGTTTGGGAGAGCAACAAAATAGAAGGTTCCCTAATATCATACTGGCCCTGCCAGCTTACATCCAGACTGTTATGTGAGAGAGTGATAATCTATCTTTTTTAAAGCCACTGTTAATTTGGCATGTGTAGGAGCAGCCTAACTGACGTTCTAATTAGCATGAGTATCATTATTAATTTTCTTGAGGACACATTTAATAATTACAAGAGACCAGATTTGAAGAGTGTTCTGTAGGCAGCCATGTTTTCATTTGTCATGACTTTTCCTGCTGCTTGTTCCAGAACAGCCATCAGAGCAAGACACAGGACAAGAATAAGGCAGGGAAGTGGTTCTATCAGTGATTTTCCATGGTGACTGAGACTGACTTGGGGAGGGTGTTAAAATTCATATTCCGTGGCTCTGTCCTCTCGGATGCGCATTTTGTAAGTCTGGCATGAGCCAGGGAGCCAGCATTTCTAAAGTATCCCAAGACACTGATGCAGGCAGTTTGGGGGACACACTTTGAGACCCACTGGTCTATGCGTGGAGTCCTTCACAGTGCTGGACTTCTGGGAAATCCTTCAGTGAATTAACTCAGGGAGCTTTTTAATTGCTTCAGACGCTGTTGATGGTGGTGTTTAGCAATCTAGAAACAGTGCTTTGGAAATGAATACTTAGCAATATTTGATGGGACACTCAGTGTGATACAGACATTTAGAAAGTTATGAAGCTTTACTCTGGATGGCCTGTAAATATACATGCACTAATTGACACATACATGCACTAATTCAGTAGCAAGATGTAATTAAATTATTTGGAGTGATGACTGAAAAATAAATATTTTAAGGGGCAAGAGGGCAAAATGTAAACACTCTGTTCCTCATGCTCATTTCTTTAGTGCCCAATGTTGACTGAGGAGTCGGAGTAATTACAAGTGGTAATAATGCTTGATAATTATATATTTGCCTGTGTTTACGTTGGACATGAAATGAGGGAACTCACTTCATAAGTGAACCCTCATTCATGTCCCTTCTCAGAGTGGCCTTTGAGAATGAAGTTCATCTCACAACCAAGCAACGATTGGAGCTAATCACGACACTAACCACAGGAGAACAATTAGGGATAAACTTTCGGCCCAAGGGAGTGAGATGGGGACTGGAGAGAGGATAAAAGTGCCAACCAGCCAGATAAGTAGCAGAGATTTTTTTGAGCATCTGTGTTTGTGCAAGGACCCTGTGCTAGGTACAGTAGGGGGTGGGGAGGGGACAGGAAGGGACAGAGAGACAGTGAAGATGCAGGATCTTATAATGTCACATCTGATAGGAAAGTGCCACCCTAAGCAGTGTGGGATTAGTGCAAAATCAGTACTTTCAGAGCTTGCTGAGGGAGAAGTTGGAGAGGGTGGGGACAGCCAGGAGAAGCTTCTTCAAGTAGGCAGCACGCAGATGTTAGTCAACAAATACGAACCCTTCTGTGTATTGGCGATCCAGGAGTCATCAAGAAAGAGTTCCTCTCGTCAAGGGGCTCCCATGCTGGTGGAGGGAGATAGATCAGAAGTGATCTTATTATTATTATTAGAGTATTAATAATAATAAAAATAGAGTATTATGATGATTATTAAGTGTTATCCAATAGAAATATCGGATTTATTAATCAACGCTTATTATTTATTAATAATCTATAATTGATAAATTAGATATTCTCCAATCCCAGCAAGCGTTGCGGAGAAGCTGTGATAAGATAAAGTGGTAACAGAGGATGGAGCTCAGAGGGGGTAGGGTGGGGCTGGCAGTGGTCAGGGAGCCTCCCTGCAGAGGGGAGGTCTGCTTCCAGGTCTGAAAGGAGAGAAGGTGGCCGTGCGTGGAGAGCTGGGAAGTGCAGGACCAGGCTGGGATGGAGATGGCCTCTGTGAAGGACCAGAGGAGAAGGCCAGTGTGGCAGGAGCATGGTAAGGGCGGGAGCGTGGGTGGGGATGAGGCTGCATGAACAGGGCTTTAAAACCAGGGAAGGGAGTTTAGGTTATATTCTAAGGACGAAGCCTGTGGTTGAGAGTTTCGGAAGAGGAGTGACAGGATACCATTTGTGTTTTTTTTTTTTTTTTAATTAATTTTTATTGGAGTACAGTTGCTTTACAATATTGTGTTAGTTTCTACTGTACAGCACAATGAATCAGCTATATGTATACATATATCTCCTCTTCTTTGGATTTTCTTCCCATTTAGGTCACCACAGTGCATTAAGTAGAGTTGAAATAGAGACACAGACGTAGAGTACAAATGTATGGATACCAAGGGGGAATGGGGGGAGGGGTGGGAGCAATTTGTGTGTTTTTAAAAAACCACTCTGGTGGCGGTGCAGGGGGACGGGGAGCAGATCCTGGGTCACAAGCCTAGGGATGGGAGACCAGTGAGGGGCTATTTTTGTGGCCCAGGCTGCCCCACTGCGCTGGGCCTGGAAGGATGTGACTGGGAGAGGCTGGGGTGGGCAGGCTGCCTCGGGAGGCCAGAGGCCACCGGTCAGCAGGGGTGGTGGTGGCTCGGTAGGGGTGACCAGGAGGGCGAGGCCAGCGTCCTCTGGCTGCTTTGGCAAGGTGCTCTCCAGCCTGGTGTGAGCCCCACGTGAGTGGCTGATGCTCACAGATCTCTGTGGGAACTGCATGGCCTCCTGTGACCTAGACTCAGACACAGTGTTACATCTGACATACTCTGTTGCTTGAAGCAATCTCAAGTTCCCCCAGGTTCAGTTCAAGTTGTAGTGACATAGACTCCACATTTCGATAGAAGGAGTGTCAAAAATTTTGTGGACGTATTTTAAATGACATGCAAATAAACTTAAAAATCTTAAAAAAAAAGTCTTTAATTTTTTAAATTAATTTTTATTGGTTGATTAATTGTTGTGTTAGTTTCAGGTGTACAGCAAAGTGAATCAGTTATACATACATGGATATACATTTATCCATTCTTTTTCAGATTCTTTTCCATATAAGTTATTACAAAATATTGAGAAGAGTTCCCTGTGCTATACAGTAGTTCCTTACTGATTATCTGTTTTATACATAGTAGTGTGTATATGTTACTCCCAGACTCCTAATTTATCCCTCCCCCCAACCTTTCCCCTTTGGTAACCATAAGTTTGTTTTCTACATCTGTGACTCTATTTCTGTTTTGTAATAAGTTCATTTGTACCATTTTTTTTTTAGATTCCACGTATAAGCAATATCATATGATATGTCTTTCTCTGTCTGAGTTACTTCATTCAGTATGACAATCTCTAAATCCACTCATTTGCTGCAAATGGCATTATTTCATTCTTTTTTATGGCTGAGTAATATTCCATTGTATATATGTACCACATCTTCTTTATCCATTCATCCATTGATGGACATTTATGTTGCTTCCATGTCCTGGCTATTGTAAATAGAGCTGCAATGAACATTGGGGTGCATGTATACTTTCAAACCATGGTTTTCTCCAGGTATATGCCCAGGAATGGGATTGCTGGGTCATATGGTAGTTCTATTTTTAGTTTTTTAAGGAACCTCCCTATTGTTCTCCATAGTGGCTGTATCAATTTACATTCCCACCAACAGTGCAATAGGGTTCCCTTTTCTCCACACCCTCTCCAGCATTTATTGTTGTAGATTTTTTGATGATGGCTATTCTGACTGGTGTGAGGTGATACCTCATTGTAGTGTTGATTTGCATTTCTCTAATAATTAGTGATGTTGAGCATTTTTTCATGTGCTTTGTGGCCATCTGTATGTCTTCTTTGGAGAAATGTCTATTTAGATCTTCACCCATTTTTTGACTGGGTTGTTTGTCTTTTGATATTCTTTAATTTTTTAACTTCCTCAGAAAAGTCTCCAAAGTCTGTGACAGCAGTTCCTAATCTTTTCCACGCAAAGATCTTGCCTACTTAAAACAAAGCAGAAATTCCCCGAGGAAAATACCTATTGTCTTTGTAAGAATAACAAACACTCATAGCAAATAATTCAATATAGCTCAACACAAAGAATTCACCTTAGTATAAATAATGTAAAACATTCTTGAAGTTTTACCATCTAGAGATAACCACTAACTTTTGAAGAATATCCTTTCAGATATTTCTCTATGCGTACACTCGCATAAAAATGTGAGTATCTATGTAAATCTTATTTATATAAACAGGATCATGCTATTGAGCTCTTTGAAATGTATTCTCTTCCCCCCCCAAGATTATGTTAATTTTTCTATGTTGCAACGGTAACTGTTGGTTTCTTATCCAGAAGCTATTGGCCGTCTCTTCCTTCCTTAACAGAATCCCTGTTTTAATCCAGGATCCACCCTTCTTTGGGTGGCAATTTGTTTGCAGGAAGACGGACTATATCTCCAATCTCCAGGGTAAAAGATAATTGGGCTTAGCTAAAATAGCAGTCCGTTCTCCTGGTCAGTAACTGGAACAACGATAGAATGTGACAATTCTGGCTAAAGTGAGGGCAAGACTGGCGGTGGGTTTTGGGGAATGGGTTTCCCTGATGATACAAAGAGATACTTTGGAACACTCTCTCTAATTCTGTCAGGAATTGTCCTTCCTACTTGGGATGGCTAAAACTATAGCAGCTTCAGGTTGTTTGTTTTTGTTTTTGCTTTTCTAGATAGTAAATTACTTATTGTTTAATTTAAATGGGTTGAGTTGCATCTTTCTGTAACTTATAGCAAAAAGCATTCTAACTGATGCATGTCCACAAATAAAACTACATAATTAGCTTGAATGGCTGCCTATTCTATTGTATATAGAACTAACTCTGGAAAATTCTCAACTGTTTGACATTTAGGCTATTTTCTAAAATTTTTTTGCCATAATAAATAACACTGATGAGTATCGGTACTTTTATTAATTCAATTTTTATGCACTGCTTCGTGTGTGTATATACCTTCCAACCTCTGACAGTAAGTCTCTAACCCACAAGGTTGGTCCCACTGAGGCACAGGTTCTTAAATCTGACAGTTCTGTCAAAGATGAACGCTTGCAGCCTCCCATTTTTTTCTTCCTCTAGTGGAAAGAGCGTGGACGTCGGAGCCAGACAGAAGTGGTTAGAAACCTCTGGGGCTTCCTAACTAGACAATCTCGTGAGCTTCAGTTTCCACGTTCTGTAGAACAAGAATAGAAATATCAGCTTTCAAAGTTGTTGTCAGGATTAAATAAGATGGTACATATTAAGCAGTCAGTCTGGAGCCTGACACATCATAAGTGCTGAAATGGTCATTATTTTTACATTTTGTTGTTTACCATCTGGAGGAATGCATGTGGAAGAACAGGAATAGGACTATTGCTCTCAAAATGTGGCAGTAAGATGCTGTTTGCTTTCTTTGCAGAAGGGCCAAGACTTCCTGATATTTTTTTTTAACTTTTAGTTTGAAATAATTCTAGATTTACAAAAGAGTGGCAAAAGATAGCACAAAGAGTTCCCATGTATCTTTCTCCCAGCTTCCCCTAAGGTTCACATCTTACATAACATGGCATACTTAACAAAAACTGACAGATTACCGTTGGAAATATCATTAACTAAACTACAGACTTTTTTTGGATGTAACCAGTTTTTCCACTAATGTGCCTCTTTCCATTCCAGGATACAATCTAGGATACCATGTTGCATCAGGTCCTGCTGTTTTTTAATAGACTCAAAGCCTCTGAGGGCTGAGCTGAACACACTTCTGCTGGAAAAATATCCAGAGCGAGCATTTATGGTGTGCTTACGATTTACCATCCTCACCACACTGTGGGGTAGGTATTTCCATCCTCATTTTACAGATGGAGAAACGGAGACTCAGAGAAGTTGCGAGGTCCATCAAGGTCACTCAGAGGCGCAGCCGTATTAAACCGGGCACCCTGGTTCCTGCTTAGCTGCCTTTGCCAGAGGATGTGCTCCCATGGCCAGAGCCAGTCCTCCGTATGTGGCCCGGAGGGAGCAGGGTCCCAAATTTGGCCCTTTCTGACCATGCCTCCTTGCTCTGGGGTACCTCCTGGCTGCCTGGGCCAGGCCCCTCCATACCCCTTTCTCCCACTGCCATCCCGTGCTCTCTGGTTCTCAGCGAAGTTGCTGCCTGTCAATCCTCCCACCGTGTGCTCGCCAAAGGCGCCTCCTGGTGTTTGCATTTGAATAGGGACCCGAGCCTGAAGTCAGACAATGAGGCTCGTGTGGCAGTGAGGGCGAATTTGGGCCCAGCACATTCCTGCCGCCCCCTCTTCACCAGCCACCCTGAAGACACAAAGTCACTTCACTTACTCAGAAGGCTGATTTCTCCACTTGTAATATCATAGACAGTGCCCTTCTCCCTCGCATTCTGCCGGGACTGCCCCCCGCTCCTGGGGACAGGAAAGGGTCTACCTTTCGGCACAGCTTGGGATCTTGCTGATCTCCCACCCAAGAGTGCTGTCCACTGCCAAGAGGGCCGCAGGCAGCCGGGACTGCAGACTGCTCTCTGAGCTCCCAGCTCTGTCACCACTGCCACCCCCCTCGGTGGGCTTCTAATGACCTACTGTGGGCTAGCTATCTCCCCACAACAATGCAGCCCGAGCTACAAGCATCACTTCATTGCATAAGAAAATGCGGGGGGCCTGAGCTACCCCACTGGTAAATGGCTGATCATGGACTCAAATCTCAACCTGGCTGGCTCCAAACTCTATAATCCTTCCACTACACCAAATGTTCCGCAATGATTATTCTGGAAACTGGGCCACTGCCAAAACCAACCTCGGGTTCCTGGTGCCGGGAGGACACATGCTGTCCCAGACTGGGCAATGTGCAGATCCCAGCCTCTGGAGGACCAAGCTGGTGACAAAGCCCCTTTCTAAGACACCTGCCTGAAGGCAGAAGAGAGCTCTTGGCCTGGCAGGCAGCAGGGCACAGGTAAGGGCCTGCATCCTGTCAGGGAGCGGGCATTTCCTCGTTCAGGTGACACAGTTTAAAGAACACTGGTAGTGAACTGCGTCTCTATTTATCTGGCAAACTTGGCCTCACCAGGGTGGAGCAGCGTTAATCCTTCTGTTTACATTAAGAGAGTTGGGTGAAACTAGCACTGTCTTAAGCTGGAACCACATTTCAGCTGCAGGTCTGACCTCAGTCCTGACACAGAAACCAGCTTTGGGGGGAAATCCTCATAACATTTGGAGCTGCAATGTGGGGTGACTCATCTCAGAGTCACCAGCAAGCCATTTGCACCCCTCTTGGTCATGGGTAGCTTTGAGTCGCTGGATGGGCTGTGGAGAGCTTTACTGAAGAGCATGAATAGAACAGCTAAGCTGCACTCTGCGCTGTGTACCACGCACCAAGCACTTCACATGTATTGCCGCGGTTAATCCTCAGAACAGCAGGGAGGGAGGTATAATGACAATCTCCACTTTATAGATGAGGCAACTGAGGCACAGAGAGCTTAAATACATTGCTTAAGTTCACCCGGCCATTCAGTGGCAGAGCTGGGAGTTGAACCCAGGCAGTCTGGGTGCATGAAATCATTAGTCTATATGCTGGTGACAAACATAGGCAGAGGTCTGGAGGGACATAGACCAGAGGGTTCATGCTGGTTGTCTACAGGTCTTTAACTTTTTAATTTGGCTTTCTTAATATTCTACAAAAATATATGTTTTGTGGGGACAGGCAAAACAATGCAAAGAATTATCCTAGAAAAAAAGAGAAGGTCCTTAGTGAGTGCATGTTGCCCAGGGCTCTGTCCCAGGAGTTTTCCCAGAAAAACAGTTTGGAGAGACCATCGGGGCCCAGGTGGACAGACGGCAGACAAATCACTGATACAGAATGAGAGGTTTACTTATTTACTCATTCGTGCATTGATTCAATTATTCATTCGTTTCTTCAAAAAAGTATGGAGCTCCTGCCCTGTCCAGGCACTGTGGTGGGTGCTGGGGATGCAGTTATGCCTAAGACAAGGTCAGTACCCTCCAGGGGGTCCTGATCCCGGGGGGTGGGTGGGTGGGGGCGTGGGGTGGTGGTGGAGGAAGTTGTGCTTTCAGTTAAGCACCCGGTAACACATTAAGGCATAAAAGAGTTTGCAAGTCTGTCTCCTCCACCAGAGTTTGCATCCTTGAGGGCAGAGACTGGTGCAAATAAATGCGGGCCACGTATTTCAGCCATCCATTCATCCATGCACTTTTGCATTACCACATGGCCGTTGAAAAGCTAGGGTGTGCATCGAAGGAACAATGCAAATAGTCATCTCTCCAGGTTGAGAGAGGCAGAGAAGAGGGTGGTTGGAAAAATCTCCATAAAGACTTGAGCAGAGGGCTTCCCTGGTGGCACAGTGGTTAAGAATCCGTCTGCCAATGCAGGGGACACGGGTTCAAGCCCTGGTCTGGGAAGATCCCCCATGCCACGGAGCAACTAAGCCCCTGCGCACAACTACTGAGCTCGCGTGCCACAACTACTGAGCCTGCGCTCTAGAGCCCGTGAACCACAACTACCAAAGCCCATGCGCCTAGAGCCCATGCTCCGCAACAAGAGGAGCCACCGCAATGAGAAGCCCGTGCACCACAACGAAGAGTAGCCCCCGCTCACCGCAACTAGAGAAAGCCGGCACCCAGCAACGAAGACCCAACGCAGCCAAAAAAAAAAAAAAAAAATTTATTAGGCTAAATTAAAAAGCAATTAAAAATAAAAAAAGACTTGAGCAGAGGCTTTAAAATTGAGAAGGTTTCTGTCAGGTGGGGAAGGTACTTCCCGGTAGAGGGAAGAGCATATGAACAATGACAGCGGTGTGAGGTTGCCAGTGCATTTGAGAAACTGCCAGTGGTTCAGTATGGCTGGAGCATAGCGTGTGTGGGGGACAGAGTGCAGACTCAGGGAAGGATGGGACTGGATGGGTGTGCAAGACCTAGACCCCAGTGGCCTTTGTCATGCTAAGGAGCTAGGACTTAAATGTGGTTAAGATACAAGGAGAAAGAATCAAAGGATGGAGTGAGGGGTATATGTGCAGATGGGGGCTAAGGCGTATGAAGCTTTCTCCTCCTCCTCCTCCTCCTCTTTTTTCTGTTTCATAAGCCCTCTCCTCCCCTTTTATAAAGGAGTGAAAGGGTAGGAAACAAACATCTTTCAGCACCTGCTATACACGCCCTGCGGTGAGTGCTCTGCCGCCTTTAATCCTTACTCTGGCACGTATCACCAGCCCCATTTTCCAGATGAGGAACCTGAGGCTCAGAGTGGTAAAGTGTCAGAGACGAGGTTTGCACTGACATGCATTCGGTTCCAAAAGCAATGCTCTGTACACTGGGCCAAACAGAACAATTTAAAGTGGAACGAAGCTTTTATCTTTGTGAAGTGTTTCATGTACCAAGGCTCATTTGATTCTTACCATGACATGGAGTGGTAAATTGGGCAAGTATCATCATTCTCATTTTCAGGAGGAGAATTGAGTCAGAGAGGTTCATTGCCTCTGTGACAGAGATTTGAGAGTTTCAGGATTAGAGACATCCAAAGTACAGAACAGATAGCCATCTGAAAACCACACTTGGAAACAAAAATAACCCGGAGATGGTTCTCAGTGCAAAGGGGCAGTTGTGGACACGCCACATGCATGCATGAGATCCTTGGCATGTGGAGGTTTGCAGCTGGAATAGCCGGAGGGGCCAATCCAAGTGGCTGAGCTAATCCCTTCCTCTGCCTTCTGCCTGCTTCCTCCGTCACCTCCAGGGCCCCTCCTGAGGGGTTATCTGTGGATTCTCCACGGAATCCCTCATTTAGCTCCCGAGACCCAGCACAAGCCTGGGTGCAGAATGTTGGTGCAGTTTTGACAAGATGCTCACAGAGGTTCAGTGACTAGTTTTAATTAGGCCATCTTTGTTTACGTTTGATGTTTATCAGCTAATTGGCATGGCAAGGTGTGAGTCACACAGCTTTCCCCTGGCATGGAATCAGTTTGTCAGAGAAAAAACCAGGAGAACAAATGATCCCAATTATGAGAGAACCCACCGGGCTAATTATCATCCCACTAAGGACAGAAGCTCCCCCCTCCTGCTGCTGTTGCTGCTGCCGTAGCTGCACCAAGTGCCCTGGGATCCCCCCTCCACCCCTTCCCTCAGCTCCGGAACTCAAGAAGCCCGGGATCCAGGCCCCCAGCTGGCTGCCTGGAGACCTGTTCTCTTGAATTCAAAACCCACATGTCCCCTCAGCTCAGACACATCAGGGCACCATGCCTCCTTTAGTCCAAGATCATTCTCCCCGTAGCCTCTTCCATGAATAATAGCTCATGTATGTTGTGCCTTTCCTGTGTGCCAGGACTGTTGGAAGCACTTTATAATTCTTTTCCCCAGTAACATCATCAGTCAGGTCCTACTATTATCTCCATTTTACAGACGAAGAAACTGAGGTAGGCAGAGATTAAATAACCTGTTCAAGGGCAAGCAACGGAACTGGGGTTTGAACCCACATTATCTTCCACCATAGCACCTGCTCCTATCAGCGATTCTTGAGATGTCAGAAAGCCCCCAAATCAACCAATCAGGATACTTCAGGCAGATTTCTGGAGGCGACTCTCCCTCTAACTACATAGGTACAACCACCTTCTAGGACAGTACTGTCCAGAATTTTCTGCAGCGGTGCGAATGTTTACTGCTCTGTTCACCGCATGTGGCTATTGAGCATATGAAATGTGGCTAGTGGGACTGAGGAAGTGAATTTTAAATTTTATTTAATCTTAATTTTAACTGAAAGAGCCGAATGTGGCTAGTGGCTACTACCCTGTGGGACAGGACAGTTCTGGCTGGTCAGCCCTTATTCCTCAAAGGCGGCAGGTCCCGAATCAACCCTGTATTTGTGACCCCCTCATCCCCCACTGCAGCTTTCTGGCCTCCTGGGGGACTTTCTTGGTGCAGACAGAGGAGCGCAGGTCTCTTCCTTTTCAGCATTCTCTCCCTCCTGTTCTCTAAGCCCCTTCCAGCCTCCGGGCTCGCGTGGAGGAATGCAGCTCGGCTGCCCTGGAGTTGAATGATGATCGTGGACCTTTGGAATGTCCACAAAGCCCCACACCCTCAGCCTCCCCAGTCTCCCTCCTTTGCCAGGGTAACAGATGGCCCCAGCTTTCACCAGCCGGGCCTGAGCACATTGTCACTCCCAGCTGAAAGTGAAATATTCAGTGGCATTTAAATTAAATAGACTCTAATGCTTCAGTAATATTAATTACGTTTTCATTCATCCCTGGCCTAATAAATCAATGCGTAAAGAGGGGATGTTCGGGAGGCTGGCAGCCGAGTGGGGCCCCTGGGTCTTTGTGTGAGCCCGCACACAATGCCCCCATTCTTACGGGGCTGCGTTTGCCCCTGCAAACATCTGTGCTCAGCCCCCCTTGAGGAGGAGCCAAAGGGGTAACGTTTACACTCTGCTCATCCAATTTGTCCCGGCACCAGGGCCTGAGTCAACGGGAAATGTGAAGGCCACACCGAAAATAACATGCAGGACTGGAATGCGTGTGTGTTTGGAGCGGGATTGTTTGCAAAATTTCTGGGGCAGAGGGTTAGCGGACTGATGGAAGAGAGGAGTATGGTGCTAGACTTCTAGCTGCAGGACCGTGACAGCTCAGCTTTCACTGTGGGAGGAAGGAAGGAAGGAAGGGAGGGAGGGAGGGAGGGAGGGAAGGAGGCAGGCAGGCAAGGGAAAATAACAGCTACCGTGAAATGAGTGCTTATTATGTGCCAGGAACCGTGCTCAGCACTTTTACGGGCATTCTTTTATTTATTTCCTACGATAATCTGTGACGTGAAATAGCAACTATTATTGGCCCATTTTACAGATGAGAAATTTATTTGTGGTTCAGAGAAGCTGAGAAACTCGTGAAACTGAGAAACTTGCTATGGTTGCAGCTCATGTCTCTGTGATTCCAAAGTCCACAGTCTTCACCTCTAGAAGTACTTCTACCAGAAGAAAATACAGAAGAAAGGAAGGGGTCGCTAGGGGTGTGTTTTAGGTGGAGGACAAGAGGCCAACATTTGCGAAGTTTGCAACTTTCCCCTTGGTTTCTGAGGGGTTTTGCCTTTGGGGAGGTCTGTCCCTACCGAGCAGTGCCGCCACCCAACTCCAGGGCTATACATATGTAAAAGAAGCCAATAAAGCTGTGAGAGAGCCTGCCCTCCTAAATCTTCAGGGGACAAAACCTCCCACTTGTGATGCTTCAAAGCTGCCCGGAGCTACCAGTTTACCCCCAGAAGTCCCGACTCAATGCCTCTGATTGGAAAATAAATAGCCTTGCACATAAAAACTGCAGGCCAATTGTGAGCCCGGGGAATGGGAAAGTGCCGGGTGTGGACCACTGCGTGCCAGCCCAGGGCCGGGCTCTCCCCAGGCAGCCTCTCCTTAAGGAGATGAGTGGGAGCTGGGGTCTCACCCTGGATGGAAAGGGGGATTTCAAAAATGGCCCCTTAGATTTTCTTAACTGAGATATAATTGACATATAAAATTGTATTAGCTTCAGGTGTACAACATAATGATTCAATATATGTATATATCGTGAAATGATAGAAAGATTTTTAAAACCCAGATTTTTAAAAATGTTAAATTCTACAATTTACTGTAGAAAAACTAGAAAATACCTATAAGCAGAAGTAAGGGAAAACATCACCCAAATCCTCCTGCCCAATTTTGAATGGTTAGTTTTGCAACTTATGGATGAAACGTGGTTTATTATTTTTTTTTTAAACATCTTTATTGAAGTATAATTGCCTTACAATAGTGTGTTAGCTTCTGCTTTATAACAAAGTGAATCAGTTATACATATACAATATGTTCTCATTTCTCTTCCCTCTTGCATCTCCCTCCCTCCCACCCTCCCCATCCCACCCCTCTAGGTGGTCACAAAGCACCGAGCTGATTGAAACGTGGTTTATTAAATCAATCCCCATGGTTAGATATTTGGCTTGTTTTTATTTTTCCTGTCTCACAAATGGTACTATCATGAATTTCCTCGTGGCTAAATTGAGGTGCACACACATTCTTGGTAAGTATCTTAGAATAAATTTCTCCAAGAGAAAATGCTAAGTCAAAGTGAATATACACGCATATTTTGAGGGCAGAAAGCCTGAGTGTCTGTTAGGATTTTTTAAAAAATGATATGGAAAGCTAAGTGTCAACCCCAGACCCAATTCCTACCCAGTGCAAATATCCTCACCCTCCATCATTTAAGCTTGATACTTAAGGCAGGTTTGATTGTGCAAGTCCAAGCTTTGGGATGGACCTTCTAGTCATCTTGTTGGTGATTATGACTGAGCACCTGCAGCTCCCGGATGAGGCGGGGCAGCAGCAGGGCCTGAAACTCATTCCCTTAGCATCCCACAAGGAGCAGCTGAATAGCCTGTGGTCTCTGGAGTCAGCCTAGATTCAACCTCAGCTCCACGTCTGATAGGCTGAGTGCCCTAAGGGAAATCACCCAACCTCCCTGAATCTCAGCTCCTCATCTGCAAATTAATGGGTGATGCTTGTGCCCATCTTATCTCTGTGAAGATTTTATATGTAAAGCACTTAGCACAATGCCTGATACATGGTAAATGTTCATCCAACATTGGCTAATATACTGGTATTATATTGACCCATTAATGTGCTATTCAACCAACCTTAGTTATTCAAGTCTTGGGGTTTTTTTGAAGGCAGCAAGAATTGCACCCTATTTAATATGATGCTTATATGACACAGAAGGTGATTTAATTCAATCTAATACCCACTGAGACCCTGTCACAAGCTGAACACTGTGTTATGCACTATGGAAGAATCAGAGATGAATGTGCCTCCAGGAGCTCACTGGCTAGTTGTGAAGCTGGAAACATGCATCAGTAACTCAGACCAAAGGTCGCGTGCTGCCAGCGACATAGAGAGGTGCAAATAGTGTGTGTGGCTGAGGCATTTGGAGCAGCATCTTAGGGGAGGAGGGACTTGAAGTGGAGCTCAGGGTGTCCAGTAACTTGTCCAAAGTCACAGAGTTATTAAGATGTGAAGCTGGGATTAGACTTAGGTCTGTCTGGTTAAAGAATTCATGTTTGTTTACTCCATACTAATAAGCAAAATAAAGGTCAAAGCCACTCTAAAGTAGAATGAGGCCATCCAACAGAATTTGCTGTGATGACGGAAATTTTCTGTATCCGCGCTGTCCAATATGGTGGCCCCAGCCACATGTGGATACTTAGCACTTGAAATGTGGCTAGTTTGAGTGAACCCAACATCCACTTATGATTTTTAAATTTTATTTAAATGTGGCTAGCAGCTACTGTGTTGGACAATGCAGCTCTAGACTGAGGAAACGGATTAAAAGAGAAGGGGTAATGTTGAATATCAAAGTTTTCAATGACTAGGAAAGTGAGAGATTTAAAGAAAGAAAAAGTGAAAAGGAAATCAGACTCTAATTTGAAAGGCACCGTTAATAATAATTAAAAAAATAGTTTTCATGGAGGCCAAATATTTTTCCACCCTTGGAGCAACGCATCCATTTGGTTGATATGCTCTGACCATGCCATCTTTGTGGCTCTTTGTCAAACAGCTTGGGGCCAAGCCAAAGCCCATGGGGAGGGATCCCTTTGGCAAATGTATTCCCCCTTCTTCTCTGTTTTGTATTTGGCATTAAACTGAGTAACTGTCTCATGCTGAAACCACCACACGTATCTAATTCCCATTTTGTTCTCTGTCAGATCCAGGCAGAGAGCTGATAGAATAGCTGACACTTTCAGGTCAGAGAAAACTTCCTATCTGTAGTTCTTAATGGTTGGAGCTGTGCAAAGACACACTAGGCAACCTCGGGGGGAGGTGAGTCTCTCATCAGGAGAAGTGTTCAAGCATGGGCTGAACAATCATGGGTATGTTGTATCAAGGTTGTGAATGTCAGATGGGAACGGAGAGGCAATTGGAATAAAAGGGCCTTTATGTTATTTCTAACTCCCAAAGTCAGGCTTTTTGTAAAGCAGGCACCTTTGCTCTGTAAAAATCTTCCTCTGTCCATATCCCATTGTCAAGTTCAGACTGGGAACCCCCTGAGATCAGGGCTGTGTCACATTCACCCCTGTATTACCATGTGCCAGGCATGGTACTTGGCACATGGAAGGTGTTCAGAAAACCCTGATTGTTGCTGTTGAAAGATCGTTCAGGTCTTGATGTCTTAACCTAAATATCAAATGGCAGTCTTCATTTGCTTTGACAAGAGTAAATGCCCAGCCCTGGGAGGTAAAAGGGAGAGAGGGCACTCACAGTTACAGAGTGTCTGCTATGGGCTGGGTACTCTGGTAGGTACATTTGCACACATTTTGTAGTACAATATTCATAAGCTTAGAAGAGGCATTAGTATACCCATTTTATAGATAAGGAAGCTGAGGCCTGACAAGGAAGTAATCCATAATCATATAGATAGTAAGTGGCTGAGGTGACAGTCAACGGCCTTCAGTCCTAGCCTTAAACTGGTTTGTGGGGCAAGTGAATTAAAATTTATCAGGAGGGATCACTGTTGGTGAGGACGAGAGACTGGAGAGACCTCTCAGGCAATATGATAATATCTCAGGGCTGAAGAGGTCGAGAGATGTCTTTTGCTTCCTTTACCAAAGAAACTACCGTGTCCTAGTGGCTCACAGTGATTTAGGACCATAGCGGATAACACCCTCTGCTCACCTCATCCCCTCTCACCTTAATTCTTTTTTTTTTTTTTTTTAATTTTTATTTATTTATTTATTTACTTATGGCTGTGTTGGGTCTTCGTTTCTGTGTGAGGGCTTTCTCTAGTTGCGGCAAGTGGGGGCCATTCTTCATCGCGGTGCGCGGGCCTGTCACTATCGTGGCCTCTCTTGTTGCGGAGCACAGGCTCCAGACGCGCAGGCTCAGTAGTTGTGGCTTATGGGCCCAGTTGCTCCATGGCATGTGGGATCTTCCCGGACCAGGGCTCGAACCCGTGTCCCCTGCATTGGCAGGCAGACTCTCAACTGCTGCGCCACCAGGGAAGCCCTCACCTTAATTCTTAAAAGTCCTTGCCTGACCAGGGGAACCCATAAGATTGGTGTCATTTTTTTTTTTTTTTTTTAAGATTGGTGTCTTTAAACTTCTAAAGAATTACTTCAAATGCAAGACCCTTTTTTTTCAGCTCCCTCCCATTGACCAATTTTCAAAGCCCGCTTTACATGTATTAACCAACACTCTGTTGTAAGTGGCAGAAACCCAATTCAAAGTGGTTTAATGACAAAAGTGACTCATGGTGCTGAAAAGACAAGACTTCGGGTGTGGCTGACGTAGGTCCTCAGGTGATGGTATTAGAGATGTCTTTCATGTATCTTTGACTCCTCTTCCTTCTGTTTTGGCTCCATTATCAGGGGTGGCCACTAGGGACTCCAGATTTACTTCTTACCTGCTTAGCGTCTTCAGCAGAGGCAGTACAACTTTTTCCCAATAGTTCCAGCATTGAAAGAAATGCAGCACAATACATACTGTTGAAAGCATGAGCTACCTTGTGCTACAGGTTCTCTCTGGGTTTGACAGATGTCAAGGACTGCTGTGTTTCCCTTGAAATTTTAAAACATCCTGAGGCAGACCTGAAGGTTCTCTGTGGCACCCCAGGGTGCTTCAATGTGCAGTTTGGGATAGAAGGTTGTTGGTTGCCTTCTCCCCTGCCTTACTGCTGCTTCTCTCCCTTTCTTAATCTCTGGCCTCATCCCTTCTTGTTGAGAGTAGTGTTTGGAGTTTCATCCTTGGCTTATATAAACATATCACTTGAAGTAGGTTACTTATTCTTTCTAATCCTTAGTTTTCTCTTTGGTAAGTGGTAATATCAGTATCTACCTTGTAGGGCTGTTGTGAAGATTAAATGAAATTCAATATTTAATGTGCTGAGCACGGTGCCTGGAAGATATTCAGTGTTCAGAGCTGGAGCTATTGTTTTCCTTCTTATTATTGTTATTACTATTAATATATGGGGCAGATATATTAGTCAGCATTTGGTTCACCTAAGAATGACAGAAAGCACAAAAATAAGTGGCTTAAATAAAATAGACATTTCTCTCTCATGCAAAAGTCCAGGAAGATAGTCTAGGGCTGGTATGATGTTACCTAGTGCCAGGGATTCACGCTCTTTCCATCTTATTTATCTACTATGCGTATCTCCATTTCCAAGGTCATCTTATAGCCCAAGAGGGCTGCTCTAGCTCCGGCCATCATGTCTCATTCCAGCCAGAAGGAAGAATGAAATGGGAGGAGAAGTTCATGCTCTCTTTCTTCCTGGGAGTTGCATACCCCAGTCCTGCACAAATATCTATGCCAGAACTGAAGTCACACCTAGCTGCAAGGAAAATGGAGAAATATAATGTTATTCTGGGCAGCCATGGTGCCCAGCTAAAAATTGTATTACTGTGGGGGAAGGGCAGGCTCTGACAGAGTAGAGCAGTGGGAAAGGACCCTGGAAGCTAGACTCACTCTGGATGATGGAGCTCAAAGAAAACCATGCTTCTGCAAAAAGGGAAATACTGTGCACCTTTTGCCACCTGAGGAATGTAAGGTTGACTCCAGGATTTTTAAGAAAGCTGGAAGTTAAAACTCAAGTCTGAAGCTCTCTTTTCTGAGCCAAGGAGCTTAGCTCAGTCTTTCTCCACTGACTGCCAGCCTGGGCTGGGGAGATGCAGAGCACTGCCCCCAGGCAAACTTGGTTTGAGGCCAAATTCCAGGACTCTTGGGGCTGACTGGCAGCCACTCTGTCTGAGCAACCTGGGGGATCCTGAGAAAAGAATGAACATCCGAATCCCAGAACAAAATCAGCAGCAATGATGTTCCTGCAGCCCTGGGTCTGGCTGGGAGGCCGCACAGTGGGGAGGATGAGGTCATGGTGACAAATGTGAGAAGGGGGAGGGCTCCCGAGTGCAGCAAATGTGCCCAGGAGCCAGCAGCCGGGAGCCCAGAGCAAAGCCTGCACTGGGGGCTCCATCCCTCGTTCTGCCACCGTTCTGCTGGGTTTTTGGACTTCAGTCTATCCGGCTGGAAGATGGGGAACACATCTGCTGTCCTCTTTGCTTTGTAAGGTTGCTGTCAGCAGCAGCTAGGTTTAGGAATGTCCAGAAAATGAATAGAGTTCCTAAAGAAAAAGGGGTTTGGTTGCCAGGGGTTAGTGGGGGAGGGAGAGAAGAAAAGGCAGAGCACAGAGGATTTTTAGGGCAGCGAAACTATTCTGTATGGTACAATAATGGTGGATACATGTCATTATACATTTGTCCAAACCCATAGGACAGACATACAGCACCGAGAGCGAACCCTAATGTAAACTATGGGCTTTGCGTGATAATAAAGTGTCAAAGTTGGCTCATCGATTGTAACAAATGCATCTCATTGGTGCAGGATATTGTTGATGGGAGAAGTTGTGGGAAGGATGTGGGTGGGATGGGAGTGGGTATGTGGGAACTCTCTGTGCTTTCTGCTTAATTTTTCTGTCAATCTAAACTGCTCTAAAAGTTTAAAATTAAAAAAAAAAAGATTCTGCGTACCGCAACTAAGACCCGGCACAGCCTAAATAAATAAATAAATATTTTAAAAAATTTATTGAAGGCCTCTTATTTATCACATATTGAACTATACAAAAGGAATAAAATGGTCAATAATACAGAGTAGCTGGGATATGCAACAATGCAACGTCAGCTCAGCAGGAGGGAGGAAGGGGTTATGACAGTGGTTCTTTGGCACACAGCTTCCCAAAGAGAGGCAAGTCATTTTTATTTAAAAAAAAAAAAAAGGAAAAGTCAAGTTTTCAAATTCCAGTAGCATTTCAGTCGACTGCAACTGTTGCTTCATACATTTCTCAAATGAAAGAAATAAGGGAAGGGTACTTGTCCCCTCTGAGAGAAAGGGCTCCTGTGAGCCTTCATCTGCCCCCATCTTTAAAAAAAAAGATAGTAAAAGAGGTTGACCTTGGGAGAAATATTGCCAACTTGGGGGCTGAGTAAAGAGTTACTGAACAGCTGTTGAAAAGGAATCAACCATGTGTATTCATCATCTCGTCCAAAAGCCATCTACTGTACAGGGCTATAAAGACAAGTAATCAGATACTAGGTAAACAGTGATTATTTATCAAGGTAAGTGTAGTAAAAGGGATTAAGGAGACCCCAAACAACTATGTAACATAAGACTGCTCACATCTTGGTGTGAAGTGGTCCATTTGATAGGGATGGTAGTTTAATTTGGAACATGGAGGTAGGAAATAAATAAAAATCTGGCTGCCACGTTGCGTCTTATTGGTATTCCTTTAGGTCATTCCGTGAGCATTGCCTTTAATTCCTGTGTTTAGGAGATGCAGCTGCTTTTTAAAAAAATTTTTTTCCCCTTTTTTAAAATTGAAGTATAGCTGATTTACAATGTTGTGTTAGTTTCAGTTGTACAGCAAGGTGATTCAGTTACACATACATACATATACATCTATTTTTTTTTCAGATTCTTTTCCCTTATAGGTTATTACAGAATACTGAGTATAGTTCCTTGTGCTATATAGTAAGTCCTTGTTGATTATCTATTTTATACATAGTAGTGTGTATATGTTAATCCCAAACTCCTAATTTATCCCTTTTCCTTCTGGTAACCATAAGTTTGTTTTTTATGTTTGTGGGTCTGTTTCTGCTCTCTGTATAAGTTCATTGAGCTACAATTGCTTTTTGATGAGGCAGAAGTACACTTGTTCAACATTCAGGTTTTTCCGCTCTATGAAGAAAACCAGGATTGTACATTGTCCTGAAGAACATGCGACAAGGCTCCCATGCCTAGCGCTGCTGTGGTTGAGTCTAGAGCAGTTCTGTACAATAGTACTGTCTATGATGGTGGAAATGTTCCAATCGTCACGGTCCAGAATGGTAGCCACTACCTATGTGTGACTACTGAGTACTTGCAATGTGACTAAGTGTAACTGGAGAACTGAATCATTTTATTTGAATAAATTTAAACTACAATGTTAAATAGCCACACGTGGCCAGTGACCACTGTATTGGACAGCTCGGGTCCAAGGTCATACCCCTCAGTAGTCCTTTCCTACTCACCTCAGGTCTCTCAGAAGCTTGTTTTGTATATATGTGCCCATATATATGCATATGTGTGCATGAGTGTGTATGTGTCAGTGGGAGTGACGCATGCATTAATGAGTGTATAGGAATGCTGCAGAACTTTCCATGGATCCAGTTAAGATTTATCCTCAACCCACAAAAATCTCAGACCCAAAATGATGGAGCATCCTACCACATACAGAAAACCTGGACTTCCCTGGTGACGCAGTGATTAAGAATCCGCCTGCCAGTGCAGGGGACACGGGTTCAATCCCTGGTCCGGGAAGATCCCACATGCCGCAGAGCAACTAAGCCCGTGCACCACAACTACTGAGCCTGCGCTCTAGAGCCCACGTGCCACAACTACTGAAGCCCGTGCGCCTAGAGCCAGTGCTCCGCAGCAAGAAAATCCACCGCAATGGGAAGCCCGAGCACCACAACTAGAGAAAGCCCGCGTGCAGCAACGAAGCCCCAACACAGCCGAAAATAAATAAATAAATAAATTAATTAAAAAAAAAAAAAAGAAAACCTCTCACCTGAAAAAGGCAGAAGACACGACGGAATCCAGGAAACAAGGCAGGGGTTATGTAAAATTTCTTTGCTGTACATCATGTGTATATTTTTGTTTTAAAAATAGGTCATGACATTCATAGTCATATTACGTATAATGGATCGGGGATCAGATTGAGCTCTAAGGCTGGTCCGGGCTTTGCCACCAAGTTGCTCTGTGAGCCTGGCATGTGACATCCCTCTCTGGGTCTCACTTTCCCCATGGTTACTACAGGGATTGAATAAGATGGTGTGTGACACTCAGTCAGCTCTCTGATGATATCCCAGGTCTAAGCAGAATATATCCATTTTTTATTGAAAAACATGAAGATGGAAAACCTTACTGCAGACTGGTCTAAAATGACAGCAGATTAGGTCAAAGTGTGTACAATGTTCTGCAGAATGCTGCAGAGGAAAAATGGGTCACTGCGGTCTGATCATACACCTGGTTAAGTAGGTTTCTTGACTTCAGGACTTCTGAGAACCTTTAATATGCTTATGAACCTCATGACTCTCCAGGTAGGGGATCCAGTTGCTGCTTTTCCCAAACTTAGCTAACTCCAAAATTTATTTCGGTTTGAAGAGCATCTTGTAGGAAGGACTAATGTTTTGTGAAACACAGGGAAATGCTGACCTGGAGGGTGTATGAGTAGTTTTGGGGGGCCCAGTTGTCTCCCCAACTTTCGGCTTCCCCCTGCTTCTCCTGCTGGGCGTGCAGAGATGGGGCTCTGCACTCAGCAAAAGCCAAATCCTGCTTCCCTTTGCACAGGTGCAACTCCCCATGGCCCCAGCTCTCCAGCTGCCCCATGCAGCCTGTTTTGTTCTGGGGCTATCATGATTTGCAAATTCCCTCTCTAGCTCAAGTGCATGGACCCGGAACATGTTCCCGCTGGAGGGACAATGTCAACTGAGACCCCCAGCAGTATGGCGACCTCTGTGGGAGCTGGCAGCACCTCGCAGAGGGCAGAGTTTGGCTCTGCACTTGTACAATCAGTTGTAAATTCTGCTGAGCTCTATGGATCCATCTGGATGAAAAGATCTGTATAAATGCAAGATCATTATCATTATCAGCTGTCCCAGTTGGAGCCCAGCGATCCGCAAGCCCACAATCAATGGGGCTTTTCCAACAGTCCCATTCTACCCAGCTTGGAAAAGGTGTAATTACGGGGAGCTGCACATCCTCTGGAGAGACAGAGGGCATTTCTGTCTCCACGTCAGTCCCCAGTGTAACGGAGAGAGGAATCTCCCAGGCCCCTCACTAGGCACATGGACAGAGGTGTCCTCTAGGCCCTGTCCAGGTCAGGGACAAGTAAGAAACAACATCCCAAGCTCCCTCCACCCCAAACTTTGTTCCGGTGGACATGAGAGGGTAGCATTGCTTTTGCCCCTTTGCAGCTCAGGTGCTCTCAGGAGGCACTGTGAAGGCTGTGTGAGTCCTCCCCTACTTTTTCTTTTCTTGATTTTTGTCTAGGATCAGGAAAAACTTGGACTCAGAGAATTTTCCTTTCTGAAGCTGCCTGACTACAGCACACAATGACAAGAGAGGTTTCCCACCCAGGCAACTCTGAGCTAGAGAATATAAGCCTTACTTCATTCTTCCTCCACAAATCTCTGGTACTTCTAGCTGTGTGACCTTGGGGAAGTTTATTAACCCCTCTGAACTTTCTGAAATAGGGATGGCAATTCTTACCTGCCTGAATGCAGGGGGCCAAGACAAGCTGGGTTTTTGAGCACTCTTGCTTGTTAGGAGAGAAGGATCTTTTATTGTTACTCAAAGACTTTTGGTGCTATAGGAGGGAAAAATAAAGAGACACCTTTCATTTTTAAAAATGATTCCTTCTGGAAGTTATTCAGGGGATTCAAAGGCCAACTCGGAGTCACAGGACTTTAGTAAGAGTCAGGCTCTTAGGAAGTTCATCAAGGTTGACTTTTCTGCTTCTCCCTTGTCTGACCAGAGCCTCCCATGAGCCTCTTGGGCCTGTGTCCTCACAAATGAGAGAGGGTAATGAGTGTGTGGTCCCCCCAGCGGCCTGCCTTGTCCCTAAGCTCTGGTGCCTGGGCCTCTAATGAGGCAAGAGGATTTTTCCCGTCTCCAAACATGCCTCAAACACAATGGCTGAGTCATCTCCCCATCCCGTTGCCGCCACCCTCCTCCAATTCTCTTGAGAAAATTACCAGAGAGCTGCTGAGAAGAGAGATGTGGCTGGAAAGGGAACCAAATGGGTGGGCGGAGGGGGGGGGCATGGAATGCTACTTCTTCTCAGCTCTAGAGACTCAAGTTCAGACCACTTTCACCCCCCAAACAGTCACTTCTGTCCTCAGGCTGGGGAGTGTGCTAGGACAATGACTCCTTCACTCAGGTTCATTTCTAACTTTTAAAAATGGCCTCTGTGACCCTGCAGGGTGAGACTTTGGCCTTTTGGTGTGAGGAAAGTGACCATTCTGAGGATATGCTTGACACACACACAAGATTCTCCTCCGTGACCTTGGGCCATGTCTCTGATAAATAGACTGGCCAGGGGAGGAGTCCAGCCTACTGACCTCCCAGGCGGCCAGAGTTCTCTGCGGACCATGGATGGCTGGACGTTCACGAGCACTGAGGGACACCCTTGGCTGTGTCTGGGATCTGGTACCATCTGTAGCACTTGTGGCAAAGACATCCTGGGCAGATGCAAGAGTTCCCCAAAGCATGTCTGAGTTCGGGGCGGTGAGAACTGGCGTGACCTCTGCTTTAGGACTGAAGGTAAGGGGCTCCGTCCAGCCAGCTTACGCCTCAGAGTCCTGTCTCCGGGGCTCTGTTTTCAGCCTCCCTGTAGTAAAAGAGCACATCTTGGTGGGCATTGTTCATTTATCAGTACACATGGTCATGCTGATGAAGTCTGAATATATAATGCTTTACGAGTCTAATAGTAAAAAACAAATTAAGACTCTACTTCCTGTCATTCTTAAAAATGAGCCTGGTTTACCCCATTCATTAGGCCGTTATGTCTCTGTCTGGTTCCAGGATATCCGCTC
Source organism: Balaenoptera ricei (assembly GCF_028023285.1). NCBI lineage: Eukaryota > Metazoa > Chordata > Mammalia > Artiodactyla > Balaenopteridae > Balaenoptera > Balaenoptera ricei. The sequence continues at coordinate 86,878,814 of NC_082646.1, forward strand.
TTTAACCTAAGGAACATTTAGAGTATGCAGAGAATGTAAATAACACCCAAGGCTGCCTTAAAAAAAAATCATAAAGAAGTATAGAGGCTGCCCCCAGTTTATTAGCACATATTTCACAAGCTGTGCTTAGCAAATACAGTCCTCATGAGCACTGCCTTTTATTTGGCAGTAAACCCTCTCCTGATGCCATTTGTCAGCTCCGTGTTTAGAGTGTGAAGGATCGCGTTAGCTAGCTCAACTGGCTTCGGAGAACCCTCCCAAGGTGCTGACTTTGATTCATATCCCAGAGGAAGGGCAGTGCATGTGAGACAGAGGCAGGCGGGAAGGGAAGTAATGAGGTGTTTGAAATCTGCTAGACACTGGATGAGGTGCTCATATGTTCTTCCACTTAAGCCTCACAGCCATTCCTGAAGTAGATTTTATTACCCTGCCTTTGCAGATGGGGAAACTGAGGTTGCAAGTAAAGAACCCCAGAATGAGGATTAATACCAGGGTGTTTGGCTTCTCATCCTCTGCTCTTGTGATGACACCACGAGCCTTCTCTTTGCCTTGTTGTGTCTTCCTGGTGCCATCACTTCTAACCATGGGACCTAGCTTAGTAGTTTGTTCACTTCTCCAAAACTCAGAATTCTGACCTCGTGAATGGAAATAACCATGTTTGTCCCACTGCCCTCCCTGGGTTGCTGTGTGGATGATGTGAGATAATATATGAGAAGGGGAAAGAGAGAGTCTTTCTCTGCCTTTTCTTTAAGGTTTTAGGCCAGTCCTACCCAACTGGGTCAAGGAGAATGGTTCCAGGTGTGTAGAGAGAATACTGGGACGAGGTGTTTTTCTAGAGTAATAAGACAGTTTTTTCTACTCCATACAAGCACATGTCAAGCCATGGGCGCTTAAAAAAGCCCACACCTTAGGGTGATACTCTGTCCCATTGAGACCCCGCAGAGAAGAAAGGTATCAACTACCTTTCCTCAAGCTTCCTCAACCAGACACATGAAAGGAACGTGGCTGAGTGGGTCTGGAGGTGTGCAAGGAAGGGGGCAGAGGATGCTGTGCTTGGCATGAGTTTTTCGCTGGGTCAGGTCGTGGCCTCCGTGACAGTGGGGGTGAAATATTTAAAACAGAAACAGCCCTGAGCCACAGCATTTAGGGGCGACGCTCAGTTGTAACATACAGGACACTTCACAGAATCCATATTTCTGTTCAATATGGGAATTTTTCAGATTGAACCTCAATTCGGAAGCTATTCAACTAGCCAAGGAGAGGAAAATAACATGGGACAGAATGAAAGTTCCACAAAACACAGGACCGGGGGACAGGGCACACTGTGTGCAGATTAGAGGAAGGGGAAAGCTCCTGGGGGGAGAGAAAGAGAGAGAGAGAGAGAGACGCCCTCGGAGAGAGGAGCGAGGGAGGTGCAGTGGGGATTTCACAGAATATACGGAAGAGAGAGGATATCATTGGCATTACTTTGGGCAAAGCCCAGACAATTTTTTAGAACCCTTTTTATTTTGAGAAGATTTCAAATATGCAGAAAAGTTGCAAAAATATCCAAAGAACTCCCTAGAACATACTGTTTACCCAGATTCACCAGTTGTTGATATTTTGCCTCATTTACTTTACCATTCTCTCCCCACCCTCCTCTCTTTATATGATTTCTTTCCCTGAACATTTGAGAGCAAGCTGCAGACACGATGCCACTTTACCCCTAAAAACTTCAGTGTGAATTTCCCAAGAACAAAGTCATTCTTTTATATAACCTCGGACAATTATTAAAATTAGGGAATTTATTAAATGTTTCAATCTAATCCAGGGGTAGGCAAATATTTTTTCTGTAAAGGGACAGGGAAAATATTTTTGGTCTACAGCCCCTATGGTCTCTGTTACAGTCTCTGTCACTAATACTCAACCCTGCCTTTGTAGTGCAAAAGTAGCCATAAACAATTCAGAAATGAATGGACTTGGCTGTGTTCCAACAAAACATTTTTACAAAAATGGGTGGCAGACTGGATTTGGGCTGGGAACTGCATTTTGCTGACCTCTGATCTGATCTACAGCCCATATTCACATTTCACCAATTGTTCCAATACTGTTCTTTGTAGTAATTTTTCTTTTCCTGGCTCAGGATTCAATCCAGGATGGCACACCACACTTAGTTGCCATACCCCTTTAGTGTTCTTTTATGTGGATGGTTCTTCAGCCTTTCTTTATCTTTCATAATTGACATTCTTGAAGAGTACAGGCTGGTTATTTTGTAGAACCTTCAGTATAGTGTTCCCTGATGTTCCTTCATGATTAAATTTAGGTTATATAATTTGGGCATGGATATCACAGAAGTGATGTTGTGCCCTTTTTAGTGCATCATATATGGAGGCACATGATGCTGGTTGGTCCCATCACTGGTGTGGAAATACATGTTATTTAAAATGAGGGATTTGAGCAGTTTCTGCGTGTAGTTCTGCAGACAGTAGCAAAGGCCTCGGCCCATAGAATCGACATCAGAAGGGAAGAACCTGGCCAAGGAGAAGCGGCATCCAGGCCTGACTAGAGCACAAATGTGTAGCAATAAAAACAGTTATTAATAATAACAATGAAATATTATTTATTGAACATCTATGTGCCAGGCACTGTGGAAAGTATTTTAACATACACTACCTTTTTAATCCTCCAGTAATGCTCTAGGCATGATCTAGTATAGTTCCATTTTACAAGTGGGAGAATAGGGGTTCAGAGGATGTGGGAAATTACAACAATGACCCCATTTCTTCTCTCCTCCTCATATCTACTACCTTTGGTTCTTAACTTTGCCATTATTTCCACAAAGGGGCAGGGTTTATTTCCTTACCCCTTGACACTGAGTTTGGCTATATAGCTTCTTTTGGCCAATAGCATGAAGCAAAAGTGACGATGTGCCAGTTTGGAGCTTAGGCCTAAGAGACTTAGATGTTTCTGCTTGTTTTCTTGTGCCTCTGACATCACAAGAGAACATATGTGGGCTCACTTTCTGGTCCCAAGAAGAGGATGAGAGACATGTGAAGCAGAGCTCTCAGCAGCCAAGCCCAGTCTAGATCAGCCAGCCCCAGGTGACTTCCAGATTTATGAGAAATAAAAAAATGATTGTTATTTTATGACACTGAATTTTGGGGATTGTTTGTTATGCAGCAATAACTAACCGATACAAAGGGCTTAACTAACTTGCCCATGGCCACACAACTACTGAGTTGTTTAGCCAGGTTTTGAAGAAAAATTAATGATGCTAGAAACTTCCATTTTAACCACTATGTGCTAGTTATGTGCTATCACTGTATAATTTATGCTTAAGCTCACAATATGGCAAGTGTAACATAGTTCTTATTTCACAATGTGAATCTTTCCCAACAATCCTTTTACTGACTTTATAAAGTTTATGTGTTCTTAGAGAATCAAGTGTTCTTAAAATATTGGGGGTCCCAGATCACTTAGAGAATTTTATAATAGATCTGAGCCCCCTTTCTTTCTCTTTCCCCTCACTGAACGATCATACAAACACATAAAATTTTGCACATAATTTTGGGTGGTTCAGGGGTCCCTCAAAACTCTCATAAACCACCCAGAAATTTATGGACACCAGGTGAAGAATCCTGGTTTTAGATCAGAATATGATCTGCGTAGACCCCCCTCAATGGTTGCAGTCAAGATTTTTTATTATAAAAGAACAGGTGCTGATGACCCAGCAATTCCACTACTGGGCATATACCCAGAGAAAAACCATAATTCAAAAAGACACATGCACCCCAATATTCATTGCAGCACTATTTACAATTGCCAGCTCATGGAAGCAACCTCAATGCTCATCGACAGACGAATGGATAAACAAGATGTGGTACATATATACAATGGACTATTACTCAGCCATAAAAAGGAATGAAATTGGGTCATTTGTAGAGACGTGGATGGACCTAGAGACTGTCATACAGAGTGAAGTAAGTCAGAAAGAGAAAAACAAATATCATATATTAACACATATATGTGGAATCTAGAAAAATGGTACAGATGAACCGGTTTGCAAGGCAGAAATAGAGACACAGATGTAGAGAACAAACATATGGACACCAAGGGGGGAAGCGGGGGTGGGGTGGGGTGGGATGAACTGGGAGATTGGGATTGACATATATACACTGATATGTACAAAATAGATAACTAATAAGAACATGCTGTATAAAAAATTAAAATAAAATAAAATTCAAAAAATAAAAATAAAAATAAAACCTTAAAAAAAAAAAAAAGAACAGGTGGACAGACTTACTTGCCAGATCCTTTCCTTCATTTGTGTAGCATTTCATTTATTTGATGTCAAACTACTTTGTCCAGCCTCACACCTGCCCTGCCTTCCCACCCCCAGAACCCTGTGGCTACACTCTAAAAACCAAAATCATCTTTGTGGCAGCTTAGAAACAAGTGGGTTTTGTTATCATTTCTCTCCTGCCCCATTTACTTTTCCTTTGCGGTAACCACTGCCATTCTCTGCTCTGCTAATGTTTCCAGATTAAACTAAACCAAAGCAAGCCAAATTTAGACCATCCCATTAGCCCCCTCATCCTTCCCTTTTGGTAGGACTTGGTGTTGGTTCCTCTCCCAGGCCTAGGATCCATTTAGCCACTATTCAATCATGAATGGTTATTGAACATATTCTATGTGCCAGGTGGAAGGCTATGAGCTAGAAAAATAGCAATAGCTAACACTGATTGCATGCTTACTGTGTGCTAAGCATGGAGAAAAGTATTTTTTATCCATCACCTCATTGGGTCCTTATAATGACTGAGGGAGTTAGGTTGTATCATTATCTGTTTTACAGTTAGGGAAGCTGTGGCTTAGATCTAAATAAGCTAGTAAGGGTAGTGTCAGGACCTGAACCCAGACTTCATAGCCCATGTTCTTACCTACTGGTCTTCTTTAGCACTATAGCTAGTCTCTGGAGTCCTGTATTGTTCTTTGGAAAATCATTTATGCTAACTGAAGTCAGGATGTGTATCCTGTGATGATCTCCTGGCTTTAGTTACTCCATAAAGTATACCCCCATCGTCTTCTATGCCCAGGAATGAATTTTGTTTTGGTTCCCACTGTCCTGTTTCATTCTTGCCACCTCCATTCTCAGGAATTGGGCCCTTTCCCTGAGCCCCAATATAATAGGCTCGCCCTAGAGAGACTTCCTGGTTGATAGCTCACCATCATCTGACTCCCAAATCACTATGATCCTTGATTCACCACTAATGAGTGTTTGAGACCTAGCAGGTCCCCTTGGAAGCCACTATGTGGAGAGTTGTCTAATCTTCATGAGCTGCCTATGCCCTTTCTCTATGGGCTGGAACAACCAGAAAAGGTTTTCTGGGGGAGGTAGAGCATGGGCCTAGAAACATGGTAATCTGAAAGGCATGAAAAAAAAAAAAATCACTCATGAGTGGAGAGAGAAACTCGAAAGAGACTGTTTCCAGGTACATAACCCTGCATGGATTCGGCCACACAATGATGCTTTGTAGCCACCATTTTGGTGGAATCTGCCCTTCTTGAAACAATTGGCTTTGTACCACAGCCCAAGGAAGAGGTCCAGTTTATTAGACGCATACAGACAATAGAAGACTGTCCTTTAGGGAAACCATGCACACGGAGCTGATAAAGAAACACATAGCCCCTTTATTAGAGGCAGAGGAGACGTTGGTAACTAAGAGGTCACCAAAAAAGGTCAAGGCTTCTAAGGTTTTGTCTTGTGTTTTAATCGCTCTCTCTCTGGTCAAATAAGGACAACTGTCATGTAAACACCTGAGGAACAGCTAATGGGATGGAAAGACCAACAGCCAGATAGCACTACGGAAGTCAGTAGTTCGTTCACTGGGAAAGACTGAAGCTGTTTCAACTCAGGAGTCTGAGGTTTTGCAGTTTTTAAAGTAGCCAAAGGTGGCAAGGAAAAATCCATTGGTCATCTTGGCAGGCCATGGGACACTGATGAACTTGCCAGAATTTTCAAGGAAAGCAAAGAGTAACCCTCATCATCTGGGTAATTACCATCAAGTCAGGGAGCAATCTGGTCACCTCAGACAACGTGGACTGATCTTTAAGACCAACACAACGAACATATGAGCAGTCTAATTTTCAGTATGTCGGAATGTGGACTCAGGTTGGACTGTAAGTGAACTGAGAGGTTATCAGTCAATTTGTTATAATTTCATGGTCCCTGACTTTGCCAACTGCCCTGAGGTGGGGATGGAACCCAAGAGAAGTAGCTGGATTTGCTTATAAGCAGAGAGAACCCCAGTCTCCTCCATCCCTATCTCTCATGGGATCCTACACCTGATGGGATGACAGTATTTCTTTGGAGGGAGTAGGGGTTAAGGTGGGGTGGGATTTGTTATTTCTTTCCTTGCCATCTCTACAAAGTAACATCAGCTTCCTGTTGGCGGGAAGAAGCTGTTTTATATTTTGCCTCTTTTCTCTTAGATTGAAAATTTTTAAATATGTCCAACTTCTGAGAAAAGTGCTTCAATCTGTTCTTTTTTAAAAATTGTTCAATCTGTTCTTAAGATCCAGAATTTCCATTGTTTTCCCACCAGACGTTGTTTAAAAGCTAAGAATAGCAAGCAGGTTCTTAAAGCAAAGTTAGGAATAGCAGAAATAATTTCTTGACTCTCAAGAGGCCTATGGGCAGCAAGATGCAAATGAAGGCTAAATTGATCACTGATATGCTAGGCAATCTTTAACCCAAGACATCTATTGATAGTTTTCGTTGATCTCCTAGTTTTGGCTCACTGAAGAATGAATAGCCACCCCATCTTTCATCCCACCATGCTTTGTATGTGTGTGTGTGTGTGTGTGTGTGTGTGTGTGTTTAGAAAGAATATATCACACTGTATTGCAATCAGTTACATCTTTCTTCATATTTGTGTGCCTGGAATGCAGTAGGTGCTCAGAACTTAATTGTTGGTTGATTTGAATTACATTTTCATGTATCTGCTGAAATCGAAATCCTTTAGAAGGGAATATATGAAATGTAAGCTTTCATAGATCCTTCCTTCCTTCCTGCCGCCCTCCCTCCCTCTCTCCCTCCCTCCCTTGCTTCCTCCCTCCCTCCCTCACTTCCTCCCTCCCTCCTCCTTCTCTCCCTTCCTCTCTCACTCCCTCCCTTCCTTCCTCTCTCTCTTTCTTTCTTGTTAGGATCGCCTTTAAGTCACCTCATCTTACTCTCTTACAGACCACCTTTCTTTCCCTGGGAATCTGGGCTAACCTCTCTGATTCCTGTAAAAGATGAATTCCCTTCTATGACATTTTTAGAAACATAGCACAGTAATTAAAAAGTTATTTTTAAAATGAAGTAGCCTCCTCTAATATATCTGACATACCTGCTATTATTACCAGATAGAAAATACACAAATAACATTATAAGGATCTCAGATGCTTTTTTTTTTTTAATAGCTACTTTTATTTTATTTTATTTATTTATTTATTTATTTATTTATTTATTTATTTATTTATTTATTTGGCTGTGTTGGGTCTTCGGTTCGTGCGAGGGCTTTCTCTAGTTGCGGCAAGTGGGGGCCACTCTTCATCGCGGTGCAAGGACTGCTCTTCATCGCGGTGCGCGGGCCTTTCACTATCGCGACCCCTCCCGTTGCGGGGCACAGGCTCCAGACGCGCAGGCTCAGTAGTTGTGGCTCACGGGCCCAGCTGCTCTGTGGCATGTGGGATCTTCCCAGACCAGGGCTCGAACCCGTGTCCCCTGCATTAGCGGGCAGATTCTCAACCACTGCGCCACCAGGGAAGCCCTCAGATGCTTTTTTAATGTAGAGTTCAGCTGAATGAACTTTACAGAACTGGTTTTCCCCTCATCAGTGGATTTTACCTCATTTTTTTTTTTTCAGAAGGTTATTATTTGATATGATGAGAACAAACTTGTGACCTGGGAGTTAATCTGGATTCTAGACTCCTATGTGTGTGTGTGTTTTTTTTAACTTATGTTGGCGTTACAGAGTTATCATGCTTGTGCCTTGTCTGAGACCCAAAGGGTCAACATATAGGGAAGGCATGTTCACTTTCCAAGAACAGAGATAGCTCATGTCGGGATTAAGAGTATGTGACAGGTTAAGGAGGTTTATCCCTTTAAGGATGAAAACTTTTCTATTATTTTAACAATCTTAAATGGAAATCTCTTTCAAATACATTACACGCTTACCCATCTTCTTTTTTGTCTTTTCCCCCATGAGTTTTTTAAGTTCTAGGAGCTGCACATAGGTTCCCCTTTCCCTCATGGCTCAGGGCAACACTGCAGCAGAGGCTGGCTCTTCTACAAGGAAACCCCAAGGCTCTTCATTTCTACACAACCTTGGGAACTTCCCTTACCCTTCCCTCCTGCCACAAAGTGGAAATAGCACTCTTTACTGATTATAGGAGTCATAGATATTTGTTGAAAAAATTAAATAATATAGAGCTATATAAAGTAGAAAGATAACAACTTGGAATGTATCCTTTCAGAATTTTTAAGTGCATAAAAGTACATGCCATTCATTAGCTGTAGTTTTCTAGTCTATAAAATGGGAATAATGGCTACCTTATAATAGGCTTGTTGTGAGAGCCAACTGAGCTTTTAGCAGACTGTCTGGCACATAGAGGGGATCAGCAAACATTCATTCTCTCCCCTAACCATCCTTTGGTAAATTGGTTTAGGGAATTGTATGGTTTTAAGTATTAGTTCCATGGGCTCTTGTTCCACTGCTATCAGCGAATATTTATTGAGGTGTGACCATGTGTAGTAATGGCAACATGATTGAATACTTTCCATGTGCCAAGCCTATTTTAATCCTCACAACTCTTCAAACTTTAAGGCAACTACTATTGAACCCCCCATTTTATAGATGAAGAAACTCAGGTGTAGAGAGGCTAAGTAACATGCCCAGGGTCACATAGCTGGAGCCAGTGTTGAGTAGAACCAGGACTCATACGGTGGAAGTCTGAGACCAGATCCTAGGTGCTTAATCCCCACATTATTTTGCCTCCCAACAGACTGCAAGGATATGACAGAAGTATGTCAAGCATCTGGGAGAAAAAACACGCAGATTTGCACAGATCACTAATTCCTAAGCACAAGGTATCCGGTCTCCCTTGGGCTTACCCTGTCTCGTGGCTTCAACGTGGCTCCACGTGGCTGCCTCCCACTTATCCATCTCTGACCTTGACCTTCCTCTGCTCTGAGGTGCTCCATTCTTTCTTTCAACCAACCCACTCTTACTGAGCTCTTCTTCACCAGCGCCATGCCCACGTCCCCATCAGATCATGGTTCCCCTGCTCCTCCCCTCTCAGTTCTGGAATCTTGGCCCTTATTCTCCCTGTTGCCACACTGTCCCTTCTTTTCTCTGAAAGTTCTCCCATTCTGCAGTTAGTCTTTCTAAACAACTCTTTCAGTCAAACCTTTATTGCCTCATGCCTGGATAATAGCGAGAAGTTCCCCCCTAATTTTTGCCCACCCGCTTCTTTCACTCTACCCCCATAACAACCATTAATCATGCCGTATCACCTATGACACCAAACTCAAGCTGGTTTCTGATATTCCTTTACAGTTGGACTCACTGTCTGCCCGGGACCTTATCATTCACCATCTCCTCTTCCACCCCAGGCTCACTGCTTACCCCAAGACCTTGCTCATGTTTTCTTTTTCTACTTGGACTGTCACTTCTAGTGTGTCCCCCATGCTATCCCCCTCTTCCCACTCTCTAGAGAAAAATTCAGTTTCTCTAGACTCATAGAAACACAGATTTTTAGAACTAGAAGACTTTTAGGACACAGACCAACTACTCAGATTTTCAAAAAATGTGTCCCAAGAAGCTGCCTTTTTAATTTAAGACTCAACTCAAGAGATGTTTCTTTTGTGTCAACGACTCTGACTCCTTAAAGAATCTGATGCTCTCAGTACTTTGGGTAACATTTATTCTGTTTGCTCAGCTTTTTGAGTGTAGACACCAGGTGCTCTCATTTCATATCTCCCACAGCACCCAGCACTGGGCCATGTGCACAGAATTTGCTCAATAGATAGTTATTAATTGATGAATCAGTGAGCAGACAATTATATAAATAAAAGAGAGTCCCAGAGGGGCTGCAGTAATTAGGAAAGACTTCATGAAAAATTAAGATTCGTGGTGGGCCTTGGAGAATGAGTGTTCTGATTTATTTTGGCCAGAAACAAAAATTTGATCTGCAAAAGGGTTTTTGCATTGCTTCGAGGAGTAAGAGGTGGTCTGGGAGACCTAGGGAGTCACATTCTTGGCTTTCTGTAGCACCCACATGCTGCTGACTCTGGAATGCATTTCTCTAGCCTGAACCTCGCCCTTGAACCCCAGACTTGTCTAGCCAATGGCCTGCTAGACCTCTCCATCTCACAGACATCTCAGATTTCTCAGGTCCCAGACTGGGTTCCTCATCCTCACCTCTTTCCCTCTTCACTCGCTCCACCCAAAGTCTTTTCCACCTCAGTAAATGGTACCTCCATCCCCCTAGTTGCTCAGGCCTCATTATCCAGAATCATCTTTGGCTCCTTTTCCACACACTTGACATCCAATTCAGTAAAACGTTCTGTTGGTTATACCTTCAAAATCGATCCAGAATCTGACTTCTTACCACTTTCACTGCTACCTCTACCTGGTCTTCCTGCTTTCCAAATCTGCTGTCTCCACAGTTCATAGGAAGTGAGGACTATTTGTCTATTTTGTTAATTGATTATATCTCTGTCACCTTTCTAGTGCATAGTAGGAGTTCAAAAAGTGCTTGCTTAATGAAATAATTCATTTTGGAGGGCAAAACAGTAGTATTCGTTAGAACTTCGCATAACTTATGAGGAAAATAAATCTGAATGTGTAATAATCAGACTGCCTTAGAAAATCCAGGAAGTGTTCTTGCTGACCTGGTGACAAAGAATTTTGAGGTAACTTATTAAAATAAAGATCAGATTCCTATCTTGATGTGGTTTGTGGGGAGCACGATCCAGGAGCACAGTGTGTTGAAGGTAGAGAATGGGTTGGGGAAAGGGATAAGAAGATAATTGTACTGGGAATGGGAAGCTAAGGATGAATACTGCATTTGGTGTAAAACTTAACTCTGTGCTATACAGTAGGACCTTGTTATTCAATATCCGGTGATAAACCATAATGGAAAAGAATACAAAAAAGAATGTATATGTATGTTTAACTGAGTCACTTTGCTGTACAGCAGTAATTAACACAACATAGTAATTCAACTATAATCCAATAAAAAATAAATTAAAAAAACAAAACCAAAAAGCTTAACTCTGAGCTTCCTAGCAGTCCAGGCAAAAGGGAAAAATCAGATTACATAGCTTCTGCCCCTTCCTCCATTGCCTGATAAAAAAGAAAGGCATCAATTTATTTTTTAAAAAATATTTATTTATTTATTTATTTATTCGGCTGCATCAGGTCTTTGTTGCAGTGTGTGGGCTTCTCTCTAGTTGCTACACGTGGACTCCAGAATACATGGGCTCTGTAGTTTGCGGCACACAGGCTCTCTCGTTGAGGCGTGCGGGCTCAGTAGTCATGGAGCGTGGTCTTAGTTGCCCCGTGGCATGTAGGATCTTAGTTCCCCGACCAGGGATAGAACCCGCATCCCCTGCATTGGAAGGCAGATTCTTTACCACTGGACCACTAGGGAAGTCCCAAAAGCCATCAATTTAAAGAAGACATACACTTCCAAGTTTTACATTTCAAGAGGAAAATATCATGTTGATTTTTATAAGTGGGTGACCACACATCCTAGTGCCCCCAGGACAGCCATGGTTTATACATGTTGTCCCAGGGAACTAGTGCCCCCTTTCACACTCAGAAGTGTCTTGGTTTGTAGGATATAAACCTTTGTAAGGGACATCAAATAACATGACAGATAATGGCTTCAACATCTGCCCTTACAGAGGAAGATGCCAACAGTGTCCTTCTTTGACCTTTGGAAAGACCAAGGCTTTGGGGATGAATTCGGTTCCTTTGAGAATGAAGACACTCTTCGAGCAGCATGTAGTTCCATGTTTTATCAGAAGCAACTGAAATTTGGGGAAGCACCCACTGTCGAGAAGTTCCTGCAGCCATCTGGCTCTTGGTACTTGCACAATATCAGGACCCTTGTTTACCAAAAGCTTCAACAGCAGTGAACCCCTTTTTGGCTCATGTGCTGAACCTGGAATTTTACAAGTGTCTGGTTGGGTCAGTAGGAGAATTTTCGTTGGATCTGCTGGGGGTGCTGGGAAGCCCTGTGCTGATGCTTCCTAGATACATTTGTGGGTCTCTGTAATGGGGCTGAATGAGTTTTCCCCAACCCATCCACGAACAAGATTTTTTTCCAGGAATAATAAAAATCCAGACCACCGTGTGCTATATTTACAAACTATAGATTTTCATGAAAAGTCAAATGCTTCGTTTCACATTTAAGTTGATAGTACCTAAAAAACAACAACAAAAAGCTACCTGGCTTAAGTCATTTTCTAAAAATCCAGTCTAACAATACCATCGGGTTTACAGCACTTTATACAAATCTGGACTGGGAATGGAAAGATCTGGCTCTTGGTGTGGGCTCTGCCGCTCTTGGGCATGTGACCTTGGATAAGTCCTTTCACCTCTCTGAGCCCTTGTTTCCCCGTGTGTAAGGAGAGGATATGGACTCTATTTCTAGAGTAGCTTCATTGTTCTAATTCTCCTATAGAGTTGAGAGGTTTGTTCAGAAGTTACAGCCTGAGCACAGGCACAGGTATCTGTCTGTCTTCAGCACCTGGCATTCTGGGCTGTCAGTACCTGGAGCCCCTCATAGTTCAACCAGCCAGGGCCAGCCTGAGACCTAATCAGAAGGCAGAGGAAGTTTGACTACGTCCCTCCTCCCTTCTCCCCATCTTGTCACTGTCCTTTTTCTTGGCTCAGGAGGGTCCTTACACAATGACAAGGGCAGTCGGAACTAGGGTCCTTATGCAGCTCCAAACCTCAAGATTGCTCATCATCACTTCTCTCTCTCCATCCATCACTAAGAACGGACCTAATAGATCCATACGAAAATCTAATACATTATATTTTGGAAGCACCGACCATGTGCCATGCTTGGTACTAAGTGTTTTGCTATATTTAATTCCCACGCCTTCACGAGACAGATATGATCATTGTTCCCATTTTGTAAGTGAGAGCCTGGCTCTCCGGGAGATGAAAAGACCTGCCAGAAGCCACACAACTAGGACGCAGCAATGCAGCATCCCAACCCAGGTCTGTGCGCTCCAGAGCTCACAGTCTCAGCAGTGGAAGCTGCTCCGTTAGATCCACGCTCTGTCTTCAGGATGGCAGCCGTCGCTGTGATCCATTAAGCGTGGGCTAAAGGGAGAGGACACCATTAATCTGCCATTTCTTCTAACCTAACACAACCAGTGAGGTGATTCCAAGCCACGCAGAAGGGGAGGAGAAGAAGAGCTGCCCTTCAGAGCTCTAAGGGCACACCAGCTTAAGCTGGGGCACTCGGGCCCTGAGGGAGGAGAAAGCAAGCCTCTTTGGCTCTCAGAGAGGGCTGGAGCTGAGCTGTGGGCATGAGTCTAATACCCTATTTTCTCACCTCCGCTCCCAGGTTACTTCCTGTTTAAAAGCCACTGAAGTGGATGCAAAAGGCAATGAGAGCCTGAGGCCTTGGCATCTCCGTGTGCCCAACCTGCAAAGGTCAGACCGTCTTATCTAGACAGGAAGCAATTTCCCCAGACACTCTGGGCTGGGAGGCAACTTGCTCCCTCTTCTCCCCTCTTGTTTCTCCTCTGTTCCCACAGAGCTCCCTGTGCCAGTGAAGTCTTTGAAGAAAGAAGGCGTGGGGCCTGGTGGTCTCAGCAGGAGGGGGTGGGGCAGGGAGGAAGGAGGGCTATGTCTGGTCTGGTGTTTCCGTACCACTCACGGAAGGCTCCTCCTGCACTTGGAAGCCTGCTAACCTGAGGTACAAATGAGACCCCCTGGGATCCCAAAATAGCTCCCCTCACAGCTGCACAGCGTCCATTTATAGCACTGCCTCTCTGCAGCCTAAGGCTGCTTCTGAGATGGCACTTCTGAGGTCAGTCTCCACACACACCAAGCTCAATGTCATTTGAGAACAGAAACATTCATAAAGGACCCATTATGGTCTTGTCACCGTTTTTCAGGACTTGCCTCCACCCTCAGAGATGTTAAAGGACCACATACGTTTTGACCCAGAGCCAGACCACTTTGTGCCCAACAAAAACCCAGAGGGGCTCATCACGTGCCTTCCTCTGTTCCGGCAGCAGGTGAGAATGTTCTGCTTGGTGGCAGCAGGACAAACAGTACCAAATTTATGCTTGGGCCTCAGGCCAAGTAACGCGGGCATCCCCAGGGTAGACGCACCATCAGGCTCTATGTATATAATGTCTGTTTATTAGCAAGGAAAATAATCGAGGACTCTAATTGACATTATCCACACATGTTATTCATACCTATTCTGAATGTCACATTATAGAGCAAAGAAACACCCCCGAGCCCAATGAGGTATGTTTTGTACTTCCTTCTCATATGAACTTTGACCCACTTTCTCACATGTGGCTTATTTAGAGAGGGATTGAAGTAGTCCATTGATAGTCAAGTGCATTTTGCTTTTTCCCTCCTGACTCTGAGTGGAGCTGTGAGGTCAGAAGTGACCCTGGCTGGCCTCTTGCAGTTTGGTTAGCCTGCCTCTGCTTTCTGTGACAGCCACTGGCACTTGTCTTCATGAAACAAACACTTTTTTGTTAAGGCAAACTCAGGCCTCCTCTGGAGCTTGTCCAGAGTGGTTTTCTGAAGGCAGGGTCTTCCTTTCTAAAGTCGCTGAGTGGGAGAAGGCTTTGCCAATCTACCCTTCCAGGGTGGAGGCCTGGAGGGAGCTTACAGGAGCTTACAGGACATGTCTGCCGTGTTAAGGCAACGGAGGTCCCAGAGCAGGGTGGCCAAGAACCTAGATCCTGCAGCCACCTGCTTGGGTTGCTCCTGAATTTCCACTAAAGGCCAGGTGTGTGGCTCTCAAGCTACTTTGGTTCCTGAATGTCATTGCTTCTGTCTGGGGAGAGAGATGGTAACAGCTTCTTGATGTGACATATTCACATATATATTCACTTTGTACATACAAATCACTCAGATTGACCAACCGTCTTTATTATTTTGACTCAGAAACAAACCTTATCACATATGATCTTTGTTGTATCTTATTTTATAGAAACAAACCTTATCACATATGATCTTTGTTGTATCTTATTTTATAGCCAATGCTTTAAAGGTTAATCGTATGTTACCAGCTCTCATAACTTAGCACATGATAAAATGGCCCTCTCCCGCCTTCTCATTCTTCTCTGAGTCTCCTTCTCTCAAACCCTTTTACAACCCTTTTCATTGTAATTGTCGCAGAAGGCAAGAGTGGGTCAGGGGATGTTGCCTTTAAAAAAGAAGTTGAGCACAAATTAGATGCATGTGAAATGGAACTTTATTTTTCTGTAAGTGAACTTAAAAAAATTTTTTTGTACTTTGAGCTCTCACCCTGCTAAACAGAAGAATTATAATCTCAGAAAATTCAGGGCCTTTCCCTTCAAAGCAGGAATTGGCTTTTTATTCTGGGGGGGTGATTGGAGGTGGTGAAATGGGCACTTCTGGTCTTGAGTCACCGTCATGCTGTCCTTCTCATGTATGCTGTGAGGTTTTGGTTTCCTCTGGGCTTTGAATGTTGATTCTTGGGGGTCACTTGATTTCAAGGGTTCTCCTGGTTTGGCTATTTGTCAGTCACCTTCATGCCACACTGGACTAACACCTGGGGAGGCACTTAAGGTCCCTTATGTCTTCATGCCACTCTTGGGCTTTCAGGAAATCATCTCAGGGACTTCCTTGGTGGAGTCCAGTGGTTAAGACTCCACCCTTCCACTGCAGGGGGCGCGGGTTCGATCCCTTGTCAGGGAACTGAGATCCCACATGCCTCGCGGCACAGCCAATAAATAAATAAATAAATAAATAAATGTTCCTTAAAAAAAAAAGAAAGAAAGAAAAAAAAGAAATCGTCTCACTCTTCCACTCCTATGGCATTCTGTGACCTGTGGGAACGCTACAAGGAGGCAGGCTTAGACTTTTTCATCTAGACACAACCTGTAGCTATCCCCAGCACCCCGACACCTGGGCATGGTTTGGCAGGAGGAACGCAGAAGCATGGCGTTTTCCTGGGCTCTACTCAAGAACAGGGCACAGCCCCTCCCTGAGCACGTCCTGAAATTGGCTCCAGGCACGGGGCACTTGCTCAGGGATCTGTCGGCATCTACACTCACTATTCCTTCTTCTCTTACTCTCTTTCTCCTCCAGCTCATGGCATCATCCACCCAGGGATAAGAAAACTGCTTGATCGTGGTCCCCCTCGCCCCTCCTTTTAAAGAGACTTATTCTAGAGCAGTTTTAGATTCACAGCAAAATTGAGAGGAAAGTGCAGAGAATTCCTATATACTCCCTGCACCCACACAGGCACTGCCTTGCTCACTATCGACACCCCCCTACCCCACATGGTACATTTGTTATAATTGATGAACCTACACTGACACGTCATTATCAACCAAAGTCCATATTTCACATTAGGGTTCACTCTTGGTGTTGCACATTCTACGGGTTTGGTTATTGTTTCCAGCTCTTTTCAAGTAGGAATAAAGATAAAATACATCATCATGAGTTCATATTGATACATCATTTGAAATTCAAGACTACAGAGTTGTGGCATTGTGATTTATAATAAATATATATTTGGCCTTCTTCCTCTTTCTGGCACAGAGCTCCTAAAATGCTAGCAATTTCTCAAGTGATGGGAGCAGTAAAGATATCTTTTGTTATGTTAATGAGGTAAGTTTTGGACCACACCTAAGGATGGGGTTGCCAGGGGACCCAACCATGTGATACAGTAGACCGGCTCCCTCAGAGACTGTGGAAGCTCCCTGCCCCTTCCCACGTAGCTTGCCCTATGCATGTCTGCCATCTGGCTGTTCCTGAGTTACGACCTTTTATAATAAACCAGTCATCTGGTGAGTAAACTAGTTTCCTGAGTTCTGTGAGCTGCTCTAGCAAATTAATTGAACCCAAAGAGGGGGTCCTGGGAACGTTTTATTTATAGTTGGTCAGTCAGAAGCACAGGTAACAACCTGGACTTGCTATTAGAGAGCAGTCTTGTGGGACTGACTCCTCACCCTGTGGAATTCTGATCCTAACTCTGGGTACATAGTGTCAGAATTGAGTTGAATTGTAGATGCCCAGAGGTAGGGTGCCCAAGAATTGCTTGTGGGGGAAAAATCCTGCATGTTGGAATTGGGTGCAGAATCTTAAGGGTTTTTATGTAAATGCATCTCTCTTACATCTATTTCTCCTTTGTGCCAAAAATCCTGGTTCCAAAGGACCTCAACATAATTATTAATTTGTTTCAATCCACGATACATATCCAACAATGTGAGAATACTAACTCTAACACCAATGACATAACAACAGAAGACAGTTTAAGGTGGGTTTTGTTCTTCAGTTCTTTTTGCCTTTGGGTTATATCCCATTAGTGTTGTACAGTCAAATTATTATTGTGTTTTAAGACCCTAAATCAGATTTTTGCAAATTAAAAGCCTTGGCTTTTGAAACACAAAAGCCAAGAATTAGAATCTTTTGTTCTTCTGTCCTGAGCAACTCTACTTTGAGGAAATAGATTTCACATGATCTGGCTGCTTACAGGGGGAAGATTAGAGCAGAAAAGAAAGTACCTGGGGAAAATAGTTAATTTTGCAAAGTATTATTACATCACATGTATTGCTCAAAAACACTCATTTAAAAAATCTAGACATGAAATAAATTAGTCTATTGGTATATGAACCCATGGTTCCCTTAAAATGTATTCATGAAGATGGGAATATATATTTATTTGCATGGCTGTGTCAGGGTTGCTCTGAAGAAAGACACCAGTACAGGCCACCAGCAGACACTATTGCTAATATTACCCGAGTCGATAACAAGAGAGAAATGGATTTCTTCCCAAGACTTACTTGATTTCTGCACTGATGATGGCACAAGTCAAAAGATTTATGTCTTAGCAAGTTTTTTGGTTGCTATTGACGTCCTTCCCTCTTGTTCCCATCTTGTGCCATCAGAACTGAGCCAATTTTGAGCCAGACACATAAAGGGAATCCTGACTGTAGGTGAAGGCTGGGGAAGAGGCAAAAGTATAAATGTAGGGAGTCAGTTCTTGAATTCTAAGCTATGAAGGTTGAGGGAAAATTACCCCTCTACTTCTCATTTATAAATTTAAAAACATCTAGTCCACCACTGGGTCTATAACGGCCATTTGATAAATATATAATTCAATTAAACTGGCTCAGAAATGGTGCTAGCCTGGACATTTAAACTAACAGCCAATTGCTGCAGAAAAAATGCTGGAGCAGATGTTTCTCTGGATCCTAGCTGCCTTGGGTTTTCAGGAGGACTCATCCTTTTTGGGGGACTGTGGAACCTGGTTCTTGGGACTTGGCGAGGTCCTTGGGAAATTCAAGTCACCACAAAGCAAGATGCATCTTTCTTGAGTCACCTGCTTTTGCCTTTTTACATAATCTAGTTCAAAATTTATGCCTTTGTTAAGGGTAGGATTTACGTTTATTAATCACTAATTATTATTATTATTATTATTATTATTTTTTTTTTAATTTGTTGGCTGTGTTGGGTCCCCACCACTGCGCATGGGCTCTCTCCAGTTGAGGCAAGCAGGGGCTACCCCTCGCTGTGGTGCGTGGGCCCCCCATTGTTGTGGCCTCTCTTGTTGCAAGAGCACAGGCTCAGTAGTTGTGGCGCACGGTCCCAGCTGCTCTGCGGCATGTGGGATCCTCCCGGGCCAGATATCGAACCCGCAACCCCTGCATTGGCAGGCGGACTCCCAACCACTGCGCCACCAGGGAAGCCCAATCATTAATTATTTTATAGTAACTATGTTAGTGCAAATATAATAGGTATGTCAACATTGGCATATTACTTATATTAATATATGTTACTTATAATGTTCTATTTAGTCACTAACCGTTGCTCATTCACGTTTTCAGGTGAATCATCTGAAGAGCCACCCAGGGCACTGCTGAGTTCTGATGGTTTACACTAGTTCAAGATCTGATTAGTCCAAAGTTTGGTCCAAAAAAATCCCAGCAAAAGTCTTGTCGTGTATGTGCTTTATATTTTCCAGAGTGTTTTAAGCAAATATCTGACAAGGTCCCAATCCATTGATTTTGCAGAGGAAATGCTTCCAAGTGCCATTGCCATTCCCCAAAAGCCTGCTTAAAACCCACACATGCAAAATGGTACAGATGAACCAGTTTGCAGGGAAGAAATAGAGACACAGATATAGAGAACAAACGTATGGACACCAAGGGGGGAAAGCGGGGGTGGGTGGTGGTGGTGGGATGAACTGGGAGATTGGGATTGACATATATACACTAATACATATAAAATGGATAACTAATAAGAACAGGCTGTATAAAAAAATAAATAAAATAAAATTCAAAAATTCGAAAAAAACCAAAGCCCACACATGTTTATGTTGCATGTTGTGTTCAAAGGGCACTTAGGTGAGTGGGGTGGGAATATCAACCACCTACGGTTCTGTCTTATCTGTTGGACAGGGAGGATGTTTCCTGTGGCCTCTCAACACACCTGAACATGCAAGGCCCTAGGCAGCAGGGCCAGCTTTCCTCCTGTAGCATGGGCACTGGAGAGCTTGGTGCGGCAGAAATGGTCTGGGAGGCACAAGGCCTGGCTGCTAGTTTTGATTGTCTTACTGCAGAGCCATCTCACCTTGGCAAAGTGCCTTAACCATTTGGTTCTTACTTCCCTTCTCTATAAATGGGAACAGGGATACCTGTCTACCACATCTCACCAGGTTGTGGTTAGGGTCAAATGAGACCTTGGGCAAATAGGAAGGCCTCGGTAAGCTCTAAAGAGCCAGACGCATGTTCACTGTTATGTATAACTTGTTGAGGGTCTTCATGGCAAGCAGCTCTGTGAACAGAATAGGAGGAGAAGTTACTTCCCTTGAGGAGAAAGCAGAATCCACTGCCCTGATTTAGGCCTTCCAGGACAGTCCTGTTTTCCCCCTGTAAGATGGTATGTTTGTTTTCCCTAGGTTGTGCTGCAGTAACAAACAGCCCTAACATCTCAGCTGCTCATGACAATTAGGTCAATTCTTTGCTCACATCATATTTCAGCAGTGGGTGACCTGCAGCTCTGTTCCAGGTGCTTTCACCCAGGGATCCAGGCTGAAGAAGCAACTGCTATATGGGTTGTGTAGCCTTCCTAGCAGAGAAGTGATGGTGACAGTGACAGAACTACACAATGGCTCTTACAACTTCTGTTTGGATGTGACACATGTCATTGCCACTTGAATACTATTGACCAAATAAGTCACATAGCCATGCCTGATGTCACCTGGGCAGAAAGTACAATCTTCTCAGAGAGATGTCGCAAGCACTCGGGAACAATAATACAACCTCCCACAAAAGGGAAGTTCAGGGACTTCCCTGGCGGTCCAGTGGTTAAGGCTCTGCGCTTCCACTGCAGGGGGCACGGGTTTGATCCCTGGTCAGGGAAATAAGATCCTGCATGCCTCGTGGCCAAAAAAACCCCCCCAAAACAAAAGGGAAGTTCATTAGCGTGGGGGTCCTCACCCACCAGAACCAAACATACCAACAAGACGCTGTCAAGTCTCACCCGGTGGATAATGAAGCTGGTTGCTTTTGCCACAGCTCTCTCTGGGGTTGTTAGGGAATTGAAGACCTCAATTCCCATTCTGGGTCCTTGCTCAGTTAGGAGAAAGAAATAAGCCAAAAAGAGTCAGAGCCCCAGGGGTAGGCTGTAAAGGAAATAATTAAAAGTCCTAGTAGAGAGGAGCGTACACTGAACACCCTCAGAGCACAAAGATGATTTTTATGGAACAGAAACAGGTAAGCAGACAGACAAGGAAACAAAGGAAAGAAAAGTGAGCTTGAAACAGGCCTCCCTGGAAATAAGGCCATTGGTTTAGGGAGATGGTGGTTCGAGGACCACCCTCCTTCGAATGAGGACTGATTGCAGAGGAGAGGAAGTGGGTTTGGGGAGATGGTCCGGCTGGTGTGGCATGCCTGCATGTTTGCTGCTTTTGCTTCAAAGCAACATGGACACAGTTTTGAGCAAGTCGGGTAACATTCCCATTTGAATGGATTTATTTATTTGGGGGCAGCAACATGTTGCTGTAAAGATATGAATAGAGATAAAGGAAGAGGCACAGGACATAAATGGGGTTTGGTGAAGTGAGAGAAGGAAAGCATTTTACAATATCTCAGGCTGTTGCCACCCATATCTGATTCCACACCAAACCCCAAAGCCTCACCTCCTCCCCAGAGAGCCCTCTGTGGTTGACAAGATGAACAAAATGGAGTCCTGGTATCTTTTTGGCTGAACAGCTTTTACCGTGACGGAGAAGGGGTTTGGAGGATGATGACATTTGGGGAACATATCCTGGCTGCTCCGACAACACAGCCCTTGGCTGTGTTTTTCTTACCAAGTTGTTTGAAAGTTCAGGTAAGAAGCCCAGAGCCTTCTGGTATGTTCTCTGTGCAGCAAATTGAGCCACTGGTTCAAGGTTACTATGGGGATATTTTGAAAGTTGGGCCAAGATGGAACCTCTCAAAGCAAAGAGGGATTGTAGGGATCATGGAACCCAGTGGCTGAAGCTGGGTGATCTGTGTCAGAGCTGTGATGGGGGCCCCGGCTCCTGGCTTCCAGGCCACAGCGCCTTGTCCCACCACACATTGCTTCCCATTCACCAGCCCTAAAATGTTCTTTCCCCAGACATAACCCAGATACTTTCTTAATAACAGACTTTGAATAGTGGTCCTCCCTGAGGTCCTTTCCCAGACACCATCTCAAATGATGGCCCCCCTGACATGAACCCTTGGGCTTGACTGAGCCTCCTGCTTTCTTGGCAGGGACCCTGTGCAACCGGCCCATCCTCTGTGTGGGGGACTGAGAAGGAACTAAGTACCTGACCATGGGGCCAGAGACATCAGGAGGAAGTCACCTGAGGTCTGGGATTGTGGTCAGTGAGTGAGGTAGGGCTGAATCTCGGGAAACTGGCAGCTCAGCAGACAAGGCAAGGCCTTAGACTTAATTTCTTCCGCTGTCTTTGAGCCACTCTTGTAACCAAAGCAAACATACACAGGCTGGGAGAAGCCATAGCTCCACAAATAGTTATGGTCAAGAGTTGGGGCTTTGTGTTTAGACTAGCTGGCTGCCAATTCCAGCTGCCTGCTTACTATCTCTGTATCTTTGGGCCTTTTACATAAAATTCCTAAGCCTCTATCTCTTTGTCTGTAGAATGGGGGTAATACTAGTATCTACTTTATATTATTATTGTGAGAATTAAATGAGAGAAGGCACATACAGCACACAGCACAGAGTCTGGCACAGTGCTCAGTAATGTTTTCCTGTCACTGTTGATATTATTATTAGTTTTCAATAATACTTTTTCAGGTGTTGGGCACATAGCTATGAAAAAGACAAATGCCCAGCTGCCGTTGAACAGCTGTGATCTAACAAATGAGCATGTTGCCTTCTCATCCGCCCTTCATGATCTTTGACAATTCAGGATGCTATTGCTGGGAGATCATTTAAGAGTCAAAGACCAACCCCTTTGTATTATGCTAAGTGAAATAAGTCAGACAGAGAAAGACAAATACTGTATGATATCATTTATATGTGGAATCTAAAAAATACAAGAAACTAGTGAATATAACAAAAAAGAAGCAGACTAAGATATAGGGAACAAACTAGTGGTTATCAGTGGAGAGAGGGAAGGAGGGAGGGGCAATATAGGGGTAGGTAATTAAGAAATACAGACTATTAGGTATAAAATAATCTACCAGGATATATTGTACCACACGGGGAAAATAGCCTATACTTTATACTAACTAAAAATGGAGTATAACCTTTAAAAATTGTGAATTACTATATTGTACACCTGTAACTTACATGACATTGTACATCTACTATACGTCAATTAAAAAAAAAAAGTCCAACCGTCTCTTTTTATGATTGAGGAAGTTGAGGCACAGAGAGGAAAAGGCACTTAGCCAAGGCCTTGAACTTGAGCCTCTTTGTGCTGTATTTCCCTTCATTCATTCTTTTATTGTTATTGTTGTTAACTAATTTTGAGATTCTTTTAATTTAATTTAATTTATTTTTTATAGAGCAGGTTCTTATTACTTACCTATTTTACACATATTAGTGTATATATGTCAATCCCAATCTCCCAGTTCATCCCATCACCACCACCACCCCCCTCCAATTTCCCCCCTTGATGTCCATACACTTGTTTTCTATATCTGTGTCTTTATTTCTGCCTTGCAAACTGGTTTATCTGTACCATTTTTCTAGATTCCACATATATGCATTAATATACGATATTTGTTTTTCTCTTTCTGACTTACTTCACTCTGTATGACAGTCTCTAGGTCCATCCATGTCTCTACAAATGACCCAGTTTCATTCCTTTGTATGGCTGAGTGATATTCCATTGTACATATGTACCACATCTTCTTTATCCATTTGTCTGTCGCTGGGCATTTAGGTTGCTTCCAAGAGCTGACCATTGTAAATAGTGCTGCAATGAACATTGGGGTACATGTGTTTTCTCTAGGTATATGCCCAGTAGTGGGATTGCTGGGTCTATGGTAATTTTATTTTTCGTTTTTTAAGGAACCTCCATATTGTTCTCCATAGTGGCTGTATCAATTTACATTCCCACCAACAGCGCAAGGGGATTCCCTTTTCTCCACACCCTCTCCTGCATTTGTTGTTTGTAGATTTTCTGATCATGCCCATTCTAACAGGTGTGAGGTGGTACCTCATTGCAGTTTTGATTTGCATTTCTCTAATAATCGGTGATGATGAGCAGCTTTTCATGTGCCTCTTGGCCATCTGTATGTCTTCTTTGGAGAAATGTCTATTTAGGCCTTCTGCCCATTTCTTGATCGGGTTGTTTGTTTTTTTTAATATTGAGCTGCATGAGCTGTTTATATATTTTGGAGATTAATCCTTTGTCCGTTGATTCATTTGCAAATATTTTCTCCCATTCTGAGGGTTATCTTTTCGTCTTGTTTGTAGTTTCCTTTGCTGTGCAAAAGCTTTTAAGTTTCATTAGGTCCCATTTGTTTATTTTTGTTTTTATTTCCATTACTCTAGGAGGTGGATCAAAAAAGATCTTGCTGTGATTTATATCAAAGAATGTTCTTCCTATGTTTTCCTCTAAGAGTTTTATAGTGTCCAGTCTTACATTTAGGTCTTTAATCCATTTTGAGTTTATTTTTGTGTATAGTGTTAGGGAGTGTTCTAATTTCATTCTTTTACATGTAGCTGTCCAGTTTCCCCAGCACCACTTATTGAAGTGACTGTCTTTTCTCCATTGTATATCCTTGCCTCCTTTGTCATAGATTAGTTGACCATAGGTGCGTGGGTTTATCTCTGGGCTTTCTATCCTGTTCCATTGATCTATATTTCTGTTTTTGTGCCAGTACCATATTGTCTTGATTACTGGAGCTTTGTAGTATAGTCTGAAGTCAGGGAGTCATTCCTCCAGCTCCCTTTTTTTCCCTCAAGATTGCTTTGGCTATTCGGGGTCTTTTGTGTCTCCATAAAAATTTTAAGATTGTTTGTTCTAGTTCTGTAAAAAATGCCACTGGTAATTTGATAGGGATTGCATTGAATCTGTCACTTGCTTTGGATAATATAGTCATTTTCACAATAGTGATTCTTCCAATCCAAGAATATGGTATGTCTCTCCATCTGTTTGTGTCATCTTTGATTTCTTTCATCAGTGTCTTATAGTTTTCTGAGTACAGGTCTTCTACCTCCTTAGGTAGGTTTATTCCTAGGTATTTTATTCTTTTTGTTACAATGGTGAATGGGATTGTTTCCTCAATTTCTCTTTCTGATCTTTCGTCGTTAGTGTATAGGAATGCAAGAGATTTCTGTGCATTAATTTTGTATCCTGCAACTTTACCAAATTCATTGATTAGCTCTAGTAGTTTTCTGGTGGCATCTTTAGGATTCTCTATGTATAGTATCATGTCATTTGCAAACAGTGGCAGTTTTACTTCTTCTTTTCCAATTTGTATTCCTTTTATTTCTTTTTCTTCCCTGATTGCTGTGGCTAGGATTTCCAAACCTATGTTGAATAATAGTGATGAGAGTGGACATCCTTGTCTTGTTCCTGATCTTAGAGGAAATGCTTTCAGTTTTTCACCATTGAGAATGATGTTTGCTGTGGGTTTGTCGTATATGGGCTTTATTATGTTGAGGTAGTTTCCCTCTATGCCCACTTTCTGGAGAGTTTTTTTCATAAATGGGTGTTGAATTTTGTCAAAAGCTTTTTCTGCATCTATTGAGATGATCATATGGTTTTATTCTTCAATTTGTTAATATGGTGTATCACATTGGTTGATTTGCATATATTGAAGAATCCTTGCATCCCTGGGATAAATCCCACTTGATCATGGTGTATGATCCTTTCAATGTGTTGTTCGATTCTGTTTGCTAGTGTTTTGTTGAGGATTTTTGCATCTATATTCAACAGTAATATTGGTCTGTAATTTTCTTTTTTGTAGTATCTCTGTCTGGTTTTGGTATCAGGGTGATGGTGGCCTCGTAGAATGAGTTTGGGAGTGTTCCTTCCTCTGCAATTTTTGGAAGAGTTTGAGAAGGATGGGTGTTAGCTCTTCTCTAAAGGTTTGATAGAATTCACCTGTGAAGCCATCTGGTCCTGGACTTTTGTTCGTTGGAAGATTTTTAATCACAGTTTTAATTTCATTGCTTGTGATTGGTCTGTTCATACTTTCTATATCTTCCTGATTCAGTCTTGGAAGCTTATACCTTTCTAAGAATTTGTCCATTTCTTCCAGGTTGTCCATTTTAATGGCATAGAGTTGCTTGTAGTAGTCTCTTATGATGCTTTGTATTTCTGTGGTGTCCATTGTAACTTCTCCTTTTTCATTTCTAATTTTATTGATTTGAGTCCTCTCTCTCTTTTTCTTGATGATTCTGGCTAAAGGTTTATCAATTTTGTTTATCTTCTCAAAGAACCAGCTTTTAGTTTTATTGGGGTTTGCTATTGTTTTCTTTGTTTCTATTTCATTTATTTCTGCTCTGATTTTATCATTTCTTTCCTTCTACTAACTTCGGGTTTTGTTTGTTCTTCTTTCTCTAGTTACTTTAGGTGTAAGTTTAGATTGTTTATTTGAGATTTTTCTTGTTTCTTGAGGTAGGATTTTATTGTTATAAACTTCCCTCTTAGAACTGCCTTTGCTGCATCCCATAGGTTACGGATCATCATGCTTTTGTTGTCATTTGTCTCTAGGTATTTTTTGATTTCCTCTTTGATTTCTTCAGTGATCTCTGGGTTATTTAGTAACGTATTGTTTAGTCTCCATGTGTTTGTCTTTTTTACGTTTTTTTCCCTGTAATTGATTTCTAATCTCATAGCATTGTGGTCGGAAAAGATGCTTCATATGATTTAATATTCTTAAATTTACTGAGGTTTGATTTATGACCCAAGATGTGATCTATCCTGGAGAATGTTCCATTTGCATTTGAGAAGAAAGTGTAATCTGCTGTTTTTGAATGGAATGCCCTATAAATATCAATTAAATGTACCTGGTCTATTGTGTCATTTAAAGCTTGTGTTTCCTTATTTATTTTCTGTCTGGATGATCTGTCCATTGGTGTAAGTGAGGTGTTAAAGTCCCCCACAATTATTGTGTTACTGTCAATTTCCTCTTTTATAGCTGTTAGCAGTTGCCTTATGTATTGAGGTGCTCCTATGTTGGGTGCATATATATTTATAATTGTTATATCTTCTTCTTGGATTGGCCCCTTGATCATTATGTAGTTTCCTTCCTTGTCTCTTGTAACATTCTTTATTTTAAAGTCTATTTTGTCTGATATGAGTATTGCTACTCTAGCTTTCTTTTGATTTCCATTTGCATGGAATATCTTTTTCCATCCCCTCACTTTCAGTCTGTATGTGTCCCTCAGTCTGAAATGGGTCTCTTGTAGACAGCATATATACGGGTCTTGTTTTTGTATCCATTCAGCCAGTCTATGTCTTTTGGTTGGAGTATTTAATCCATTCACATTTAAGATAATTATCAATATGTATGTTCCTATTACCATTTTCTTAATTGTTTTCAGTTTGTTTTTGTAGGTCTTTTCTTTCTTTTGTGTTCCTGCCTAGAGAAGTTCCTTTAGCATTTGTTGTAAAGCTGGTTTGGTGGTGCTGAATTCTCTTAGCTTTTGCTTGTCTGTGAAGCTTTTGGTTTCTCCATCAGATCTGAATGAAACCCTTGCTGGTAGAGTAATCTTGGTTGTCAGTTCTCCCTTTTCATCACTTTAAATATATTGTGCAGTCCCTTCTTGCTTGTAGAGTTTCTGTTGAGAAATCAGCTGTTAAACTTATGGGATTTCCCTTGTATGATTTTTGTCGCTTTTCCCTTGTTGCTTTTAATAATTTTTCTACGTCTTTAATTGTTTCAATTTGATTACTATGTGTCTCGTCATGTTTCATCTTGGGTTTATCCTGCCTGGGACTCTCTGTGGCTTCCTGGACTTGGGTGGCTATTTTCTTTCCCATGTTAGGGAATTTTTGGACTATAATCTCTTCAAATATTTTCTTGGGTCCTTTCACTCTCTCTTCTCCTTCTGGGACCCCTATAATGCGAATGTTGCTGTGTTTAATGTTGTCCCAGAGGTCTCTTAGGCTGTCTTCATTTCTTTTCATTCTTTTTTCTTTATTCTGTTCCATGGCAGTGAATTCCACCATTCTGTCTTCCAGATCACTTATCCGTTCTTCTGCCTCAGTTATTCTGCTTTTGATTCCTTCTAGTGTGTTTTTCATTTCAGTTATTGTATTGTTCATCTCTGTTTGTTTGTTCTTTAATTCTTCTAGGTGTTTGTTCTTTAATTTTTCTAGGTCTTTGTTAAACATTTCTTGCATCTTCTTGATCTTTGCCCCCGTTCTTTTTCCGAGGTCCTGGATCATCTTCACTATCATTATTCTGAATTCTTTTTCTGGAAGGTTGCCTATCTCCACGTCATTTAGTTGTTTTTCTGGGGTTTTATCTTTTTCCTTCATCTGGTACATAGTCTTCTGCCTTTTCCTTTTGTCTATCTTTCTGTGAATGTGGTTTTTGTTCCACAGGCTGCAGAATTGTAGTTCTTCTTGCTTCTGTGCTCTGCCCTCTGGTGGATGAGGCTATCTAAGAGGCTTGTGCAAGCTTCCTGATGGGGGGACTGGTGGTAGGTAGAGCTAGGTGTTGCTCTGGCAGGCAGAGCTCAGTAAAACTTTAATGCACTTGTCTGCTGATGGGAGGGGCTGGGTTCCCTCCCTGTTGGTTTTTTGGCCTGAGGCAATCCAGCACTGGAGCCTACCCAGCTCTTTGTTGGGGTTAAATACAGACTCTGGGAGGGCTCACACCAAGGAGTACTTCACAGAACTTCTGCTGCCAGTGTCCTTGTCCCCGCAGTGAGCCACAGCTGCCCCCCGCCTCTGCAGGAGACCCTCCAACACTAGCAGGTAGGTCTGGCTCAGTCTCCTATGGGGTCACTGCTCCTTCCCCTGGGTCCCAATGCATTCACTACTTTGTGTGTGCCCTCCAAGAGTGGAGTCTCTGTTTCCCCCAGTCCTGTCAAAGTCCTGCAATCAAATCCAGCTAGCCTTCAAAGTCTGATTCTCTAGGAATTCCTCCTCCCTTTGCTGGACCCCCAGGTTGGGAAGTCTGAGGTGGGACTCAGAACCTTCACTTCAGTGGGTGGACTTCTGTGGTATAAGTGTTCTCCAGTTTGTGAGTCACCCACCCAACAGTTATGGGAGTTGATTTTATTGTGATTGCTCCCCCCCTACCATCTCATTGTGGCTTCTCCTTTGTCTTTGGATGTGGGATATCTTTTTTGGTGAGTTCTAGTGTCTTCTTGTCGATAATTGTTCAGCAGTTAGTTGTGATTCTGGTGCTCTTACAAGAGGGATTAAGTGCACATTCTTCTACTCTGCCATCTTGAACCAATTTCCCCTCATTGTAGTTTTGATTTGCGTTTCTCTAATAATTAGTGATTTTGAGCAGCTTTTCATGTAACTCTTGGCCATCTGTATGTCTTCTTTGGAGAAATGTCTATTTAGGCCTTCTGCCCATTTTTTGATTGGGTTGTTTGTTTTTTTAATATTGAGCTGCATGAGCTGTTTATATATTTTGGAGATTAATCCTTTGTCCATTGATTCCTTTTCAAATATTTTCTCCCATTCTGAGGGTTGTCTTTTGGCCTTGTTTATAGTTTCCTTTGTTGTGTAAAAGCTTTTAAGTTTCATTAGGTCCCATTTGTTTATTTTTGTTTTTATTTCCATTACTCTAGGAGGTGGATCAAAAAAGATCTTGCTGTGATTTATGTCAAAGGGTATTCTTCCTATGTTTTCCTCTAAGAGTTTTAAATTGTCTGGCCTTACATTTAGGTCTTTCATCCATTTTGAGTTTATTTTATTTTTTATTTTTATTTTATTTTATTGTTTTGCAGCAGGTTCTTATTAGTTATCCATTTTATACGTATTAGTATATATATGTCAATCCCAATCTCCCAATTCATCACACCACCACCACCACCACCCGCGATTTTGAGATTCTTAAACATTTTTTTTTTTCTTCTTAACATTGAGAGCACTTGAATTCATGAGCTCTGCAAGTAGGGCTCAGTGTAGGGTCATGAGAGAGAAGAAGCAACTAGTGGAGTGAAGACAAGAGAAGACCTGCCTGACGCTGTGTTACAGAAACAGACTTTTCCCAGCAACAGAAGTCTGAGCATAAAGGGAGTATTTACAAACAATGCAAAAAATCAGCTTAAGTCAGTGATATTCACAAGGACAAAGAAGAAAATAACAGGGAATATTTTCTTTTTTCATCTGTCTTGTGCTCTGAAGTTGTTCATGATACAAGTTCTGCCCTAATACTGGGGCAGGTCTATTTTCAAAGATTCCTGTTTCAGTTATCATTGCTTCATAACAAACCACCCCAGCATGTGATAGCTTAAAACCCTTTTATCACATCTCCCAATCTTGTGGATCAGAATTCTGGCAGGACTTGGCCAGGTGATTCATCTGCCCCACAAGATGTGAACAGTGGTCACTTGGTGGGATTCAGCTGGTGGATAAGCTGGACTCAAGGGTCTGAGTGGCATTTGGAGGCTACACGTCTGCGCCTTGGCAGGGTTGGCTTCAAGACTGGGCTCCATTAGGATGGAGGACCAGAGCCTGCACATGGCCTTTCCACTCAAACTTTTTTTTTTTTAACTAAAGATAGGATTTATTAAGGGTCCAGCCATCACCTGGAAGTCAGGGGGCATTGAAGTATATGAGGGGAGTGGGGAAACAGACAATAATGAATAAATAAAACATATATATAGCACATCAGGTGATAAGTACTATGTAGAAAAAATACATGAGGAAAGAGGACTCATGTCTGGGGTTGGGGGTAGTTTATTACCTTAAAATGGGTGGTCATGTGGCTTCACTGAAAAGATGACATCTGAGTAGGCTCCTGAAGGAGGTGAGGGGGTGACCTAGGTGGAAATGTGAGAAGAGGGAACAGAGCCAGAGCTCAGGAAAAGAATTTGACCTCAGGTCTGTCTCACCTAAGCTCATGCTTATAATCTCTCTGCTATGGGACAGTCCCACAACCACAGGGTGGCTCTTACCCCAGTGCTGCTCACATCTGAGCACACAGAATCGTGGGGAGGTCTTGATACAGCTGAGATTCCTGGGCCCACCTCCAGAGATTCTAAGGCACTAGGTCCCCTGGTGGGTCTGAACACTTCCTTTTCTAACAAGCACCCAGATTGCGCTGGGTTAAGGACCACTCTCTAAGGAGCACTATTAAGGAAACTTACCATAGCACAGGGAGATCAGCTCGGTGCTCTGTGACCACCTAGAGAGGTGGGATAGGGAGGGTGGGAGGGAGATGCAAGAGGGAGGAGATATGGGGATATATGTATATGTATAGCTGATTCACTTTGTTATACAGCAGAAACTAACACACCATTGTAAAGCAATTATACTCCAATAAAGATGTTAAAAATAAATAAATAAATAAAAATAAAATAAAATAAAATAAAGAAACTTACTTAGCCAGATGGGGCATAAAGAGCAGGGACAGTCCTGTGGGCTTCTAGGAATGCTTACACGTGCTGCTATTTGACATTAATTCCCAACATCCCACCTCCACCTCACCCAACTCCCTGTAGAAGGGCCAACTATACACACACACACACACACACACACACACACACACACACACGCTGGGTCAAATCCCCAACAAATATAACCTCAGTTATCACTTATGTTCACTGAGAAACCAGGACCCCGAGTCAGAAATCCTGGCCCAGCTCATAGCAGCTGTGCGTCTAGGGCAAGTCACTTAACCTCTCTGGGCCTGTTTCCTTACCTGTAAAATCGCCAGACGGGGCTTAATGATTTCAAAGGTCTCCTTTGGCAATAAAATTCTATAACTCATGTTCATGCTAAGTCTCTAGGGTTAGGAGTCGTTATGAAAAAAGAAAAGTTCCAGATATAATGTCAGGCTACCATGACCCACAGATTGTAGTTTTAAATGTGTGAATAAAATACTCAGGGGTCTTCATTTTTTATAAAGTTTGGTGAGAGAGAGAGGCATTTGTAATTTGCAATTATTCAGCGAAAAGGACTGAATCGCTCCCCTTGCAAAGCATTAGCCCTATTCTGTGAGGTAGGAGAGTGGCCATAGGGAAGAAGCCGAGGAAACGGAATTGGAGAAAGCACACAGATTACAAATGGTGTGTGTCAGAATGTTAACAATGGTGCACTTGCTATCTTCAACCTCTTGCTTGAGGCCAGCACCCCATGATCTGAGGGTTGGATGAGATGGTTTTCCTTTGCTGTTACTGCCTTGTCTTGCAGACTCAGAGGAAAATGGTCTTTCTGTTCTCACTGTGATGGTTCACTGTCTGTTCCCCACCATCAGCCCAGATTTTTAGCTCAGATAAAAGATGTACAGACCAGGTTTGTCCATAAATGGCTGGTGGTGATGGAAGACTCCATGGCCTGGAAGAGGGAATGCTGAACAAGACCAAACTAAACTCATTTCTATCTGAGGTCTGCCTGAGAGAATGTGGCCTCAGCAAGGTTTTCAACAAGTTCTCCATCTGTAAAATGGGTAAAATTCCCATGGTTTACATCCTCCTGGCTACAGGAGTACCAACAACTGAGCAAGCAATCAAAAGACCAAGGTACTACTAATGTTAAGGGTATAAAACACACATGTATCAAAATTGTGATAATGTAAAGCCGGGTACCAAAGGCGGTTAGGACCTGGGTCACCTTTCCTAATATTAATAATTATCAAGGGCATTCATTGCGCACTTACTCTTTTTTTTTTTTTTTTTTTTTTGTGCACTTACTCTTTGCCTGGCACTGTGCAAAGCCCTTTATTTCAGAATCTCTTTGGATCCCTATGATTACCCTATGCAATAGGTCCAGTTATCATTTCCATTTTTCAGATGAGGGCACTGAAGCTCAGAAAAGTTAAATTGCTTTCTCCCTAGGTGGTACAGCCATTAGGTAGACAAGCTGGGATTTGAACGGGGAACTTTTGTCTCCATAGTTTAGGTGGTCAGTACCATGTGACATGGCCCAGTCTCCATGCATGCAGCTGTGTGTTTCCTGTAACAGCAAAGTTGGCTTCATAAATCTGCAAACTGATGCTCCAGTCTCGGAACTGATTGTGGATAAGAAAACTGACATTGCTACACAATCTGGTTTACACTTAAATCCATCTGTTTGGGCTACGACTTCATTTGATTCCTCCGTAATCCTGGCCTTTTGATTCAGTTTCACTCAGGAATGATATAGTGTGCCCTCCCAAAACTCCTGGAATACTGACTCAACACAACACCTTCTATTTTCCCGAGGGACAATTGGGTTGCAGTCTAACTTGTCCCATAAAATTGCTCCTCACCACATCCCTTTCCCTGAAGGAAAGGGGTAGGGTTATTACCCAGGAGTTTCTCGACATTGAAAAGAAGAAAGAGGAAATTACACACTGAGCTTCAAGGCCCTCAAGCCAATCGCTAAGATCACTTCTTCCCAACCTCAGCTTCAAACAGGCCCGGGGAGCTGCGTGCCTGCTGCCTGGAAAAGGACAACCCGATTGTAAATATTATCTGTGCTTCTAAGAACATTCGAATGGTAATACTCAAGCAATTACTTTCCTTTCAAGATCATTAAACACAAATCAGACTTGTATTTTAATAGGGCTGCCAATGTCGTTAATGGTGGGGAGGGTGGCATAAAGGGTAAGTTTTTTCCTCTAATGGCTGAATGTTTACATTATTACCCTTTCTGAGAAGCTTCGCTGGGGGAGGTTGCTCTACGCTTCTGAGACATTTCTTTGTTTTCTAGCTCCCCGGAATTCCACCCTTCTTTTGCCAAGTGCACCTTCAGAGCATTTAGGAGGAATGGCAACTGTGACTCCATGACAGCTCCCTCCATCACCCCCTCCTCAGCTCCTCCTCTCAAACACTGCAGTGTCCCAGGGAAGGAAGTGGACTCTGGAAAGAATGAACAGTGTTGTTTACGCAGGAAGCTCCACTCTCACTATGTGGGCCCCAGGTTCCCCTTTGTCTTCCTCCTGTTTAAGGGAGCAGAGATGCTAAGAAAAGTGCCAGAGGAGCCTGTCAAGGAGGCCTGTACCCACCTCTTTACCCCCAGCTCCCTAGTCTCCTAGGGGCACCTGGAGTGGCATCTCTGAGACCAGAGGGACAAGCTGCTTCCCAGGTAGATGCTGGGCACTGGGGTCTAGGAAGAGTCACCTGGAAGGCACACTTTGCTGGAGGTGCTGACCCCAGGGGGGTGGACCATTCCTTGCCTGGCCCCCTGTGCCACTGCTGGTCCCTTTGCTGGTGGACCCCACAGCATGGCCCATGGTCCCTCCCCTGGTTCCCTGTGAAAGTGACCTGAACGGCTGCCAACATAGTGAGGTCTGAGGTTCACCCCGAGCTGCCCTGTCCCCCCACACATTCCTCCTGTCTGGCAGCTGGAGTCTAAGGGTCCTTTGCCAGGGTCTGAAGTCTTTCACTGCTTCTGGAGAAACTGGACTGCAAATAGAAGTTTTGAATGTTGGGTGGACCAGGGAGGGCTGTATGGGCTGTGCTTTCCTTTTAACATGTGGTTTAGTTTTCTCCCCTTTTAAAAAAACTTTACTGAGGAATGATTAACAGATATAACTGTATACATTTAAAGTGTACAATATAATGATCTGATATACAGTGCATGACTTGTGGTTTTGTTTTGAACTGTATTTCTAGAGTATAGACAATAGGGTAGGCTTAGGTTATGCATCTCTAGAGAGCAAAGTAGTCAGGGGCACAGGCTTTGGGATCAGATTGACCCAGTTTTTATTGTCTCAGTTGTTTCTAACTGTGTGACCACAGGCAGTCTCTTTAAACCCCCTAAGCCTTGATTTCTTCATCTGTAAAATGGAGGCTTGAGGGGTTGGTGCTCCAGAGGCTAATCATACTTATTTCACAAGGTCGTTATAAGGACTGGATGTGTGGAAAGTCCTTTGCATAGGCTGCTTCATGTAAGTGTTTAATGACCATTTTTCTGTTCTGGAATCAGCTGCCTTTGCCAGCTACAGATACTTCAAACACCAAATGTAAAGACATGACCCAGTGGTACAGTTATTTCTAAGGATGATGTGACTGTCACAGTCATTCTTAATATCAGCTTTTGATGGACGAGAGGACTGAGAAACAAACCCTGCTGAGTTCACAGTTCTTTTTTTTTTAAAATTAATTTATTTATTTGTTTTTATTTTTGGTGCACGGGCTTTCTCTAGTTGCAGCGAGTGGTGCGTGGGCTTCTCATTGTTGTGGCTTCTCTTGTTGCAGAGCACGGGCTCTAGAGCGCAGGCGCAGTAGTTGTGGCACGCGGGCTTAGTTGCTCCGCGGCATGTGGGAATCTTCCCGGGCCAGGGATTGAACCCATGTCCCCTGCATTGGCAGGCGGATTCCCACCCACTGCACCACCAGGGAAGCCCCCGAGTTCACAGTTCTGCAGAGAACCTGTTGCATCTCCATTTGTTCCAGGTACGTACAAGAGCGTGAGGAAGAAAATCCTCAGCACCTGTTCTTCTAAGGGACAAATAGTCATTTCATTTTTTTGTTTTATGCTTGTAGGCCCTTTCCAGGTAATTCTATAAGAATTGTCATATCTATCTATTCAGTACACTATTCTAGAAATGGAGCTCAGAATATGCCTTATATTCATTTGTCAAGAAACAAAATGGCAGCCAAAATGGCTTTCCAATGGGCACAGAGTGATAGGAAGTTTGGCATTTGGAGGGAGAGCTATGTTGACCAGGGTCCCTATGTTGACCAAAGGTCCATGGTTCCAGAGCCATCTTCTCTGCTCGGATCAACTAATAACAGATGACATGGCCATGCTCATTGATTTCATCAATGTATCCCCTAGTTTCTCCCACTGTGGACTGGTCTGTTTACCTGTCTAAGGTCATCCTTTTGGACAAAGACAAGATCAAACTCTGGTGTCAGTCCCTTCAGTGCCCAGCCTACTGGTTTATTCAAAGAGTGAGAGTTCTGGGAATTGGAATCTCAATATTCTGCCCTAAATGACCTCCATTTGTGACCCTGGAGAACAGAAGCACCTGAAAAGTGTCATTTTGAAGAATATTCATTTGAAGTTTTGACTTGAACTTTCCTCACTAATAAGGTTAATAATGAAATGATACTCCCTACAACAGCCATTGATACTAAGCCCCTGTAGAGATAAAAGTAGATCAGTGGTAAGAGCTTTTAATGCATTCTTATTTTAAGCTCATAGAATGGGTGACTGCTTCATGCCCAGAGCTTAATTATGTGAGGGGTTGGTGGCTGTAGCTCTTATCTTTTGTGTGCATTCACTAGTTTTCATGGTCTGAAGGAGGCAGGCCTGCCATAACCAAGCCAAGGCTGGCTGACTTCCGTCAGGGAGCTGGTAGAGAGAATTATTTTAAAAGTTTAATAACATCCTTCCCCTATAAAATATCTGTTAATTATAGAAACTTTAGAATCTCACTTACAAATAAGTAGAAAGAAGAGAAGAACACCATCCATAGTCTCACCACTGAAACATAACCAATGTTAGCATTTGGAGATACTTCTTTTCATATTTTTTCTATTCATGACTTTTTTTTTAACACAGTGTGATCGTACAATATATACAGTTTTTCCTGCTCTTTTCCAGTTAACATTATGCTGTAAGCATGTCATTGAAAACTTTTAATAAATGCAATTTTAATAACTATAATATTTTGTTGTAAAATTTATCTGATTACGTCCATATATTGGAGACTTAGGTTGGTCCTGATTTTCTGAAATTATAAAGAATTCTGTGATAAATCTATGAGTATAAAACATTTTAATTAAGATTATTTCCTTAGGTTAGAGTCCTAGAATTGGAATTACTGGGTCAGAAGATAAACATTTTATAGCTCTTAATCCATAGTGCAAAGTAGAAATTATTATGTTGGTAAAGCGGATGGACTTTTTGGCTACTCTATGTTTCTAAGGCTTTTCTTTTCCCTATATTTGATGGGCCTATCCAGGCACTATGAGATTGAGGCTGGCTAGATGTTTTTTCAATATCAAACATTTGAGATAGTGTGTGAAATATTCTCACTCTTCAAAGGGTGGTATTTGTAAATAATATTAGAACCCTAAATCAAACATGCTTAAGCAAAAAAGACCATTTATTGGCTCATCTAATTAAAATTAAAATTAATAACCTAATTTCCCACACCAGGATCTTTGCTCTTATCCATTCATGTGTTGAGATCTCTCTAAAATAGAGGGTAGTCATTTGTACTTTTACTTGAATAATAGTCATTTATAATTTTACTTGAATATTCCAACAAATATTAGTCAGAAACATCTCCTTAGAGCAATATATCATAGAACCTTGTGTCCAAAAGCTGTATGGAAATTAGTGAATGAGTGTTCATTTATTCAACAAATATTCATTGAGCCACGTGCCAGGCACTGTTCTGAGAGTATTCCAGAGCCCAGCAAAGATACTGATGAGATCAATACATCATTCAAGATGCAATGCCTCCACATTTGAGGAAGAGTCAGCAAAGCAAAGAGGACAAAACATTGTAGATGTGGAGCCAGTAGTCTTGAGTTAGAAACCCTTCACTGACACACCAGCTGTGTGCCCCTGGGCTGGTCAGATCACCTCCCTGACTTTCTTTTGCTGATCTTGTAATCTGAGAGGCAGAGTCAGGGAAGGTAAAGAGGAGGCCACAATGAGAGGAGGTTAGGAGCTCAGACAATGAAGTCTCTGAGGTGACCATTCAATTCCCAGTTCCCTACTTCAGAGCTGTGTGACCTGGGTGAGTTCCTTATCTCTGGTCTCAGTGTTCCCATCCGTAAAATGGGGTTTATAAGAGGTCCACCTCACAGGATTGTTGTAAGAGACACCAGAGATACCGCACTTAGAGCACTTAGGCTAGTGCCTGGCGTGTAACGAGCCCTTGTTAAATGTGATCGGATACTTCTCCCATTCTGGCTACTAAAACAAATATTGCTGTTGCTGTTACCTTGGTAGACAACTTTAATTATTTCAGTCGGTGCTGAATTCATTCACTCATTTAGCATATGTTTAGTGAGGCCTACTCTGCACCAGGCACAGCCCAGTGATGGGGAGAGAGCTGTTAACAAAACAGAAGAGTTCCTGCCAATGGGAGGCTTAAATCCTAGTGGAGAGAGAGAGATAATAAATTGGTAAGCAATCAAACAAATACATAAGTAATATATGTTCAGAGGTTGACATGTGCTCTGCAGCAAATAAAATGGAAAGATGTAACAAAGAGGCTGAAGGTAGGGAAGTCTTCAGATCATAGGCATCTTGCCCATGATGTGAATGATGAGAAGACAGCAGTTATGTCTAAGGCCTGAAGGAGGGCTCTGGCTGATGCCTAAATCTCATGTATTCTAATTTCATTTGCAACCAATAGTAAGCAAATATCCCTTTTGATAATGGGGATCGGGGTTCAAGAAAGAGGGCTCAGGTCAAATTCCAGTTGGCCTGTAATACATTCAGAGAGGCATCTGATGTTACTACTTCTGTCTCTCTGTCTCTCTCGGTCTCTCTGTCTCTTTCTCATACACACACGCACGCGCACACACACACACACACACACACACACTTCTTCTGAGATTTTAGGATTCATTTTTAAAGCTACTCTAGGTCTTAGATTAGGGAGCAACCCAGGCTAACCTGAGCAGAGTCTGCAGCTTTACTTGGGTTTAGAATCTAGCACCAAACTATCCTCTGGATATCCCTTTCTTAGATCATCTTCTTTGGCCTAAAGCACAGAGCTCCTGTTGGTGGCTGTTCCTGTGTCCTGCCACATCCCGGACACTGGAAGTTCTTCTCCTGGCATACGAGGCCCCCTCCCAGCCTCATCACTCTGCACTTGCTCATGGTATCCTAATTCCAAATGACTTGCCCTTCCTCGGCCATTCCCTGCTCCCTCTCCTCTTTGGGCCTTTCCACTTTTGTTTCTCTGGAACTCCCTCTTTCCTATCTGGGGTCCCATCTTTTCCTGCTGGACAACTTCTTACTCTCCCTGCAAGACTCAGAGCAGGTAGCCGTTGAGAGGATCCGCCTCCTGGATCCTCTTCGTCTCCCACCAAACTGGGTTCAGAACCTCTTCTATCTGCCCCCATGATCTTGCTGGATGAAAACTATTAATTTATTACATGCCATTCTCCCTCAGGAGACAATGAGCTCCTAGAGGGCAGGTCCTTATGCTGTTTATACCTGTGTCCATGTGACATCCCTTGACACTGTCCCACAGAACTTTCCACAATGATGAAAATGTTCTATGTCTGCACAGTCCAACACAGTAGCCAAAGTGGCTTCTGAGCACTTGAAATGTGGCCACATTCACTGAGGAGGTGAATTTTAAATTTTATTTAATTTTAATGAAATTGAAATAGCCACCTGTGGCTGGTGGACAGTGTAGATTAGCACCCTATGTAGCACGTGTTAGGTGTTAATAAATGTCTCTTGAAGGAGCATATAGTTGCAGAACTTTCTATTTTTTATATGATGGTAAGTTTTTTTTTTTGTTTTTTTTTTAAACTTTGGGTTTATTTATTTAATTTATCTATTCATTTATGGCTGTGTTGGGTCTTCGTTTCTGTGCGAGGGCTTTCTCTAGTTGCGGCAAGTGGGGGCCACTCTTCATCGCGGTGCGCGGGCCTCTCACTATCGCGGCCTCTCTTGTTGCGGAGCACAGGCTCCAGACGCGCAGGCTCAGTAACTGTGGCTCACGGGCCCGGTTGCTCCGCGGCATGTGGGATCCTCCCAGACCAGGGCTCGAACCCGTGTCCCCTGCATTGGCAGGCAGATTCTCAACCACTGTGCCACCAGGGAAGCCCTGATGGTAAGTTTTTGAGAGATCTATTAGTGCCTTTTATTTTTAGTAAATTTGATCCCTCTAACCCATTAATAATACTCTCCTCCCAATTCATTCACTGGACCCAAACATCAAATTTATTAATTGATTCATTATCCTATTGTGGCTAAGCTTATAGACTCTGGGGTCAAACAAAACCCAAGTTTCATCTATGTTCACCACTTACTAGCACCACTAACTATGTACCCACATCTCAAGTATTTAACTTCTCCAGGATTCAGGTTCCTTATGTGCAAAATGGAAATACTAATAATGCCCAGGTCAAGACTATTTGTGAGGATTATATAAGATAATGCACATAGAATATTTAGCACATTGCTGGGCATATAGCACTCAGTAAGCATTAAGGCATACATATTGATTTTTCATTTATGCAAATCACATTTATTGAGCACCTACTATGTTCCAGATGCTATGCTAAGGGATGGTGATAAAAAGTTTTCAAGCCAGTGAGAATTAAAAAA
This sequence comes from Balaenoptera ricei, assembly GCF_028023285.1. Lineage (NCBI taxonomy): Eukaryota > Metazoa > Chordata > Mammalia > Artiodactyla > Balaenopteridae > Balaenoptera > Balaenoptera ricei. The sequence goes on from NC_082646.1 coordinate 86,918,909, forward strand.
TTACTATAGGAAAAATTGTGGTTTGGAAAGGACAGGTTATCACAATATGTGCATCAACACCTCATGTTTTAAACCAAAAAATCATATTGAAGTATTTTCTTTTCAAAGGGATAAATTTATCCCAAGTCATTTTTTTTAAACATAGAAGCTCAGAATTTGCACCCACACCACTAAGCCCTTAATATGTGTTTGTTAATTTATGCTTAATCTAGATCAACATTCTTTTTCATTAGCAAGTAAAAATTTGTGTACGGCGTTAAGCTTTTATATTGTGAAATCCAGCTCAGAAAGAAAGATTTTTCTGCTCCTTGGAGGACTGAGTTTTCTGACTTTGATTTATCATTTATGCATCTCATCCATTATTGATACGTTACAGCTTTTACATAAGGTGCCGACCTTTTGAAATAAAAATAAAACTGCATCGTCCTGTTCTCTTTCTTGTTGATACTGTTTTTAGGGTACAAGTGATTCTTGTGTTCTGCAGAATTCGCTTTGAAGCTTCCTTTCTTTGAAAACAAACGGCAGGAAGGCCCCCAACAACCCAGTCTTTCCTGTTTCGCGGAAAAGCTGCATGCATGTGTCTAATTTTAAATTCTGAAGTGCAAATGTCATGTAATGAAAGTATCAGCAGTTACTTAAATGTGGTTAAATATGGAAACTCAGCATAAAGTCGATGTTTATTTGCAGCCAGTGACAGTGATAAGGGCAGGAGCCCTCCTGGTAAGTGGCTTTCAGCCACTGTTAATCGGCTGATGAATGGATTGGTGAGAGGCTGGTCACAAGGAAGCGTCTCATCCCCTGTAATGGAACGCGTTCATCTGTCTAGTGGCTGGTGAGAGCCAGAGACCACGTGTGCTGATGAGTCCATTATTCTGCCCAGAGCAGCCTCTGCGGCTGGCAAAAGGAGGCAAATATCAGGAGACTTTGACCTGAATCAGAGTGGAGACTCACAGAATGTCACAACTGGACGAGATCCTGGCGATCATCTCATCCAACCTCTGTTTTTTTAGATGAGGAAAACCTCCATGTGAAAAAAATATACCAGCATTTATTAATCAATGCACATGTAATGCACTCCCTGCTTAAAATCTGCAGCTGGCTGCCCTTCAGGCAATTCCTTAATCAGACATCAAGGCCATTTATGAACTGGGTTCTGCCTCTCTCTCTCTCTCTCTGTCTCTCATCTCATCACATAAGCCATACGGAGCTTCTTGCTTGAGCAACTCCTGTTCAAGCTTTAGCTGTCTACTTGGATGTCTCCTCCAGGAAGCTTTCCCTGACTCCCCAAGACTGGGCTGAGTACACTGTCACCTCTGTTCTTTTTCCTCTCCTAGCAGCTGCCTCTCTACCATATCTGTCTATTTACCATCTGTTCCTCTTACTTGACCAGGAGTTCCTTGAGACATTGTCTCATCCACCACTGTATGTGCAAGGTGTCCGGCACATAGTAGGTGCCCATTAAATATCTGTTAACCAAATGGGATGGCTCATATTATATGCCAAGCACTGCAGTAGATACCCGGAATGCAAAACGGAGTAAGACATGCTCTCTGCTCTGGAAGAAATCAGGTTAATTCATTCAGTTCATTCATGACTTTTCTTACTTAGGATATTTTGTCAGTTTACCAAGTTTGAAAAAGTCACATTTCTCAGTTTTGGAAAAAGTTTAGAGGGACACTTGAAATTCCCAGTTTTTCAAACAAACATTGCTAAAGAATACGACCACCGTTAGAAATCAGATGAAAGGAGGGAATTCCCTGGCAGTCCAGTGGTAAGGACTCTGCACTTTCACTCCTGTGGCCCCGTGTTCAATCCCTGGTTGGGGAACTAAGATCCTGCAAGCTGCGTGGCATGGCTAAAAAAGAAAAGAAAAGAAAAGAAAAGAAAGAAATCAGATGAAAGGAACCTCAAATAATTGGATCCCAATTAAGCAGCCCCCTGACAAGTGACAAGAAAGAAACAAGCTCATATTTGTTGTTCAGAAGAACCACTGCCAGGGTAATCCCAGGGCTAGTAATTATTCTCTCTTATACCTGCTCAGGTAACACGCAAGAATGAGAAGTAAGAGAATTGTAGAATGTTAGGACTTGAAGAGGCTTTGCAATCACCCAGCCCAACCCCCTTCTCTTACAGAGGAGAAGATGGCAGACCTAAGAGAAGTGATTGGTCAAGGTCAAGTAGCAAGTTCGTGGCTAACCTGGGCCTTGGAGCGCCACTGGGCTGTGTTCCTTCTCTGATGAGTTACCATTCAGAACCATGTCCCCAAATCTCCTGACCCCAGCTACCCATCTTCAGACACACATCTGGTTATGGCTGTGGACTTCCCTTCTGCCTAGAAACTGTACCCTAATTTGTATTTGGAAGCCTACCCTTAACACTCATGGGGAAGCTCACCCCACTCCAGCTTCGGGGATACACCTGACTTAAGCCAATCAGCACGTTCCGCCCAGCACCCTGGTTTTCAGTCTCAGTTGAAAGTCAGAGGAATTCCTCACTGATTCAGACTTAACAAAGATGGTCTTTACAGCTGAGCTCTGTCTAGTTAGGCAGAGCTCAGGATAAAAAGCCTCCCAACTGCCTAAATTATCAGGGATTTCTGATATTGGGGAGGGGGTGGGATCTATGAACAGAGGCCTCTTGGAATATAGGAATGACTTATAAATGTCGACAAGGGCCCTCGGCAACTGCTGAAAGATCATTTCCATCAGAAATACCAACGTCAAGTAGAGACTCTCCTTATTCTAAACATCAGCACCAAGACCCTCACTTCCTCTCGCTCATGGTCCAGGGAAGTCCATTTACTGCCATGTTTCAGCCAGCACGGTGCCTTGTTTGATTTCTGTTTGCAAGTAATCTGCAGTTCCCAACCCTCCAATCAATCAATTATTTAATTCAACAATTAATTTATGAATTAATCCAGGCAATTTATCAGTTCATCGTGCCCGGAGCTATGTAAAGATGTCAACAGCTGCTGCTGACCCTCCAGTGGCTATTTGGATGTGGACACTACCACCAAACATTTTTCTCAAGCAATTTATTTTAGTTCAGGAAAACTTTTATTGAGTACCTACTGTATACCAGGCCCCCATGAGGGGGTCATAAGTGAGTAAGATATACTCCTAATCTTGAGGGTTTCACATTGTCTAGGTGGGGAGCCAGACAGGTAAAAAGAGATACTGACCTCTTGTGACCTTCCTGAAGCCAGGATTCTGGTGTCAAACCCAATGAAGCATCTTCACTGTCCAGGATGGCTCTGGCTTCAGCTCAGGCTGCATTTATTTAATTTTCAAGTGTGCAAGGAATTTGAAAACATTTTTTGGAAAAAGAGAAGTCCCTCTTGATGTTAAGTGCTGAGGACCATTGCTGTTATTTCTTGCTAATGACAGGCAATTCTAGGCACACAGTGTGCATTTTTAAAAACAAGACTAAATAATAGATTGGGGCTCTTTTCAGTAAAGCTACACTGCAGAGATGCTAATGAAAGAGACTCCTCCTGGCCAACCTGGGAAGTGGAAGATGCAGGACTTAGTAGGAGACAAGGTGCCACAAATAAGAAACATCCCACCTCCAAACAAAAATCCCACTAACAACGAGGGCTCTCGGGGAGATCTGCCAAGTGGTTGGTATCATTATAATCAGGAAAAGCATGTTTAAAAGTTCCTAGTGACTCTAGGCCACTAGAAGGTACAAACTTCCAGTTATAAGATAAATAAGTTCTGGGATGTAATGTACAGCCTGGTGATTATAGTTAATAATACTGTTTTGTATATTTGAAAATTGCTAAGAGAGTCGTTCTCAAATGCTCTCATCACAGAAAAAAATTTGTAACTATGTATGGTGATGTACGTAAACGAGACTTATTGTAGTAATCATTTCATAATATATATATATATAATATACATATATTGAATTATTATGTTGCACACCTGATAATAATATAAAGTCATATATCAATTATATCTCATTAAATTGTTTTAAAAAGAAGTTTGTAGTGACTGTTAGACTGACCACTTTTTAAAAAGCTACCATCTATTGAAAGCCCACTGTGTGTTAGGTACTTTCTATGTCAGTTACTTCATTTAATGCTCATTAACTGTCCTGTGAAGTAGGTATGACTGTCTACTTCACAGCTTGGAGAAGTTAAGTTACGAATCGAGCTCAAAGGCTTGCAGTGAAGAAGTGTGAGGCTCTAATAGGACTGGCCCACTGATACTGTGTCACAAGTGGAAACAAGGTCAACTCCCAACCCCCAGGGTAAGTGTCATAGGAACATTATGTGTTCATGGATTTTTTTTTTTAATTGTCAAACATATCATGTGTAAAAATGTATATTACATATGTGGTTTAAAGAGTAATGATAAAACAAACTCTCATATATTTACCACCAAGCTTATGAAGCAGAATGTTGTTATCATTTTGTTCGAGGTCTCTTGCCCCTTTTCCTTTATATGTATATGTTATTTACTTTTGCCTGCTTTTGTATGATGGAATGATGCTTTTACATTTTCTCCTGTGACTTAATTCTTTAGCATTATGTTTTAGCAATTCATCCAAATTGATTTGTGTAGCTGTGGTTTATTCAATTTTACTGCTACATGGCTTTCCAATGTATGAATATGTCACAATTTATTTATCCATACTATTGCTGATGGGAATTTGGATTGTTTCTAGCTCTGCTAACTGCACTGTTATGAACAACCTTGTGTATATCTGTTGGTGCATATGTGTAAGAGCTTTTCTAGGGCAAATACCTCCAGTGGAATTGCCAAGTTCCAGTGTGTGAGCCCAGCTTGATAATTCCAAAGTGTTTACCAAAGAGGCTGGACCAATTTTAATTCCTATAGTCAGTGGATGAAATTTTTCATTGTTCTCCTACCTCTCCATCTTGATATTGACCAACTTATAAAATTTTGCCATTCTGGTGAGTGAAAAATAGTATTTTATTGTAATGTTAATTTACATCGGCTGTACTAATAAGTTTAGGCATTTAAAAATATATTAATGGACCATTTGTACTTCCTTTTCTATGAAATGTCTGTTCAACTCTTTTGCCTATTTTTCTTTTGGGGTTTCTCTTTTCCATATTGATTTGTAAGAGTGCTTTATGTTTTCTGGATACTAAGTTTTTTTGTCAGTTATATGTGGTATAAATATATTTTTAGTTTCAAGCTTTCTTTTTTCTCTTCAGGGAATTTTTTTTTTTGATGGACAGAAGTTCTTATTTTAAAACTTTTTATTTTTAAATATTTTCAAACTTAGAGAAAGATTATAAAATTAGTACAAAGAATTTCTTTCCACCAGATTTTCCAAATGTTAACATTTTACCACATTTGCTTGATCATTCCATTTATCTGTGTTATATTTTTTCTTGCTATGGTAAACAGTATCTTTAAAAATTACATATTCCAACTTATTGTTGGTGTTTAGAGATGCAGTTGACTTTTAAAATTGTTTTTGCATCCAGAAACCTTGCTGAACTCTCAAATTCTAAAATTTTGGTAGATTGGCATGCTTTTCAGGTAAATAATTAAATAATCTGCAAACTGTGACAGTTTTTGCTATATTTCCAGTCTGTATCATGCTGTACTTTTCAGACCAATACCTTCAGTCCCAAGCTGAATAGGCATGTTGATAATGACCACCCTTGTCTTGTTCCTCATCTTAAATGGAATGTTTTCAGCATTTCGCCATTAAGAATTACATTGGGGGTATTTTTTCTTCTCTTTTTTTGAGGATATCTATTATCAGGCTATGAAAGTTCCCTTTCATTCCATTTGAGAAAAACTTTGTTTAAAAAAATCCTGAATAAATATTAATTTTTATTGAATGCTTTTTCTTGTATCTACTGAAATGATCGTATATGGTTTTTCTCCTTTCATCTGTTAATGGGGTAGATTTCATCAATCAGCTGTCTAATGTTGCATCCCTGGGATAAACCCAACTTGGCCATATGCATTATCTTTATTAATTCATGGTAGGATTCAATTTATCAGTATTTTGTTTAAGGCTTTTGTTATTTTCCTTTTTCTTCTGTCTTTTTACAGTTTGGATATGCAGGTAATTGTTTTAGCTGTCTTTTTCTGCATAAAGATCTGTTCCGATTATCCATTGCTATATAACAAACTATGCCAAACTTAGTGGTGTAAAACAGCACAATTATTTATGATTGTCTCTCATGGCTCTGGGGGTCGACCGATCTCTACTAGGTGATTCTCACTTGGAACCTCCCATGTGTTTGCAGTCAGATGGTGGCTGGGACTGGAATCATCAAAGCTTTCTCACTGTATGTCTGCTGCTTGAGCTGGGAAGACTCAAACTGCTGGAGGGGGCGGGAAACTTGGTTCCTAGGCATCTCTTTTTATCTCCATGTGATCTCTCCTTGTGGTTCCTCCAGCATAGCAGCTTCTGGGGAGTTGGACTTCTATCAGAGGCTTCCAGAGAGAGTGTGCCAAGAGAAACTGTTCAAAGCTGACCAATACCCTCAGCTTTTTCTAACCTAACCTTGGAAGTTTTATGGCGTCTCTTCTGCCACATCCTTTGTGTTGAAGTCAAAGCAGGCTCCAAGTGAGGGAGTGTAGACTTTGCCTTTTGATGGGAGTAGTGTCAAAGATCTTGTGACATGATTCAAAACCATCAGAGTTAGACTAGCCCTATAAAATTATTTAAGGAGTGTTTCCTCTATTTTTTATCCTCCAGAGTATTTGTATCAGATTAGAATTAATATATTACTGACAATTTTGGTAATACTAACCTGTAACAGCATCTGGACAGTGCATTTTCTTTGTAGGAATATTTTTGACTACACGTTAATTTTTTAAGGTAGTTATAGAACTCTCTATTTTTTCATTGCTTTTTGAGTCAGTTTTAATATTTTTGTAGGAATTTGCCCATTTCATCCAATTTTCAAATTTTACAAATTGGAATTGTATAGTAGGCAAAATAATGCCATCTCCCCCCCTGCCCCCCACTAAACATGCCCACACTCCAATCCCTGGAACCCTTGGCTATATGTTATCTTAAAAGGCAAAAAGGTCTTTGCAGATGTGATTAAGTGTACAGACCTTGAGATGGGAAAATTATCTTGGGTATCCCGGTGGGCCCATTGAATAACACGAGTCCTTAAAAGCAGAGAACCATTCCCAGCTGTGGTTAGAGAGAGGGAGATGCAACTATGAAAGAAAAGTCAGAGAGATGTGACATGAGAAGGAGTTGATCCACCAGCCTGGCTTTGAAGATGGGAGAAGGAAGTCATGAGCAAAGAACGTGGATGGCCTCCAGAAGTGAGGAATGGCCCTCAGCTGATGGCCAGCAACAGCAAGGAAATTTTCCTCCCCTAGAGCCTCCAGAAAGGCACGCAGCCCTGTGGACACCTTGAGTTTAGCCCAGTGAACCCTTTATCAGCCTTCTGGCCTACAAAACTGTAAGATCATACATTTGTGTTGCTTAAGCCACTAAATGTGTGGTAATTTGTTATGGCATCAATAGAAAACTAAACCAAATTGTTCACATCTTATTATTATTTGCTTAATTTCTGTAAAATGTATGGTTTTGTCCCCCTTTAATGACTAATATTGTTTATTTGGTCTCTTTCTCTCTCTCTCATTAATCTTGCTGGAGATTTGTCTGTTTTTTCAGGTTGTTTTCAAAGCCCCAACTTTTGCTTTAATTATTTCCATATCAGTGTTTGCTTTAAACTCATTAATTTGTGGCTTTATCTTTATGATTTTCTCCCTTTTATTTTCTTCGGTTTATTTTTCTAACTGCTTAAGTTGGAAGTTTGACTTCTTTATTCTTAGATGTTCTTACCTAATGTAAGCATTTAGGGCCATAAATGTCCCTGTTAACTACAACTTTAACTGAATCTAGGTTTTTATACATGGTATTTTCATTATGTTACGTTTTAACTACTGTCTAAAATCCATTATTATTTCTTCTTAGACCCATGAGTCATCTTTAGAATTGTGGTTTTAAATTCATAGACTAATGGGATTATTCTAGTTACCTTTTTGTTGTTCATTTCTAACTTCTAACTAACTGACAACTACTCAACTCTGTCATTGTCACATAAAAGCAGTCCTAGTCATTCATAAATAAACGGGCAGGGCTGGGTTCCAAAAACACATGAAAGCCTGGGTTTGGCCTATGGGCTGCAGTTCACTAACCCCTGCTTGAAGGACTCTCTCCCCTCATGGCCTTTTTCTCAGGGTCCCCAGGACTCCCATGCATGATGGCTGAGGGTTCCAAGAGAGCAAAAGTGGGAATGCAAGTCTCTCAGTACTTAAGCCTGGAACTCACAGAACTTCACTCCCGCTATGGTCTATTGGACAAAGCAAGCCACAAGACCAACCTAGATGCAAGGAGTGAGGAAATAGACTCCACCTCTGAGGGGAGGTGCTGCAAAAACATTTTGTGGCAATATTTAATCTCTACCAGTATCTAGACTGCCTTACTGACAGAAACGGAAGTTCAGGGATTGTATATATTTTCAAATAAATAGACTATTTTATAAGAAGTTTTAGGCTTACAGAAAATCTAACAGATAGTACAGAATTTCCATGCCTTTTTAAAAATATTTATTTATTCCATGCCTCTTTCTCCCATAGTTTTCTCTATTATTAACCTCTTGCTTAGTCTGGTGAATTTGTTACAACTGATAAACCAATATAGATACATTATTATAAACTGAAGCCTGAAGTTTCCATTAGGATTCACTCGTTGTGTTATGCAGTTCTATGGGTTTTGACAAATGCATAATATCATAATCCACCGGTATAGTAGCATGCAGGATAGTTTCACTGCCTGAAAAATCTCCTGTGTTCCTCCTATTCATCCTTCCCTCTCTCTGAGCTCCTAGGAACCACTGATCTTTTTCCTGTCTCTATAGTTTTACCTTTTCCAGAAAGTTATATACAGTCGATCTTTGAACAACAGGGTTTGAGGTGAGTGGGTCCACTTTTACACGGACTTTTTCCAATAGTAAGCACTATAGAACTACATGATCCATGGATGCATAACCATGGATATGGAGGGCTGACTATAGTTATAAGTGGATTTTCCACTGCGAGGGGGTTGGCTCCCCTAACCCTTGCATTGTTCAAGGGTCAACTGTAGTTGGAATCATATAGGACGTAGCTCTTTCAAATTGACTTCTTTCACTTTACAATACACATTTAAGTTTCCTCCATGTCTTTTTGTGGCTTAATAGTTCATTTATTTCTATGCTGAATAGTATTCCATTGTACCTCAATTTGTTTATCCATTCACCTATTGAAGGGCATTTTGGTTGCTTCCAATGTGGGGACAATTATGAATAAACTTACTATTTAACATTTGTGTGTGGCATTTTTTTGTGGATTTAAGTTTTCACCTCATGTAGGTAAATACCAAGGAGCACAATTGCTGGATCACATGGTAAAACTATGTTTTCCTTTAGCTTTGTAAGAAACTGACAAAGTGTCTTTCAAACCGGCTGTATTATTTGATATCATTCTCCCTTGGGTCCCACCAGCAATGAGTGAGAGTTCCTGTTGCTCCACATCTTCACCAGCATTTGGTGTTGTCAGGTTTTGTTTTGTTTTGTTTTGTTTTTTAATTTTAGCCACTCTAACAGGTGTTTCGTGGTAGCTCCACCATCGTGGTCAACTCCTGCCATTGTTGTTTTAAGCTGAAATTCCCTAATAATATACAATGCTCAGCATTTTTTCATATGCCTATTTGTCATTTGTATATCTTCTTTGGCGAGGTGTTTGTTCAGATCTTTTGCACATTTTTAAATTGAGTTGTCATCTTATTGTTGAGTTTTAAGAGTTCTTTTTATATTTTGGAAAGAAGTCAGTTTATCAGATATTTTCTAAATATTTTCTCCCAGTCTATGGCTTGTCTTTTCACTCTCTTAAGGGATCACATATTTTAAAATATATAATAGTAAGATTTTCTCTTATATATTTCTATGTTTGTGACACCCCTCTATTATGCCAGAGCCATTTATTTGCCTTGGAGAAGATTGGCTTTGTTCAGCACGATTGCAAAGGGAAGAGTCAATTTCTAGTTTTGACTTTCAAAATGAGAATTTTGAGTCCCCAACAAGGCCATGATTTTGCAGCCAGATTTTACGTAGAGAGAAATATTTTGTTTTGTTTTATCTGTCTGTATTTTTTAAATTGAGGTAACATTGGTTTATAATATTATATAAGTTTCATGTGTACGATATTATATTTCAAATTCTGTATGTGCTATAGCATGCTTACCACCAAAAGTTTACTTTCCATCCATCACCACAGTGACACTAATCTGTTCTCTGTATCTACGTGTTTGTCTTCGTTTGGTTGGGTTTGTTCATTTATCTTTTATTATTTTATTTTTTATATTCCACATATGAGTGAAATCAGATGGTATATGTCTGAGAAAGAAATGATTTCTAAAGTCCATAAGCCCCCTTGACTATATCTCAAGTCAGGTGAATGTGAATGACAAGACATGACATCAGCCATGAGTGGAAATCAGGATATGATGTAAAGGAGGATCCTGACACATAGGAAAGAGGAAAAAAACCTACACTTCTATTCCAGTGTATTTAGGGAAAGAGATGGGTGGGAAGAGATGGTCCCTTTGTTCACTGTTTTTCCTGACCTCCATACTACCCCAGTCTGCCTGATGAACCTCTTTTCTCCCCTCTATGAGATCCCCCCCAACTCCCCAGGTAACATGGCCCACTCTCTCCACTATGCCCCCACTGTTCTGTGTACACACTCGTATTGTGGTGCCTGCAAACGCTATTGCAGTCAGTCATATCCAATCTGCTTCCCCAAATTGTGAGCTCCTTGAGACCAGGAACTACTGATAATTTATCTCTATATGCATGTGCTTGGCACCATGCCTGGATCCTTACAGACCTCTTGCTCAATGCAGATCACAGATTAAATGCATAAAGAAATGTGTGCTCAGGTCTGCCAGGGCAGGCAGGCAGGTGAAAAGTTTAACAAGGGAAGAAACATTTGAGCTGTACTTTAAAGCTGATTTGGTGTTAGCCCACCAGCAAAGTGGGAGGAAAAGCATTAGGAACAGCGTGGGTGAAGGCACAGAGATACGAAGCAGCACAGGGTACTTGAAGGGCTTCAGGTTAGTGTCTCCAGAGCTGCTATGAACTGAATGTTTGTGTCCTCCCAAAATTCATATATTGAAGTCCTAATAGGCAATGTGATCGTATTTGGAGAGGGGTCTTTGGGAGATAATTAGGGTTAGATTAGGTCATGCAAACGGGGCCCTCACGATGGAATTAATGCCTTTATAAATAGAGGAAGAGACACGAGAGCTCGCTCTCTCCATGTGCACGCACCAAGTAAAGGCCATGTGAGCACACAGCCAGAAGACAGCTGTCTACAAGCTAGGAGGCAGGCTCTCACCAGGAACCAAATCTACTGGCACCTTGATCTTGGCCTTCTCAGCCTCCAGAACTGTGAGAAATAAATGTCTGTTGTTTAAGCCACTCGATCTATGGTATTTTGCTATAGCAGCCCAAGCCAACTAAGATAACCACCTAGCAGAGTGCGTGGCTCACAGTGGGTGCTCAATAAATGTTTGTGGATGAATGAATGAATCAATGAATGAATGGATACATGGATATCATTTACTTCCTCACTGTAGGGGCATTTCTGTTTATAGAGCCAAACCTATTGTTTGTGTTTTAAAATGTAGATTTTATTATTATTCAGGTATGGTGAAACCAAGAGATCAGAAGATGATAGCCATTGAAAAGACAGTTCATTATACTTGTAGACCCCAAGAGAAGAGGACACACCATGCCATGGGGGGGGGCACACAGAGAAACACCAGGATCGGTCAGAAGACAGAAAGACTGAGGGGAAATGTGGGCAAGAGTCTTTATAGAAGTTTCCACAGGAAGAACAAGCAAAGCAGACTAAACAAGGTTAGGATTGGCTAGTTTGGATAATTTTGCACATTCTGGGGCTTGCAAAAAGAAAAAAAAATTTAGAGACTATCCCTAGTGTCTGGTGCGTGAGTCTGGGGCGATTAGGAGAATAATGGTCCCATGTGTGAGAGCTCAGTAAAGGAGGCAGTTGGGGGTATGAGTTGTGCATGGTTGGTTTGCATTTGAAATGTATTTGCAGGTGAGTTCTTTACTATCTCTGGGAATTGTCTAACGCTAGCAGGGACAGTTCTTCCAGGGTCCTCAAGCCCCAAGATATCAAAGCATCAAATACAGAAACTAGAAAACATGGTCATTACCTTTTGGCAATCAGGGAACCCTCCGCTCTGGGGCATTTGGAGATTGAGCTGTGACTACTGGGAACTTTCATGACCTGCCTTTTCAAGACTTGGCAAGATCATGTCTTGTCATACACCACCCTTTTTCACGCCAATGTCGCCACATTGTATTATTTCACTCATTCGTTCATTTAATAAACATTTACTGAGCACCCACGATAAGCCAGGCACTGTGTCAGACAGGCCCTGGCAGTTTGGTCAGAGAGATAGACTAGGAATCAAGTAAAATCCCTGCCTGTGCGGTTAGTGCTCTAATGAAACCCTAAGTACAATTATCTTCAGATGCTCCTTGCCCTCCCCTGGCCTCCTTATAGGTAGGAAGGTCCCTTGATATCAAGCTTAGTGATATCTACAGAGGCAGTTTCACTTCTCATAAGGGAAGATTTGCTTTTAATCAAAGAGAGGGCCTTTCCTCAGTCTGAAAGCTTTGTCTTTTTTGTGACTTTCAAGGGCAGTTTGCAGACCGGCACTTTAATAACTGGGTTCTCAGAGACAAAGCTGTAACTTTATTTATTTATTTATTTAAAATTTATTTTATTTATTTATTTTTGGCTGCGTTGGGTCTTCGTTGCTGTGCGCAGGCTTTCTCTAGTTGCGGTGAGCAGGGGCTACTCTTTGTTGTGGTGCACGGGCTTCTCGTTGCGGTGGCTTGCAGAGCATGGGCTCTAGGCATGTGGGCTTCCGTAGTTGTGGCGCACGGGCTTAGCTGCTCTGCGGCATGTGGGATCTTCCCAGACCAGGGCTTGAACCCGTGTCCCCTGCATTGGCAGGCAGATTCTTAACCACTGCGCCACAAGGTAAGCCCCCAAGGCTATGAATTTAAATAGTTGCTGGACTCACAGGGGCAATCTGAATATTGACTGTGAATTTTCAAATGGCCTTGGAAAGTGCTGAATGATTTTAGGAGATATTTCCAATTAACTTGGGCTGTTCAGAGCAGCTCTATGCCTGGGAAAGAGAATGCATTAGAATTTTCCAAAGGGCTTTATCTCCTGAAACAGAAAACATAAATGGTAGTGGGGGAAAAAATATCAAAGTTACTGAATATGGAAATCACCACTTTGGGGTTCATGAAAACCACATCCTGCTAAGTTCCTGCTACGTGAGGGGGCTTTCAGAGGTAATGAGGCAAGTTCCAGAGTGCCAGATGTCTGCCTTGCTTTCTACTTAGGTGAACTCTTGTCCTGGTTCTCCTGCTGGTAAGCTACATGCTCAGCCCAGCAGAGAGGGTGTCTGACATCACCTTCCAGTCTGCTGTGGAAAACCTTGCACACAGCAGGCGCTTAATGCACTCTGGTGGGATTGAACACAAGAGGAAAGACTGCTCAAGAAGGCGTAGGGATACAAAGGGCTCTCCCTGTTATCTGCTCCCCTGCTCTGAATTGGAGACAGAGCAGCCTGTCTGAGGCTACGGCTCAGACTTCTTCCCTCTGAATGGGGGAAGGAAACCAGCTTATACTGAGCCCTAGCCGTGTGCCTGTCTCTGCGACAAACAACTTACAGCACCACTTCATCAATCTTCCCAAAACCCTTTGCAATTGGAATTATTACCTCATTTTACAGATGGAGAAATGGAGGCATTGGAGAATAAGCTCTCCTGAGTGGTTTTCATCTGAAAGGTTTCCAAGATCCCATGTGACCCCTCCACCAGCCTGAAGAAACCATTTTCACTGAGGTACTGGATAGTCACGCGGGGGCACTGCATGCAGAAAAGCTTTGGTTTTATCAAACTGACTAAGAAGGGAGAGCCCTTCCGGCCCATCAACCCAGAGACCCATTTATCAGATTGACTAACTGATTGCTTCGAGAGCGTAGAACAAATCCTAAGGATTGTATAAGTGGGGCAGACCCAACAGTCATTCTTCCCCCACTTCCTTCTCCACTGGCAGAGTACCACCCCCCCATTCATAGTTGAGGCAGAACATTCCAACAACTCACCTTCCCAGCACCTCTTGCATCTAGAGGTGGCCATGTGACCAGCTCTGGTCAAAGAGATGTAAAGTGAGATCTCCTAAGAAGCTTCTGAGCAAGATTTCTTCCCTGATAAAGAGAGTGACCTACAATGAAAGCTCTCTTTCTTCCTTCAGTTCCTTTGTGCCATGGACAATATCGTATGATTATGGGATATCTTATCTTGACTATTTTTTTTTTTATTATGAGCAACCAAATACATATATGTTCTAAGGATGGCACATGGGTGGATGAATTCTTATTGACATCATAAGAGGTAGGATCACTTGTCTCCAGACTTCCTTTTCTGGTGAGATGATGAAATGTCTTTATTGCTTAAGGCATTTTTTGTCGAGTATTCTCGGTCAAGTCTTCTATTAAGCATCCTCTGAAGGCATTCTGACTTTTGAAATCACAAGGAAGGAAATACAAGCAGTGACAAGTCCTGAGTAATAACACTGTGGGGGTGAGGGGTTGAGGGTGTGGAGTGGGCTGCAAGGCCATGGTCAAGATCAGAGTGCCCAGGGCACTGAAGCAGAGGGTGATGAGGATGTCAAATTTAAAAAATTTGGATTAGGTAAGGAGAGACGTTATTTGAAAAGACGTTATTTGCAATAAGGGGGAGGCAGATGACTGTAATAGGGAGACTCTTCTGACCATGAGTTAGTAAGTCCCAATGGTCAGGCAGAAAGGAATTTGATTTTATAGGAACAAGCAAATAAGGCTAGAAAGCACCCAGCATGAAGGAATGGGACAAGAGCATCGTGTGAGGGGGCAGTTGGTAAGAGTCAGCCAATTCTCTGGTCCTTAAATTAAGGAAGAATGTTCCTGAGCATTCCACACTCAAGGATGGGTCAAAATTCAGTGACCTGAGGGAAGAGGAGAAGCCTAAGTTTGTCTAAGTCAAGTTGAGTTTGTGGGCATTTTCTCTAGATTGGTCAGTGGGGACAAAGAGTTCAGCTACTTGTGCGTGAGACAAAGAACGGGAATGTGGAGGGTCTGTGTCTTGCCTTGTCAGTTTAACGAGGGGGTCATGGGTGAATCATACTTAAGTCATACCGGGAAGGATGGTTCTTTGCAGTGAGCCATTTCCTGGAACACTGATTTCCAGGAGCATAGGGCTCAATAAATTTCAACGTTGTCAAAGAAGAAACTCAAAAGGTACAATCAGACCTCAGGGCAGAGTTAAAAGGTCACTGATCTACCCAAAAATATCAGTCCCCTCCCATGTGCCAGACACTGTGTTAGTGGATCTGGGGAACACAGAGATGATTCAGACGTGGTTCTTCGAAGGAGTATAGTAGGGGAGGGAAGGTATGAACGCAAATACCTGCAGAAGGTATCCTGGCATCTGTCATCTGCCCTTCATACTTTCCATGCACTCAGATTCTGCTTCCTTTGGGGACCACCTGAGCCTTGCAAACTGCCTGCCCTGCAGCAGACCCATATGCTCTGGGCACGTTTGCAAAACCCAAGGGAATCAAAAGCAGAAAAGGGAGAGGTTTTCCATAACACAAGCCTTGGGTCTCAAAAGTGTTTAAAAGGATTAAGCAAATCAATAGCAACCCCCAAAGAAGCCCTCTCATTGATGCTGAATCTTGATTTCTTCCTCTGAAGAGCATCTGGGAACTTTTACCTGAGTCCTTATACTTTAGCCTAGACTGGGGGCTAAAGAGTCTCATTATTCAGGCAGGAAACTGGATGCCCTGAGACGCGCAGTCACTTCATTTACATAACCTGGCAGATCATTGTTGGGACTCAAGAAAATTGTGTGGCTTCTTATTCTGGTTTCTGTTTCACCAGGCCTTTCAGTCATGCCTGAGTTATGGCCTTTCTTTTTTCTTTTTCTTTTTTTTTCTTTAAAGATTTTATTTTTTAGAGAAGCTTTAGGTTCAAAGCAAAGTACAGATTTCTCTGTACCCACACAAGCATCGCCTCCCCCATTATGAATAACCCCCACCAGAGGAGTACATTTGTTACAACTGATGAATCTTCACTGACACATAGTAATCACCCAAAGTCCATAGTTTTTATTAGGGCTTACTCTTTTGTACTCAGCCTTTCTGAAGGCAGCCAGAGGCAGGAGGTGGAGGTGGGCCGAAAACACAGTGGCAAATGCTGCTCCCCAGAAGAGAGGTGGGCAATGACATAAAAATTATATTCAACTTAGTCCACAAAACTGAAGTTAAAGCACCGAGTCCCCTGCATGATCATCATCACCATGGGACATTATCATTTACAGTCTTAAGCAAAGCAGCTTAAAGATGGTATATATCAGAAAGCATGGACCTCCATTTGGCCATAAGAAGATCCTCTGAATATCTCATTCAATAATTTTTAAAAAGTTATCACCAGGAACTTCCTAAATTATGCAGACTTCTTAGGGCAATATAGGTATTTGACTTTGAAGAGGACATAGGCTGATTGCAATTCTTTTTACACGAGACTTTCCCATGGGTTTTGTGGCTGCTTTTACATTCTGCATTTTCCTTCTTTCCTCCTTCCCATCCTCACCCCTTCCTCTAGCTCCAGCATCTCAGACATCAGAGACTGCTAATTATTTATCAATATGCACTCTCTTCTTTTTCCTTCAGAAGAACTCTCAAATTTTTGCTGAGGATGTAACTGCTCAGTTGAAGACTACATTTCCCAGACTCCCTTGCAGCTAGCATGGCCACATGATTCTTTTCTTGTCAAGAGTATGTGAGTAAAAGTGATGTGTGTGACTTCTTTGAGTGTGATTAAGAGAAGAAGCACGCAACATCTTTCCTCCATTCCCTTCCTCCTTTCCTCTGGAACATGCATATGATGGCAAGAGTTGGAGCAGCCACTCTGGGCTAAGATGGAAGCCTTATACTGAACTATGTTTTGAACAGAGGAACAAAGTAGAAGGAACCTGGATCCCTGAAATTACTGAGCTACCATGAAGTTGTATCCTCTCTACCTGAACTTGAAGAGAAAAATAAACCTCAATTTTGTTTTAGTTGCTATATTTGGGGTCCCTTCATTATAACATCCTAGCATGTTTCCTAACTTGTTATGGATACATCTTTAAAGCCAGCTGTGGGCAATATTCAGGATGGAGAATTAATGAGCAAAAGACTAGAGATCAATAAAGATCTCCACTGATGTTTTCTGATCAAGAATCTTTAGGAACTGAAAAATCAGAAAAGAACACGTCTCATTGGTACCATTTGTTAGCCAAAAGAAATGTGGCATGGAGAGGTTTTGATAGGATGGAAGGGTCTGGAGAAAAGAGAGACCTGACTCTGACTTCTTAGCTCTGTGGCCTTGGGTAATTCTTAACCCTTTATCAATTTCCCCTTTGACTAAATGGATACAATAAAGCATGTCTGGCTATTCTGAGAATCAAATAAGACCATATGTTTAAAGAGAAGCATAGTATGATTGAAAGAGCCAGAAGGTCTATATGAATCCCATCTGCTATTAACTTGACAGGTTGCCTTGGGCAAGTCACTGCCCTTCCCTGGGCCTGTTGCCTCATCTATCAAATGTGGACTAGACTAGATTTTCTCTGAGGTCTTTTCCTGCTCAGACAGTCTATGGTTTAAAAAATCAGGCTATAATGTTGTGAAGACAGAGTCAGACTTTAAAGCGACACTTTGCCAGAGCCAACTCGGCTGTTGGCTGTTGCTGGTTCCTGAGAGTTGATTTTGTGCGACACTTCTCAACTCTGTGGTCAGTGAGGTCATCATGGCAGCTTGAACTAGGCCACAGTGAGAGTATTTACACCACAGAAATTGGCAAACGTTATAAAACAGGGCTCCTTCACCCTCTGCAGAGAGCTGGTTGTGAAACATTTACCAGCATACCACTTACTACAAGGAAAGAAAAATGAAGACTTTATATGTCTTAGTGCTCAAAGTAGCAAGTATAACTAGTAAAGCTTAAGATGAGAATGTACAAGTCTGTGTTTATAATGTACAGAGGACTGAGGCAGAAGAATTAGAGGTTACCTGACTCCTGGATCCTAGGTGCCCTGGTCCAGCTCCAGGTTGCAGTAAATGGGCCCCTTGTGACATGAAGGAGTTAATACCTTTCCCTCAGTGACCAACTTACCTGGCCTTGTTGTGCTGTTGTTACCTCAGATGCGCCATTTTGTAATTTAACTAAAACTGGTGGCGTGAGATAATGGGCTGGTGGTGCCTGCAGCCCCACCCTGGGTGAAAGTTGGACCCCTGGGATCAGGAATAAAGAGCTTCCAAGACACAGAGTGATCACAAATGGTCCTTAAATGATTCCAGTTAATCCAAATGGAGTAGTTACCCGAGATGAGTGAGCTCATCTAGCCAAGTGGGACCCATGGCCTGGAAAATGTTTGAAGATTCTGGACCAGTGGATTATCCACTAGCTCATTCTCACCATTTAGTGTCTTCTCCAAAGTGTTCTGAGGAAAAGCTGTTCCTTGGTATGCTAGTAGCACCCCCTTCCCCAAGGAGGAAGGAGGAACTCCCAAAAGGAGTTCGTTGTCAAATGAGTTTGATAAACATTGGATATAACAAAGTAAACAGGTTCCTTATGGCAGCACTTCTCAGAGATTTTAATAGGCTAAAGTAATGTTTCTCAAACGGCCTGTGGTGATGCATTTGATACAAAAAGTTCCATTCAATACACAGTCCTATTGCCCCCATGTGCAATTTACCACGCAAGTTTGCCAATACCCAACCTGCGTGACCCCTGTTCAATGAGATGAGTTCATGGGTCATGCATAGTCCCTATTTTACTTGGGTGAGTTCATGGTGATGTGATTTCCAATTGTTGTAAAAGTCTTTCATTGCTCACCCCCAGTTTTTGTACTTATGGCATCGTGGTCCAGTAACAGACAGTCTGCGGCACAGCCCGTGGGCCTTGCTTGGAACAGCACGGTGCTGAGGGGCTGGTTGCCCTTCTCTAAATGCAGTGCGCTCTTCCTCCCTCACACTGAGATTCTCAGCTTCGAGCTGGTCATCGAGGAGCACACCCGGCCATCCTGGGAAGGGTAGCTCTGTCAGAGCCGGACCTCTGTTCACATGCCAGGGGGGCATGCCCTGACCTGCCCCAGCACAGCAAGAGTTGAATTTCTGGAATCCAAATGGGACTTTGAAGTAAAAGGCCAGCTCTTCTGGGGAATTGCACCATCTCTGGAGAGGGTCACGTGAAAACCAGACAAAGCCCCAAACACAGAGGACAACTAAGTGCACCCGGGCCTTCCTTTCAGTCCTCCACAGGCCTATAAATGCAGAAAAGGTACAGCAGCCTTCAGGCTGAACTTCCATGAAGGGCGCTGAAATAGGAAGTCCTTCCAAGGCAGGTGAGACTGTCCCATTATCTGCGGGGAACAATATGTCCATTCCCACCCAAGGCCACTGACCCACAGATGAAGGGTTACAGGTGTTTGTTAGACTTGGGCAGCCTTCACCCAGGGCAGAGGCCGCAGTGCCCAGATCCATCTCTGGGTTCCAGCATTATTTCCCCACAGCATGACAGGTGTGCACCCGCACAAGGCAACTTCCCCTTCCCGTCCTTTCCTTCGCCTTCTTTCTCTTTTGCTGATTCGCATCACGCGTCCACACTGGAAGTCACGTGTGAATAGAAGGATCCAGCTACAGGTCAGGCTGCTCTCAGGGCTCCCCCAGCTCTGGAACGTTCACCGTCCCTGCCAGCTCTTTATTGTGTACCTGTCCGAGCCAGCTGCCTCCAATCTCTATACGGACAGATTCCCTCCTCAGTGAACACTATCGGTGACCTGAGAAATCACTGCAGTCATCCTGTCTCTTTCCAAGCAGAGACAGTTTCAGCAGAGTGTTTTTCCCTCACCCTTTCACTAGTCTGTTCTTTACTGTGAGGAACTATTTATTCACAAGGTGGGTCCAGGGCCAGTTATGAGGAAGGATGTTGTCAGGTGAAGGATGCCAGGATCTCCCCAGTGCCACGTCTCTTGGTACATTCCTACGTGGCCTCAATACTGGTCCAGAGAGAACAAGACCCCGGAGAGGTTGGGCGTTAGGTCGAGTTGGGTGTGGGCATTAGGTCGAGTTGGGTGTGGGGGTCTCCTTCATGGCAAGTGGAGGTTTCCAGCCAGTGTGAGGAGGGGAGAAGCAGGTCATCTGTGTAGAAATGACAGCTGATACCATGGGAGTCGGGGTGGAAGCCCCTGAGGCAGGCTGTGCGGAGGCGAGGAGAGAGCCTGGGGAAATCTCACAATGAGAGGGGGTAGCAAGAAGGTGGCTGGGAAGGACAAGGAAGAGGAGCAGGAGGACAGCTGGGGGGACACAGCGTCTCACCACGCCAGGGAGGAATCAACAGCGTTGTGTTGCTAAGAGATGAAGGAGTTTGAAGACTGAGAAAAGGAGATGGTTGGTGATTAAGGTGACTTCTGAGCAAGGCGGCCAAGTGTGGCCATGCGGGCTGCACACCTCCAGGGGGAGCCATCCTCGCCCTCGCCTGTGGGAATGGTGGCCCTGGAGTCGCATCGGGCACCACCTGTGTGGCTACAGGGGACATGAGCCCTGCCCAGGAGGATCTTGTCAGCCGAGGGGTGAAGGCAGGTGCTCCCTCGGAAGTTGCTGAGGAAGGAGTTAGGGCAGGAGCTGGAGCCGGTGATGGTGGCCCCTGAAAGGAGTCTGGCCGTGAGAGCAAGAAACAGAAATGGCAACGGGGAAGGGTGTCAGGCTCGAGGGGAATCAATATATTTTCCACTTGAATTATAGATGGGGCTTGGGAATTGGAGCATATTCTAGGCAAAGGGAAAAAACAGCAAAGTGGAAAAGATAACAGATGAGAGAGAGTGGAGCGAGGGAGAGGAACCATCCATTGGGAAACAAATATTTATTGCTAGCCTCCTGGGTACCTTTTCACCATTTGCTGGGAGGCAGCTGCAGAGAACAACTCTCGTCTCCTCTCAGGGAGCTTACGCTTGGCATAAGTGATTCAATAGAGGGGGCTGGGTGGGTGATGGGGGGGTGCAGTTAGATTTGGGGTCAGGGTAGGCTTCTCTGAGCTGAGCCCTGAATGTTAAGAAGGAGCCCAGGGCTTCCCAGGTGGCGCAGTGGTTGAGAATCTGCCTGCCAATGCAGGGGACACGGGTTCGAGCCCTGGTCTGGGAAGATCCCACATGCCGCGGAGCAACTAGGCCCGTGAGCCACAGATACTGAGCCTGCGCATCTGGAGCCTGTGCTCCGCAGCCAGAGAGGCTGCGATAGTGAGAGGCCCGCGCACCGCGATGAAGAGTGGCCCCCGCTCGCCGCAACTAGAGAAAGCCCTCGCACAGCAACGAAGACCCAACACAGCAAAAATAAATAAATAAATAAAAATAAATAAAGAACTGTCTCACATCCCTCCCTCTCCAAGGCTGAGAAGGTCCTTGGGCCTAGGAAGACAGAAAAAAAAGACAAATATGCCAAAAAAAAAAAAAAAAAAAAAAAAAGTGCCACTCATTCCAGCACTGTTAAAAAAAAAAAAAAAAAAAAAAAAAAAAAAAAAAGAAGGAGCCCACCCTGTGAAGACCAGGGAGAGGAGTGTACCCGGAGAAGAGAACCACCAGCGCAGAGGTTCTCAAGTGGGAATGAGCTTGAGATGTTTGGGAGGAACGGGGAGGCCAGCACGGCTGAGCCCAGAAATGGGAAGGGATTGGAGGTGAGGCAGGTCCCAGAGGGCCTCTCGGGCTCTGGGAGAGTTTCCGTGCGACAGTACGAGTGACATGTGCATGTCATTTACCTACTGCTCCAGCCTGAGATATTCTTGAGGGCCTTATTCATCTCTTTAGCCTGGCCTAGAGTAAAAAAAACAAATGTGGTTTGAAAGTCTCCTTCCAGGTCAGCCTCCAGAAACATGCCTTCCCTGAGTCAAGAAGAGTTTAAATACATGGCTTCTTAGGAAAGTCTCTGAGTCAGGTGCAAGTGCTAGGCACTGCCTCAGACTCTTACAGATGCTGTTTTCAGGAGCATTGAGCCTTTTGGTACTCCAGAGTTAACCTCACCTACACAGACATCTGATGCACTAAACTTTCTAGGTAGATATAGTTAATTTTGATGTCTTCCTGCCTTTCTTTCTGGATCCTTGCATTTCCTTATGGTGCCCCTTTTCTATCCCCACTACTCTTGTTCTACCTCTTGCTGCTCAAGCTTCTCCTTGGGTCATCTCAAAAATTAAACTCTTAATTTTCCAGCCTTTCCTTCATCCCGACAAAAATACCTAGCTCCTTTAATGCAGATATTAGCAAGAAGGCAATCTGATTGAAAAAATTCATACTTAGGTGTTAGTGACTGATATTATACTCATGGGAGCATTTGATTTTCTACAAAAGAAGGATATGCACCTAAATCAGAGCATTTAGTATGAGCATTTAGGACATGTGGTTGCCAAGGGATGAGTTTTAGAAAGACAGGAGAACGACTGAGGAATGAGGAGTCTTCCCTATCTCTTAACACCTGTTATGCGGATGCCTGCTTATGCCTAAGGCTGGCTTGGTTTCTAGATCTAAAAGGACCAGAAAGACAATCCTCCGCTCTAACAAGTCAAGATGGAAGTAGCTTTGTGGTCTGAGGATATGGTGCCCAGTTTGATTCTCATGCTGCCGGTGTGCTCACCATTATGTCAGCTCCAATCCAAAACCAGCTTCTCTGATGGGGGTTACACATAACAACTATGAAAGGATGAAGAAGCAGATGTGGACACCTTCTATGGGTATCTTATCTCATTTACTCTTCACCACAACCCCATGACGTAGAAGCTATTATTGCCGCCATTTTCCAGGTGAAACTGAGGCTCAGGAATGTTTAGTGACTTTCCCAGGGTCACATAGATAGTACTTGTGAGAGCTGGGATCCAAACCCAGGTATACTTGAATCTGAAGCTCTAATGGCCCTGCTATGCCTCAAGGTTAAAACTTAATCCTATGACAGTGGCCATGGTCCTAGCTGGGGCATTTTGAAAACTAGATGCAGCTCGTCCACTTATCAGGGTTGTGGTTTACTTCCTCTTTCTGGGCCTCAGTTTCCTCAAGTTGAAAACAAGGAGAGAGACAGTTATTCAACAGCCCCTCCCTGCCCTGCGCATCACCATACTGGGTGATCCTTCCTTGGATACACGGTTCATTCAGTCTGCAAATATCAGCAGTGCCCTGGACCTTCTAGTATTCAGCTCCTTGGAAAGACAGTGGCAAGAGGTGGGCCACCTTGGACCAGCGTCAGGCAAGTCCAAAGAGGCCCGGAGAGATATGATGCCCTGGGGTTCACTCAGCTAATCCTGGGATTGCCCAGAGGCTGGACAGTCTGTACACCTCCTTGTGAACAGGGCCTGAGTCTGTGGCTCAGTGAGCGCGAGAGTCTTCTTCTCAGCGCTCTCAAAGCCACTTCCAAGGTGACTGAGAGTGTTGGTGTGTTTTTCCTCTCTCCTTTTGAAAGCCAAGAGGTCAGTCTGAGTGCCTCTCTCCTTTTGAAAGCCAAGAGGTCAGCTTGAGCATAACCCTGACAGATGCAATCTGCTCCTTGTTTGGAAACACCCTTTTCAAATCCAGCCTGAGATGGGATTAAGAGAACAGTTTTGGATTGTTTTCAGGACTGTCATCTGATGAACATCTCCAATCTCATTTGAAGGAAGTGACAGAAGAGAGTGAGATTTCAAATCAGGGAAATTAACATCGGGCCCTGCTCAAATCAGCCTTCCCACCTCCAGCCTGCAGCCCGCAGAAAACAAAAGCTCCAGAGTAGGAAAGTGACACAGCGCCACCTCCCGGCAGCTGCCTGGCCATTGAGGCCTCTGGCTGAAGGCAGGTCTCCCCAGCTTCAGGGCCTGCCCAAAAACTTGGGGAGGGAAGAGCTGCCACTCAGCGCGCAGGAGATGGGAACAGGGGGTTGTTAGAGCTAGGTGAGTCCTTAGTTCTTTGTGTGCATTAATTGTGTATTCATGTGTTACACACGTACACTGCCAATGTGAACCTGAGTAGGATTTACTTGTCTTAGGAGGGGCAACTCTCTCCTTCAGTTACTTTCAGGCAGTTTTTTAGGTCAAGAACATAGTGCTTAGGATATGGACACTGGAGGCAGATAGCCTGGATTTGAACCTCAGTTTTGTCACTTCATAGCTGTGCAATCTTGGGCAAGTTACTTAACCTTTCTGTGCCTCTGTTTCCTTTCCTATAAAATAAGGATAATAAGAGTATCAGTCGCAGAGGGTCACTGCAAGAATTAAAGAGAATTGAAGAGTAGATACATGTAAAGTGTTTAGCACAGTGCCAGGTCCATGATAGGCACTCAATACGTATTAGCTATTGTTATTGTTCAATTAATCACAGCTCATAAATATTTCTTCCTTCTTTCTACGCACCCATTAGGTCCATTTCTAAATTCATGATGGCTGATATGTCTCATGCAGATGTTACCAGTTCAAGGAAGATAATGCTAAATCCACAGTTTTGTTGAAATAATTGACCCTACCCAAACCCACACCCTAAACTTTGTATAGACTTCCTGGCAGAATATGAGAAAGAGTCATCCTTGGGGAACTCCCATGTCTTTTGTTTTTAAAGCAGCCTGGCAAGGCACCTGAGCAGTTGATGCTTCAGAATAAACCTGGGAAATTAGATGGGCCTGGGGATGATACGTACTCTCTTTCAGATGTTGGACTAAGATTCAACTCATGGGGGAATTTTCAGTCCTGGATTTCTCCACATTTGTCTACAGAGCTCTCCTAAGATGCACTAAGTGGAGGGAAGAGGGCTCTGTCTCAAGCCTTCCTGCTCCATTTGAACCAGAAGTGTCTCCCAGAAGCTTTGTCTTGGGGTCAGATTTGTGTTGCTCATTGATCCTGACGGAAAGTCCTCCCAACCAAGAGAAAAGATGGTGAGGCGACAGACTGCCAAGGTCAGAGGCTGGCCTTTCTGAAAGTCAACCATAAATCAAAGGCTCCAAGTTGACTACGTGCTAAAGACACCAGCTCTGGAGTCTCCGGGGGGCGCTGGGCTTGATGACAGGAGACCACCTCTTTCCCAGCCCGTCAGCTGCCAGGGAAGACCGTCATGGGGGCAGTCCGTTGCCACCGAGGAAGTAGTCCTGCTGTTTAATGAGCTTTAACTCTCCCTATAAAGGAGGGCCCGGTCCAAACATCTGTCTCATCAAAGGGGTCAGAGTCTTGCAGACACAAAAGCTTCTCTCGGCAGCTCCATTCTCTGGCCTTTATAACTCCCAGAATCCAACCCATTAATGAGCTGGAACGGCCATGACTTTGCCATCACGCACGCATCTGGGGAGCACAGCCAGGTTTTGGGGCGAGGAAGGAAGGTGAGAGAGGGAAAGCCTTTGAGTCCCCTCAGACTTTGCACTTGGCTTCCCTGCACAGGCAAAGCTCAGCCATGACTCACCTGCTTTAGAATGTTTTGTTAGTCAATCCCTGATTTGCTTTAAACCTCCGAGGTCTCAAGACGATAGCCCCAAGTGAACTGGGAGGAGAGTTGCCATGTCTCAGGCCTGAAAAATAATCTGCTTGTGACCAAAACAGGAAATTCCAAAAGAAGGATCTTCATATTGGTACACAAGCACCTGGAAGTCACAGGGATTTTTGCAGAAAACCCTGAAGCATTAATGTTTTAAGTCTAAAAGATTAAATACATAATTTAGGACTCCATCTGGCCATAGAGTCAGAAACAGCGCTGGTCATATTCCACCATTTATTAGCTGTTTGATTTTGAACTAGTTACTTCACATCTTTGGATCTCAGTTTCACCATCTGTTAAAGGGACTAATAATACTGGTGTGGGGACTAAATGACAAAAATATGATGTATTTTAGGAATTCCCTGGTGGCACAGTGGTTGAGAATCAGCCTGCCAATGCAGGGGACACGGGTTCGAGCCCTGGTCTGGGAAGATCCCACATGCCAGAGTCTTGCAGACACAAAAGAAAAGAAAAAAAGTTGTGGAGCAACTAAGCCCATGCACCACAACTACTGAGCCTGTGCTTGAGAGCCCGCAAGCCACAACTACTGAGCCCGTGTGCCACAACTACTGAAGCCCACGTGCCTAGAGCCCGTGCTCTGCAACAAGAGAAGCCACCGCAATGAGAAGCCCACGCACTGCAACGAAGAGTAGTCCCTGCTCGCCATAACTAGAGAAAGCCTGCACCCAGCAATGAAAACCCAATGCAACCAAAAAATAAAGAAATTTATTTAAAAAAAAAAATGATGTATGATGTATTATCTCATCTAGTGCTTGCCACGCTATAGACCTCCATCGGTGGTTGCCAAGCAACAAGAATTTAAGAAAAATAGTATCAGAGAAGAAGCTAGATTGAGAAATTCCTCTCCATGAAAATTATTATTTTAAAATTTTTGTTTTTGCGAATTGGAGAAAGACTGCCGCTGCTTGATGATAGTGGCAGAGTGTCACGGCCCAGCTGGTGCAACAGCACAGCTTAAGGCAACCTTCTCTAGGTGTGACCACATGCCTGACCAATAGTATGAGGATGCCCAAGATACTGGCAAGAGTACAATCAGTGTCATAGAAATGACAAGTTCAAAGCCCGGTTCCATCACTCATTAGCTGTACAACCTTGGGCAAGTGATTTAAACTCCCCCAATCTGAGAATCAGTGATATTAATAGTATCTACTGTGCAGGTTTGTAGGGGTGGGTGGGTAAATGTGATTGTGTACATAAAATGCTGAGGAAAGTACTGAGCACAGTACTGAGCACAAAGTAAGTACTCAATTAAAAAGAGAAACAAGGTGCCTATGACTTATGCTTGATTTTCAGTCCCACCTATAATTCCACCCCTTTTCCTCCCACTCAGGGAAGCAATTTAGAAAGTTACACTGCTACAGGAATAAGCTTGAAACTGCTCAAAATTGTTTAAAACTCATTCAGACATATTGCTTTGGTCATTAACAGTAACAAATTATTTGTGAACAACCTTATATCCGATATTAATCGGAAGTCCTCAAATGCGGGTGGGCGCCATACTTTTCTCCAGGCTGCATAAAACCTGTATTAGTTTCCTATCGCCACTGTAACAAGTTACTGCAAACTAAGTTGATTAAAACAACTTAAATTTATTATCTTATAGTTCTGGCTATCAGAAATCTGAAGTGGGTCTTAATCGGTAAAAATCAAGATGTTGGCAGGACTGTGTTCCTACCGGAAGCTCAAAGTGAGAAACATTTCTTGCTCTTTCCCCCTTTTAAAGGCTGTCCCATTCCTTGGTTTGTGGCCAACTTCCACCTTCAAAGCCAACAATGGTTAGTGGATTCTTTCTCACCATGCCATCTCTCTGGTTCTGCCTCTCCTCCCTCCCTCTTCCCCATTTAAGGTCCCTTGTAATTATAAGGGGCCCACCCCAATAATCCAGGATACTCTCCCTGGATTTTTAAAAAATCTGCTGATTAGCAAACTTAATTCCATTTGCAGCCTTAGTTTCACTTTGTCATGTAATATAACATATTCCCAGGTTCTAGGAATTGAGATGCAGACATCTTAGGGTGGGAGTGGAAGAGGCATTCATTTTATTTTGCCTACCACATGGGATAAACTTGAATCTGCTCAAAATTATTTAAAGTTCATTCACACATATTGTTGCTTAATAATTATCAGTAGCAAATACTGTGGATAACTTTACAACCAATATTTTTTCAGAAGTTCTCAAAGGCTGATGGATGGCATGCTTTTCTTCAGGCTGCATGAAATGTGAAAAGATAACAAAATATGTAATTTTTTCATGAAACTAAATTCACTCCATTTAGGGGACTTTAGGATTAAAATGGTGGTGGCAGATGATAGTTGACTTTTCTAATTTTTTAATGTATTTGGCAAATATAAAAATTGGTATCTCAGTAAGTCAAGACTCCAGAGCTTTTTGAGAAGGAAGGGATTTCTCTGGTCTGTGTCATTCAAAGGATGGGAGCCATTGCTATCCTTTAGGAGCTCTGCTTTCAGCCCACAGCACCTGGGGCTACAAACTTTCCGTATCTATCAGGGTCTCCTACTCTTCTCTGCTCCTTGGTCTGTACTTCCTAGGATTTGTGGAGGTCAGCCCTAGCAAGTTCAAAGCCAAAGGACTAGGTCTGAACCCCTCCTCTGACATGGGACAAGTCAAAAACTCCTTGTGGCACCAGTTTCCCCATCCACAGAATAAGAATGACAAAAAAACCACCCTGCCCTTTCTCACAGTATTGCGAGGGGAACCATATGAGGAAAGTGAAGTAAACTGTAAAGTGCTGGACAAATAAGAACAGTTGCTTTTATAACTGAAACTTGCACTCTCAGGTTCTGGATCTTTCTATAGTGTTTTCTGAGGAATGGCTGAGAGAAAGTGATAGGGCCCCGGGGGGTACAATTAAGCACTTAGGGAATAGCCATAGAAAGTTATCATTTTTCTCTCTCAAAACAAAACCCTTAGCTTGTTTTTAAATCATGGCAAAATATACATAAATGTACCATCTTTATCATTTTTAAGTGTACAGTTCAGTAGTGTTCAGTACATTTACAGTGTTGCACAGCAAATCTCCAGAACTTGCAAAACTGAAACCCTGTACCCATCAGACAACGACTCTCCATTTCCCACACCCCCCAGACTCTGGCAATCACCATCCTACTTTTTATCACTGAATTCGACTACTTTAAATACCTCATACAAGTGGAACCGCACAGTACTTGTCTTTTTGTGACTGTCTTATTTCACTTAACACAGCACTCCCAAGGTTCATCCATGTTGTAGCATGTGTTGGAATTCCCTTCCTTTTTAAGACTGAGTAATATTCCATCGTCTACACTACATTTTGTTTATCCATTCATCTGTCTGTGGACATGAGTTGTTTCCACCTTTGGGCTATGGTGAGTAATGCTGCTATAAAGGTACATGTACAAATATTTCTTTTCCTGATTTCAGTTCTTTTGGGTATACGTGAAATTCCTGGATCACATGGTAATTCTATTTTTCATTTTTGGAGGACACTCTATACTGTTATCCATAGTGACTACACCATTTTACATTCCCATCAACAGTGTACCAGGGTCCCAATTTCCCCATATCCTCTCCAACACTTGCTATTTTTTGTTTTTGCTCTTGTTTTGATAGTTGCTGTCCTAGTAGATGTAAGGTGGGCCCAATTTTACTTTTTTAATCACAAAAGTAATATCTATGTATTCTTTTTTAGATTCTTTTCCCTTTTAGGTTATTACAAAATATTGAATACAGTTCCCTGTGCTATACAGTAGGTCCTAACATGCATGTATTTTTAAATGCAATTATATTACACATATTCTATAACCCACTTTTTTCATTCCACAATGGACATCTTTCCATGGCAATACATACAGATCTATTTTAATGGCTGCCTGATATTTTGGAAGTCTTTCTGTTAAAGAAATACTTCTTGACCTTGAATTCCCAAATTTCGGAGAGTGCACTTTCTTTTGAAGAGGCACGTGGCATAGTAGAGAATGCACTAGACCTGGAGTTGGAAGACTGGTTCTTGACTGTGTCCCTGAGGAACTAACTTCCTTTCTCTGTGTTAGAAATGAAACATGATTCTGCATGTGAAAGTATGAACGTATATTCAAATGCACAGAAGTATTATTTCCATGAGAACAAAGTAGTCTTGGGTAAGATGAGGACTTCATCAGTGGCATGGTTGTCATGGCTGGTGGCATCCTCCAGGGGGAGCTGCTTCTGTTTTCCTCCTATAATGGATCCGTCTAAAGACTACAGCGAACCCAGGCCCATGAACCTGCTGCGGGTTGAGTTAGAAGGAGAGCAGAGCTTATCTATCCTGTGTGCTTGGTTTTCAGGGAAGGGTGGTAACCTGCCGGAGGTCAGGAAAGGTCTAAAAACCAGACCACTGTCCTGGTTCAGTGTTCTCCCAACCCCTCCATGCAGCCTGCCATCCAATAGAAAAGAGAGAACCAATTCTGGCCAGAGCTGGGGAGGATGGTGGGCAAAGGGGATGCTTTCTTGTCAGTGCTCAAGGATGAGATACCCTCCAGGGTGAGCGTGGGGAGAGTGATGGCCAAGTCACTTCGGGCCTTAGGGTTTTTATCTCGAAAATGAAGGGGTTGGGAAGCATGATGTCTAGGAACTTTATTCATTTGTTCAACAAATATTCATTAAAAACCTGCCATTAGCTAGGTACTGTCCAATCCTTGAAGAAATAATGATTTAAAAAAAATGGTAAACACTTAAGTAGCATTTGTCATGCCAGACACTGTTCTAAGAATTTATACATATTAATCTATTTAATCTTTAGAACAGCTCTATGAGGTAGGTACTATTAGTATTCCCATTTTGCAGATAAGGAAACTGAGAGAGAGAAGTTAAGTTCCTTGCCTAACTTTACAGAGCAAATAAGGAATAGAGGCAGGATCTGAACCCAGCACTCTGGCTCAAGTCTGTGCTCATAACCTCTAGGATCCTCACCCTCATGAAACTCACAGCCTAGTGATAATAATGGCACTCGTTTATTGAACATCTGCCACCTACTTAACCATGCCAGGCACTTTACACTGAACCTTGCATTTAATTTTCACAACAACCCCATGAGGAAGGGAGTAAAATCCATTTTACAGATGAGAAAATTAAGGATCCAAGAGGCACCTAGCCGCTTATAAGTGGCAAAGATGGAACTTGGACCCAGGCCTGTTTAATGCCCAAGTCTGGGCTATGAAGCATTGTGCTATTCTGTTCTCTACTCCATTCTTTGGACACAGTTGAACTTGAGACAAGACCTGGGGGTCTGGGTCCTGACAGCCACAGGCTGCCTGGTCATCCCAGCTAGACCCTCAGCGGATTTTATTCTGCAGCCCAGATTCTCCCTCTTACTGGCTCTGGGGGGGCAGCTCAGCAGCCAGCTGATGCCTTGGCCACCCTGGGGTCGGTAGGAGGTAGAGAGCAGAGCCCTCTTTCTCAGCATCCTCCACCGTCTCTGGGATGAACTGCTGGCTGCAGCAGCCTCAGGTGGACACAGAGCAGAGGCTACTGCCATGCTATGGCTTCAGAGACCCCTCCAAGCCTCCCCCGCAGGCTAACTGATGCTGAACATCCCTCTGTTGCTGCCCATGTGTTACCCAGCAACTGCCCCTCCCAGAGTGGTGCACCTCACCCCTTACATAAATGCGATCCTCAGGTCTGAGAGCAGGTTCTGAGGAGAGAACGGAGCTAAGATCCTGCAAGTCCTGCATACAGAGTCACAGGGGAAAATGGAGACCTGGGAGCCCCATGCATGGGTTCATGTTCTTCTCCCACTGAGGTTTCAATAAACGTTTGGATGCACAAATGAATGGATAAATGATCTAAAGGATTATCTAACAAGTGAGTGAATAAAAATGAATGAAGAAATGAAAGGCTGGACAAAAGAATGAATTCATCAACCAGTGAAGCCCTGTCCAGACTTTTTGCCTCGGCCTCAGTTTGGGTTCTGGGGGCCAGTCTAGGTCTAAGCAGCCACAGGCTGCCTGCTCAACCCAGCTTGGGTTCACTCAGCACGAGTGAAGGACAGAAGTTACAGAGCAGGATGAAACTGCAGCATCCAGAGCTATCCCATCTGAGACGCCAAAAGAGGGATCCTGGATGGCATCTCATGGGCATTCTCCCCTCTGGAATCCTTTTGGCAAAAGTGCCATTCACTTGCCTCCTTGCCTCTAGGACTGGATTAGAGGGAACCTCAGCGCTCCCTCCTGTTGGTACCCAGTGGGAGGGGAGCTGCGCCAGTGCTGAGTGAAGGAAGGTCCTAACCCACTCCCTTCCCCCTCTGGGAAGCCACACAGAACTCCAAGTTAATTAAAGCCTCCACTCTGAGAAGAAGGGAATGTTCCATTTGGTAAATTTAGAAACAGCTGGTTAGTTTTACCCATTACTTTTGTGCTAACATCAGTGGAGCTCATTCAACTCTGTCTTTTTATGAAGCTGTCCTTCCAATGCTACCTGATAGCTACTAATTGCTGCAACTACATTTCTGAATTGCAAATTTTCTGCACTGATAAAAACTTTGATTGCCTGTCAGCTACACATAAGGAAAAGATCAGCAGTGCTAAATGAGGGGTTCCACGCTTGGATAATAATGCCTAATGAATTATTCAGGAAAGGATGCTTGAATGAAGCAAACAATTTGAAGGGTTACTAGCAGCCGTAACAGTTCAACAGGCAAAAGAACAAAAGTATCATCCTGAACATTACACTAATGATTAAAAAATGCGTATTAATTCTAGATTTGGAGAAAAAAGAAATGCCAATCTGATTTTAAAGGTTAATCATTATTTTCTCAGTAATGCTCTGATCTCTGGTGGGAGGGGAAGGTGATAAAGGGGGAGAACCCTTTACCTATATTTTGGGATGTATAATATTATGACATAATAGAGTCATGTAATTTCACACACATCATTTAAAAATTGTAAATTTCAAATTTCATTGGAGAAGATAACACAAAAAACTAACAGTGCGGCAGTGGAATGCTCACTCGACAGAACTTTCCTCAGCACACACGGCACCAACGCCATGGACCCCCTCCCTGAAGCGAGGGGCCCTGCAGAAATAGCAAAATGAAATAAGATATATGTGATTAAACATATGCAAATACATATCATAATTAGTGACTCCTTCTGACGGAATTTGACTGTGTTTTACATATCTTGCAAGTGCGCTGGTGATGTGAACGAAAAATTCTTTCAAAGGCTTCTGCCTATTGGGTCTGAAACCCAAGAAAACAATAAATCAGGTTTAAGCTTCTGTCCAATACTGACACATTTGCTGTTTTCATAAAAAATATATTTCTACCACCCAAAGTGCTAATTTGTTTTGACAGATGCTGTGGAGGGGTTGGGGGGAACCCTGGAAACTGTAATGCAAAATAGTATAATTAAAGATGGTAAAAAATAGGATTGTAGCTACTGTGATAGTAGGATGTATCTGAATATTTAAAAATAGCTCTTCGGGGCTGCATTTAAAAATCTCAAGGCAATCGAGGTCACTTGGAGAACATCTAAGAAGGCCACGGTGCAACACTGGTGGAATTTTAAGAGTAGTTTTAAATTATGGAATATGCAGCCAACCACTTAACAGCCGCTATGAGATTTTCTTTTCCAGCTCAAAAGCCTGTGGTATTCGTCACCAATTAGTAATTTTATTATAAAGATGTTCAATGTCAAGATAACACTCTTCGTTTCTGGCAGTGACGCTGCACGGTGGCTTGGAAGTCTGACTTCAGGAGAAGAACTGACCATCTGCCAGGGCCCGCACACTCACAGATGACTAGTGTTTTCCCCCGAGGACTACGGCTCCCTGTGTTTCTGTTGCTGTCTTTTCGATGTCACAAAGCGAGGTTGATAAACACATTCAAGTTGCAATTAAAAAACATTTTCACTGACCAGTTGCCACCGATGATATCCTCAGACAGCTTCGGTCGTTGTTGTAACAACGTGTTTAATGGTGTTGATGTGCAGGCGAGATGGTGCTTCCCTTTATCTGGTCCTTACCTCACTCTGCAATTCTTTAATGACATTTTCAGGCACTAAGAGACCTGCAAGGAAATGCCTTTTGGCATAAATCAGGCAGAACGCTGTGATTTTCAGGCTAAGGCCACAGGCTGGAGGACCCATCAAAGCTGGAACTCACTGAGCAAGGCACCAAGTAGGGGTTGCAAAGCCAAGCTAATCAATGAGCTATTTATTCAGCGTTTTCCACCCATGTGTTGTCAACAAGTCCAACCTAGAATGAAAAGGAGAGTGCCTTACTCTTTCTAGTCATGACAAAATCAGATTATCCAGTTGCAACTCCTCTAAGCTTTATACAAAGGTCATGGACCCTTCGCTTACAGTGAGAGTAATCTAACTGGACCTCAGACCTTTGTTCTGGATGATGGAGGATGTAGGGGTGGATAGAGCAGCCCCCAACATCTATTAATCTCCATGCTGAACACTGTTCAAGTGTTACACCACTGAATCTCTGCGACAGCCTTCAAAGTAGATAGTACCGTTTCATTTATTTTATAAATGAAAATATTGATGCTTGCAGAAGTTAAGTTACCTACCCAAGACCACACAATGGTGGCACAAGGATTTGAACTCAAGTGTGTCTGAGGTCAAGGTCTAGGCACTCAATCACTCAACAATTCACATTTAGATTCATAGAGGAGACTCAGAGATCATCCAGCCCTTCATTCTGCAGAGAAGAAACTGCGACTCAGAGACGTAGAGGGAGGAGCTGGGTCACATTGTTAGCTGGTGGTGGGGCTGGGACTCATTCTCTCCTCCCACTGCGCCACACCATCCTGCTTAAGGTGGAGCAGGCGGGATATGGACCCTGTTTGATCTTGCCCACATGAAGTCTCAGGATTTCCTGGGCTTTGTCCAGCCCTACCTGGGAGTTTGCGCTTCCTTCCAGGGACCCAGGATTCTCAGGACTCTTTGAGCCTTGGGACACAGCATGGTCTTCTATCAGACTCTCATGCTTCCCAGCTACAGTATTCTTAGAACAACATTCACCCTTGGTGACCTGGAAGTGTCCTTTGGAGAACAATGACCATGACTCATGGGTGCCATGCCTCACAGATGACTCTCTGAGGGTGTAGGCTCTATGGTCTTTTATTTCAGAGCTAAATGAGAGTAAATGTGCTAACCAGCGAGGGGAGGGTTTGGGTTTGATAAGACCCCCTGAAGGAAGCTTGGCCTCCAGTGAAGAGTTCAGCAGAGATCAGAAGTCGTATTGTATAAGCAGAGTGCTGGATTTGAGTCTGGAGTTCTGGTCCTACCACTGAGTGACTGACCATAGGGAAGCCACTTAGCTCCTCTGAGCTCTAGTTTTCCCAGCTATAAAATGAGGATCTGATTCGCCAATCCCTCCCTGGCCTTCTACACTTTGTTTGTCTAAGATGATTCAGGTCTGGAAGCCTGGGAAGAACAAGATCTTTCAGGGTCTTCCCAGCGAAAGATTCTAAGTTTCCATTTGTGGTATTTGGAGGGCAGTCTTCCTGTCAATTAGAAATTCCAGAAGGAAAAGCAGAATGCGACTTTTCTCCAGAGCCTAAGAAATACCTTCAGCATTAAGAGCTTTCAAACATTCTTGAGGTATTTCTTGTATCCACTGGGATGACTTAACCTGGGACTATTTGCTTTAGAGCTCTGAGCTGTAAAATGAGGATTTCAGAAGCAATTCTGAACAGTGCTCAGAGCTTTCTGAGGAAAATTAAGCCAAACAAACACAAAATCTCTTTAAAAATCAATTTAAAATATGCTTTATTCTAGGCAGATTTTGCTCTTGACATGCAGTTGGGGGTAGTGGTGGAGGTGTGTGAGGGAGTGGAGGGGGCTGGGGAGACAGGGACAAAAAGAGGCCAAAAGAATCAAGAGAGAAACAAGAGGCTGAAGGAAACTAAGCCCAAGGCACAGATGGGTCCTTATTTCTCCTCATTTCTGTCCTCTTAATAAATATACGATTGCACCAAACTGCCATCAGTTGTGGCTGATATATGTTATGTCTCCACTACATGCCCGGCATATGCTAAACACTTTACATGCATTAACTATTTAATCCTCACAACAATCTACTGAGTTAGGAAATGCTATTAACCTTCCTTCTATAACTGAAGGAACAGAAGTTCAGACGTACTGATAAACGTGCCCAAGTTCATACAGTTAGTGGCAGAGGCAGGATTTAAACCAGGCAATCTGACTGTAGAACCCCATTTGTAACCACTAGGTTCTGCTGGCTTCAGTACAGTGATACCCACGTGGCCTGATTATCTTCTCTGGTGTAGAATTCTTTCAACACCCCCCTCCCCAAACAAGCAGTCTCTCAACTGTATTCAAGGCTTGACCATAACTAGGCTTGGAGAAGTGATGGGTATTTTTCCCTTTTAATGACGTAACAGAATTTGTGTCATAAAGATCTGGGTCTTCAGCCAGGTCAGTTTATACTTGGGTAGACTGGACCCACCAATGTAACTGAGTGGCCAGATTTCTATAGTTCCTTTGCTCTGTGGAATGCTATGTTTTGTCTGTCTCCAGCAAAGGAGAGCGCCTTAGAAGAATGCTTTTTTAAAGCTCATGAATCCAGGAGCACAGTTTGGCTACAAGGTTCTCTGTTGCCCTAACCTTCCAATACCACCTTGCTTTCTCGAGTCTCTAGACGTGCATCCTGTGAAGCCAGAAGGTGTCGGGCGGGCGGGGTGGGCAGCTGTCTGTTGAAATGCTAAATTGACTGTGACCCAGCCGGTCCATTTCTGCGTGTAGAGGGATTTGAACCTAAGCGGGGCGAGTGAATTAACCCCATGCCCTCTCGGCCCCTCAGCCCTCTAGGCAAACGGTGAATCAAATGGAATCCCCCTCATGCTAAGAGGCTGCGGGGCTGTCATTCCATTATGCTTCGCTCAGGGTAAAAAGTCCCTGGAGACAATATAATGAGTCAGGGCTCCCCGGGGCAGGGGGAGCCACATTACACTGAATATCCTCAGTCACGTGGCCGCCAAAGAAGCAACACAGGCACTGGCAGGTTTCTGGGCAAATAACGAGATTTTTTATTTGTGTAATGAAGGATTATGTCTAAGCTCACCAGTAAATAGCAGGAGAGTGTCAACAGGCAGGTGGCCACTTTCCTAAGAAGCTGAGTGAGCCCTTCTGCTGTCACGTGCACAAGGGGAATTTTCTGAGTGGAAATGTTGCCTGATTACTGCTGGCCACAGAAAAAGAAACGGTGGAGGAGTTCAAGAACAGGTAAAGCCATTATTAGAAAACCGCTGAGAACTCATTTAACCCCTTCTGACTGTGACCCCACGGCACAAAGGGAAAAAAAGGAAAAGACAGAAACGACATTCTTGCCAAGGAAAGAATTTGTGGGCAAAGGGTTAACCTCCGAACTTCATTGCTGATCTGGAGAGAAAGTCCATTACTCTTACCTTCAAGGTGCCAGCCCCTGAGCAGAGAAGACTAGTTAGAATCTAACAAGTTTCAGTCTCTGGAGGAGAGTAAGGGCCAGACTGGGGCTGTCCTGGGCATTTTTCTTTCTCCCATTCTGCCAATCCCTCTCAGTGACTATATTCAACTTATTCAACAAATATTGAGTGCCTACTTTGTGTCAGCTCTTTGTTAGACACTAAGGATAAAATGGTTAAAACAATCAAAAGACGAAAGTCTAGAAAGTGGTAGAACTGAGAGTTCTCGGGAAACCTAAATAGTTTTGTGAAGCCTCAATTTCCTCATCTATATAATGAAGATAATAATATTTGTTTAAATAAAAGTAAAACAATGGTTTCTAGAACCACTCCTTATGTTTTTGTGTTGTTGAAGATACCCAACATTAAAATGTGAATCATTTTTAGGACATCAATTAATTCATATAAAATGGAAGGGTCCAGAAATCAGAATGGCAGCCGTTATGAGGGTTTTTGGATTAGGATTTTTTTAGGATTTAAGTTAGGATTTAGTTTAAGTTTAGGATTTAGGATTTTATTTATGAGGGATTTAGGATTCAAAACTGCAAAACTCAGATTTCCAAGATCTCATTCCTGAATCACACAAATTTCCATCGGTATCCTCTGGTACTGTCCTGTTTTCAAGACAAAATGCCTAGGCTTCAGATTAAATGCTGTTATTATGAATTACAAACATGCAATCCTTTTCAAGCAATTGCTACAGCAGAGGTATGACTGATTACTGATTACCTTAGGCTGAATCAAGACCACCCATAAAATTAAGCCCTTGAAAAAGAGGTGGTAGGAGACCTTCACGCACAAAAAAGTCCATTTTTAAATCTGATGGAATTAGAGCTAGGGAACCAGGAATGTCCAAGTCTTGCCATGTCAGTTGCCTCTCCTCTTATCAGCTAAGGGATCTTTGTTTAAGAAAAAAAAAGTTAAATGGGAATGAAAACACAGTAAAATCCCAGTGTAATGCTTAAATGAGGTTAAAAAATCTAGTCACATAAAATGTGAGGATGAGTTATTGTGAGGTAAGGAAATGACTGCGATGAATTTGCTATAACAGTGGATTAAACCCAACAGTGCTATATCCAAATTTGCCTTATTCACTGGGCATGCTATCACAGTATTTAATAATAGGTAAGCCCTCATATGAGCGCACTCTCTGAGATGAGCTAGGTTGAAACAGGTGTCTTAAGCCTTAAGACCTCAGTAGGGTCATTCCCACCAAATCCAAATCTTGAAAGAATGCGTTTAAGAGCTTAACACTGTACCTTGGTGTAGAGAATGCACTTGCCAATTAGCCATTAATCTTATTGCTGTTGTTGATATGGTAAGTCATCCATAAAAGTTGGATAGAGCCATATGTCCTCAGTAAGACTTGCAAAGTCTAAACAGAAATTGCTTTAATGTACAGATCCACAAGTTCATTTTGTGGATTAGGATTTGGTGGACAGCCTTGTAAGATCAGGCCAAAGTTTTTCTCTCTCTCAAATGCCTGTATGCTCTCAGCCAGACTCTCTGCCTGGGGGTTGAGAGCCCTTCAGTTTGTTCTCTGAAAGGAGCCCCTGCACTGTGGGCCTGAGGGTGACAGTAGGCGGAACTGAAGGTTCTTCTCACTGATTCAACTGCTCCAGAGAACGAGGACCACACTCTCCCTCTCATCTTGAAATTCCACCACCACAGCAGTGGGGACCAACGGGCAAAAAGGCAGGCCCATGACATCTGCCCAGGGTGCCCCTCTCTCCTGCCACAGGGCTTTTGATACCATACCCTGGTGAATACAGATTCATTTCCAGACTCTACCTTTTCCCAAAATCTCCATAAGCACAATTTGCCATGCTTATGATGATGATCAGGGAAAATGACAGTTTTAGGTTGAACCATATGAAATTGCCATTTCTGTAGGTCTACAATGGTAGAATGTCAGCAATTTCATATGGTTTAACCTAATGGTGATAATTTACATATGGTGAGTACAGCTTGTGAAGTACATTTACTTCCATTATCTCATTAATTCTCAAAATAAAAGTGTGAGGTAGGGGTTACTGGCTCTGTTTTACAGATGAGAAAATTGAGGCTCACAAAACTCACCCTGAAGTTATTCAGTACATTTGTTCTTTTTGGGGGTTCATTTATAAAGCTAGAGGCAGAAAGAGCCCAACATCCTTAAGGACTGTGGCAGTGGCTTAAAAGCTATGGGGTTTCAGACAGGGGAGAGGGTCTGTCATTGTGGTACTGGAAATATTATCCTGTTTTAATGCTGTCACCTGAGCAGCCCAGACAATAAGTCATTGGCCCGTCAATATGGCAAGAACTTGCACTCAGGTGTTTAAATGCTAACCTGGCACAATCTCCACCACGTGGGGCTTCCTCTCCCCTTTTCCTGACTTCTGGCCATTGTCAGTCAGTCACTGACTCATCTCAGTCACCAGAGCACTTTGGCAGGTCTACATTCTCCCACCATGGCCAAGGTGTCAACACATCCAAAATGGTGTGAGCCACTAGTTGTATACAACTGGGCATACAAAAGAACGATAACAATGGTAGCAAAACACTGCTTTTCTGTTCCTCTCCCACCTATAAAATTAGGGGACTTTAACCCCTTCTCAAACCCCTCCCATCCAGCCCAGAGTCCTGAGGGCTGCTCCATGCTTCTTTTCATGTGCCTTCAGGAGTCTTCCACAATCTCCTCCAAAGCTCAGACACGGCACAAGCCTCCCAGAGATGCTGGTGGGCTCCACTGGGGTCCTTGTGACACCGAGCTTCTTCTCTCCTTGCCTTGATGCTGGGAGGATGGTGGAAATAGAAATATGAGTGGCACAACTTTACCCACTGTTTTCAGCCAAGCTTGCTTCTTTCTTTCCATATGTGACCAGATATGCTCGGACACAGGAATTGGACCCCATTTCTATGGCCTGTGATGGTCTAAAGTTCTTGGCACGATGTCTTCTAATTCCAAGGGCTTCTGTTCAATGGTCCAGCTCCTGGATCCACATGTGCTGTTTCTATTTTGCTTGTGTATCCCACAGCCCAGCCCACTCCCATTACCATGCAGGCCTAAACCTCAGTCCCTTCATCAGTCTCCAAGAGAAATTCTGAGTCAAATATAGAGGCTATAGGGGAGAAAGGGGGATGCCATTGTGGAACACTCAGCCTCACTTCACTCTCTCTTCCCCTCTCTGTTCCTCACCTCCACCTTGTTGGATTGACCGACAGAGGATACAAATTCCTCTCCTCTGTCGCAAACAATCCTTTCCCCTCCCTTGAAGTCTTGGAGCCAGCCAACACACCCACCCTGGGACCTCACTCCCTACCCCAAGAGGGCTCATCAAGTCATTCCTTCTAACAAATTATGTGGTTTCCCTTAGGGGAATTCTGAAGAACCAAATTTCCCCATCTCACAATTATGATGAGGTCTTTCCCCTGAAGCATCTTGGTTGCTCCAACAAGTAGCCCCCAGGAGGCCACTTTCTGGGCCGACAGTGTGCCCAGTCATGTCTGAGTCTGCAGCTGCTCCATGTGCAGCTTAGGCCAGCCCCTGGGACTTAGTTCTGCCAACAAGTGGATTTGTGAAGGTATTTTGGTAAAGTTAGGAAGCTTTTTAAAAGTCTTAAGAAAACAAAAAGGCCCTTCAGCAACTGTGCATTGATGAATATTCACTTTCAAAAGAAACAGGGAAGATGGCAGAGTAGAAGGACGTGCGCTCACTCCCTCTTGCGAGAGCACCGGAATACCAAATAACTACTGAACAAACATCAACAGGAAGACACTGGAACTCACCAAAATAGATACCCCACATCCAAAGACAAAGGAGAAGCCACAGTGAGACAGTAGGAGGGGCGCAATCACAATAAAATCAAATCCCATAACCACTGGGTGGGTGACTCACAAATTGGAGAACAATTATACCACAGAAGTCCACCCACTGGAGTGAAGGTTCTAAGCCCCACATCAGGCTTCCCAACCTGGGAGTCTGGCAACAGGAGGAGGAACTCCCAGAGAATCAGACTTTAAAGGCTAGCAGGATTTGACTTCAGGACTTTGACAGGACTGGGGGAAACAGAGACTCCACTCTTGGAGGGCACACACAAAGTAGTGTGCACCTCAGGACCCAGGAGGAAGGAGCAGTGACCCCATTGGAGACTGAACCAGACCTACCTGCCAGTGTTGGAGGGTCTCCTGCAGAGGCAGGGGGTGGCTGTGGCTCACTGAGGGTACAAGGACACTGACAACAGAAATTCTGGGAAGTACTCCTTGGCATGAGCCCCCTGGAGTCTGCCATTAGCCACACCAAAGAGCCTGTAGCCTACAGTGCTGGCTCACCTCAAGCCAAACAACCTACAGGGAGGGAACTCATCCCCATCCATCAGAGACAAGTGGATTAAAGTTTTACTGAGCTCTGCCTGCAGGAGCCACACCTGGCTCTACCCCCCCCCTCCAAGTCCCTCCCATCAGGAAGCCTGCACAAGCCTATTAGATAGCCTCATCCACCAGAGGGAAGAGCGCAGAGGCAAGAAGAACTACAATCCTACAGCCTGTGGAACGAAAACCACATTCACAGAAAGATAGACAAAATGAAAAGGCAGAGGACTATGTACCAGATGAAGGAACAAGATAAAACCCCAGAAAAACAATTAAATGAAGTGGAGTCAGACAACTTTCCAGAAAAAGAATTCAGAATAATGATAGTAAAGATGATCCAGGACCTTGGAAAAAAGAATGGAGGCAAAGATTGAGAAGATGCAAGAAATGTTTAACAAAGACCTACAAGAATGAAAGAAAAAACACCTAGAAGAATTAAAGAACAAACAGAGATGAACAATACAATAACTGAAATGAAATATACACTAGAAGGAACCAATAACAGAATAACTGAGGCAGAAGAACGGATAAGTGATCTGGAAGACAGAATGGTGGAATTCACTGCCATGGAACAGAATAAAGAAAAAAGAATGGAAAGAAATGAAGACAGCCTAGGAGACCTCTGAGACAACATTTAAAGTACCAACATTCACATTATAGGGGTCCAAGAAGGAGAAGAGAGAGAGAAAGGACCCGAGAAAATATTTGAAGAGATTATAGTTGAAAAATTCTCTAACATGGGAAAGAAAATAGCCACCCAAGTCCAGGAAGCCACAGAGAGTCCCAGGTAGGATAAATCCAAGGAGAAATATGCCAAGACATATAGTAATCAAACTGACAAAAATTAAAGACAAAGAAAAATTATTAAAAGCAACAAGGGAAAAATGACAAATAACATACAAGGGAACTCCCATAAGGTTAACAGCTGATTTCTCAGCAGAAATTCTACAAGCCAGAAGGGACTGGCATGATATATTTAAAGTGATGAAATGGAAGAACCTACAATCAAGATTACTCTACCCGGCAAGGATCTCATTCAGATTCGACGGAGAAATCAAAAGCTTTACAGACAAGCAAAAGCTAAGAGAATTCAGCACCACCAAACCAGCTCCACAACAAATGCTAAAGAAACTTCTCTAAGTGGGAAACACAAGAGAAGAAAAGGACCTACAAAAACAAATCCATAATAATTAAGAAAATGGTAATAGGAACATACATACTGATAATGAACTTAAATGTGAATGGATTAAATGCTCCAACCAAAAGACACAGGCTCGCTGAATGGATACAAAAACAAGACCCATATATATGCTGTCTACAAGAGACCAACTTCAGACCTAAGAACACACACAGACTGAAAGTGAGGGGATGGAAAAAGATAGTCCATGCAAATGGAAATCAAAAGAAAGTACTGGAGTAGCAATACTCATATCAGATAAAATAGGCTTTAAAATAAAGAATGTTACAAGAGACAAGGAAGGACACTACATAATGATCAAGGGATTAATCCAAGAAGAAGATATAACAATTATAAATATATATGCACCCAACATAGGAGCACCTCAATACATAAGGCAAATGCTAACAACTATAAAAGAGGAAATTGATGGTAACACAATAATAGTGGGGGACTTTGACACCTCACTTACAACAATGGACAGATCATCCAGACAGAAAATTAATAAGGAAACAGAAGATTTAAATGATACAATAGACCAGGTAGATTTAATTGATATTTATAGGACATTCCATCCAAAAACAACAGATTACACTTTCTTCTCAAGTGCGCATGGAACATTCTCCAGGATAGATCACACCTTGGGTTACAAATCAAGCCTTGGTAAATTTAAGAAAACTGAAATCATATCAACCATCTTTTCCGACCACAATGCTATGAGATTAGAAATCAATTACAG
Organism: Balaenoptera ricei; assembly: GCF_028023285.1. Taxonomy (NCBI): domain Eukaryota; kingdom Metazoa; phylum Chordata; class Mammalia; order Artiodactyla; family Balaenopteridae; genus Balaenoptera; species Balaenoptera ricei. Next base: position 86,962,312 of record NC_082646.1, read on the forward strand.
GGAAAAAAACGTAAAAAGCACAAACACATGGAGGCTAAACAATACGTTACTAAAAACTAAGAGATCACTGAAGAAATCAAAGAGGAAATCAAAAAACACCTAGAGACAAATGACAACAAAAACACAGTGATCCAAAACCTATGGGATGCAGCAAAAGAAGTTCTAAGAGGGAAGTTTATAACAATACAAGCCTACCTCAAGAAACAAGAAAAATCTCAAATAAACAATCTAACCTTACACCTAAAGGAACTAGAGAAAAAAGAACAAACAAAACCCAAAGTTAGTAGAAGGAAAGAAATGATAAAGATCAGAGCAGAAATAAATAAAATAGAAACAAAGAAAACAAGAGCAAAGATCAATAAAACTAAAAGCTGGTTCTTTGAGAAGATAAACAAAATTGAGAAACCTTTAGCCAGACTCATCAAGAAAAAGAGGGAGATGACTCAAATCAATAAAAGTAGAAATGAAAAAGGAGACGTTACAACGGACACCATAGAAATACAAAGCATCATAAGAGACTACTATAAGCAACTCTATGCCATTAAAATGGACGACCTGGAAGAAATGGACAAGTTCTTAGAAAGGTATAACCTTCCAAGACTGAACCACAAAGAAATAGAAAATATGAACAGACCAATCACAAGTAATGAAACTGAAACTGTGATCAAAAATCTTCCAACAAACAAAGTCCAGGACCAGATGGTTTCACAGGTGAATGCTATCAAACATTTAGAGAAGAACTAACACCCATCCTTCTCAAACTCTTCCAAAAATTTGCAGAGGAAGGAACACTCCCAAACTCATTCTACAAGGCCACCATCACCCTGATACCAAAACCAGGCAAAGATACTACAAAAAAAGAAAATTACAGACCAGTATCACTGATGAATATAGATGCAAAAATCCTCAACAAAATACTAGCAAACAGAGTCCAACAACACATTAAAAGGATCATACACCATAATCAAGTGGGATTTATCCCAGGGATGCAAGTATTCTTCAATATACGCAAATTAATCAATGTGATACACCATATTAACAAATTGAAGAATAAAAACCATTTAATCATCTCAATAGATACAGAAAAAGCTTTCGACAAAATTCAACACCCATTTATGATAAAAACTCTCAAGAAAATGGGCATAGAGGGAACCTACCTCAACATAATAAAGCCCATATACGACAAACCCGCTGCAAACATCCTTCTCAATGGTGAAAAACTGAAAGCGTTTCCTCTAAGATCAGGAACAGGACAAGGATGTCCGCTTTCGCCACTATTATTCATCATAGTTTTGGAAGTCCTAGCCACAGCAATTGGAGGAGAAAAAGAAACAAATGGAAAGCAAATTGGAAAAGAAGAGTAAAACTGTCACTGTTTGCAGATGACATGATATTATACATAGAGAATCCTAAAGATGCCACCAGAGAACTACTAGAGCTAATCAATGAATTTGGTAAAGTTGCAGGATACAAAATTAATGCACAGAAATCTCTTGTATTGCTATATACTAGTGACGAAAAATCTGGAAGAGAAATTAAGGAAACACTCCCATTTACCATCACAACAAAAAGAATAAAATACCTAGGAATAAACCTTCCTAAGGTGGTAAAAACCTGTACTCAGAAAACTATAAGACACTGATGAAAGAAATCAAAGGTGACACAAACAGATGGAGAGATATACCATGTTCTTGGATTGGAAGAATCAATATTGTGAAAATGACTATTCTACCCAAAGCAATCTACAGATTCAATATAATCCCTATCAAATTACCAATGGCATTTTTTACAGAACTAGAACAAAAAAATCTTAAAATTTGTATGGAGACACAAAAGACCCTGAACAGCCAAAGCAAACTTGAGGGGAAAAAATGGAGCTGGAGGAATCAGACTCCCTGACTTCAGACTATACTACAAAGCTGCAGTAATCAAGACAATATGGTACTGGCACAAAAACAGAAATATAGATCAATGGAACAGGATAGAAAGCCCAAAGATTAAACCCATGCACCTATGGTCAACTAATCTATGACAAAGGAGGCAAGGATATACAATGGAGAAAAGACAGTCTCTTCAATAAGTGGTGCTGGGACAGCTACATGTAAAAGAATGAAGTTAGAACACTCCCTAACACCATACACAAAAAAAGCTCAAAATAGATTAAAGACCTAAATGTAAGACCGGACCAAAAAAAAGACCAGACACTATAAAACTCTTAGAGGAAAACATAGGAAGAACACTCTTTGGCATAAATCACAGCAAGATCTTTTTTGACCCACCTTCTAGAGTAATGGAAATAAAAACAAAAATAAACAAATGGGATCTAATGAAACTTAAAAGCTTTTGCACAGCAAAGGAAACTATAAATGAGATGAAAAGATGACCGTCATAATGGGAGAAAATATTTGCAAATGATTCAATGGACAAAGGATTAATCTCCAAAATATATAAACAGCTCATGCAGCTCAGCATTAAAAAAACAAACAACCCAATCAAAAAATGGGCAGAAGACCTAAATAGACATTTCTCCAAAGAAGACATACAGATGGCCAAGAAGCACATGAAAAGTTGCTCAACATCACTAATTATTAGAGAAATGCAAATCAAAACTACAATGAGGCATCACCTCACACCGGTTAGAATGGGCATCATCAGAAAATCTACAAACAACAAATGCAGGAGAGGGTGTGGAGAAAAGGGAACCCTCTTGCACTGTTGGTGGGAATGTAAATTGATACAGCCACTATGGAGAACAGTATGGAGCTTCCTTAAAAAACTAAAAATAGAATTACCATATGACCCAGCAATGCCACTACTGGGCATATACCCAGAGAAAACCATAATTCAAAAAGACACGTGCACCCCACCATTCATTGCAGCACTATTTACAATAGCCAGGACATGGAAGCAACCCAAATGCCCATTGACAGACAAATGGATAAAGAATATGTGGCACATATATACAATGGAATATTACTCAGCCATAAAAAGGAACAAAACTGGGTCATTTATAGAGACGTGGATGGATCTAGAGACTGTCATACAGAGGGAAGTAAGTCAGAAAGAGGAAAACAAATATCGTATATTAACACATATATGTGGAATCTAGAAAAATGGTACAGATGAACTGGTTTGCAGAGCAGAAATAGAGACACAGATGTAGAGAACAAACGTATGGACACCAAGGGGGGAAAGCCGGGGTTGTGGGGGGCGGTGATGGTGGTGTGATGAATTGGGAGTTCAGGATTGACATATATACACTAATATGTATAAAATAGATAACTAATAAGAAACTGTTGTATAAAAAATAAAATAAAAAAAGCAGAAACAGGGTCTTAAAAGCTCCTGTACAGGGTCTCAAGGTCTGCCCCCACTCTCACCACCATGCCCCGCCACACACCCCTTTTTCTTGCACAGTAGAGTCAGGGACTTCAATAAGGAATCAAATGCACTAGAGAATCCTGATGAGAAACCATGAGGGCTGAGTTCCTATCCTTTCCATGCCACTAACCAGCTGGTTTGGCTTGTGTGAAATCAGAACTTCCCCAGCCTCTGAGGCAATGGATGGGGTGGTTTTTACAGCAATAGTCCAAATTGTTCCTGCCAGCTCAGGCAAGACCTCAGTCCCCTTCATGCCATCCCCTCCCCAGTCCCCACAGCCGGATATTCCTAAAAATTCCTACAGGGTACTTATGCAGGTACAACATAAGTTATCTGTCTTTGGGGGTGTCTGGGGACACTGCTTCCACCTCTGATGGTTCCCATAGGGTATCATGGGGTCCCCTGAAGGTCACCACCCATCTACCATTTTGACAGGTCTGCCACACAAACGCCAGAAGACTTAGTGCCAAGGATTCCAAGTGATGGGTCTTGAAGGGCTTCCGTTTCCTGTGGGTCACACTCTGTATGCAGTTTCAGGGCTTGCGGACTTTTGTAGATATAGCTTTATCTGAGGTGGGATGTGAGGACAGAGGTTTCACCCCTCTGGGGACTGAGGAATGGGGCTCCTGAGTCAGCCTGTGACATTTGGCTCCTTCTTCCCAAGGCGTGAGGTCTCTCCCAGGAGACTTCTCAGCATGTCATGGAAATAATCATGGCGGATCATCCCCTCTCTGTCAGGCATGCTCATCAGGCCTGTATGCAGTGGTGCGCCCATTGAGTGAGAGTCCTGCTCCATCAAAAAGATGTAGAGGGGTTTCCCTGGTGGCGCAGTGGTTGAGAATCTGCCTGCCAATGCAGGGGATACGGGTTCGAGCCCTGGTCTGGGAAGATCCCACATGCCGCGGAGCAGCTGGGCCCGTGAGCCACAACTACTGAGCCTGCGCGTCTGGAGCCTGTGCTCCGCAACAGGAGAGGCCGCGACAGTGAGAGGCCCGCGCACCGCGATGAAGAGTGGCCCCCGCTCGCCGCAACTAGAGAAAGCCCTCGCACAGAAACGAAGACCCAACACAGCCAAAAATAAATTAAAAATTTTATTAAAAAAAAAAAGATGTAGAAATGGGCACGTCATTTATCTCTCTGGATTTCGGTTTCCTCACACATAAAATGATTATAAAATCAGTGGATTTTGAACATGAGGACTTCTATACTTTTAAGTCAGGTTTATTAAGGTCTAATTTACATACAATAAAATTCACAGCTTTTAGATATAGAGTTTAAGTTTTGACAAACATGTAGAGTCGTTTAACCACCACCACACATGAGCTATAGAACATTTCCGTCACCCAAAATTTTTCTCTACCTCTTTGCAATGAACCTGATCCCTCACCCCCAGACCTGGCATCCACTGCTTACTTTTCTGTCTCTAAATTCTTGCCTTTCCCAGAACATGATACAAATGGAATCCTGTCTTATTATTGAGGTGTAAGAGTTCTTTATATAATCTGGATTCAAGTCCTTTATCAGTTATATGTTTTGTGAGGGCTTCTTTTTATAAAAATACCAAAGCATTTCAAGGACTTCCATCTGATCACCGTGTAAAGTACTAAAGTATCCTTTGACTGAGAAAATACACAATAACAAAAACTATTCTTTTTAACCAATGCTTTAAATGAGCTTGTAGTTTATTAATCACAACAGAATCTAATATATTTTAAAAAGAGTCATGTATGGTATTTACTTAGATAGGAAGCTTCCTTTGGAATGTTGATAAAATGCAATAGTCCTTTTCCCCATTTAAATTGTCAAATGTACATACATATAAAAATATTTGCATTCAGTTTCAGAGGGTTCAGAGATGTCTAAAACCCACTTTGAACTATGTAGGGATAGATCCATGGCCCTAAGATTGAGCCTCACTGGTTGATTCAGTCCACAGATAGGTATACTATCAATGCAGGTTTGAACAGCCCTTGAAACAACTCCAAGGTTCCCCAGAGGTGCATAATCCACTATTGGGAACCCTAGCACTGGTGGCCTCTGAGGTCCTTTCTTAGCTCAACAAAATCTACAATTCTCAGTTCACGGGACTAGCTGCCCCAAATGACACATTCTCCCAGTGCTGAGGAAATAATCCTTGGGAAAAAAAAAAAAACAGAAAAAGTATTATGCTTGTGCTGATATTAGAAAGGATGGGGTAGGAGGGGAACATCCCTTCTTGGGACTGGTGGATCCAAGCTTCTCTTTTCAATCCTATCGGTTCATGATTTTGGAGCGGAGATTTCCCTCTCCAGGTGAGGTGATGGGATTCGGTTCTGAATCAGCTGGTCCATGCCTGCCTTCTTTCTGTGAGCCCCACCGCAGACTTCTTTAGTGCTTCCCATGAACACACTTAATTGGCCATGTGTCAGCTCAGTTGCTGAGCCGATCCAAGTCATGATGAATCTTTCCTGCTCTTTGCCCCTAGCCTCAGCTTGCCACGTAATTCTGTATCATCAGCGCTCACCATGAATTTACATTTGTTCTTTTTTTTTCTGGGTCACTTATAAAGCTAGAGGCAGAAAAAGCTCAAGATATTGATTTGGAAGAACTATGTTTTAAACTTTCCTCTTTGCTGTTGAATATTCATGATGACAGCAGACACGTATTCATGGGATTTGTGGATGGAAAAGGGGGGTCACAGTCAAGAGATACTTTGGAGGGAGATTTGGTGATTGGATGGGTAAGTTGCTGGGAGACAGAGATAGGGTCTCTGATGATTGTTGGCTGAACAACAGTTGCAGGGTGATTCCAACAACTAGGAAGGTGGGAATCAGGTGGAGAAAGAAAAAGTTCATGAGTTTGGTGTCAAAAATGCTGATTTTTGAGACGTGGGTAGAGATATCCAGGAGGAAGTTGGATAAACAGGTCTGCAGATCAGAAGCAAGGTCCGACCTGGAGACAGAAATTCGGGAGTCATCAGCATGTAGCCATGGGAGGGGAAGAGCTTGTCCAGAGTTTTGCAGATGGTGCTAGGGATATGTTATCCCTAGCTATGATAACATGTTATGCTACATGACATGTTATCTTCATCCTTTCCAGCCAGCTGTAGAAGTGACCAAGACATGTACCTTTCATGTCCCCCATGAGCAAGAAGCTTGTTTCCACTCTATTATGTGTATGTCTGGAGGGCATGTACCTCTCCATTACTTTTTATTCCCTCCAAAGGAAAATCCATTATGCAAAACTTTATCAAACAATGCAGATTAATAAAATGTTGTTGGAGAGCTGCAAGAGAGGGCTTACATGTGCCCCTTACAGAAAAACTGTCCAAACATCTCCACTGGATGTATGTGTTCTTCCTCGATCACCTTCTCTCCCACCATCACCAGTGGCGTTTCTCCACTGCCATTCTTCCACAACAAAATGCTCAAATGCTCGTTTATTGTCCTAAACAATTCAGCTCTGGCTCCTAATTTGCACAGCTCCTTTATTGTCCGAAACAATTCAGCTCTGGCTCCTAATTTGCACAGCCCTCTCAGTAAAACAAAATCCCTGTCATTAACCAGACCCAACTTCTCATAAGGAAGTACAACATTAGTAGTACAGTACTGAGGTAGTGTGCCCTTTGCAGGGGGTTCCCCCCTTACACATAGCTTAACCAACATCAGGCATAGTGTGGGTTATACCCAACCTCAGCACTATTGACATTTGGGGTCAGACAATTCTCTGCTGTGGGGACCGTCCCGAGCATTGCAGGACATAGCAGCATCCCTGCCCTCTTCCCGCTGGAAGCCAGTAGCACACACAGCCCTCTGCCCACAGGTGGTTGCTCAACTCCCTGGGATAAAATTCCAACTCCAACACTCACCAGTTTTGTGACTTTGGGTAAATCATCCAACCTCTATGTGCTTGGGTTTTCTCATCTATAAACTAGAGATAATAATAGTATCTACTTCACAGAGTTCTAGTGCAAAGTAAATGATTTAGTACTTGCAAAAGACTCAGAACAGGGTCTGCCATATAGCAAGTACTCAGTATATGTTAGCTTTTGTTATTATTCCAGAGGGCGTACCAAATTACTCCTTCTGACTCTATAGAGTGCTCCCCAAGAGGAGCTCTGGTGAGTATGATTTTCTTTTTCCAGTGTGACCTAATAATTTTATTCTTAACCAACTCTGAAAGCCTCAGAACAAGTACATTTATCCCCTGTTTTCAAAAAAAGGATTTAAGTTTTAATCCAGCTCGATGAGCAAAGACCAGGGACTTTTTGGTATCAGGTTGTTCCCTTGACTCCAATCTACCTGAGGGTGAGAACTTGTACTTAAATGAAAATAGCTTAACAGCCATCCTACTTGTAAGGGGAAAGCTGGCATCCTCCCCATGACCTCTGGGGATGTGAGTGTATGGGTTTGTCTCTACTGGATGCCTTTGCTCCAGTTCTTCCCCTGAATCCTTAATCCGCTCACCTGGCACATTTCACCTGTTTCCTTACCTCTGTGTCCCACGCGAGAAGTGGTTGGTCCTTTCCTTTGATATTCCCAGCAGGGAGTTGTGTGTGGGAGAGATTTTACTGGCGATTCGGCAGTCATCAACAGCCAAGCACTTGAAGCTGAACTTTAGACGTTCCTGTATGTAGAAGTCTCTTAGTGGTACCCACCCCTAGGAGCTTCTCCCTGGCTCTCTCCTCCTCCAGGTCTCATCCCCTTCTCACCTGCAGAACCCCCTCTTTCTGCATCCTCCTCTCACCTCTTTCCCAGTTTCTCTTTATTCCTGGGCTCCTCACTTCCCCCCTCAGTATTCTCTCTTGAGAATATTGGGAACTGCTCATTCTTGCACAGCAGTTGGTGCTATTTGTTTCATTCTTGCACCGTAGGAAAGAACCATAAGAAAGATCTTTTCACCAAATGCCAAACTCAAGGAACTTGAGTTTTAAAAGGTAGTTATTTTCCTGAAGAATTCCTCAGCCAGCCTTTGAAAATGTTTTTCTTCTATATACTTTCTTACCTTCATATAACACTAGAGGACACCCAGCCCCATATCCCACCACTATCCTCTTATATTAGGGATTGCCATTCTTGTAGATTCCTTTCTAGTCTTTTGCTTTCTTTTAAAATCAACATTACTGACATAAAATTTACATATCATAAATGCTTCTGTTTTTTCAGTGTGCGGTTGATGAGTTTTGTCTAATGTATACACCCATGGAAACATCACCACGATCAAGATGTAGAAAATTTACATTACCCTCCAAAAGATCCCTAGTGCCCTTTTGCAGTCAGTCTAACACCCCAGCCCCTGATGACCACTGATTTGCTTTCTGTCACTGTAGATTAGTCTGCCTGTTCTGGAATTTTATATAAATTGAATCATCCAGCAGGAACTCTTTTGTGTCTCACTTCTCTCAGTTGCACAATGTTTTTGAGAGTCATCCACACCGTGTAGGTCCTCCCTTATTATTGCTGAGTCATTCCCATTGCATGGATATATCAAGATTTATTTAACCATCTGCCTGTCAATGGACATTTTCTGGTCCTTTTTATCCACATGCACATTTGTATTTCATTGTTGTGTGAATTTATGTAATTATTGTGTGGGGAGTTTGGAAAGCAAAGAAAAGCAGAAAAAAGCAGAGAGGAAAACTCAGTCATATTTATTAATCAGTGGTAAACATTGTTAACATTTTAGCATATTTATTTCTATTATTTTCTTTTTGAATTCTGCACTTATTTAAAATATTTCCTCTACATATTACTTATATAGTGCTTTTGTCACATACGTACCATATCATTAGCATTTTCTTATGCCAATAAAAGCTGTGGAGGTAAATGGTGCCAATGTGAAAAGATAGTTAAGTTAAAGCAAAGCAAGTTAAAGCAAACTGCTGAACAGTACACTGAGTGTGATCACATTTCTAAGGGGTAGATACTTGTAAGTGGGAAAGTGATAGCTGAGGTAGAGAATTAACTTGAAGCTGAATGTACCAGGTCTTAGAGTAGGGACTTCAGATTTATTTGGGGAGAAATGAGGAGCCATTGGAGGGCTTTGAGCAGAAAGGTGACATAACATAACATGGCATGTGTTTTAAAAGTCTCTCTCTGGATAATGTTGAAAAAAGACCATAGGGCAACATAAAAAAGGGAGGCCAGGTTGGCAGCTATTGGAATAATCCAAGTGAAAGGTAATGATGGCTTAGACCAACATGATGGAGGTAGAGCTGGCAGAAGATGGTAAGAATCTGGATGTATTTTCAAGGTATATCCAATAGATTGGATGTGAGGTGGGAGAGAATGCTAGAAGTCAAAGAAGACTTCAAGAGTTTTGACCTGGGCAACTGGAGGTATGGAATTGCCATTTGCTAAATTGGAGAAGACTATGGGAAGTACAGGTTGGGGAGGAAGTGATGGGGCAGCTTGTTTTGGAATAAATTTAAGAAACCTTTTACACATCCAAGTGAAGAAGTAAATTGAACAGTTGAATACATGAATGGAGCTCTGGGGATTGATGCAACCTGAAAATATAAAATACTATCTTCATCAGCATGTGGATGGTACTTAAAGACATATGATTGGATGGAACCACCAAGGTATGTAAGTTTAGATAAAGAAGAGGAGAGGTCCAAGAACTAAGCTGTGGAGCACTCCAATGTTATGAGATGCAAATAAAATAGCAAAGGAATTGAGAAGAAACAGCCAGTGAGGTAGGAAGAGAGCCAGGAGAGCGTGATGTCCTAAAGATCAAGTGAGGATGGTGTTTTAAGGAGGAAAGAGGAATCAACTATGTCAAAAAGGAATTGCTAACAACCTAGGTAAGTTGAAGACTGATAACTGGCAATTGGGTTTAGCAACATGGCGGTCTTGGTGACCTTCATGGGAGCTGTAAGGAGGAGTGGTGGGGCAAAAGCCCGACTGGAGGAAGATCAAGACAGGATGAGAGAAGAGAGTTCAGACAAGAACAAAAAATCTGGTTAAAGGTTTGCATAATGGAATTTATGAGGAAGTATTACCGGAACTCAGCTTGCCTGGTCTTAAAAGGAAAGGTAATGTGACAACAAGACATACCATTCCTCAAGAGGAAAGTTAGAGATTCTAGAAGCAAATGTCAACAAATAAGCACCATAATGAATGGGAGTCAAAGGCCTAGCATTCAAATCTCAGATTTCCCTCATTCATGGTACAATTTTTATGAAGATTTGAGCTCTCTGGACCTCAGTTCTCACATGTGTATAATGGGAGTGTTGAACCAAAAACCCCTGAAACCATCACGTAATCCAATATACTATGATATTCTCTAAGTATTTAAAGATCTCTTACACAAAGCAGCGTGAATGGCTTTATTCTCCACTGGCTGTTCATAGCCCTCTCCACAGGACCCTAACTCTATTCTTGACTCTCCCAAGCCTGCAGGTGACTTTGCCTTCTTCTCCACCAAGAAGACAGGTGGTGTCAACGGGACAGTCTTCAAATGCCTTTCCTTCAACTCACAAATTCTCCATGCCTCAGAAGAAAAAGAGTTCCTCTTCCTTTCCATCCCATTAATTTCATCACCTCTCATCCCCTCTATAAAGTTAGAATTGAAAGCCCTGGTTTTAGTCCTCTGCAGGGAGAGATTATTATCTCCATTCCTCAGACAGCAAAACAGAGGCTCAGAGAGTATGAAATAACTGCTTGAATTTACACCAGTGAAAAGGGGGAGTGTCGGGCTGTGAACAGGTCTGCCTGACTCTCCAGTTCTTCCCTCTCACCACCGTCCCCCTTGGATGGAATGCACCCATACATGAAAGGGCTCATTCTTCATCTTTTCTGCTGTTTTGCCCAACAGCATTATCATCTACGTGCTGCTATGATCATTTATGTTGACCTGGCTGGGGATGCTCCTTGGCAAGATGCCCATCTGAAAGTCTGTTTACCTGCTTACTATTGTGATTTTGTTAAACTCTTGGCTGATAGAGGGCTCTTTTCAATCATTGACTTGGACACTTTAAATCCGAATGCCAGCTATGCAAAAGAACTCACCAGTATGGTACCTTTCGTATAAAGTCCCAAACGAAACAATACGATCAAGGACATAGCTATAATAAAACTATACGATCAAGGACATAGCTATAATAAAACTATAAAGAAAGGAAGAATGTGTGTGGGTTAGCAATTGCCACACCAAAAAAATGTTGTATAGGCATAACCTAAAACTCAGTGTCTTTTTTTTTTAGTTAAAAATACTTTATTGTTAAAAATTGCTAACCATCATCTGTAAAGCTCTGTGTCTTGAAGCCACAATCATTTATTCTCATGGAGCTGGGAGCTGGCTGGCCAGGCTGGGCTCAGCTGGTGTGGCTCAGCTCTGCTCCACGTCTTCCATCCTTCTCCTTCATGGACATCCTAGTCCAAGCATGTTCTTCTTTATGGTGATGGAAAAGGTGCAAAAAAGCTAGTGGAAACATGGAAGGATTATCGAGGTCTGGGCTTGGAACTGACATATCATTTCTGCTTCCTTCTATTGGCCAAAGAAAGTTATGTAGCCAAAATTTTTTAAATAGAGAAATATGTCCTAACCACAGTCAGAAGGGCTCTGCAAAGTTACATAGAAAAAGGTGCGGATACAGTGAGGGGTGAAGAATAGGGGCTGGCAATATAATCTACCACAACAGCAAAACACAAAAGTCAGGATAGTGTGTACCTCTGGGGTGGGGGTGAGGGCAGGGAGGTTTACAACCAAGATGGGATACACTAGGGGCTTCAGTGAAATTGTTAATGTGGTTCTTAAGCTAGGTTGTAAGTTCACGGCTGTTACTATCTTGTTCTTTATAGTTTGTATATTCTATGAATGAAATGTGTATAGTAATTTTTTAAAGTTACTGGAATCAGATAAATAAATAAAGGTTACAACACTAGGAGTCTCAGATTCTGTACTACTCCAGCTTCACTTTTAAACTTTGTGCTTCTCTTTACTAATTTCTGATTTTTTAATTTTGTTTACTCTCACTTGCCAATGTAAATAATGGTTTGGTTACCGGACATCTGGACATTAATATCATCTAATGCATATTTATAATCTTAGTAGGCTGCTCACACTTTTTAAAAAATGCAGCTTTTACATTCTAACAGAGTTCCTTTTCCTTAGGTCCTTTCAATGTAAACTCATCTAAAACCACAAATTGTTGTACTGGCAGTTATTAGTCCGGATTGATTAGGTTTGATCTCTGGGTTAATTTCACGTGTAATCATATTATAGTTAGTCACACCTAGTGGCTCTATTAATTCAGATGTATTTGCACTTCCTTACCTATTAATTACACCCACCTCTGATGACTGATTGGATCTCAGCTACCGAAGAAAAGCAATCCCCATATATCAGGGAACAAATTACTGCCTCCCGCACTAGGAGAACTTGGTTGACTTGGAGGCTTTGTCGGAATATTATTGATGACATCTTTATTCTCCTCCTTCAGATGAATGGTGAACCTGCTAAGTGAACCAGAAACACCAAGGCCTGGTCTAAACAGAATGGCAAAACTCCCTTGGACTGTGATCTAGGCAAGAAACGGTGGGAGAGACACATATATAACATCGATGCAAGTTTTATTTGTAAAGAATTTTAAAACATATATTTGGTTGAGGTCCACTTCACATAACTTATCTTTCTCTTTGGATTTGAAGACTGTTAACTGAGTAACTAAATTTGGGCACATGCTGGATAGAAAGTCTGAGGCTGGATCTGTATTTAATCAGCAAAACATAGTACCCACACTCAAAGCTTGAACTGTCTGCTGCCCAAGTCCTAGCCAAAGCACTGCTGAGAAAAGCACTATTGAGGGAGGATTGTTTGAAGGACATGTGACTCCATCTATTTCTCCTACCTTTAATTTTTGCATTCAGGGACCCTCAGAACCATACCTACATGGCCCTCCAAAGCACCGTTTTCACCAAGGTGCAATTCTGCATATTAAATTGCCAACTCACCTTGTGAAATGAAAACGACATTGAATTTACTGTAGGATTGTTGTAAAGGACATTACGATATACATTTCTTCGTAGATGAAGCCCTGCACAAGAAAATTCCCTTTGTTTTAGGTTCTGAGAAAAGCTCAGCATCTTCTGAGCAACTCAGTATCTCTTCATCAAAAACTGGAATCATATAATGGATTGGGTTTCCCTTTTCACTCTGGCTACTGGGAAGCTCAGTTGGTTTTGAAGCTCAACTGCAGTAACTGTTTAAGATGCTATCATCTGCACACCTGTGTTCTAACACTCTTCTTCCTCCTGACCATTTATTTTAATTTATATCTTTATCTGATTTTAGTTTCAGTTTTTGCAAATGGTGTTTAGTTTTCGTTTTAGTTTTTGCTAATACCCAATTTTATTGTGTGTTTAACATTGGAGAACGCAATGGGATGTGAATAAGTAATCAACAGCAAGAGTAACCTTGAAGACATTAACCACAAAAATTTGTGGGCGTGGATGGAGAGAGGTATGGATACGGAGTTAGGCTGGGCAGTCACCTGCCTACACTTGCTGATTGTATGCAGGGTAGGAAATAACATTGCACTTTATAAGCACTGTATTGTAAGTGAAAAATGCAATGTCTTAAATAAAACTGTATTTTAAATTGGCACCATAAAAAAAAATCTTCAACATCATCCGAAGGTAGAATTTTTATCTTCTCAACAGGTAGCAGAGCCCTCTTCTCCTGCCTCCACAGCCTGAGTCTCCTATTTCCTCTACCCCAAGGCTATTGCCCTTTCCTGCCCTGTAACTCCAGGAAATTCCTGGGAAACAAATTGAAGCCGCAGCATCAAGGTGCTCTCTGTGCTTGCTCTCAGCCCCCCTCCACCAAGACTCTTCTTTGACCTGTGTAAAAAGTCCTTCCTCTCATGACCACCAGTTGGAGGTAGATCTGGGAGGGTCTTCTCTGCATGGCTGCAGGTGCCCCTGGAAGTTCTGGAAGGAGCAGAGACTAAAGTGCAGTGGAATAGCTACCCCAATACGCTTTGATACATTTCATTCAACACAGCTTGAATTTGCTGAGACACAGGGCTGGGCACCATGAGTGATGTGCAGAGGAGACAAGGCTGGACTCCAGAAGCTGTGAGACCAATAGTATTGTCTATTAGATCCCAACTTCTGTTTTTTAGCACTGGAAACTCTTTGCCAACAATATCTTACAGAGTCACCTCGGGAGCTAAGAGCAGAGCTGCCCTGGTTGGAGCAGACCAGGCTTTCAGGCCTGCCCAGCCAGATGTTCTGTTTCTTTGCCTCAGTCCCCTCCGCCTCTGGGGCTCCTTGGAGAACAGCCTGAAAACCACTAACATGGTTGCACCTAGTGCTTAACTGTCTGGGTTTGAATCTTTACTCTGTAACTCACTAGTGCTTGATCTTGGGGAAATTACTTAACTTCTTGGATTGTCAGTTCCTTCATATGTAACATGGGAACAAAACCTGTTTACCTCATTGAAGTTGTTGTGAGGTTTAAATGAGCTAATGTCTATAAAGTAGTCACATACATTAATAGTGCTACTTAGTAAGTGATGAGTACAAATAAGCGATAACTATTAGTCCTATTAAAGACTTATTGCTATTGTCTTTTCAATGAACTGAAAGAGTTACTGAATTCAGTAAACCAGGAGATCAGGCTCAGTCTGTCCTCTCAAGGAGGAGGTCATTTTTCCAGCAGGGGAGATGGTATAAAAGCAGCCAAATTATCAACCTGCAAGTCAAGTACTAACAAATTTAAAAGATCTCTTAAAAATCACCAAGAAATTACATTTGGTGTAATTCAAAAAGCAATTAAACCCATTTCTGGATAAAATTGTGGCAGAGTGATCTTGGGCAGGCCATTTGACCCCACTAGCCTCTGTGCCCTTTTCTGAAGATTGGAAGCAATGAACCCCACTTCCCAGAGTTTGGGGGAGGTTCAAATGAGGCCTTGAACATGCCAAGCGTCTTTCAAGCTGTTTGTCAAAAAGCCCTAAGGAGCCCTTGGCACCTAGTAGGCATAAGTAAATATTTCTTGCATCTGAATTCTTTCCATCTGGGAAGCTCTCCAATGTCCTGGAATCCCTAGCTTTCCGACCAGGCGGGTCAGAAAAGCAACTTAAAAGATTCATTTTAATGTCCACTTTTCCACTTTTCCCCTGAAAAACCACTTACAAAGCTGCCAACTTTCTGGCCTGGTTGCCATCTTATTAAGGGTCACTTCATTCATCAGCATAAGGAAGAGTCCATTCTGTCAACCGGACAGGAAGGGCCGGGCCTCCAGTTACAGGGCAACTGGGTGGGATGGGGAGGAGAGGGAAGGGAAACAGCCACAGGATACATTTAATCAATAAAAAGCCACAATTGTGAAGACCTAGAATTTCCAAACGGCCCTTCCTTCTTGTATTACCAGCCTTCCCCTGACCTTCAACCAGCTGATCATTGGATGGTGAAGAAGCAGGTGCTGGGTCATGAAGCCTGTTCATTCATTCATTCATTCATTCATCCATTCAACTACTCATTTATTCATAACTATTTCTTGAGTGCCTATTATGTACTGAGAATAGAATGCTGAGCATAAAAGTACACCTATATCTTGTCTTCATGGAGCTCACAGTTTGGGAATGGGATGGGAGCACACACATTAACCACATGGCCATAGCCATGATTAGGGCTGTGATGTGTATTCGGGGAAGGCTGCTGGTGACACCTGATCTGAGATTTGAAGGAACCATTGGAGGAAATGGGGGAGGGGGGAGAGGAATTGGAGAGAAGATTCAAAAGAACGTCAGGTGCAAAGACCCTACAGATGGAAGAACATTTTTGGAACACGGACAAGCAAGATCAAGAAAGTGCACTTGCTATCTGGTGGGACGCTTAGGCTGGGGACACACTGGTCCCCACGGAGAGCCAAGCACTCGGGCAGGAGTCAGCCAACTCAAGTTCTAGTCCTGGTCCCGGTGATGGTCAGTTCTTTCTTGGACCTCAGTTTTCCAGCTCTAAAATGGGACAGAGACCCTTCTTGTAGCCCGATGGTGAGGATAAGAAGTACAGTCAATCTGTCGTTGCCACCCGATGGGCCGAGCAGCTGCGTCGGTGCCAACCCCCCTCTCCTACGGACACGGGCCGGAGTTGGGGTTCGGAGCTGCGATCCAGGGCTAGCAACCGGCCGCCACAGCGGGCTCGAGGTCGTCCCCTCCGCCGCCGCTGGCCCGCAACATATGCGCGAAGGAAAGTGCTACGAACGCCAAAAGGCTGCCCTCCCCCGCCCCCCGCCGGCGCCATCTGCTCTGCAGCGCTAGCCCCGGCCCCGCGAACCGCGGCAGCTGTGCGCCCACCCTCGGCCGCTCTGCGCGTCGGGACCCACGCCCCGGCCGCGCCTAGGACAGCGCTCGCCCCGAGCACAGCGCTAGCCCTGGACTGCGGGGCGCCGGGCGCGGGGCCGCTCCGAAAAGGGGCCTCCGGTAAAGCCTGTCAGCCAGTCCAGGTACATTTCGCCTTTGCTGGAGCTTCCGGTTCGTCTTTTGGACACGCCCTGCATGGGCAGACCAGAAAAGCAGTAATACCTGGCTCGGGAGGTATTACCCAGATAAGCCTGGGTTCTAATATTGACCCTAAAGTTAACTAGCTGTGTGCTGTTGGGCAAGTCACTTTACCTCTCCCCCGGCCTCTGTTTTGTCTTCTGCAAAATGGGTGTAATAACATCTATCCCCTAGGATTGCTAGAAGGGTTAAAGAGGAAGTTACAAGTAAAGTGTTCAGCGCAATGCTCTACACGTACGTGAAACTTAACTGCTAACTATTAATTTTACTCAAAGCCTTCCTTTCTGGGGCTTTATGGTTACTTGCTGGATTTCTGTAGCTTCTTAAAATTTCAGCTTGCTGCTGCATCTCTACTCTCTCACCCTCTTCTTCAAGCATGGATGAAGAGGCGGAAGGATGCCGCTGATCTTTGGAATATTTCCCACCAGTGATCTGTCAGGGAATTGGCGATTCCTGGATTCCCTAACGTCTCCTGACCTTGAATGAGACTCCGTTTGCAACTGTCTTTCCGTGATTGCCCAGAAACACTCTTTTGTATAAAGTGCACCAAAGGACCATCCCAAAGAGTGGCTGTTAAGACGGCCGAGTGATAACTAAAGATGGACGGACATCAGGGAAACAGAAAATGAGGAAACTCAATTCCTGAGGGGCTGCATTCATTACATTAAAAGTGGATCATTCCTAGATTCTTATCTAATGCAAAGGTTATCAGAAGGCATGGGTTTTAGTCAAAATTCTGACACTTACTAGCTATGTTGCCAGGCACTGTGCTAGACTGCGGGATGATAAAAGCAAACAAAACCTAGACCCTGTCCTCAGGAGTTTACAGTCTAGTGAGAATCAGACAAACGTGGATGCCTTGGTGGAGAGGGCTATAGGGCCCCAATGAGAGGCTTGTCAACATTCTAGGGGTTTAGGGGAAGTCACTGAGCCTCACTGGGCCTCATTTCTCCCAACCTGAGCCTTGGGGCTAAAAATACCCTCTTATAATTAGTAGCAGCTAATCTTTTCTTCACCACTGGAACCTAACCTCTTACCCCATACCCCTAAAGTACAGCTCATTCTGCCCTCCTTCAGCATCTAAGCAGCTGCCACAATCCTCGAAGACTGATAGGAAGAAAACACGAGAAAACACAATATACAGAAAACACCAGAGATGTGTGTTGTTGTTACGAACACCGATGTCAAAGGTCACCCGCTATGCTCCACGGTGCTTTGGGTGCTAAATGCTGTGAATGGATGATGAGGATGGGGGCAGGGAGAAGGTGAAGGGGAGGGGGAGACGTGGTAGTGGAAGAGAGGGATTTTCGGCTCATGGAAGAGTTGGGTCATACAAGGCCCCCTCAATCATCTGATTGCTTTTAACAAATGTGTGATTTAACAAACGTCCATTAAGCGAATGCTCTGTGCCAGACAGTGAACAGACCTAAGCCCCTGCTCTCAGGAACTTAGTGGGAGTGCAGAGTGCAATCAGGTAACTAAACAGTATGGTTGGTGGTAAGTGACCTGAAGAAGACAGAAGAATAAAGGGCCAAGGAGGGACGGTGAGTGCTGAAATACATGGCATCTGAGCACATTAATCCTGATATTCAGAGAACCTTTGGTCTGAATCTAACTGTTCTTTTGGAGGGAAGCAAATCATTAATAGCTAACTCTAAGTAATATGTTCAATTCACCCCAACTTTACTGAAATGATCTTATCTTAGATTTTATAGGCAAAATGAACATTTAAAAATACCCTTAATCTTATTCAGATTCAACAAACGCAACATGTTAATAGACTATATACTTCCGAAGTCTTTGCTATGCATATACTATATATTTTGTTTGAAAGGGATCATAGTGTGTTGTAATAATATCCCATGAAAACCTTTCCTTACTGTTAGACATGTTTCAGCAACATCATTGTATCTGTGTATCATAATTTAATCAATTGATTTATGATTGAGCACTTAAGTGGGTGGTATCCCATTTCTCACTAGTTTAAACAATGCCACAAAGAACTTCTAAATATTTACTCACATCCTTAATTAATTTCATGTTCACTGGGCCATTATCTTCCTGGGGACTTTGGAATTCTCTCCGGCAACAGAGGAGCAGAGAAATAAGATGGTGTTTCTGACAGGGAGGTGGTGTCATTGGGCAGGGGAGGCGGTGGGGGGGAGGAAGGCAACTCCCTGAAAAACAAGGAGCCCACTGCCTTAAATTTGGGGGCTGCTTGCAGTTTAAGTCTAGCACCCAGGATTGCTTTGCACTGGGAAGAGCCAATCATTTTTATGTGTCAAGTAGCTCATTGTCTTTATTGTTGCTTATCTAATACAGTTTAAAGGACCCAGAAGGTCTACCACTTACAGTTAGTGTGATCTGGAGCAATTGCTCAAGGTCCTCCTTCAGGAACTGGTGATGATAATACCTGTCTTAAAGGGTTATTGAAAGGAGTAAATGCAATGTGCATGAACCTGCCTATGCCAGAGCAGGAGGATGCTTTATTAACAATAGATGGTAAATGCCAGGACTTTCTCTAAGCATTTTGCATATTTAATCCTCAAGAGAGCTCGGTGGGTAGATATCATCATTCCCATTTTATAGATTTGGAAATCAAGGCTAGAGTGGCTAACTCATCTGTTCAAGAAATAGAACTGGTATTCGCCCCCAGGTCCATTGGAATTCAAAGCCTGTGCCTTAAAACAAAAGCAAAAAACACTCCATTCTGCCTCCCCAGCTGTATGTAACTTGGGTAACCATTTCAACCCAGATATTCCATTAGCATTTTAGTGCCCAAATCCCCACAACCCCAAACTTCTACTAACTCAGGTTGGAAGTCCAAGCCCCTTGAAGGATCCTCCTCCCCTGATATTCCTGGACCTCTACCAAGGACTGAAATGAATTTGTCCAGATTGATGCTTGCTGTCATGTCTAGCTAAGCTGGTTTTCTAGAACTTCTGTCCACAAGAGGCCCACCATGAGCTGGAATGTCCCAATGCCATCTTGTGGCAACAGATCTCTGGCAATGTCTTTTTTTTTTTTTTTTTTCCGGCTTTATTGAGGTATAATTGACAAAATTGTAAGGTATTTTAAAAGTACAATATGATGATATGATATATGTATATACTGTGAAATGACTGCCCCCGCCAAGTTAATTAACACATTTATTACCTCACACAGTTACCCTTTTTGTTGTTGTTGGTGGTGGTGGTGAGAACATTGTATTCCTCTCTGGCAATGTCTTGACGTCAAGGAGCAGGAATCCCGCTGTTGCCCAACCCCCATACTGTAGATTTCTCGCCAGTTCCCTTACTTGTAAAATGAGCAAGATTGTCCTTCACTTGGTATACGTTCATTTGGGGAAGGTGGAGATACACAGTAGGTAGGACCCTAAATGTCCCACAGCTTAGTAACACAACTCCTTTATTGTGACTCAAGCTTTGCCTTGAAACCGAGCAGGACTGTGCAGGAACTTCTTGGGTGTATGAGGCATCCCCACACCATGTCCCCCATCTCTTGAAGTAAAAGGCTTTGCTTCAGGCCTCCCCGTGTCTCAAAAGGCTGGCTCAAGAATTAATGATTAGAAAAATGTGAACATGCAGTAACAAAGAAGAGCTATTGGGGGCTTCCCTGGTGGCGCAGTGGTTGAGAATCTGCCTGCCAATGCAGGGGACACGGGTTCGAGCCCTGGTCCGGGAAGATCCCACATGCCGCGGAGCAACTAGGCCCGTGAGCCACAACTACTTAGCCTGCGCGTCTGGAGCCTGTGCTCCGCAACAGAGAGAGGCCGCGACAGTGAAGAGGCCCGCGCACCGCGATGAAGAGTGGCCCCCACTTGCCGCAGCTAGAGAAAGCCCTCGCACAGAAACGAAGACCCAACACACCCAAAAATAAATAAATAAATTTATTAAAAAAAAAAAAAAAAAAAAAAGAATAGCTATTGGGCTAGGAAAGTGGTAACAATTTAAACAATAGATCAGCCATACAGCAGAGTCACAGAACCTTTAGTTCCTCCCCGAAGGACATAGATAATAATGTCTGATGCATATTCCTAAATTATTTGTACAGAAACCAGACTCCCACCAGATGGAAACTGCTGACCACAGGCACATATGTAGACCTCAGATGGCTTGGGAACAGAAGGTTGATGATGTTGACTTCCAAAACATCACACTGTTACCTCACCAGCAACCAATCAGAATGTCCATGAGCTGATCAGGCACCCTGCAACACACACCACTAATGTTGCCTTTAAAAACCCTTCCCTGAAAGCCATCGGGGAGTTCGGGTCTTTCTCTGGCCAATGACGTTTTCAAGAGATGAGCTGGAGATGGTATGGCTAAGTTAGGATGAGAATCCCCCAACAAGGGGTCTCAAGCACTATAGAGTTTAGGGAGATCCTTTTCATAGTATGCTTCTCATCACTCTTCTCTCAAGGAACAGACATTCTGCCAAGGTGGGTAAATCAGGATGAGTTCTGATGTCATCAGCTACCTTGAAACCATCAGTCCCTCTGATCTCTAAGCCATTTGCTGAGTATGACTCCATCTAGCAAGATTTAGTCAGCCAACAACTATTTATCAAATGCCTACTATCTGTCAGGCGCTATTCCTCTATTCCAGGAATGAGGGATGCAGTAGTAAAGAACATAGAGTTTCTCAGACAAGGAGCCTGGAGACACCAGCTTTCCTTAGGAAGGATCTTTTTTCAAGACCCCCACTCTTTTCTGGTAATTTGGCTTTCATCAGAGCCCTGGGAAATCCATCAGATATATCTATGTATGTCCTAATCCCAACTGGGGACAAAATTCCAGTCCTTTCTCTCAAAAGCACCTTGACTCTCACTATACTTGACTTAAAGTCATGGATTCTGGAGCCATACTGCCTGCTCCTCTCTAGTTATGACCTCGGTCAAGCTACTTAACATTTCATGCCTTAGTTACCTGATTTGCAAAATGGGGTAATAATAACAGTCAACACTATCAAGTGCTTACCATATTCCAGGCACTATTCCAAGTGCTTTAGATTTATTAACCCAAGATCCTCACAACAATTCTATGACATAGGCACTATTAATTCCCCACTTTACAGACAGGAAGCTGAGCCACAGAGGTGTCAAGTAATTGGCAACTGTGGAACAAATGTTATGAGTTTGTTTATCTAAATGAGTGGCATAAAAAGTGGTCAGTGGATTGTTACTGTTCTTACTGATCATAATTTTAAATGAAAAATGTAGGCAAATCTCAACTACAAGGAAAAGCTCATAGAAAAATCTAGAAGGAAACATATTAGAACACTAATAGTGGTTGCCGCAGAATAGTGAGATGATTATAGGTGACATTTTTCATACTTCTTTAGATGTTTATAAAAGCGTTCCAAATACTTTACCATGAGTATATATTGCTTTCACATTCAGAAAAAAAAATCCTGGAATCCTGGGAGAAAATAAATCGGGACACTCTCTCCTTTGGCCCAGTATTTTCATGGGACACTTCCTGTTGGCACTGGTGACAACACTCTTCTCCCTGAGGGTGCTGGGCCCAGCGGAGGCTCCCAAGGCCATCTGACTTGGTGACCCCCCTTCCCAGGGGCCGGAGGGGGCTCAGGCAACATCTGCTTCCCCAGTGAATTACAGATCCCATTACTCACTTAGCTTCATTATATCTTTAATTATGACCTTTTAGTCTGAGTGGAAAAGAAGTATAATTTTACTTTAAGAGATATGCCAGGCCTACGCTCCCAACATTTCTAGGTTTCATGGAAATTGCAGGGATCATAGAAATTTAACCTGATAATTACTTCAATATTTCAAGGCACACAATTTTACTCTCTTAGAATAATTATGGGTTGTTGTTTTTTCTCCCAAATTCTTTTATTTCTCCATTATTACAGGTCATGTTCATTTCTGTTGTGTATGCTTAGAGACATAGGAGAATTCAGGGCATCCTTATATACTCGAGTCCGTAGTACCCTATTGTTAAAATGTGGTCCTCTTTTATTTTCTCCCAGTATTATTTCTCTCAGACTGTAAGTTTTATGTGGGCAAGGAAAACATGTTTCGTTTCACTCAACTTCCAGTGCCTAAAATGGAACTTAGCACATAGTAGGCATGCGATAAGTATTTGTTGAATGAATACCTGAACGAATATATCTTGAAGCGATTATACTGCAGGCACACACCTCAGAGATATTGCAGGTTCAGTTCCAGACCACCGCAGTAAAGCTAGTCACAAAAATTTTTTGGTTTCCCAATGCATATAAAAGTTATGTTTACCCTATACTGTAGTCTATTAAGTGTGCAATAACATTATGCCTAAAAAATATGTACATATCTTACTTAAAAATACTTTATTGCTAAAAAATGCTAACCTTCACCTGACAATGCAGGATTGCCACAAACTTTCAATTTATAAAAACTGAAATATCTGCAAAGCACAGTAAACTGAAGCACAATAAAACAAGGTATGCCTGTAGTTGCATTTGTATATGATAAGGCAATCTTGATGTCATCAAACTCATGTTGAGTGCCTACACTGGAAAGGCAGCATAGATCCACCACGCCATAGTGAAACCCTTGGAGCCAGACATGTTTCAGAATTCAGGATTTCCATATTTTATAAAGTATATCTTATCTAAACCCCCAGCAATGACTGAGTCAGCACCCCATGATTAAAGAGCAAATGGCTCTATTTTGCCGTGAAAATGTATGAATATACGCATTAAGTGGGACAAATAAAAACTATACACAATTTCAAGTCAGTTTAGGTAATTTTTTGGTGCTAAATAAATCAGGTCATGTCCAGTTCTGCTGTCAAATGAGTTAGAAGAACGTTTTGTTCTTAGGAGTTTGGCATTGCAAGTAGGGACCTGGGGACCTATACAACTCAGTGCTTAAAAGTGTGGGCTTTAGAGCTGGCATTGCTTCATCTGCGCCCACCACTTATTAGCTATAATCTTGGACAAATCATTTACATTGTTTGTCTTCAGTTTTCTTATCTATAAGTGAGAGTGATAACACAGACTTTCACACAGAGTTGTCATGAAGATTTAAAAGAGTTAATACATACATATCTGACCCACAGTAAGTGCTCAATAAATACTAGCTATTAACATATTACCTCATTTCATGATGCAAACAAACACTTTGTGAGACATATATTATTTGGGTCATATGACAGACAAAGAAACAGAAAGCTGGGCAGGTTAAGAACCTGGCCCAAAGTTACACAATGGGAAACGGACAGGGCAAGGATTTGAAACTTCAACTACAGTATCCTGTGCATTACACCAGCTCACCTAAATTCTTGTATCCATTCATGATTCCTTTTGTTAGCTGTTACTCTCTGCTTTCCCCCTCCAGCACAGAATTTTTGAGGAAAAAAATAAAAGCCCAGGAAAATTGGAAGGTGTTTAGACACACATTTTATTCCCTCCCTCTTCTCTCTCCTTCTTTCTCTCTCTTTCTGTTGAAAAGCAAGAGGCAAAAGAACTTGGCACCATTTCCATCATGTCGATTCTTCTGGGTTTCTCAAATGTTGTGATCCCTGGAAAGCTGGGATTCATGCTTACCTCCACTCTTCATTAAGGCAGCCGTGGCCGGGAGCTCAGGAAGGCAGGCTGCTGGTGCAGTGGGTGGGCGTGCTGAATAACACCCGAACCACAGCTGGGGCTGCCCTTGTCAGAGTGCCAGCCTGCCTTACGCAGTCTGTTCTTGCCTGCTACCTGGCCCTCGCCCATCTGCTGCAGAATTCATAAAGTGCTGAAGATCACAAACATCTGAACCTATTATAGGTAACATACTTCAATTACATTCTGATTGTGGGTTTGGCTTCCCCCAAGCTTGGTTTATAATCGTGCAAGGATCAGATTCTTCCTACAAAAAAGGCACTAATCTCTAGGTAGTTCTGTCCTCTGGAGTGTGCTTAAGAAGAAGCCATTCTCCTCTATGCTGCTTGCTTTGTGTCATTCAGTTGCCCGGCAAAGGGTACCCACAGATGTAAAGAAAAGGTGAGAGAGAGAGAGAGCAGACTTAAAGCCCTCTCATAGGAACTTACCATGGTTGTATATTGATCTGTTGTTTGCTTTCTCTATTATGGAACAAATGATTTGTTAGTTGAAATGATCTTCATTCTCCTGAGGGTTATCTGTCCTGGTTGTTGGCTTACATCATGCACGCTGACCGCTCTTCCAAGGACATCAAAGAATAAACTGCCCATATGTCCTCAGTCTACTGCTCCCATGTGTCCCTGCCTTGTCCCTCCCAGGGAGTTCTGGACAGCACTCCTGGGGATGGCACCCGAGCTAGGGCAGACCACAGGTTGGTCCAATTAGAAGCCTGGTGAGGAGGACAACTCAGACTGAAGCTACTTTCACTTCTGTTTCCTACTGAACTTGCAAAGAAGCTGTTGAAATATACACACCAATGCCCAGCTGAGCCATATTAGAACAAGAAGCAAAGGGAAAAACCAGTAATACCAGTGCTGTCCTTATTTAAAATGTTGATATTTTGTACACCATGAAATATTTGCATTATTTTTGATTTTTCAAAAATATTGCATTAAAACCTGAGTTTTGGACTTCCCTGGTGGTGCAGTGGTTAAGAATCTGCCTGCCAACGCAGGGGACATGGGTTCGAGCCCTGGTCCGGGAAGATTCCACATGCTGAGGAGCAACTAAGCCTGTGTGACACAACTACTGAGCCTGTGCTCTAGAGCCCACGAGCCACAACTACTGAGCCCGCATGCCACAACTACTGAGGCCCGTGCGCCTAGAGCCCATGCTCCACAACAAGAGAAACCACCGCAATGAGAAGCCCGTGCACCGCAACAAACAGTAGCCCTCAATCGCCGCAAAAAAAGAAAGCCCGTGCACAGTAACGAAGACCCAATGTAGCCAAAAATAAATAAATAAATAAATGTATTTCTTTAAGAAAAAAAAAAAAACCTGAGTTTTGTGTCACTCCTAAGGGACTTAGGTTTAGGTGCCAAATCACTGAGGGGTGAGGAAGCTGGGGTATTTATGCACCAACTCTTGCGCCTCATTGGTTGAAGGCTGCTCAGGGAGCATTAACTAAGTCTGTGGCACTCCCAGCCTGTCCCGTGTGCAGATTAGACAGGCACCATCAGCATCAGCTACAATGTCCATCTTGGACCAATCACTGTGGCCAGAGACGTATGATTGGCAGTCCTTTCCAAAAACTATATGGTTTGAAGAAGTATTGCCCAAAATTGTATTCTGAGCTGCCCTGTGACTCATGAACACCCTCCATAGCCCTCTCTTGGATGTCATGGGCCGGTACATTCCTAATTTTTCTCAAGAAGGTTTAAGTTGCATCTTTGTCACCTAAAACCAGAGTCCTGACTCCTGCAGGTGGATGGCTGAGAACCTTGTGGGTCTCCCAGCTTGTGGGGGCTGGTGCAAAAAAGGGATTGGGGGGCCAGTGGAGGGTTGCTATGCTTGGAGCATCTTCTGGGCTCTACCTCTTCAACTTGTTGGGGGAGGCTGGGGAAAAACTGGGGGGCTCCAAGGTCACTCACACCAATCAGGACTAAGGATAGCAACAACCCAAGATTTGCATGGTACTTTATAGTTCCAAATCATGTTCACTCCTATTTTTTTTCCCTCACAAAGTCTTAGAGGTGCCGGCAAGCTAAGTTATAGGATTCCCATTTCACAGATGAGTAAACTGAGGCTTCAAGAGGCCAGTGGCCCATTCATAGCTTAGTGGTAGCAGAGCACTTTGTCTTTTGCCTCACCAGACTCACACCAACAGAGACCCAGAACAACTGGGCCAATCTTAAAGCAGAGTATTTTCCTTTTCTTAAATTAATGCAAACTTTATTGGTACAGTTCCATGAATTCTGCAAGGAGTAACAAGTGATCGTTGGTGCTTCTCAGTAACAGGGACCTTGTCTTTGTCACCTGCACATCCACAGCTCCAGCACAGTTCCTGGCAGGTACTTTGTCCATGTTTGTTGAATTGGATCAATACTGAGGAAGGAACAGCTCAGAAAATTTGCATCACTAGAAGATACTGGAACATTTAGAGGCAAGACTAGAATGGTAAGAACAGTCACACCGTCCATTTATTGAACATATACCGTGCCATATGCTTGATATACACATCATCTGTTCAGCAACCACAGGAAATAAACGTTGTTCTCCCTGTTTTATAGACCAGGAAGGTGAGGTTCAGAAAGATGAAAGATCTCACCCTGTGGCAGGGTTGGAATGGAAACCCAAGTCTGCCCGATTCCCAACCCATGTTCCTAAACCACATGTGCTC
Organism: Balaenoptera ricei; assembly: GCF_028023285.1. Classification (NCBI taxonomy): domain Eukaryota; kingdom Metazoa; phylum Chordata; class Mammalia; order Artiodactyla; family Balaenopteridae; genus Balaenoptera; species Balaenoptera ricei. The sequence goes on from NC_082646.1 coordinate 86,989,451, forward strand.
TGTCAACTCAGAAGCTACACTAAGTCATACTGCAGTTCAATGTAACAGGCTCGATAGATTGCTCTGGTCTTACTTAAGGAGTTTCTTTTCCCCTCCTGCCCTCCAGGAGGTCTCAGGGTTATTTCACACGTTTGCATACAAAATCTACAGCAAAATGGGAGGAAGAGAAGTGCCAGAAGTTCTGGAGTTAGAGCATGTTGGAGGCATTTTGGGAATGTTTGGAAGAAGGGTGTCTAAGAGAGCATGAGATGTGAGGTGACTAGGATAAGGAAAAGGGGGTACAAGAGTCTTTCTGGGGGTGTTTATGAATTAGATTCCCATTGAATCAGTAGGCATTACAATTATTTTTAGCTCATTTGGAAGATGTATCTTTTTTTTTTTTTTTAATTTTATTTATGGCTGTGTTGGGTCTTCGTTTCTGTGCGAGGGCTTTCTCTAGTTACGGCAAGCGGGGGCCACTCTTCGTCGCGGTGCGCGGGCCTCTCACCATCGCGGCCTTTCCCGCTGCGGAGCACAGGTTCCAGACGCGCAGGCTCAGTAGTTGTGGCTCACGGGCCCAGTTGCTCCGCAGCACGTGGGATCCTCCCAGACCAGGGCTCGATCCCGTGCCCCCTACATTGGCAGACAGACTCCCAACCACTGCGCCACCAGGGAAGCCCTGGAAGATGTATCTTTAAATGCCACATTGCTCTGGATTAAAGCACACGCGTTAATGGGGTGTCGTAGGAAGGTGAGCTGAGCTGACCTAGAGTACTCGAGGCAGAGGCTGGGGATGTTGGTGAGGAGATCCCGACCTTGACGGAGGAGGGCTGGACCACCACACCTTTCTAACTTTATCTCTGAATCTCCCACCCTGGCTGAGCGTGGAGGCAGCCCCACCATTTTGCTCCTTCCTGCCACATGTTGTTCCTCTCCTGCCTTATCAAACGTTAATCAGTCCTCACCTCCCACCCCATCTTAATTATTTGCAATGATCCGTGAGAGACACACAAACCACTCTGCAGCTTGAAATCCCCCCATCAGGCAAATATGAAATTATTCACATTTTTCTTGCAGATTTTTCAGGAAGCAAGTTGGTGATGAAATGACTCTCAAATGCCTTCACCATTTTACGCTGGGGATCTTGCCCTTCCCCTTAATGTGTGTGTATCTTCATGCCTCAGCTATGCTGAGTATTCTCCTGGCGTGTTTATGTTTATTTTGGAAGCAAAATGTGTTTACAAAATCAGTTAAAAAGTGTTAATGATCAGTTTCCAGAATACTAATGTGAATCCAAATTACTTTCACATGAATCAAGACAAATTTTAAAGATGCCATCTGATCATAAACTGTTTTAAATTTGCGTTACAAGTAGCGCATCAAATCTGAACATATGCCTTTTTTTAAAAAGAGCAGTTTAAAATAACCAATCGTTGGCATAAAGAAGTGCAGAGCAAAAATGTATCCCCTTAGGAGGAAAAAAGTCAAATTTGGGGCATTCACATGGGGGAAGGTACTAGGGGACATGCATCTCAACTACCCAGAGGAAAAATATTGTTTGTAATTGTCAGAAATACGATTGAGCTATGAAACTTACATGATTTTCATCTGTCTTGTTTGCTATTATTTCTCCTGTGTCTAGAACAGACTTGGCACATTGTAGCACTCAACAATATTTGCAGTATAAATGAACGAATAAAATCAGCTATTAAATTATAAAATTTAATCTGGGATTTTATGTTCTCCGAGCCAATATAAACATTATGAAGTTCATGGCAAGGTAGAATAAAAAATGAGAGCCATGCCATAGAGAAACTACCAATTCCATATTCAGATAATATGCCCCCTTCTGGTGCCCATCTGCCCCATGTGGTTTACCCAGTAAAATTGTTCCTGGCATTTCTGATAGCCTGAGACACGGGGACTGTGTGGGACTTTGCAGAGTCACAACTGCTGTCCATCTGAATTTACCTGTTTGTACTTTTTCAGGGGTTTCTTTACTACCCATGATGGAGATGGAGATCTGTGAGGTGCCCTTGAGCCACTTCTGGGCTGTTAGAAGGCATCTTCTCCAGGCTCAGATGATTTACGGCAGTGGTTTCCCAGGGTTTCCTGGGGGTGTGGTGAGAAGAAGACAGGACAGGGCAGGGGGGAGAAAGCAAGGCTGGACTGCCTATTGGAGAGACTTCCACCTCCTGCCCTAGCAACCCCGGCTTGCTTTGATTTGCATACTAGATTGCAAAGTAAGATTTTGTTTGCTGAAAGTCTTCAGGTGCAATTTAATAAAAAGGAGGGGGGAAGTTTAAGACATTTATCTACAAAGCCAAAGGAGCTGGTAAAAGGTGAGTCGAGGGATTAGGATAGAACTCCCCAAGGAACTGCCTGACTCTGAGTTAATTATGCGTGTGTTCATCTGGTGCCTCTGTAGAAACCATATGGCTTCAGATCCTCTAAGCCATTTTGCAAAAACTCTCTACCTTGGAATATGTTTACATCATGGGCTTGTTTTCAGCTCAGAGGGCCGTGTAGAAGTGGGGGAAATTTGACTTCTATGTTGCCCAGTGTATTCAATGTCCCCCTTTCAGGACTGCCAAGGGCTCTTTGGCTCTTGGCCCCCAGAGCAGAATCAAATAAGTCCATTCATAAGTAATTTCAAGAGAGCACAAGTCTGTGCTTAAAGGGACAAATAGTGGTTTCAGAGAAAGAAGGAAGCCAAGGGGTTTGCCAGTTGGGATAAAATGGTGACTGAGAAGCCTGGAGGATGGGGAACTCTTCCTGAAAGCCTGGGAACCAGGACCTGCTCCCCATCCTCAACTCATCACCTAGACCCAGGCAGGAAAGACCTAGCTGGATGCCAGAGTGACCCAACTGTCCCTCCACAATGCTCTAAGGCCAGAGTAATATGAGAGGAAACAGCTTTGGACACATGCTGTCTTAAATCATATCCCATCTCTGCATGAGCTCTGTGACCCTGAGGTTCTCCGGTCACCCTTCTGCACTGGTGGTTTTCTTCACCTGTAAAAATGTGGTGAAAATGCTTACCTTTCACTGAGTTATTCCAAAAATTGGAGCTGAGATCTGGAAAGTTTTCAACACGTAGTAGGTACTCAATAAATCAAAGCTATTATCATTCTATTCTACTGTCTCCACCCTGCTTTGAAAGGACTTACTTCTAGTGAAGCTTACTTCTAGTGTGGAGACATTTTGGTTTTTAAGTAAAATCTACACTGTGTTAGATGGGATATGTGCTTTAAGGAAAAGAAAGCAGGAAAGAGGGATCAAGAGTGCTAGTGGGGGAGATTTGAAGGGAAGCCCCATTTGTAGTCGTAAGAATCAGAAAGAGTTTCTTTCTCAAACTCCCTCTTCCTACTTCACCAAAGAGATTTTACTTCCAAATAAGTACAAACAGGAAGAGGAAGCAGAGCCTGGAAGACATTCATTCACAAATGCTGTCCTACAGAGATATCTGGGATGTTGCCATGACGTGGGACTTGTGGTCTTGAGTTTTAGTCCTAGTGTGACATTTGCAAAGAGAAATCTTGATTGGGTCACTGCACCTTCCTTTGACTTTCTTTACCTGTATATTGGAGATAATAATCTCTGCCTCATGTTTGTGAGCCAGAGAGGCTTTCTCATCTGCTGGACTCTCAGATTAATAAGCAAGGGTCAAGGTGTGGCCATGGAAAGCTGCTATCCCAGGAGGCAAAACTATAGAAAATATAAAGGAAATAGTCCACCCCTCCTTCTTCCCGTACACACACTCTGTCTCTCTTACTCTCTAAAGTAGTCAGGAAACTGTAGGTGTCTTCCTCAGAAATGAAAGGCACCCCAAGGCAAAGGGAAGATACTTGCACTGAGATGGTCCAGTAGAAGCCCCTCCATCAGGGATAGCTGACTCGCCATGTCCCCTAATGGTGCTGCCTTGATTTGTGGATTTAAGCATGTCCAGGCTCCGAAGGACCGTTGACTAGTTGCAAGTTGCTGACAAGTGAATGCTTGGTCCTGAGCTGTATATATTTACTGTACCATATAAATAATAAACACTAATAACTCACTTCATCCCTCACAATTTCCCCAACCATTTCCTGGCCATTTCAGGACCTTTCATCACATACCAAATTGTGTGGCTGACTTTTATTGCTGACTTCCCACGCAGGATGAGAAATCATTGTTGCCTCATAAATAGCTAGCATCGTTTTTTTCTCTCATTGAAAAGTTACTGCAATTTAACCTAAATTTCCAGCAACCAGAAAGTGTTTAAATAAATCATCCTCCATCCATTTGATGAAATTACACAACCATTAAGAATCATGATTTTGAAAGCTATTCAACAATACAGGGGGAAAAAGCATATATCGTAATGTTAGGTGAAAAAAAGCAATGCAGAAAATCATATGTCCAGCCTGATCTAATTTTGCCCAAGAATTTCTATGTAGATTTATGAGTGTGCATTAAAGAGATGGCGAGAAAATGCTTGAAATGTTATTTCTGAGTGGGATGTTTCTGGTGAATTTTATTTCTTGCATTTTTCAAATTTTCCGCAGTGAACTTTTAGAACCTAAAAAAAGGGTTATTTCTTTATTTAAAATTTTATTTTTAAATAACATTTTAATGAATTTATTTTAAAATGCTATTTCTTTGTTTAAAACATTTCAAGTTGTTATATGAATACATATAATAATAAAAACACCAGCACAGCTGTCTGCCTGACAGACAGTTGCCAAATGGGGGTGTGATCGGAGGAATTCATGGTTGGCAGCTTCCATGAAATCAGTGCGATAAGGTTGACTCTTGTTTAGAAGCTCCTACTCAGGATCTTTGTTTTGTTTTTTCCCCTCTCTAAATATGAAGAATTCTATTCACATACATACACAGCCCTACATATATAGACATATGAAGTGTATTTTCTGTGCTCAGATTTACATCCACCTAAGACATTACCCAATGAAAGCTCCATCAGTCACAGAAACTACTGCTGGGGAAGAAGGGACAATTTTATTTAGCTAATTTTTAACAAACCTCAAACATTCCCCACATTTCCTGAAGCCTGGAGGGAGAATAATCAAGTCAAGCCCCATTGACTAGGAGAATAGTGAACTGTGGAAAATGATTTCTCAGTGCTCCACGGGGCCACAGCTCCATTTAAATAACATGTTCATTATTCAGATGCTCAGCCTTCTTACAGCAGCTGTTGGCCTGCCCTGGGGTTGCCCCAGCTTCTGGGGACTCTGCAGCCTCCTGCGCTAGCCTCTCGCCTGTCCACGACACAGTGCAGCCCCAGGCACCACCGCAGTAGATCCTTATAACAGCAAAGAGAGGTTATAAGCAGTTAACTATTGTTTTCATTTTACAGATGAGGAAACCGAGTCTCTGATGGATGGTGTCCCTTGCCAGGGTCACACAGCCAGTCAGGAAAAGCTGTACCTAGGTATTCTCACTCCAAGACCATTGCCATTTCTGATATCTGAAAACATCTCATGTGCCAAAACTTCCCTCCACTGGTCCATTTTTAGAAGATATGATTCTGACCAGCTAGCCTACATTAAGATGGATCTTTAAAAACAGACTGCAAACAAACAAACAGAAACAATAACACCAAAAACAAAAAAAGAGAGACAAATTGCCTGGAAAAATTAAATAAAATATAAAAACAGACTGCAGATTCTGATTTCGGGCAACTTACTTTGAGTGGCACCCAACTTCTTGTGCAATCAATGTTGGACAACGTTTGGTGGTAGAGTAAAAAAGAAAACAACAAAAATGAACAAAAAGCTAATTTTTTATTGAACGCCCACTATATGCTATGCACTATTCTAAACACTTTACATGTTTCAACTCTTTTCATCTTTACCACAATCCTATGATGTAGGCACTATTATTATCCCCATTTTACAGATGAAGAAACTGAATAACAAGGTTACACAGCCAGTCCTGAGAAGATGGAACAGGAGCTTTGAGGTGTCTAAATGTGAAACAGGCAAAAAGGCGAACAGAGCTGAGTTCAAACCTCAGCTCAGCCACTTCCTAGCTCTGTGACCTTGGGCAATAAACTTAACCTCTCTGAGCTTCAAAGCTCTCATTTGTTATAGAAGGATTGTAAAATCTGGCTCACATAATTGCTGTAATAGTTTGATGGGATAATGCGAGTAAAATTCTAGTATCACACTGAGCACTTAGTAGATGCTCAATGAGTTGTAGCTCTTTTTGGTCTCCTTTTCTTTTACCTCTTTCTCCTCACCTCTCATTCTTCTTTGCTGATTCTGCTGATGGTTTTGAACAGAGAAGAAGGCTCATTCATTTCTTCAACAAACTTCTCAGTGCCAAGCATTCTTCTGGATGAAAGGGACAGAGTTTGGCACAACCAACACAGGCCCTCCTAGAGACTCACAGCCCCACATGGAAACCACCAGTGAGAAGGCCCCAGGTGCTGCCACCTTTGGATGAGGCAGGTCTGCTTTGCTCTTCCCTTTACCTGTCTACTTCCTACCAGCATTTGAGTTTATGACTCTCATCTAAGGTGACATCAATCAAGAATTTTCAATGACTCTGCAGACACTGTTGGGTTACCCCTGGTTGGGCCTGATTTTTGGAGAGGTTTTAGTTGCAAAGCTCAAAACCAACAAAGTTTATATTTATTCTTTGCTGAGGATGCCTAGACCCCAAAAGAACAAACCCAAGGTTGTCCCAAAAGACTAATAAATGAACTGGTTGTCATTAGCTATTTCATTAATTTATTCATAAGTCACCTGTCTAACATTTATCTAACTGTGATAGATTCTAGGCACATGCAAGGTGCTGGGAATGTGTTTTGATGGATCAAACTTTGTCCCTGACCTCAAAGAGTTCATGGTTGAGCAGAGATGCAAGCTGGTAAGATATCACTGCAACATAATGTAAAACAGAGTCTGGGTATAGGGCGCAGATGGAGAACTACAGGAGATGAGGCTAAAGAGATAGACAAGATTCAGACCACACGAGGTCTCATTGACCCTACTAAGGAATACAACTTTCTCCTGAGGCAGAGAGACACCACTGAAGGGTCTGAATAGGAAATGACTCATCAACTCCAAATTCATCGTCCTTCTGTAGCCAGTGAATTACTTTTCAAAAGCACTAGAAGGGGACTTAGAAACCATCGCATCAGAGGTTAGCAAACAGGATTCATCTGATGAGTTAATTCTGATCAGAAGGTAGCAGCTGTCTGTGTTGAAAAGGATTCTGAGGCCAAGTCCAGGCTCAGTAAAGCCATGATTGATTCATGATGTGTGCCATTGACAAAGAAAGGAGAAGTGGTGTCTTCTTATTTGCCTCCCTAATAGCACAACCATCATTTTTTCAAATGAGGAAACTGATCTGCACAAGGTTACAACAGTTAGTTGGTACCAGAGCTAGGCCTAGACCTCAGGTCTCCTAGTTAGAGCAGGGAACCCGTTCTCTGTCTCACAAGTACCACCTTCACACTCTTCCTTTGTGCCTGCAAAGCAGGAAGCCTGTTTCCCATGACAACCAGACTCCATGCCTTGTAGGGTAGCAACACCATTCACCCAGAAAGTACTAAAGTAATAGGGGGAGTGCTTCAGTTATCTCATGCTGTGTAACAAAGAACCCCAAACGTAATGGCTTAAAATCATTCATTATTGTCCTGATTCTGTGAGCTGACTGAACTCAGCCTGGCGGTTCCTCTGCTCCTCTGGCTTGAGGATCGCTCACACAGTTGCCATCAGATGGCAAGTGGGGCTGGAGTTCTGTGGAGATTCAGCTGGGTTGGAATGTGCAAATGGCTTCCTCACTCATATGTCTGGCACCTTGATGCCCCCTCATGTGTGTTCTCTCTCCATGAGGAGTCATCCTCTAGGACCTCTCCAGGTGGACCCTCCCCAGCAGGGTAGCTGGACTTCTCACATGGTAAGACCACACAAGTGGGAGCTGCGAGGCTTTCTTAAGGTCAGAAATTGGCACAGTGCCATTCCCATCACATCCTATTGGTGAAAGCAAGTCACAGGTACAATCCAGGTTCCTGGGAGCGTGGGAGAGGATCTCACGAGGGTATGAACACCAAGTCTCCTGGTCACGGGGGCCAGCTTGGGAGACAAGGTACCACCAGAATGAAAACAACGGAAATTCAGCCCGGGTCTCAGTTGCTCTACCGGGGAGCAGGCCACCCAACCCAGGCCCTTCAGGATGCTGGCTTCCATCTCTGGAGAGTGATCCAGAGGGGACAAAGCTCAAGCCCAAGCAATGACTGTTTCCTTCCTCTGGCTTTTCTCCTCCTCTCCTCTCAGACTTCTCTGGGATGTACTTCTTCTCTCCCTTGTGGTGGAGTTTGAATGATGGCAACTCTAACTGGCAATCAGACAGTGATTGGCATGGGACCCAGCTCTTCATTATGTTGAAAATCATTGTGCCAATCTAAGGGAAACTATGCGGGATTGTTTGTAATTGATGGCAAATTCTTTTTGCCAAGAGTGGCAGACCCTTCCATCAGCACAAGGTGTGCTTGCTCCTGGCCCCCCTTTCTCTCCAGGGCTCATAGGTCTCTAAGCTTTTTTTTTTCCCTCCATAAAAAATATCCAAATTGACAATAGAAAAAAAACTTGATAATGAATAGTGTTGGGAAGAGATTGACTGTTTATAATTACAAATTCTTCAAAACCAACTCTGCTGATCTTCCAGGATAGTGAGACTTAAAAAAAAAAAAATTTAAAAAAACTAAAGCAAAAAAAAAAAAAAATCAAAACAGTGAAAAGGAACAACTTCAGGACATTTAGGAAATACTTTTATTCCATTCATAGATTTGAACCTAAGTGATTCCTCTATTTCTCACATGCGCAATACTTAAATCTCTCGTGTCCATCCTATGTTTGGAATATTCACAAGTGTATTGTTCTCAGAAGTGCGCTGGGAGTGATTTTAATAAAGAGAAAAGTGCTTGGATTCTAAGATACTGAGAATTCTCCGTTTTAACCAAATATTTTTCAAACTCGAGCAGGCCAATGAGAGAAATGTACTGCCCTCTGTTGGACGGAGTTAGCAAAGTCAGCCAGGAGCCTTCAGGAGAAAGACTCCTTCAGGGGTCTTTTAACTGAGGTGACACAGGTCTCCCATTTAAGTGTAGTCCAAGAAAAGCAGAAGTTAAAACGTTAGACACGCTCACAAAAAAAGATTTGCATTTCTACACTCTATCCAGTTTCAGGGTTTCCAGTTTTCAGTTTTGACAAAGAGAAAAATGTCAGAAATTGTAAAATGCAGGTTTGGGGGAAAGATGTGAGTTAATAAATATGTTAAATTGGAGAACTGGGAATAGAACTATTTTTTTCCTAAGCGTACCCAACACAGAAATGACTCAACTGACCTCACTAAGATGCTGTGTCCTGTGATGATATTACTTTGCAGAGTTTTAGAGAATCAGTCATATTGCCACTATCTCCTTCAGCAATATGGCCACTTACTACACTTAAATGATGCTCTCCCCTACAAATATCCACGGCTATTATTGTTTTCTACTGTCCAGGTCACCTATGGAACATAAAGAAAAGCAAACCTGGGCTTTGTCTCTCCTGAAGGAACAATCAGCTCATTGAGAATTTTTGATATTTTGACTCAAGGGAAGAGAAGAGGCTATTTTTGTTCACTCACAGGCAGCCAGAGCTGCTCAGAGCAATACAGATTCAGCTATGTTCTACTTTTCCTTCTTTTCAAAATTAGAGCACCATTTCCCCAAACACTTGTTACCGTTGGGGTCTTGCTTTAAAAATATTTTGAGAGAAATGGAATTATATTAAAAAGGGTGGGTGAGGGGAAGGATTACAGAAAAGAAATTTTTCAGTGTGTGAAGGATCTTGACATTTCATAAAATTGGAAACTGAGCAAAAAAAAAAAAGGTAATTCATCACTCTGACTCAGTACCTTCCAATTCTAAGAATCTACCCACAGAAAGACTCACAGAAATGCCTGAACTTAGCTACAAGGAGGTCCACTGAAGCATTGCTTGTGATGAAAGCAAATGAGAAACACCAAAATATCTTGAACAGAGAGCTGGTAGATTACATGGAATTTACACAGTGGAATACTATGCAGCCACTAAAACAGCAAGGAAGTTCTCTCTGGGCTGATGTGGAAAGCTCACCATGATAGGGTAAGTTATTAACTTAACCTTGTGAATAACACAAGTTGAAGAACAGAACTACTGCCTGTTTTCCATTTCTGTAAATAAAATTATATTGTTATTATAGTTTACTCTTAAAAATAAACCTGGAAGAATGTACACCAGCCCATTAACAATGAAAATCTCTAGGGGTTGGGGACTTCCCTGGTGGCACAGTGGTTAAGAATGTGCCTGCCAATGCAGGGGACACGAGTTCAAGCCCTGGTCCGGGAGGATACCACATGCCGCGGAGCAACTAAGCCCGTGCACCACAACTACTGAGCCTGCGCTCTAGAGCCCGCAAGCCACAACTATTGAAGCCCGCGTGCCTAGAGAAGCCACCGCAATGAGAAGCCCGCGCACCACAATGAAGAGTAGCCCCCACTCGCCACAACTAGAGAAAGCCTGGGCGCAACAATGAAGACCCAACGCAGCCAAAAAAAAAAAATCTCTAGGGGTTGGGATTATAAACGGTTGTTACTTCTTAAATTTAACCCATATGGTTGTGCATTTCTACCCTTGACATATGTTACTTTTGTTATCAGAAAATACAGTCCGTTTTTAAAACTAGATAGGTTTGTTTTCCTTTCAGCAGAATACTGTCAGAAGCTACCCATTCATATGTAGGAAGCACTTCCTATTAACTCTCTAATGATGGAATTAAATTGCTCAAGCAAATCACAAAAAGAAACATCAGATGAAATACATAATGTAAATGCTCACTGTCTGACATATAACAAACTGGTGCTCAATAAATGTTTGCTGAATGATGAAATAAATAAGTGAATGAATGCAGAGCTTTTTTCCATTGTGCACTTATTTGCCACCTGTTTTTTTAAATTATCTATAAGTAAATATGTTCCTTTTGAATAATATCTCCAGTAGATTTCTCTGTTTACAGAATTCATTTTTTTCTCTTATACATCCTCAGAAACTAAAATGCTCAGGCAGTGGGGAGTGGGCCATAAAAAAACAAGGTTTTAACATGAGGGAAAAGGGATTTTCACAAACCACCAAAGTGCTACTTCTCTTGGAAGAAGTGCACCCTGGATTTTTTCCAGCTGAATTCTGCAACAAAACCCAAGGAAAATGAACATTAATCTTTTATGAGCTAAGCCCCCAAACGAACAGGCTTTGAGCTCAACCCTAATTAGGTTGCATCTCAATACAGAGAATCCTTAACGAATAAGGACACGTAACAACACGAGCGAGCTCTCTGCTGGGACTGACTCAGAAATGAAGGGGCCGCCCAGGCCACACTCAACTGCTCTTGTGCATTAGGGATTCCTGACTTTACCTGGAAAATGCATGGTCATCTTGGATGGAAAGCAAATGGAGTTTCCTCTAACTGAAATTCTTGGCCACCTGGCCATTCTTGGCCTCCATGGCTATCTGGGGGTCTGTGGATAAATGAGAAGAAAGGGCAAGAAGCAGGGCTCTTAGAGTGAGTTTGAGCAAGTCAGGAAGGTTGCTCTGTGCCCAGCAGAGCAGCCAACACTGGCTGTGCTCAGAAACAAGATAAGCCACAGATGCGTTATGTGCTTGATGTGAGAGGCGCAGTGGAGTCTGAGACCCCTGGGTTCAAATCTCAGCTCGGCCACTTTCTTGTCCTGTGACCTGGGATGAGTTACTTAGCCTCTCTGGGCCATTGTTTCTTCATCTGTAAAATGGGGATAGAGGTACCGCATGGTTGGGAGGATTAAATGAAATGAACTAAGCAGCTCTCAGCTTGTTAATTGCTAATACAGACTTTATGTCTCCAACGTAGCCTCCCCAGCCCCGTTCTATCATACAGCTTCCCCATTCTCTCATTCACTCTGAAAAACAACAGTGTAAGGTAAGTGTAATGATCCCCACATGACAGTCGAGGAACCTGGAAGTCGGAGAGATGAGGTCATTTGTCCACAGTGAGAGAACAAGGGAGCAGCAAGGCTAAGGTTTCTGCTCAAGTCTGCCTATCCCAAATCATGTGCTGACTGCAGGAATGTGAGTAAACCGGGCTGATGTCAAAGACGAAAGAATTACTAATGTTTGACATCTCAGAATCAGGGAACTCCAGATCCCAGGACCCTTATGCATGCATGCTCCAGGGTCACCAGAGAGAGGCCTCAGGATGGGCTGTGACTGCGCAGTTTTGGTGGAGGGGGTGGGGAGTGCCCTTCCCAGGGCAGGTGGGCCACTGCATTCGGCTGCAGTTCAAGGCAGCTGTGCTGGCACCTGGTGTTGGCACCTGGCGGACTGCTCCAGGCCTGTGGGGGACTTGTGGCCGAGACAGAAACCCACATCACCTCATTTGTCAGCACTGGTTCTGTCTTCAGCCAGGGCACTCTCCAAACCCACCCAATTCTCTTCCCCATGTTCACATGTTGGGATAGTCCTTGATCTCCATGACACAATGGTTCCAGTATCCTCCCCAATCTTCCTCAGGAGCTGCTCCCACCCCACCCACCCTGCCAGGCCTTAGCTTCCCTGCAGTGGACACGAGCTTCCTCATAGATCCTCTGATGGCATTTATTTGGCTTATAATAAACCCCTTGCCGCAAACCTTGCTGTCCCACATTTGTCCAGCATCTCTCTGCTGCCCAAGAATGCCTTATCCGATTACTATAATTAACTGGTACCATGCTAGAAAGCTGAGCCAGAATTAGAACTCTTGGGTGAAGAAGATTTGCCAAGGGTTACAAGGCATGAGAATTGGAGTGGATAGAACTTGGCACTTGAAACCTCTTCCCTCCACATAGAACTTATTCTAGAAACTCATTAACTCTGAGCAGTGTAGTCACATTTCCGGAAAAAGCTGGGTATGGGGAATCCATTTGGATTTTTACAATCTTGCTCTTTCAATTGCCAGAATGTTTCCTCTTCCTCTTCTTACTGTCAAAATTTGCTGCATTATGTAATACTATGATTATTTATTGTAACATATTGCCATTATATTTCTGTTAGCTAACGTTTATTGTGCATCTATTATGTGCCCAACACTGTTCTAAATATTTTACACACTACATCTTATTTAAGCGTCACAAACAATTTGGAGAAGGGTAATAGTATGGTTATCTCTATTTTGTGGATGTGGACAGAAAACTCAGAGCATTAACCATTCTGGCTGCCCCTGTATGCATTAATGTTTGAGAACCTCTGGCCTAAAGCACTTTGTTGATCTAGAAGGGGAGAGATGACATGCAGCCGGGAGAATCAAAGTGAGAAGGTGAGAAATGAACTGGTTGGAGGAGAAGAGAGAGAAATATGGGAGAAAAACTTCCTAGGCAGAGGGAACAGCATGAGAGATGGCTCAGAGACAGAAAAGTACATACAGCAGTGAGTACAACAGTGCCTGGCATATAGGAGGTCCTAGAAATGCTTGTTGAATTGCTAGTTTGACCTCAGCAAGTGGGGCTCGGATGACAGTATGCAATATAGAAGCAGTTACATGAGGGGAAGGAAGGGGCAAAAGCCCCTGCTATACGTGCCAGTCACTCATCTAATTTTCTGAACAATCCAGTGAAGTAGCTTTCCCGTCTCTACTTTATAGGCAAGAAAACAGAGCTTCAGAGAAGTGGCTTGTCTAAGGAGGGTCAAAAGGCTAGAAAGTGGTAGAATCTGTGTTCAGGCCCAGCTCTGCCTGGCTTCACAGCTCTCTGTTCACCCTGCGCGCCACGCTGAGGAGGTAGGACCTGCCTCCCACTTCTGGCCTTCAGGACCTCCCTTCCAGGCTGACACAGAGTCTGGCTCAGACCTGCCTTGATTGGTGACACTTGTCTTCTTTAAGAAGCGACGGTTTTCCACCCTCTTGCCATTTTCTGCATGAGATGCAGCAGTGCCAAGGTTCTGGGTACCCGTCATCACAAGGGAGAAGGCTACAAGATGCCTTTGGGCAGGGAAGGAAGCACCCAGCTTTGAAGCACAGCTGAACTCAGCAGGGAAAGAGTTGTGTTGCACCAAGTGGAGCCCCAGATGGGGCCTCCAATGAGATCACCCCCAGCATCCCCGGCTGTCAATGCAACATCTGCTCCCAACATATTGGCCTGAGAATATTTCAGATCCACACCCCCAAATCCAGATGTGCTTGTGTCATGAACTCTATACACTCTGCTAGAAATTACTGAGGTCTGAAAAAGGAAATTAAGTACTCACTCAGGCACACACGGACCAGTGACCTGAAATATTCTGTGCACGGGCAAGGTTTGGGGTGCTCACATTTGGGACCCTGAATACCAGCTTCCACGCATCTACTGGCCCACCTTACCCTCACCAGAGGTCATATGTAAAGGGATTGATGTTTGCTGTCAGTTGAGTGCCAGTGAAAAGTTTATGAATGTGGAAATCGTCCTTTGCACAAGGGCCAGGCGCTGCTTTGTTTTGAATATTAGCAGATGGGTTGGAACGTCAGTGCAGTTTTCAAGCACTGCACTTCCAACAGGAGAGAAATCACGGATCAGGTCAACTAAGAAGTACTGCATTTCAGCCCTGGCTACACATATGGTCACTTGAGAAGCCTTGAAAACACCAGTGATTCAGCCCCAGTGGGAAGATCTGGACATGGGGCCCCAGCAACCATATTTTATTTAAAGTTCCCCAGTTGATTCCACTCCACAGCTAGTGCTGAGAACCTGTACTGTGGAATATACCTTCCTGGACTGCTACAAAGCAATCGCAAACAGGATGGGAAGATGAGAGAGGGGTGTAGGGGTCAAGGTCATTGCCTTTACCTCAGACAGTTGCAGGTAACTCTCAGCTCTTTCACAGACTAACATGTCACTCTGGACAAGGCATTTAATCTTTATGAGCCTGTTTCTTCATCTGTCAGTGGGGATAATGATACTTGATTGGGCTTGAGAATGCTTAAATAAGAAAATTTTGGTAAAGTGCTTTGCATGGTGCCTGACATATTGTAGGGATTCAGCCAATAGTAACCATGACTGTTACAGTTACTGCCACTAGAGGTGTGTGTCTGAAAAAACACAGTCTTTGAGAAGAACACTCCATGGGACAGTGGTCGCGTTTCTGAAGACACAGAAAGGAAGAGCCAAGAGAAACCCAAATTAGTCACCACAAACTCACCCTGAACTTTCTGCACACCTTAAGCAATGTCTCAGGCACTAACTTATGAAAGCTGCAAGTGGAAGGACCTAGAAGCTGTCTCCGTGCCTTTCCTAGCAACACAAGAGAAGCTGAAATCCCATGAGTTCTCTAAAAACAGTCACTTCTGGCAATGCTCACGGCTCCCTAATTGACTATGCTAAATATTATTCCTGATGCCCCCAAAGTGAGCTGTTATCTGATCACAACTTGGTAAATATTATGAAAGTTGTGGTTTCATTACCACAAAAATATCAGTGCTAACTTTTTCATTTATGCAAGAAGTAGCCAGAAAATCTCTGTGGTGAGAGCTTGAAAGCAATTACATCCTTGTTATTTAGAGGTTTGGCCAGATGTCAAGGGAGTTTATAGCCAAACCACTACTTTCGTGGTGTTTTGTCCCCCAAAGTAATCCAAAAATTAATGTACCAGAAGGAAATAATATGTTTGTATAGTACATTGTGACAGCTGAGGCTTTGCTCTTAGAGGAAATACCATGGAAATTCCTTTATCAATATAGAGGAATAGTGCATTTGGGAGTATTTTTTGACTTGGGGTAATAGGTTTTTCTTTGATCAATGATATTTCTGAAATGGCAGAAAGCAAAAAGAAAATTGGGGCGATACTATATGTCCCTGTATGTGTGTGTGTGTGTGTGTGTGTGTGTGTAGAGAGAGAGATGATAGAGATAGACAGATGATAGATAGATAGAGATAGATAGATAGATAAAATTGATAAACAGATATCCATATCAAAAATTAATTAATTAATGTGTTGACATCAGACAGAATAAATTGCTCCAAAACTCACCATAGCAGCCTTCTGTTGTATAGCTGTATAAAACCTCTGGGAGACAGAAGAAAGTTTGGCCTGTTCAAGTCCACTTGGATGCACCTGCTGGACTGAGCCCAATGAAGAAGAATTGACCAGGTGGTTCTGGAAATGATCCAGGTGACAGTTATTTCTAGAACCTATGGGAACCCCAGTACACTGGACAGGATCTTTCTTGTCCATAAAGACGACTTCTTGACCAGCAAGGCCAGAGGCTGATGAGATTTCTGCTAAGCTCAAGCAGTTTGGCTTGCTTTTCTCACATCAGTTTGGTCATTTGTCCACAATCTGTTGGACACATTAGCTATGTGATATAGACAAATGGAGACTTTCTTCAAAGATTTATTTTGTATTTTTAAAACCTTGACAAACTACGTAAAAGCAAAGTTGTATGCAAGAGATGTTCATTCCTTTCTTTTTCTTAATAATGAAGTGTTGGAAACAACCAAAATCTGAGATTGCTGTTAAAAAAGATGGGTCTTTATGCATTAATATTGAAAGGTGTTCCTGGGACTTCCTGGTGGCACAGTGGCTAAGAATCTGCCTGCCAACGCAGGGGACACAGGTTCAATCCCTGGTCAGGGAAAATCCCACATAACGCGGAGCAACTAAGCCCGTGTGCCATAGCTACTGAGCCTGCGCTCTAGAGCCCATGCTCGGCAACAAGAGAAGCCACCGCCATGAGAAGCCTGTGCACCGCAACAAAGAGTAGCCCCTGCTCGCCACAACTAGAGAAAGCCCGTGCACAGCAACGAAGACCCAACGCAGCCAAAAATTAATTAATTAATTAATTAATTTTCAAAAAGAAAGGTGTTCCTCAAATAGAAAAGGAATACTTCACAGAATAGTGTAGTTCTCTCTCTCTCTCTAACTTAATATATAGAATATTTTCCCATTTATACTGAAATATATATAGTTTCAGTATATCCACATATCCTTAAAAGTTCTAGAAGAATGATATGAACCAATCTTGAAAGGAATTTGGATCATGGAGGGAATTTCATTTTCTTCATATTGCTTAATTTTTTTTACAGAGTACTGTGCCTTTTCAAAAATAATTTTTAGATAGCTGAATTTTTTTAAAAAGAACAAAATGAAAAGGAATTTTTCATGTGCTGTCTTCCATTCCATCAACTGGAGAACCATGAAGGAGACTGAAAAAAACAAACCCAGCAAGATCATATCAGACCAGAGACTTTTCTGTTTTAGCCTTAGTTCTCCCTATCTATCAAGTGCTGCTTTGTTTAACATAAAACTTCGGTCCATCTCATGAATCTACATGAGAAACTCAGGCTCGAAACACTTCCTAATTTACGGTCACTGTGGGTGGCAGCAGAGAGACCATTAACTCGGTCTCTGGCTTGATGGAGTCCACGAAGAGCTAATTGATCCAAGCAAGCCAAGGTTCGCCTAAAAGCTCACTTCCTGGGGCATCTAGAGGCCTCTGGAATGCCCTGGGCATTTTAATAAGAGCTGTCACTTGTTAACACTAAGTCCAAAATAGTGTGCTAAGCTATGTGCATCACCTATTATCTTCACAAAACCTTCAGAGGTAGAGATTATCATTCCCATTTTACAGAGGAAGAGACTGAGACCCATGGTGCTTAAGTAACTTGCCTAAAGTCACGGGCTAGCAAATGGCAAAGCCTGTACCTCTATTTCTACCTGCCTGTCTCCATTTTCTAATTTCTAAGTTATTTGATGCAGGAAGTGAAATACTATCTACTTAATGACCGTGGAAAGCTAATATCCCTCTGAAAGTCTTCAGTGTACCCAAAGACTTACTTATTCACCTGCAGTATCTGGCCCATCAGTAATTTTTCCCCTTGGTTTGTACAAATTACTGTAGCAATCAAGATGCATGCATCCCATTGTTCTCTGACATTTAGATATTACAAACTTTGGATAGTTTTTAACCAAGGCAGCAAAATCCTTGCACAAATGAGTTCATTTCAGGGGGAAAAATTTGTTGGCAAGGAACAAACCATAACTTGTCAAAGGCATGCATATTATTTTTTGCTAAATTCATGCTTCCCCTTGTCAACCAATAGATGAGCATAAAGCTTTTTGTAACATTCATTTTGGTGGCTCACTAGCAATATCATTATGATATAATATCCTCTTCACAATAAAGAATAATTTAGAGATCTGGGGATGAGAATTTTAATGATGGTGCTTATAGGATATTGGCTTAAGTTTTTTCTGGGTTAGATTCTTAGATCCTTTTTCTTTTTTTAAAAAAATTAATTAATTTATTTATTTTTGGCTGTGTTGGGTCTTCGTTTCTGTGCGAGGGCTTTCTCTAGTTGCGGCAAGCGGGGGCCACTCTTCATCGCGGTGCGCGGGCCTCTCACTATCGCGGCCTCTCTTGTTGCGGAGCACAGGCTCCAGACGCGCAGGCTCAGTAGTTGTGGCTCACGGGCCTAGTTGCTCCGCGGCATGTGGGATCTTCCCAGACCAGGGCTCGAACCCATGTCCCCTGCATTGGCAGGCGGATTCTCAACCACTGCACCACCAGGGAAGCCCCCTAAATCCTTTTAATAAAGTAAAATTAAAGGATTATGAAGTAAGCACTTCAGTTATTTCTTGAACACCCATTATTCCCCTCCCCACTGTGTGCAGTCTAGTGGCTGGGGAGCTGATTCTATCTCCAGGGTTGGATTCTGAACAGTCCAAGCCAACTGCCAGGGGAGGACTTTGCCCTCTGGTTTAGGAACTCTCCTCTAACCCAGTCAGATCATGGCATTCCCCTAGCCCTGAATTGGTACGCCGATAAATGTGGTCTCTTTTGGGCCAATACGTTATGTAGGGAAGGTGATGGGGGCTTCTGGGAAAAGTGGCCTTGTGCTTAGGAGAGAACCACAGGAAAGCCAGTCTCTGTCTGTGGATGCCGCCCCGCCTGGAATGCAAGGCCTGGAATGACTGCAGCCACCTCGACACACCAACCAACACATTTTCTTTTTTTATTTAAATTTTATTTAATTAATTTTTTTTTATACAGCAGGTTCTTATTAGTTATCTATTTTATACATATTAGTGTATACATGTCAACCCCAATCTCCCAATTCATCCCAGCACCACCCCCTCACCCGCTTTCCCCCCTTGGTGTCCATACATTTGTTCTCTACATCTGTCTCTCTATTTTTACTTTGCAAACTGGTTCATCTGTACCATTTTTCTAGATTCCACATATATGCATTCATATATGATATTTGTTTTTCTCTTTCTGACTTACTTCACTCTGTATGATAGTCTCTAGGTCCATCAATGTCTCTACAAATGACCCAATTTCATTCCTTTTCGAGGCTGAATAATATTCCATTGTATATATGTACCACATCTTCTTTATCCATATGTCTGTCGATGAGCATTTAGGTTGCTTCCATGACCTGGCTATTGTAAATAGTGCTGCAGTGAACATTGGGGTGCATGTGTCTTTTAGAATTATGGTTTTCTCTGGGTATATGCCCAGTAGTGGGATTGCTAGGTCATAGGGTAATTCTATTTTCAGTTCTTTTTTTTTTTTAACATCTTTATTGGAGTATAATTGCTTTACAATGGTGTGTTAGTTTCTGCTTTATAACAAAGTGAATCAGTTATACATATACATATGTTCCCATATCTCTTCCCCCTTGCATCTCCCTCCCTCCCTCCCTCCCTATCCCACCCCTCTAGGTGGTCACAAAGCACAGAGCTGATTTCCCTGTGCTATGCGGTTGCTTCCTACTGGCTATCTATTTTACATTTGGTAGTGTATATATGTCCATGCCACTCTCTCTCTTTGTCACATCTTACCCTTCCCCCTCCCCGTGTCCTCAAGTCCATTCTCTAGTAGATCTGTGTCTTTATTCCCGTCTTGCCACTAGGTTCTTCATGACTTTTTTTTCCCTTAGATTCCATATATATGTGTTAGCATACTGTATTTGTTTTTCTCTTTCTGACTTACTTCACTCTGTATGACAGACTCTAACTCCATCCACCTCACTACAAATAACTCCATTTCGTTTCTTTTTTTTTTTTTTTTTTTGATGTGTACCATTTTTTAATTAATTAATTAATTATTTTATGGCTGTGTTGGGTCTTCGTTTCTGTGCGAGGACTTTCTCTAGTTGTGGCAAGTGGGGGCCACTCTTCATCACGGTGCGCGGGCCTCTCACTATCGCGGCCTCTCTTGTTGCGGAGCACAGGCTCCAGACGCGCAGGCTCAGTAATTGTGGCTCACGGGCCTAGTTGCTCCGCGGCATGTGGGATCCTCCCAGACCAGGGCTTGAACCCGTGTCCCCTGCATTGTCAGGCAGACTCTCAACCACTGCGCCACCAGGGAAGCCCCATTTCGTTTCTTTTTATGGCTGAGTAATATTCCATTGTATATATGTGCCACATCTTCTTTATCCATTCATCTGATGATGGACACTTAGGTTGCTTCCATGTCCTGGCTATTGTAAATAGAGCTGCAATGAACATTTTGGTACATGACTCTTTTTGAATTATGGTTTTCTCAGGGTATATGCCCAGTAGTGGGATTGCTGGGTCGTATGGTAGTTCTATTTTTAGTTCTTAAGGAACCTTCATACTGTTCTCCATAGTGGCTGAATCAATTTACATTCCTACCAACAGTGCAAGAGGGTTCCCTTTTCTCCACACCCTCTCCTGCATTTGTTATTTGTAGATTTTCTGATGGTGCCCATTCTAACCAGTGTAAGGTGATACTTCATTGTAGTTTTGATTTTCATTTCTCTAATAATTAGTGATATTGAGCAGATTTCATGTGCCTCTTGGCCATCTGTATGTCTACTTTGGAAGAATGTCTGTTTAGGTCTTCTGCCCATTTTTTGATTGGGTTGTTTGTTTTTTTAATATTGAGCTGCATGAGCTGTTTATGTATTTTGAAGATTAATCCTTTGTCTGCTGATTCGTTTGCAAATATTTTCTCCCATTCTGAAGGTTGTCTTTTCGTCTTGTTTATAGGTTCCTTTGCTGTCAAAAGCTTTTAAGTTTCATTAGGTCCCATTTGTTTATTTTTGTTTTTATTTCCATTACTCTAGAAGGTGGGTCAAAAAAGATCTTGCTGTGATTTATGTCAAAGACTGTTCTTCCTATGTTCTCCTCTAAGAGTTTTATAGTGTGTGGTCTTTTTTTTTTTTTTTTGTCCAGTCTTACATTTAAGGTCTTTAATCCATTGTGAGTTTATTTTTGTGTATGGTGTTAGGGAGTGTTCTAATTTCATTCTTTTCCATGCAGCTGTCCCAGCACCACTTATTGAAGAGACTGTCTTTTCTCCATTGTATATCCTTGCCTCCTTTGTCATAGATTAGTAGACCATAGGTGCATGGGTTTATCTCTGGGCTTTCTATCCTGTTCCATTGATCTATATTTCTGTTTTTGTGCCAGTACCATATTGTCTTGATGACTGTAGCTTTGTAGTATAATCTGAAGTCAGGGAGTCTGATTCATCCAGCTCCATTTTTTTCCCTCAAGATTGCTTTGGCTATTCGGGGTCTTCTGTGTCTCCATACACATTTTAAGATTTTTTGTTCTAGTTCTGTAAAAAATGTCATTGGTTATTTTATAGGGATTACATTGAATCTGTAGATGGCTTTGGGTAGAATAGTCATTTTCACAATATTGATTCTTCCAATCCAAGAACATGGTATATCTCTCCATCTGTTTGTGCCATCTTTGATTTCTTTCATCAGTGTCTTATAGTTTTCTGAGTACAGGTCTTTTAGCTCCTTAGGTAGGTTTATTCCTTGGTATTTTATTCTTTTTGTTGCAATGGAACATTGCAATGAGAACATTGCAATCTCATTGCAATGGAACATTGCAATCTCATTGAATGAGATTGTTTCCTCAATTTCTCTTTCTGATCTTTTGTTGTTAGTGTGTAGGAATGCAAGAGATTTCTGTGCATTAATTTTGTATCCTGCAACTTTACCAGATTCATTGATTAGCCCTAGTAGTTTTCTGGTGGCATCTTTAGGATTCTCTATGTATAGTATCATGTCATCTGCAAACAGTGACAGTTTTACTTCTTCTTTTCCAATTTGCATTCCTTTTGTTTCTTTTTCTTCTCTGATTGCTGTGGCTAGGACTCCCAAAACTATGTTGAATAATAGTGGCGAGAGTGAACATCCTTGTCTTGTTCTGGATCTTAGAGGAAATGCTTTCAGTTTTTCACCATTGAGAATGATGTTTGCTGTGGGTTTGTTGTATATGGCCTTCATTATGTTGAGGTAGTTTCCCTCTATGCCCACTTTCTGGAGAGTCTTTATCCTAAATGGGTGTTGAATTTTGTCAAAAGCTTTTTCTGCATCTACTGAGATGATCATATGGTTTTTATTCTTCAGTTTGTTAATATGGTGTATCACATTGATTGATTTGTGTATATTGAAGAATCCTTGCAACTCTGGGATATATCTCACTTGATCATGGTGTATGATCTTTTTAATGTGTTGTTGGATTCTGTTTGCTAGTATTTTGTTGAGGATTTTTGCATCTATATTCATCAGTGATATTGGTCTGTAATTTTCTTTTTTTGTAGTATCTTTCTCTGGTTTTGGTATCAGGGTGATGGTGGCCTTGTAGAATGAGTTTGGGAGTGTTCCTTCCTCTGCGATTTTTGGAAGAGTTTGAGAAGGATGGGTGTAAGTTATTCTCTAAATGTTTGATAGAATTCACCTGTGAAGCCATCTGGTCCTGGACTTTGTTTGTTGGAAGATTTTTAATCACAGTTTCAGTTTCATTACTTATGATTGGTCTGTTCATATTTTCTATTTCTTCGTGGTTCAGTCTTGGAAGGTTATACCTTTCTAAGAATTTGCCCATTTCTTCCAGGTTGTCCATTTTAATGGCATAGAGTTGCTTGTAGTAGTCTCTTATGATGCTTTGTATTTCTGTGGTGTCCGTTGTAACATCTCCTTTTTCATTTCTACTTTTATTGATTGAGTCCTCTCCTTCTTTTTCTTGATGAGTCTGGCTAAATGTTTCTCAATTTTGTTTATAGGTGCAACTTTCAGATCACATCTTTATTTATTTTTTAAAAAATAAATTTATTTATTATTTTATATTTATTTTTGGTTGCATTGGGTCTTTGTTGCTGCGCGCAGGCTTTCTCTAGTTGCGGTGAGCGGAGGCAACTCTTTGTTGCGGTGTGCAGGCTTCTCATTGCAGTGGCTTCTCTTGTTGTGGAGCATGGGCTCTAGGCACGCGGGCTTCAGTAGTTGTGGCATGTGGGCTCAGTAGTTGTGGTGCACAGTCTTAGTTGCTCCGCAGCATGTGGGATCTTCCCGGATCAGGGCTTGAACTCGTGTCTCCTGCATTGGCAGGCGGATTCTTAACCTTTGCACCACCAGAGAAGTCCCCAGATCACATCTTTAAAAGGATGCTGCTAAAATCTTCATAACTGTTCCATCTGAGTGAAGTTATATACAGTTAATTTTTTCTACTTTATGTACATTTGAAATTTTTCAAAATTAATTCTTTAAAAAGAAATTGCTTATATTCCACTTCTTTCTCCGTCCTGTCAACTGGGATGGAGAGGTGGTACTGAGCTAGCTTTGATCATTCGGCCCAGGGAGAGACCCTAGGGGATGGTGAAACAACCGGAAAGAAGGGACCAGGGCCCTTAGGACATCTTGAGGGCAGAGCCACTTCCTGGATCAACAATTGGCTTGAAATTCTGCAGAAGAGACAAAAATTTCCAAAATATTTTCTATGTTTAAAAGCCATTGTTACTTGGGTCTCTATTAAACTTGAAAGATGAATATTCTAACTAATCATTCTCCAAGCCTCACCAACCTAGGAGCACAAATGGAATTTCACTGCGAATAATGTACAAATAGCTTTTGCCCCCATTTGCTGCCACAGGATTGTGGCCAACAGTGATACCCGAGATTCCCCAGAAGGATCACATGTGTACAAACAAGATAGGTCAGTAACCTATGTCATCTGTCATCTGTCAGTAACCACATGTCATCTGCTATTTCTTACTGGTCCCCCTGCTCCCGGCTCCTTCCACTGGATACGGCTCCCTCCAGCCCAGCGGAGGCACAGACCAGAGTTATACAGGGTTCTTTTGCAAAATAGGAGAGAAAGCCCCCTTCCCTCCTATGTGTTAAATTCTATGGGGCGGCCCCACAGCAGTGCTGCTCGAGCCCCAACGCACACCAGAATGCTTACTTCCAGCCTAGCTGTCCTCCTTGGTTCTAAGTCTTATATTCAATGGTGCACAGAGGACAAAGCCAGCTGAGACATTCCCTCCAAGCTCTACTTTGCACCTTCCCTATGCTGACTCAGGCTTTGCCACTGGGTCAAGCTTGTCCAGCGCATTCCTTCTTCCCTAAGATGCATTCTCTCCCCAGAAGGCCACTCATTTCTTTTGCACAGAAATCTTCAGCAGGGCCCAGCCCAGTTTACTAGGCATACCCAGAACCCCTGCCTCTAAAGCAACAAAGAAACACGGAAGATAGAGTGATTTCCTTGTATAAGGAAGAACGAGCAAGAATCAAGGAGGGTTTGCATAATAAAAAAGGATGTTCCCTCGAATACCCCTCCCAGGTGAAGTTCCAAGAAAAAAGTTCTGTGGTCAAATTACTTTGGAAAACACAAATACTGTAATTCCTCCTCTCCCACACCTACTAGCCCTTTAGCACATTAGCACATTAAAGTTTCCATAAGCCCTACAATAAACCTGTTTGTTTTTGTTTAATCCACTATGTCTCAGGCACATTTGATCCGAGAGCCTCCTCCCCACTCCAAGCCCCTGCAATACCCATTGTCGTTCTGGGAACACCCTTGGGAAAGTGGCAGTTGAAAGCTGGAGCCCTCACCCCCTTCAACTTTCTATAATAGGACTTTGGGGATGAGAGAGAGGGGTGTGTGTACCAGCGTGTGTTATGCTGTCACTTGGGGTGTCAGTGGCTGCTTTCAGTAGCAGCATTAATGTGGCAGCTCTGAGTGGCTTATTCCTCCAAGTGGAGAAGGGCAGGAAACACAGATATTTCCCCTGTAACATGCCGGGCTTCCACTACCAAGAATGTTGCCAGGGTAAGCGTTGGCACGGACAGTCCAGCGGATAGAATTGCTCCTTTTGGGAACTGAGGAATTCACTGCCACTCTGAGGCTGGCTCCGGTACATGCCTCTCCCAGCTGGTCCCTATGAAGGAATCTCAGCTTCCAGAGTGTCTGAGCTGCTTGAGAGATACAAGAATCTCAGAGACCCAGAGAAGCTGTCTTTGAAACAATGCAAATCTCTGTTGAAGGCACTCCATTTTAAGAGAGAAAATAAAGCTCCTGAACCTCAGGGCTCTCACTGAAGAGGCTGTTGAAGCCAGAAACGGCAGGTGGATTGTGCGGGAAGAATTTCCACAGCTCACACGCCTGAATTTGGCCACTAAATATGAACACTCTGCTACACAATAGAGGCGCAAGGGTTTTCTGGTCAGAAAGAATAATGCAAAGAGCAAGGCAAAGGCTGGCAAAAGCAAATGCTTTGTCCCCTGGGCGTAATAGATCTCCCGAGACATGTGATTCTAAAGAAAGCTTAATTAAATTTAATGGACAAACCTCTCCATGCTAAGAGGCAGTTTAATGTGGTATTTCGGTTCTGGGTGGACAAAAATCTGTCTTCCTTGCCTCGCTGCTCTCTCCTTTAAATGAAACAAACTTCCTGATTAGCGTCATAACTCTCAGGACTGCCCGTGTCCTCCTAGCTGCTGCTAACCTCTGTGGGACACCTGAGGGGGGCTGCTCACTGGAGCTGCAGGACACGGGCCACATGTGACAGGAGGGAACTCTCCGCGTGAAGGATAGAGGTGTCTTGACCATCTAGGTGCCTCCAGCGTCTGGCACAGGGCCTGGTGCAAAGGATATTTGAAGAATGAATGAAAGGAAGGAAGGAAGAGTGGGAAGAAGGGACAGAGAGAAGGAAGGAAAGAAAATAAATCGACTAAGAAGGGCTATAGCTAGACAAAGTGTCACAGGCATAGCCCAATGAGAGAGCGGAAAGGATCGGATGTGTTTGTTTAGAAGACAGCACTAACAGAAGCTCAGGACTCCTATTTTAATCCAAGTCATTCTTCTTCCCATCCCCTACTCCTCTCCCACCTCCCACAGTCGCCCCCCCCCCCCGCCCCCGTCCCTTACTCAGGAGAAACTGACTCCACCCCCAGGTGGGTCTGGTTGGCTGAGGGTAATTCCATCCTCTTGCAAGTGATTGGTTCAGGAATGATCGTATGAGTCATTGGGGTCAGTGGGGTGCAAAGAAAGTTTGCCAGGGATTTCTGGGAGTTTTCCTGTCCTGGGAGAGCTCTCCAAAGTGATTTTCTTTCTTCTTTTGAGGCCCAGAAAGATTGCTACTATGCTGCTACTGGCCTGAGGATGAGGCCAACACATGGGAGATAGTGTGATCAAGAGAGTAACCTGAGGTAGATGCCACTGGGTGAAACATCCCTTGAAGCCCATCTGATTCCTAGACTTCAAGTTTGAGAGTCAGTCAACAACCTTGTCTTTCTGACCACTTTGAGCTGCATTTTTGGTTACCTGCAGCCAAAAGTATCCTAATTCATTTGCCCTTAATGATGATTGCTCTTTGAAGCAAGCCAAGGAGCAATCTCTTCTCTAATGCAGGCTTGAAGTCAGGAAGGGAAGAAATGGAGGAAGCTGGAAATTACAACCGTGTTAGCAGTGAACAGCCTCTCCCACCCCAAGCCCACCGCTGCAAGCACACCAGGCCCTGTGATGGATTTTCACTGGCCAAACTTCACCTTTTGTGATTGCTACTCACATCAAGAGACTTGAAAAAAAGAAGTTCTTCCAAGAGCTATACTTGGCATGGCTTCTAATTGACTGTGTGACCTTGAGCAAGACACTTAACCTCTCTGAGCCTCAATCTGCCTCAATCCATGCCAAATGGATTAAATGAAGATTCCTATCTCATACAATTTTTTCACAGAACTTGTGGGAAGATCAAATGTAAAGTAATTTTGAAGGGCTGCAAATCTCAATAGAGATGTTATTATTATCTTTATCTGATCAGTTTTTTATTTCTTATCTCTCTAGTCTGTCCCCTGGACAACATTAATATCTGATAACTTAAGTCTACATCTAACTTCATCATACAGTATTGACTCCAATTTAAATGTTATATCTATTATTTCTACCAGTCTACTTCCAAATGGATTTGGGGTAGCTTATAATAAAAGGCCAAATACACTAGAACAATTAAATAAGAGTGCAAGGATAAGAGTCAAGTAAGGAAGGTGGAGAAAATCTGAACAAAGAGCTACTGTAACTGAGCCCCAAAATTTAGTTCTGAGCTTCCTGAGAGCCAAAGCAAAAAGTGGAACTTGTTTTTAAAACCAATATCATACAACGCATTATACCAGGCACTGTGAAAGCTACAAACATGAATGACACATGGCTCCTGCCCTCAAAGATTTTACAAGATAATAAGGGGGGAAAATCCATCAATAATAGTAGTAATATGAGGTGTTATTAAATAATACAAGCATTATTAATTACCATCTAGAGAAAATTCATGATAACAGTGAAAGCAGAGAGATTAAGTCTAGCTCTGGGAAAAGAACTGATGGAAGAAAGGATATTTAAACTGGACTTTAGGTGGGGTTGGGATCTGATCATCAGAGATTGGTGGAAGGGCATTATGGCATGAGTGAGGCACCTGAATACATCATATTTAAGAAAAGATAAGTAATGTACTTGGTTTAGAGTGTACTAGGATGCATGCGTTCGTGTGTGTGTGTTTGCGCACACGTGCACACACATGTCCATATGTGTCCACTAGGTAGAGCAGTAGATAAAGTTGGAGAGGGAGATTATGGTCAGTCCTAACAGTCCTTGAATACTGTGCTCAGGACTTTGAACTTTATTCTGTAGGAAATGAGGAAAAGTCACTGAGAGTTTTAGTACAAAAGGAAAGTGACATGATCATAGTTGTTCTCCAAGTAATACATTTTTGGTCATATTTTTCCCCCAGAGATCAAAATTGAAAGTGTGGGTCTGCTGTGAGCTAGTATATTTCCATCAGAAACTTATCCTTCCCCAGTGCCATTCTGTGTTCACTTGACAATTTTTCATTACATCGATTCTAAGTCAGTTATTCCCAGAGAAAAACAGAAATTCATCATCTTTCCCTTTATGATTTTCTCCTTTGTCATCAAACACATCAGCAGGCATGAGTTTTATCATAATTCAATTCCTGCCTTCCGCCCACCTTAATTACATGCATTTCCACTTGATAATAATTCACTGGAGTATTCAAGAAGATCGGGAAGTTACACTTCTGTTTGCCTTGGCACCTCTTTGGGGAGAGTTCCTATATCGGTGCACAGGACAGGAAGATGTCTCACACTGCCTTTCCAGAAGCAAGAGACATGCTTTATGTCCTTGAAGTCTCAGAATTTATCCACCTAATGGAACCATGGAATTCAGCATTAGAGGAGGCTTTAGTGACCATTTGTTGGGATATAGTGAAGGAAGAAGCACTGATAAGCGTTTCTTTACAGCAATCAGAACCAAAAATATTGCTTTCCCTTCCCCAAAACGTTAACCTTAACTTCAATTTCCAATAAGGAATAAGTGAATTGAAATTTGTTGATCCATCACTCAGAATTAGAATCATAGGGTAAAGCTCAAGTTTTCCCACTTTTTCCATGAATACTTAGCCTGCTACTCCTTAACTGAATGCACTACTTGAACAGCCATCAGATTTAAAGTTAGATAAGAGCCTCTAAAAAGCCTTCTCTGATTCCTGCAGGTTGAGTTAGAGGCCTGCCCTTCCTCTGTGCTCTCATATAACAGCTTGTGCTTCTCCTTGCCATACGGCTCACACGCCGTATGAAGCATTTGAGGACTTATTGTGCATCACGAATTTTAGATATTTTATCTTATTCAGTCTTCCTAATGACCCTATGAGGTACATACTATTATTATCCCCACTTTAATGATGAGGAAGATTAAGCAAAGCATGGTTAAGTGACTTGGCCAAGATCATACAGCCAGTAAGTACTGGAAGTAGAGTTTGACCTCAGATGGTCTGACTCCAAGCCTTGCTCTTACGTTCTTTGATAGAATGTTATCATGATCTGTTTCTGTGTCTGCTGCCCTTCTCTTTCCCCCCTGACCCCACTCCTGGTGGGTGGGGGGATGCGTTCCCCGGCGTGAGTTGGTTTTATCCACTCTCATACCCCTATTGTCCAGCATGTAGCACAGCATATAGCAAATGGCATGTGCTCAACCAATGAAAAGTAACTCCTTGGGGTAACTCTTCCTGCCAGACTCACCGGTTTGCATAAAATCTATATTTTAATTCTGGTTGAAGACACATTACATCTTCAAGGGAGGAAGAAGAGGAGTCCCTTGTATGTATCTCTATTAACTCAGAGATTCAGCCACAGACATCACTGACATACATCAGCTGACCCAACTGTGGGACAATTTCCAAGAGAAGATTGCAAAGAGAAGTTGAAAAAGGAATATTTCTCTAAGCTTTCTCCCAAAGAAACATATCTGCAGTCAGATTGGACATGTACAGTTTTACTTTATTTTGTAAATAAAGGGGACCCATTTCTGAAACCATGTGTTCAAGTCTACACAAGCAAGGATGACTCCTTTTCTCCTCCTCCATTGCCCTGCACGGCTCTCCACCCAGCCAGCAGGGGCACGGGCTTGGGATCAGGCCCACTCACATGCATGAATCCAAAGGAAACTCTGGCCAGCACTTTCTTCCTGTTTTGCCTGGAGATTCTCATCAGTTGCACCCTAAGCTGGTGCCAGGGACCAGACATAATTTTGACACATGTATTGAGGCTTTGACACAGGCTGAGGCTTTAAGGAAACATCTGAGTTCAGAAGGCAACTGGCTTCTTGGATCTGAGATACAGGAAAGACAACAACTGCAGAACAAATTGTCTTCTAAAGAAGACGGCTAGGGGCTTCCCTGGTGGCGCAGTGGTTGAGAATCTGCCTGCCAATGCAGGGGACACGGGTTCGAGCCCTGGTCTGGGAAGATCCCACATGCCGCGGAGCAACTGGGCCCGTGAACCACAACTACTGAGCCTGCGCGTCTGGAGTCTGTGCTCTGCAACAAGAGAGGCCGCGACAGTGAGAGACCCGCGCACCGCAATGAAGAGTGGCCCCCGCTTGCCACAACTAGAGAAAACCCTCACACAGAAACGAAGACCCAACACAGCTAAAAATAAATAAATAATAAAAATAAAGGAATTCCTTTAAAAAAAAAAGAAGACGGCTAATGACACTGAGCGTCTCAGAAGTGCAGTCAGACCCAAGGGAGCTGGGCAGAGTCTCGACCCCCCTGCCTCTCTCCAGGATGCCCAGGCAATTTCCTTGCAGACGTGTCACTCCTGCAGTGGGGGCTTTTTTGTTTCTATATAGTTAGCAGGAAACTATGTGATCATTTCAAAGATCAGAGCAGGACTTCGCTCAGGAAGAGAGGGGTGGTTAGGTCTCAAGGATGAGGTCCTCTGGGCAGGGTGGGAGTGCATAGGGATTGCATTGGGAAGCAGGGCTAAAGAGAGAACCACAGAGTGTGGTCTAAGTGATAAACAGGAAGTTGGGAGGGAGGAGCAAGTCGGATGAGGGGAGGGAGATGGAGATCAACACAGCAATAGAAATGGGTTCTCCTTCTAGAACTTCCCTATAGCGGGAACACGCAAAGTGCTTTTAAGAACATTGCCCAAAATTCCATCCTAAATTATTTGCGGAGTGTGAAGTCATTCCCTTCAGTGCCTCAGACCTTCAGGAGGCACTTGCTACCTCTCAAACCTTGGACCAGAAGCTCTCTGGGGAAGAAAGAAATGGGGATGATACCCAATGTGGTGACCCAGAGCAGAAAAAAGGTGGTTTATGTGAAAAGCAAAACAGAGAGGGACTGTAGAATTTAGCAAAATCAGGAATTCAGATCAGAGGTGACTGGAAAATCTGAGTCATCCCAAGCATCACTCCCCGCCTCGTGTTTCCCTCCATAAGTTGAAGGAGGGATCAAGACAAAAAAATCTCAAAGGCCAGCATGTCCCTGCCTGGCTGGATGATTTGGGAATATCCGTGTAGCTGACATTTGAATTCAACATGCATGTTATGATTCTTTAAAATGCTATGGTAATATTTTTCCTTTTAAATATCATATAATTTTTCTGGGAATACAATAATTTTGACCCTTCTTTAGAATTCCAAAAAGCCCAAGGGAGGATGGGTGGGAAGTGCATTTGTACCTTTTTTTTTTTTTCCTCTAAAAGAAGATTCAATATTTTTATATAAGAAACTCTTAGGAAAATCTTGGTTTGGTTCCAATTATTTGGAACAGGGATTCACTATTAGTGAATCACTGTAAGCTATGACGCATTCAGTGATTTACCAGTCAGCTTAAATCAATTCTGATTCATTTCACCTCTTTACTTGTGTGTGCAGTGGGGGGAACAGAGGGCATAAAACCAGTGTTGATAAACAGAGCAGCCAGTGTTCCTATCCAGGAGAAATACTGCCACCACATAAGTGTTCTGGGTGAGGGGTCTTTCCGTCCTCAGCCCCCTCTGCCATGTGGGATGTGCTTGTCTTTTGATGCTTGTTTTGATGCTCTAGTTTCTTCTTCTGCAGCTATGTTCTCCATGTTTTTGGGTGGAGATGAGCTTTAATGAAGAGAGGCCAGGAAATATGGGGTTTGAAGAAGAAAGCAAACACCTGAAGTCATTTCTTAGAGTTCAGTTGTTTGTGAAACTTTAAGATAAATGAAAAAATACATGATTTTCAGGAGCTGGGCCTTCCTTTCCCTCCAAGGCCCCTGAACACACACACACACACACACACACACACACACAATCGTCCACTAGCAGATTCCCACTAGGCTATTTGAAGCCCTTTGGTGACTGCTGGAACTCTGCATGGCTGAGGTTGGGGCAGACTAGAGACGAGACACAATAAGCATTTCAAAAACCATCTCACAATGTGATCATCAATGTGTAATATGAGCTGGGGGTTAGTTAAATAAAATGTGAAAGCCGTATTAATGACCCTTGTGGTCGTCCAACATAGCATTTCATTTTCCCTTCCAAGGAGGCAGAGAGTAGGGCCGGCAAATAAATTATAGATGAAACCCCCATCATATGTTTATAAATACACTAACATTAGCATTTTACTTGCTCATAAATCTGCAGCAAACACTCAGGCACAAGATAGAAAGCCCTGTAAAACAATGATATATTCTCGGCTTGCAGGCATCGACTAGTGGGCCATTCACTGCTGGTGCCGTTCTTCAAACATGCTCCCTGCGCTCCTGCCCCCTCATTTAAAATCCATTTTAATTTAAAGATGCGCAAGGCAGTGCTCGTGGTACATTTAGTCATCCTAGTTATACATCATGGAGCAAGGAAAAGAAAATTGTTTCATCTAGAGATACGGTTCAATGTGGTCACCACTGAACAGTGGAGTAATTACCATATCAGGCCCACTCAAAATGCACTCAGGGTGTTCTGTGACCTATCATTTGCTAATCTGCATAGTGAAGTATAGCTTCATAACTATAAATTGCTGACTTAATTAAAACCAGGACCTTTCTGTCATTTAATTACAGGGAGAAAGGTTATTGCTTAAATGCAATTTTCCAAATGTGATTTCTTAACAGTTATTAACTGCTTCACCATCATTTATTGTTTCAGATTTTTCAATTTGAAAATACTCCCCATGACAGAAGTAATGACTTCATGAAAAACTCAATCTAGAGGGAGGCCAGCCAGCCCATTTGTTTCTCATAAGTGGAGCCGACAGGATACTGGAAAATGTCACCGAAGGATCCTGGGATGGCTCTCACTTTCAGAGAGTAATTAAAACCTAGAAGGTTGTATCAGAAATGAGGCGAGGTTGTTTGTGGACATTTGAAAGGTGGTCCCTCCCTTCCATCCTAGCTGATGCGTGTCTTTGCCTCATGAAAGTGGCGGTGGTAGGGAGGTGGGCTGGACCGTGCCGAGGACAGCAAGGCACAGTGGGAGCCTCAAGGGGACCAAAGACAGCACTGGGGATCAGGCAGCTACTAGGCGCTGATCTGAATGTGTACATGCTCTCTGTAGCATCCCAGCAGCTAGGACTGCTGCCGCTGCAGAATGAGAACCAAAAGTTTAGATGTGGTAGGTAGCCAGCCACGCAATGAAGAGAAGAGTCCACGTTTTCCTTCATCTTAATGGTCGCGTCTTCTCTTTTACTCCACGTTTTAATGTGTAGCCTCGGGGTTACGCAGGTAAAGAGGAGTGACAGGTGAAGTTGGCCAACCCAGGTAACCTGGACAATTGCGCATCCCCAAAGCACTTCTTCAAGAACAGGGGATTTAGTTATCGTCTTAATGCTCATGTACAATAAATGGAGACTTGTGAAGCCGATAAACTCAACCCTTCACTTCCTATTGTGGTTCATCCCCAGCAGAGGTACCAGGAATTTAGCTGAGATGGCAAATCTGGTTTTTTCCCTCGACTCTGACAGCTCCATGCTAGAAAGTTTACAAAACAAACATGCTTTCTGCACAAAGGGACCTGAATGTCTTGTTTATCGGCTGAGAATTCCCTTAAATTTTACTTTCACTTTAGAAGAGGGTTAAAGTTAAAATTGCTCTGACAAAGTAGTAAAATTTCATCCCATTTCTATATATTTTAGCTGCTTCTTTTGGCTTTATTCATTGTGGCAGATACACAAAACTGACTAATGAGGATTTCATAAAATCTTAATCAGATTATTAATAATCCCTTATGTTCTCCATCAGCATTGTGCTTTGCAGTTTTCAAAGTATCTTCATACACTTTACCAATTTCAGTTCAATTAAGCAAATATTTTAGTAACACCTATATTTTAAAGGCATGGCTCCTGCCCACATTCAGTTGGGGGAAGTCATTTGATCCTTAATCTAATTTTTTTTTTTTTAAACATCTTTATTGGAGTATAATTGCTTTACAATCATGTATTAGTTTCTGCTTTATAACAAAGTGAATCAGTTATACATATACATATGTTCCCATATCTCTTCCCTCTTGCGTCTCCCTCCCTCCCACCCTCCCTATCCCACCCCTCTAGGTGGTCACAAAGCACCGAGCTGATCTCCCTGTGCTATGCGGCTGCTTCCCACTAGCTATCTATTTTACGTTCGGTAGTGTATATATGTCCATGCCACTCTCTCACCCTGTCACATCTTACCCCTCCCCCTCCCCATATCCTCAAGTCCATTCTCTAGTAGGTCTATGTCTTTATTCCCGTCTTGCCACTAGGTTCTTCATGACCTTTTTTTTTTTTTAATCTAATTTTGTAACGTAGCCAGGAAGGTGCTTTAAACAAGGCTACACCGCACCTCCCCCCACCACATACTTTTTTTTTGCAAGAAACAGGAACGCACTCAAACTTGATCAAAGTGAGTAAAAGTGAAGCTCAGCACAGACATTTAGAAACCTCAAGGAATCCAAGGACAGAGCAATCAAAGTATAAGCAGGTTTCAAATGAACTGGTCTGGGAAAGCTGAGATCCAAGGCTACTTTGCCTCTAGAGCCCACGTGATCTCCATTTTTCTCTGTTTCTCTATGGGTTTCTGCTCCAACTTTTCTCCCTCGACCAGTTCCCCTCCTTCCTCGTTTCATACGTGATCCAACACGGCAACCATCATGACTCCTCAGCTCTGCTACTTACCACCAATTGCCAATATCTGCCTCTCTCAGTTCAAATTTCTGGAAGAGATAACCTGCTTGTCTGAATGTTGACCCATTTAAAATACGGCAAATCATGACTCACTGGCTAGCTGGGCCTTTGGATAGGAAAAGCAATGATACATATATATAGAATAGAAGCTCAAAAATTATTATCTTTATTTGAGAGCTAAGGAAACTAAACCTCAGAGAGGTTAAGCAACCTGCCAAGTTTCACACAGCATTTAGGCGACAGTCACATCTGTATTCTCTCCCCGTCAGTGCCTCTTCCAGGGGCTAAAACTAGTGAACTCATTTAAATAACAGATTACTATCATGCATATATATATATATATATACAAATATAGGGGGTTTTTTATTTGTTATGTTTCATTTTAGCAATTAACACTAACATTTTCCCCCAACAGTTGTCAAGAGTACAAATCTTCTAGTTAAAGGAGAAATTCTGTCTTTTTAAAGTGAGGAAATAATTATTTCTTTTAAACAACTAAAGCTCTCCTTTGTACCTTATTAGCCAATCTATTGACTATTAATATCACTTATTCAGAAAGTTGGTGGGGGAAGTAACAATGACTAATACACATTCAAGATTTTCATTTGGAAGTGGAACACTACATTTTTTAACACACAAAATGCACAACAGAGGCAGAGCTCATTTCATTCTTGCCGTGATTGCTTTATGTGGCAGCCTTGTATTTTGGTCTGAAAATCTGGTTCTATCGTGGATGGAATCCAAAAGTGCCCCAGATGACTTACTTTGACTCTGGGCAGAGGAACAGACTCAAACCCCCTTCCCACCATCACCACCAGCACCAGAAATGAGGCAGGCGATGTTGAAGAAACACTGTCCTACATTTTACGAAATGACTGCTTATTATAAAACATCATCCACGACGGACTATGCGATATACAAAGAAGCGAGGGAAGACAATTCCTGGACGTGGGAGCTACTGTTTTTTTTTGGTTTTTGTTTTTCATAGGTACCTTTGGGCCATCACATTATGGCTTTATAGCAGGAACCACAACCACTGCAAGCCACAAACCAAGCCTCACACATGGAGGTCATTTCTGTGTAGATCCTGCAATTGCAAGATTGTCTGCTCAGTCAAACCTGCTGCACTTAGACAACTATTCTGATTCTGGACGTTTTCCCCCCACATGTCAGTCTGGTTTGTGTGTGTGTGTGTGTGTGTGTGTGTGTTGTTGCTGTTGCTGTTGTTGTAACTTTATTGAGATATTATTCACAGACAAATTCACCCACTTAAAATTCAATCACTTTTAGTATATTCACGGAATTATGCAACCAACAGCACAATCCATTTTAGAACATTTTCACCCCCTGAAAAGTAGCCTTGCACCCCTTAGCAGTAATCTTCCAGCTCCCCTAATCCTAGGCAACCACAAATTTACTTTCTGTCTCTAAAGATTTGCCTGTGCTGGACATTTCATACAAGTGTAATCATATAATATGTGCTCTTTTATGACGGGCTTCACACCGCATAAGGCTCTCAAGCTACATCCCTGTTGTAGCATGTATCAGCTCTTCATTTCTTTTTATGGCTGAATAGTATCCCACTGTATGAACATACCACACTTTATTTATCCATTCATCAGTCAGTGGACATTTGGGTTGTTTCTACTTTTCGGCTATTATAAATAGTACTGCTGGGAACATTCGTGTGCAAGATTTTATATGAACATATGTTTTCAATTCTCTTGAGTATATACCTAGGAATGAAAGGGATTACATTAAAAATACACAAGAAAATGTCTTGAAATCATTTTTCTGTAGCTCCCTCCCTCTTTCTTTCTACCTCCTACTTACCGGCAAAGGTTTCCCCTTCCCTCACGCTAAGCATCCCGGAAAACTCTGCCTAAAACTCACAGCTCGAAGAGACTCTTTATTCCCCTTCACGTTATCTTATCTATTCTAGTCACTTTTCCTTATCTGTTCTCTTCCTCTGGCCTGTAGTCCTCTGTCTTTCCAATTTAAATATTGCTGCCTTGCTGGCTTCTACGTTTTTCCTACCACTTTCCTTTATCTGCATTAACATAGCACAAAGCTGGGGCTGGTGGTTGCTCAACAATGCACACATGTGGATGTGCATGTGTTGGGGGGGAGGGGTGCTGCTTCTGGGGGGCAGAGAGAGGTGGGGGATGGCAAGTGAGCCAAAAGCACTGCAGATACTATAATTAGGCTGTTTCCAGTCACTGTTAACATTGGGATGTATCTAAACACAAATCCAATTCTGAAAAAATACCTTGAAAAAATACAATGCAAGGACTACCAAGGGGGAGACCTGCATAGCATGACCTCCAGCCAGGGTGCAAATGATTCTCTCCACTCATCTTTCTCAGCAGAACCGACTCAGCATGTCAGCTGCTCCCTGTATGCTTCCTCTGCACCTTCCCACAAATCTCTGAATTCTTATAAGTGAATGTCTTGAATCCTAAAATAATGGTGTTGGGCTAAGCCAGCTCTTCCATCTGAGAAGCCAATGATTCTATGAAATCCGTGTTCTTGACATGTAAGCTCTTTAGAAGGGGAAATCCATACCCTGAATGAGCTGAACGGTAGAAACTGTGCCTTTTCCATGTCACCAGCAGGTAAGCCCTAACTCTTCTATCTAGGACAGCAGAGACAGGTACGGTGGAGCTGCCAGACCTGTGATCTCAGACAACGCCTAATGCTTTCTCTTTGGGAGGACGACGTTAAGATTTTTATCTGCCCAACCTCTCTCACCTGCCTAAACAGGTTGGCTCAGGATCTGAGGGGCTGGGGGCTCGGCTTGGCAGTTCTCACTCTGGTCTCTCAGGTGGGTGCCGTCCAGCGGGCGTCTCTAAAGCATTCTCCTCCTTCTTCTGGGGTCTGGGCTGAGAAGACTCCACTAGCCAGGAGCTGGCACATCTGGCTGCTCAGGCATCTCCCTCTTTCTCTGTGTGGTCCCCCCGAGGGGCCTCTCCACATTGTGGCCTCGTGGAAGCTGGACTTCTTACATTTAACTGAAAATGCCCAGAGTAGGTGTTCTAAGAAAACCCATCAGAAGCCCCTCTACATGGAGTGCCCCTCCTCTGCCCTTTACCCATCCAGGCAGTCACAGAGACCACCCAGGTGTAAGGAGAAGGGACCTAGACTCCCCCTCTTAACAGGAGGAGTGTCAAAGAATGTATGGACTTGTTTAAAAACTGCCTCATACCACAGATGCAATAGCCTCCCAAGCCCTCCATCACCCCACCTATAAGTCTTTGCATAGTATGTAGTGCCAGCTGATATCTTTTCCAATTGGTTTGTTATTTCTCTAACCCCCAGAAGAATGCAAATTTTGAGAATAGCGGCCTCATGTGTCTTATTCACCACTGTATCCCCTGTGTTGAGTAGAGCAGTGCCTGGCACTTCGTAGACAATAAATACGTATTAAATGAATGAATGAAAGATCAATGATAAGGACTATTCTGAAGTAGACATCTCATCAAGATTGATATTTCTGGGTTCCATTTTGAATGAAGATGGACCCTCTTCTTCTTCCTTTTTCTACTCTTTTCTCTTCACCTCCCTCCCTCTTCCCCTACAAAAACAGTTACAAATCCCTGCTAATACAGTATTTCCAACCTGGAGTCCTTAGTAGAATTGTGATCCATTGGAGCCAGCTTTCACTACCTCATTTTTCATGAGAACAAACACACCCAAACACACTAACTTCATCTTTGGGATATGAATACCCTTCATCCTTTGGATATTATACAACTCTGCACCCTGTTTATTTTACAGATCATAGATTGGTTTGGATCTGTGTTTTGTTCCCTGGATTTTTTGGTTTTGCTTTGTTTTTTGCTTTTTTCTCAGCCACATACACTGAGACCTGGTCTATTTCCATTTAGTGGAATTTATCAGTCTACCCTTTGCAACATTTCTGTCCCTGAGATTCTGCTAGAGACTTCACAAGCTTGAACATTCTAACTACATGTCATTGGCACCATTGTCTCTTGTCACAATCTTAATTCTATGTTCTGATAATAAAACTTCATTAGTGTCTGCACCTCCTTTCCCTTACCTTTGAAATACTGTCTTCTGCTGAAATAACTAGCGATGCTCTGAGTCCCATCAGTTGGCTGTCTGACAGCCTTTGTGAGTGAGCTAAACTGTGAGAAAATGAACATTTCTGACAATTTCCATTATCATCAAGTGGAGATATTTACTTGTATAAATATTAAAGGTTATTTAAAGATGTAAACTGACTTCATTTCATTAGAGCTTTGTATAAGGTAATAATTTAAAACAACTACCCATACGCATTTGAATAAATTACCAATTCATTTTCTGAAAGAAAAATGCCACTTCTCCAGGCTGTGTTTTTAACTGCTTGCAATGGTGGAAGATGAAAACAAAAACCTATGAATATTTCAGAACAAGAACTGTTCAAATTCTCTTACTATTTAACATGAATCAGACAATGGGTTATTGTTCTGGAAACCAGATGAGACAGTGACATCAAAATGGGTCTTAAAAAAGGGGGTAGTAGAAACTGTGGTTATATCCTCCTGAATTTCAGTTCTAGGAATTCACCCAAATAAAAAATCAGGATGTGTGCAAATATTTATCTACAGGGATGTTCATCCCAGTGTTATATATAGTTGGAAAGAAAGGAAGGAAGGAAAGTGTATCCAAGACTATATATTAGAGTACAGTCATATGATGGTCTGGAGCAAAAATGATTAAAAATGTTATTGTAAGAATAATTCATAATGACATGTGAAAATGTTCACTATATAAAAAGATGTAAAGGGAAACTACAAAGAATATATATCCTGGACTACCCTGGTGGTGCAGTGGTTAAGAATCCGCCTGCCACTGCAGGGGACACGGGTTCGATCCCTGGTCTGGAAAGATTCCCACATGCCACGGAGCAACTAAGCCGGTGCCCCACAGCTACTGAGCCTGCGCTCTAGAACCCACAAGCCACAACTACTGAGCCCGCATGCTGCAGCTACTGAAGTCTGCATGCCTAGCGCCATGCTCTGCAACAAGAGAAGCCACCGCAATGAGAAGACCACACACCACAACGAAGAGTAGCCCCTGCTCACCGCAACTAGAGAAAGCCCGCGTGCAGCAACAAAGACTCAATGCAGCCAAAAAAAAAAAAGAATATATATCCTATGATACCATTTATGAAAAGATAAACATCTATATTTGCAATGAAAAAAACTGAAAAGAAATAGATCAAAACAATAACTTGATAGTGGGATTATTGGTGATTTTCTTTCTTGTGCTTTTATAATGAGAAAAATACGAGTAATCCAGTATTATTCAACCATTTGCAACTTAGTCGTGTTGGAGGCATCATTATTCTTGCTTAGCTGGATCAGGTCCTGTTTTCTTCGAGTACAATAAGGAACATCCCTGGGTGATTCAGTGCATTAATGCTAGTGCTGTGGGTATTGGCTAAAGGAGACATGGAGGGAGTTGGTCAGATATCGGTACAGGAAGTTCTTTATGCTTCCAGGACTCAGCTCCTTGGTATAGCCCTTCCCACCTGTGACCTCCAATATTAAACCAGATAAATAGTAATTGTTAAAGTGCCTCTTACAAAACTTTTAGAAGACCTTATCTTTTTAAAGAGTGAATTATTAAGGATTAGCTCAGCCTGTGTCTCACAACCCTCCTCTACATCCCCACCTCCACCCTCCCCCAGAAAACACAATGGTCATTTCCTCACTTTTAGGAAGTCCGGGGCTGTTAAGGCATTCTGAGGGTTAGGGATTTCAGTGACTTCTATCTTGTGGCTTTCTATCCTCAGCACATTGATTCCTCCTCATAGTCTAAGCTCCAGCCATGACTGAACATTCCAGTGGGTAGGCAGGCAGAAGAGGAATTGAGGAGGGGCACGCCCAGACTCTAAAAGTCACAGTCAAGACTCCTGTTACACCCCATTGGCAGAATTTGGTCACACAGCCACTGCAAGGGAGTGTTATAGGAATCTGAGAAATGCAGTCTTCATTCTACCTGGCTCAACTAAAAGTTAGAGGTTAATTTTTTAAGGAAAAAAAGAGAAAATGGATCCTGGAGGAGTAGTAGCCTCTCCAAAAAAGCCATACGTGTGGACATCACAGGATATCACTAAGCAGAGAACACAAATCAAGTGTAACTCTTTCAACATCTTTTACATTCATTCAACCCAGAAAGCATTCCCTGGTGCTTGCGTTTATTTGAAAATAGTCTACATGCTGCAGAATTCCGAGATACGGTCTCCGGGGAAGAAATAAAACAGCTGCAGCAAATAAAGCAGATGGGAATTAAGAATGCTGGAGAGTCTCCAAAATATGATCCCATTGTCCACTAAGTGCCAACTCTACAAAGAATGTGTGCTCCAAAATAGAAACTTTATGAAACTTTGAAGCATTTGATTAATGTAAACCATCATGAATAATGCAAGGCTGTGCACCAGGGCTTGATGTGAAGCACAGAGAGGAGAAAGATTAGCATGTTCATCTTGGCTTTTTTAAAAAATTAAGAAAAATTCACAGAGAGAACTCAGGCATTTTGGGGTGATGGGTGTGCTATGAAAATGGTCACTGATGACATGATCCTTGGAGCGGGGGGTGCTCAGAGCAAACACCAGCCAGCTTGCCAAGGAGATTTCCTCCAGAGGGCAGGCACAGCTTTCCCTCTTAGGGGTCCCCCAGGTCCAGCCCTGTATGCCATTGGGTAGAATTGTCAGGGCCAGTCATGCCTATGTGACTGCAGGCAGGCCCCAAAGACTCTTCTTTGCCCTGAGATCTCTTTCCCACCTACAGGTTGCTGGAAATAGACATTCCTCCAGCAGACATTCTCTTCTTTATATTAATTCATTATCTCCTGAATATGCAAAGATCTCTGGGAGGAATTGCACACGCATGTTGTTCCAAAATATTTCCCTTTCTATTCTGCCTCTAAAATGTCTTTTGCAAATTTTATTATAGGAACTTCCCTGGTGGCTCAGGG
This sequence comes from Balaenoptera ricei, assembly GCF_028023285.1. Lineage (NCBI taxonomy): Eukaryota > Metazoa > Chordata > Mammalia > Artiodactyla > Balaenopteridae > Balaenoptera > Balaenoptera ricei. The sequence goes on from NC_082646.1 coordinate 87,031,170, forward strand.
GTTAAGAATCCGCCTGCCAGTGCAGAGGACACGGGTTCAATCCCTAGTCTGGGAAGATCCTACATGCCGCGGAGCAACTAAACCCGTGTGCTGCCACTACTGAGCCCACGCACCACAGCTACTGAAGCCCGCGTGCTCTAGGGCTCACATGCCCAAACTACTGAAGCCAGTGCACCTAGAGCCGGTGCTCTGAAACAAGAGAAGCCACCGCAGTGAGAAGCCCACGCACCACAACGAAGAGTAGCCCTGGCTTGCCGCAACTAGAGAAAAGCCCGTGCGCAGCAATGAAGACACACCACAGCCAAAAAAATAAAATTTATTATAAAATATTTAAGATTTACAAAAGGTAAAGAATCACCCATCACCCAGCTTAATATATAAAATATTACCAATGGAGCTGAGGCCCCTTTGACCCTTTCCCCAATCACAACCTATTCCTGGCCCCTAGAAGTAACTACCATATTGAATATAATGTGTATCATTCTCAAGCATGGGTTATCACATGAATGTATAATCTGCCACCAATCCCACATATCCTGTCCTTCTACTTGATCAGGCCATTATCATTTTTAACCAAAGCATTCATTCAGCACACCCTGAGTACCTACTATGGTGCCAGGCACCATAACAACGGTATCCTTGCCTCCAATGTCTCCCTCCAACCATTTAATCTCCCACATTGCAGTCACAGTGTTGTATTCCTGCTTAAGAACTTCAAGTGGATTCTTATTGCCTATATGATAAAGTCCAGCCTCCTTAGCACGGCATCCAGTGTCATGTGACCATATTGCTAGGGTCCCTCCCAGAGCTTTGGAAGTGTTGGGGTAAGGATTAATGTGGACATAGGGTTATCATTAGCTTCACAGCAAACAGGCCTCTGTACATGTTTGCATGGCTGCAGTAATAGAATCCCTGTGTGTGTCTTCTCGTTTTTAGTAGAAGGAATTTATCAGACATGTGTTCAAATCCCAGCTCTGCAGCTTGCCAGACATTGGGCAAGTTACTTCACCTCTTTGAGTTTCTATTTCCTATTGGAGATAAGACCATCTATGGAAGGGACTGCTAGCTAATCACCAAAGTCCCCTTTGCCTTTCCTCTATAGTTCTGGAATTGTAGCTGGGACACTGCTACCCAACTAGGGGCCACATTTCCCAGCTTCCTGTGGAATTTGATTTTACCCTCTTACAAACTAATATCAATACATTAACTTGATACTGTTTAATTGATGCTGATAGAAGACATTAGGCTCCTAGGTCAGAGACAAAGGATTTTATTACTCACTATACAGCAAGTGCATGAGCATATTTGCATCAGTTCCTCTTGCTCCCAGGTCTCATCAGTATGATGCGACTGACCCAGATGGATGTTATGCACCCAGTGGGTTTGTGTTACAACTGAGGAACACTGAGCTTGGGGAAACCACCATTTTTATAGTAAGGAATAAGCAAGCGTTCTCATTGTCCTTCGCAGTGTATGTGTGGAATGGGTAGATGTTCTTTCATTTCTTAAGGTTATTGTCTGCATAAACAACCCTGAGAAATGACCTGGATAAAAGAGCAGTCAGAGCCTTACAGTCTTGGTGCACCCAGCAAGACATGTAAGAATGCAAGAGACCCAAGCTGTATTCTCCTATCAGCTCTTTTGAGATTAGGTGTGACCATGTGACTTAGTTCTCTGCAATAGAGTATAAGAGGGGAAGAGGTGTGTGCCTTCTGGGGTGACACCTTAAGACCAGGCCATGCCGCATCTACTACTCCTTCTTTCCCCTTCCTGTTGGCTGGGTGGTTGGAATGGCAATGTTAATAGAGATCCCAGAAACCAAGTACTGAAGGAAGTAGAGCTGCCATCAGCCTGAGTCCCTGAATGACTGTGTGCAGCAGAGTTGCCCATCAACTTAGAACACTTACCTCAAATTGTCATGTGAGAAAGAAATAAACTTTTTACTCTGTAAGCCATCTAAAGAGTTAATTTGTTAGGATGACCCAGCCTACCCTTCACTAATACAGCATGTAACTCAGAAGGGTTATGAGGATTAAGAACAATTCCAATGGCTAACATTTATGCAGAGCTTGCTGTACACCGGGCTCCATGCTAAACACTTACATACATGATTTCATTAAATAATCAAAATAATCTTTCAAGGTAGTTTTCTTCATCTCCATTTTATAATTGGAGATCAAAGAGATTAAGAAATGTTCTTAAGGTTCAAAGACTAGAAAGTGATAGAAATGGAACAAATTCAGGTCTAACAAATGCATGATGGTTTTGGTACGCCTCATGCCCCTAGGGTTTCAGTTGCAGATTCTTCTCTCCTTCTCTCTCCTTTCCTGTCCCATCTGCCCTTGATCCGCCCCCCCCTTCTTCCTCTCCCTCTTTCCTCCCTTTCTTAATATTGATTCCATTTTCATGCAAGATGGCATGTTATAATGCAATAAATACTTCAGTCAGGAGATCTGAGTTACGGTTTCAGCTTTTGCAAGTCCTAGCTGCATAAACTTGGTAAATCATCTTATCCCTCTGAGCCCCAGTTTCTTTGTCAGAATAATAGTTATGTCAATAATAGTTGCCTTATCTATCTTAGTTGATGACCAAAATAAACTGCAAAGGTCTTTACAAACTGTAAAACACTCTAGAAATGGCAGGTGTTACTCCCCACTCTACCCCCATCCCGTATGCCAGTAGTTCACAAAGTATAATCTCTGGACAGCAGCACCAACATCACTGGGAACTTGTTAGAAATTCAAATACTCAGGCCACACCCAGACCTGCTGAATTAGAAAATCTAGGGGTGGGGCCTAGAAAACAGTGTTTACCAAGGCTTCTAGGTGATTCTGATGGACACTCAAGGTTGAGATCCACCATCATATGTATGTACACACACTCACACACACACACACACATACTCACACTCATATCCTGATGAAATTAAGTTAAAATAAATATTAAATAGAAAAGAAGTCATACAATAGCAGCCTGAAGATAGCGTTTGGGAAAAGAGGTATCAGCAGTGCTAAGGGTATGCTTGGGAGGGAAGGGTAGGATGAAGACATGGTTAGGAGCTTCAGGACTTTTTTAGTTCAGTGGAATTTCTTTCTTCTTCCAGAACCAGCGCTGTGATCCACAGCTGAGCTATGCCAATGGAAGAAGAGCAGGAAATGTGAGTCTTGAGGAAATAACTCAATATTTATTAGGACTCTTTCAGTTGCAAGTAAGAGAAAGCCATCATAAACAGTTTTAAACAAAAATGCAAATTCATTGTCTTACAAAATTTAAAAGTCCAGGAGTAGATTGGTTTCATTCACAACCTAGATTCTTGGGCTCAAACCTTGTCACTGGGATTCTGTTTCTCTCGTTTTCTTGGCTCTAGTTTTCCCTGTTGTTTTCATTACTCTCAGGGTCTCCTTGTGTGGTGGTATAAATGCATGGAATCGCTCTAGGCCCATATTTTATCTGCTTAGCAACTCCAGTGTAAGGAGAGTGCCTGGTTCCCCATGGTTCCAACAGAAACCCAAGGCTCCTGGATCCTTCTTGGGGCACATGCCCACCCTCGGGCTGATTAGCACGACTCTGATCGGCCAGGCCTAGGTTACATGGCCAACCCTGGAATCCAACATACCCACATGCACTGAAAAGGAGAGCATGATTTTCTATGAGAAAATAAGGCTGCTGTTACCAAAAGAAGGGTGGGTTGACACTGGGCAGGTGAAAACAACAGATGTTTACAAGAGACCTTAATTTGCTACCTCTGGGAAGACTAGGATTATATTAGCCACAAACTCCTGCCAAGGTTTCCACCTTCTCTCCGTGTCCTGCGGAATTATCTGTGACAACACTGACTGATCCCAAAAAGGGAGGGGTAGCACCTGGGACACAGCAGCTAAAAAAATCAGGCCTGACCATATCTCACAATTTCAAGTTTGACTCAACTTCTCCAGTCTCAGGAATTTATCCAGAGTAGAATCTTTAAGCCTTATCCCTCAACAATTTCCATCTCCTTTTAAAATGCTCTCCGGTAAGTAAAACTCCAGTTTCCTTACAAAGAGAGGCTTAGAAGCTTCAAGGTGTTTTACGTTTGGATCCACGGTCTGTAGACCAGTGCTATGCAATAGAACTTTCTGCAGTGATATAAGTATTCTTTATCTGCACTGGCTAATGTGTAGCCATTAGCTGCACACGGCTAATGAGCACCTGAAATGTGGCTATTGTGACTGAGGAACTAAATTGTTCATTTTATTTAACTTTAATTTTCATTTTAACAGCTGCATGTCCCCATGGCTACTATCTTGGACACTGCAGCTTTAGACTCTGGGAAAGAAAGCTAGTCAAAAGCTCTGACACTCTGACTTCTACCAAGGTCAATAGACAGGCTACAATTTTAGGCTACTCACTACCTGTTTGACTCTTTTTCTTAGTAATTAGAACTCCTGAGTTTTAGCTGGACCCATGCCCTCCTAGCAAGAGATTCTATTTCTCAGCTTGTCTTGCAGCTGGGAGGGGTGTGGGGTTGGAAGTCACACGTTAATATCAGGTTAGTGGAATGTGGGGAGTGTGTGTGCAACTTTTTGGTTATCTCCTTAAAGTTGAAACTACATGCCCTGGACTTTTCTGTCTTCTCCTAGACTGCAAGGCAGATGTGGAACTGAACCAGCCTCAATCCTCCTAAGACAACACCTGAGGAGATGGTGGACCAAAACATGGAAAGATTCTGGGTCCCTGAATTATCTGATGGAGCAGTGATACCCCATCAGTCTTGAACTTCTCACCTTAGGACCATGTATTGAGAGATGAATAAAATGCTCTTTTATTTAAACCATTGTGTTCTTGGGTTTCTTTGTTATAGCAGCTTACCCTGTTTGCTAACGTACCATATCCACCGAGGAATCCATGTGGGACAATGGACTGGGTATTTACAGACCTAGGTTCTCATTAGTTCTACAACTTGCTACAATGTGATCTTAAGTTTCAATTTCCTCTTGTATAAAATAAGGCATTTGGACTGAATCTGAGACATGAAAATGGAATTCATCTTGAGCAAAAGAGGGAGAATAACAGCAGCTACTTTGTAGAGTTGTGAGGATTAGAAGAGATAATGCATAAACTACACTTAGCCCAGTGCCTGAGACATAACAGATGCTCTATAACTATTAGCTATAATTATTGTTATTATTATTAAGTTCTGACCCTGACAGATTGCGGAAGGCTTCCTGGAGTCCTGTGTTGACAAGGATATGAGACCACTTCAGTGCTCACTGGAAATGAACGCCATAATCATCTAGCTGTGTCTTCCACAGGCAGAGGAGGAGGAGTTCCCTGTAACGGAGGGGATTCCTGGATTCCTAAGTCCTCTTCTTCTCTAACTTCACAGAATTTTGTCTACCTATACTAAGCTAGCATGTAAGAGTCTTTTCCCCTCTCTTCTCTACACCACACACACCACCGTATATATCAAGTAAAACACAAACACAGGGTCCCCTCCTGATGTCTTTCTCTCTCTGGCTGGCCTTCTTCTCACCCAGTCTCTCATCTTCTGAGCCTAACCCCTGAATCTGGAGTCTCCAGACTTATGAGAGATGCCTCGGCTTCTCAGGCTTCTGCATTTTTAAGTCTTTTTTTTTTTTAATTTTCCACTTGAACCATTTTTTAAAAATTTATTTATTTTATTTTTGGCTGCGTTGGGTCTTTGTTGCTGCATGCGGGCTCTCTCCAGCGGCGGTGAGCCCGGGCTACTCTTCGTTGCGGTGCGTGGGCTTCTCATTGCGGTGGCTTCTCTTGTTGCGGAGCACAGGCTCTAGGTGCACAGGCTTCAATAGTTGTGGCTTGCGGGTTCCAGAGCGCAGGCTCAGTAGTTGTGGTGCACGGGCTTAGTTGCTCTGCGGGATGTAGGATCCTCCCAGACCAGGGCTCAAACCCGTGTCCCCTGCATTGGCAGGTGGATTCTTAACCACTGCACCACCAGGGAAGCCCCCATTTTTTTTTTTTTTTTAACCTCTCTCTCACCTGACTTAATGCCTGGAAATTGCTGTGTTAAAATGAAATTGTTCAGCCAGGCCCTTGTAGGAAGCATTTGGAGGACAGTGGTACCCAACAGGCACAACCCTTCTGGGGGTGATTCTGCTTCCACTGGCTCAATGAGCCTAATAAATGTGGAGACCCAGCGAGGATTCTAATCCTCTGGGAATCCAATCACTAACACAGCTTAGAAAATAACCCAGGTCAGAGAATCCAAATCTGCATTCGCATCCCCAATCCCAAGTCATTTCCAGGGAGAAGTCTTATGTTGACCACTTTCAAAAGTCACTGAAAGTAGACAAATGATGTACAGGTGAATCTTCTCTGGAAAATAGAATCCACCTAGTTTAACCAGTGCATGGCTTGCAAAGGAGAAACCCACTCTAACGCTCCTGTTCCTAAGTCTTTGTATCCCTTCTTTATTGGGGTCAGAAAACTATGGTTTGCTTTTGTAAAGAAAACTACCATTTTTTTGGTAAATAAAGTTGTATTGGAACACAGCCAACACCTGTTCATTTACACAGTGCAGCAGTCTATGGCTGCTATAGCACTGCAACAGCAGAGTTGAGTGATTACAACAGAGACCGTATGGCCTGCAAAGTCTAAAACTTTTACTTGCCTGTTCCTTTACAGAAAAAGTTTGCCAGTGCCTGCTCTATATTATATCAACTTCATTTAGTACAAGTCACTATTGATTTCTGGTTTCAGTCAACCAACCAATCTAATGCAACCACCCACATGTGTCCATGTGGTGCACTTATTCCAGTGGACCCATAGCAACTATTTCACTCTGGTCTATAATTAGGTTCCTCCTTTCCTGGTCTAGCACCCTCAAAATCCATCCGCATACTCATGGATAGGAGAGATAAGAGGTTGTTTCAGGGAAGGCAGAGGTACAGCCTGCTTCTCAGACAGAGAGAGCCAGGAATTACAAACCCTGAGCCTATGGTTGTCTTTTTGTAAGTTCCCTTGTTCTGTTAGATGAAGCCAGCCCACCCCACAGTATTCTTAGCAGTAGACATCCCTCCTCTGTTGTAGGGAGAATACACAAAAGGTGGAGATGGTCCAACTGAACAGTCCATGCTAATCTGGTCTGGACACCATGACTCTGCTTGAGCTGATTATTGCTGTGTGGAAACAAAACCCACATTACCTGATGTTCCAATTTTTCAAAGAGAATTTGGAAATCTTTTTTGTTTTGCTTCCTTTTAATAGACAATCACAGCACACTGAGGTTTGGGACTAATAGCTGGTGAGCTTGGGCAAGTTCATTTGCTTTTCTCAAGCTTGGTGTCCTCAGCTGTCCAGTGAATGGAAAGAAGGAAGGAGAGGTACTCTATCTCAGAAGGGTTTTATGATGATTGCCTGTGATAATTCACGTAATGTTCTTATGATGGAGCCTGGCTGGCACAGAGTAAGTGATCAGTAATTGTTAGTTTTGGGGTTCTTTTTTCTAGACACCGCAGGAGGCACTAGGTTGGGATCCCATCTTTCTTGCCCACCTCAGTTCAGAGTTTAAAATGTCCTGTCTTCCAAGGCAGGGACAGCAGAGCCCACCCAGAGGAGAGATCCAGGGCTCAATAGGAAGTCTCTAGATCCCCTTATATGAAGGGGTGAGGGACGCCAGAGATACTGCAAAGAATTGCCCCAAACAACATCTGCTGTGGACCTCTTCTATTGCAGGGAAAATAAAGAAATAAGTAAAGACAAAAACCTGGAAGGAAAGAAAGGAGGAATGAAGGAGAAAGAAAGAAGGGGAGAAAAGGGAGGGGGAAAATTAGATTTAGTAAAAACTCAAAGCATAGACCACATTGTAATTAATACACAGGAAGAGGACCTAGAATTATGATATAAGGATATAAAAAACTGCTAAGCAAAAGTTATGTTGCAGATTATAATTAATGACATGCAAAAATTTTGGAGACATATTGTTAATCCTAAAAATTAGGCTATAGAATAATGTGTACTGAATGAGACTAATAGTTTGTATGAATTTACATATATCTAAGTAGAAAAAAGACTGGAAGGATGGAAGGAAAGCCAACAAAATATAAACGATGGTAATCTCTGGGTGACAGGATTGTGAGTGATTTTTATGTTTTGTTTTAATTTTATGAACCTCTTAAATTGTCTCCAAAAACCTGTGTAACTTGTGTAATAAGACGAAATGAGAAGTATTACAAATAATCATTAGGATTGTGAAGTTACTAGTTACAGCCAAACCATGAATTTCAGAGTCTTTTCCCAAACTTCCAGCAGGTGGCGCAATGGCGATGTCAACCTCTGGCTGAGTTTCTCTCCAGTTTAACACAGTCTCAGATGCTTTGCTGCTAGATCCTGGCCCCAGGTGTCCATGAAGCAGAGGGCATTATTGCCTGGTGGGGAGGGGCACTTGGAAGAAACCACCCAGACACAGGGGCTGCCTGCACTCAGATCCCTGGGCCAGGGTTCCATTATTCCCACACTAGGAGAAACAACGTAATTAGAAACGCAATGACAGACTCTAGGTTCCTCCCTCCACTTACTTCCTCCCCATAATTTGGTCTGGGGCAAAATTCAAATTAGTCTTTTTATTGGTCATTCCGGATTGGACTGGATTTGCAGCTCGTCCAAGCCCTAATATAAGTGAGATTTTGAGCTCAAAGGTGAAAAAAAAAAAAGGTAATTTTCTTGTCCACAAGAAAGGTGATCTTTTTAATGAACAGCAAACCTTGTGCAAAAAGATGATGGACATTTTGGACCACTGTCCGTCATGGGGGTGGGAGGGCAGGGAGCCTGGCACCCTGACTAACCAGCCTCCAGAGGTTAAAGGGGACAGAGTCTCTCCAGGCCTGGACACCCCCAGGGGAATGAATGGGTTACAGCCGGGGCACGGCCTTTGCCTGATCTGGAAGGGGAACCGTCCTTAGAGGAAACAGATCCACTTCATCTTTTTGACTTTTGTTTCACATCTTAAATTGTCTATCCCCAAGAAAACTACTCTGAATGGAATTCAGGGTTTAAAAAAGCCATCAGAGTCCACCAGAATGGTCCCCATTCCACCCAGACCCACAAAGATGCACACAGGTCTGGAGACATGGAATGTTCTGGGTCCTCACTGCTCTTTCTCACAGGCTCTTCAATAAGCCTCCAGTGCCCTTCTTGGTGTTGACTTGGAGAAAAAGAAGGAAGGGAGGGAGGGAAGGAGGAACAGAGTTAGGGACGGAGCTAGCAGTCTCCTCCTGCCTGGTCCCAGAAGTTTTCACTTACTGATTCTTATTCCTCTATTGTGGTACTTAACAGAGGACTTATTACTACTGTGGCCTTAACAGAGGACTGGCTTTCATGTGGCACCCATATGGGTTCTGAGTAAGTGAATCAAAGCCCTTGACATAGAGTAGCTTTCAATCTTAGACAACCCAGGCAGTCAGAAGGAACCACATAAAATGATGGGGAGCAGGGACCTGGCAACAACTGTATGTGTATATGCAACATCACCACACAGATATCCATTCCTGTTCTCTCTCGTCCTCTCTCTCTCTCTCTCTCTCTCTCACACACACACACACACACACACACACACACACACACACACACACAGAGGCATTCCTAAGGGCGCTAGAATAGTGAAGATTATGTAACAACAGCAAGAAGAAGATAACTAACACGTATGAGAGTATATACCAAATAATTTAGCTTCAGGTTTAAGAGCTTTGGAGTCACTCAGCCTGGGTTTGGGTCCCAGCCCTGCCACTTTCTAGTGTGATACTTTGAACGAATTACTTAAACTCTTTGAATCTTAGTGTCCACTTGTTAAATGATAATAAAAATGCCTACAAGTCACAGTGTTGCAGAGGGGATTCAGTGAGATCCTACACGTAGAGCACTTAGAACAGTGCCTGGCATTGAGTGGTACTCAGTACTTGTTGGCTGTGATTATTTTCTGAAAGCATGAGGATAAAGGGGCAGTTTGAAATTGCTAAACTAGAGTTTGTCCACTCAGCAGAAATTTCATCTTGTCCAGTAACAAGACTTTTGTCACTGAAATAATTTTTTAAAGATGTTTAGTATGCTTCAAAGTATAACCCAATGCTTTCTTCTTTTCTTTTTTTTTTTAGTATACGTAAAACTGAGGTAAGAAACTTTAATTACGCAGGAGATCTGTGGAAGGATTAACCATTTTAAGAGAAGAATCATTTTTCCAACAGCCCCACTGCTATGAATGATATCTTCATGAGCCTGGGCCACCTTCTCCAACGGATCCTGGGGACCAATTACTGGTCTCAACCAACCAACTTCCATTCCAGCTCGAAGGACTGCTGCAAACTGCTGAAATTCCTCCTTGGTGGATGAATAGAGAGCAACTCCTACTATGCTAGATTCCTTTGCCATGGCGTCCCGTGGGTTTATTTCAATAGGACCTCTGCTGACAACAGCTATTACTCGTCCTCCATGTGACAAAAGATTCAATCATTGCTAAGATTTACATTAGCTAACATTTCAGTAATCATATCAACTCCTTTTTCACCAACAGATTTCTTAATTTTATCAATGGAATTAGCTCCTTTGTGATTAAACACTTCGTGGGCTCCATTTTGCAAAACAATCTTTTGTCCTTCCTCAGTACCAGCTGTGCCCAAACCTTTAAGCCATAAGCTCTAGCAATCTGGCATGCTGCTATTCCAATCCCTCTACTAGCCCCATGAACCAGAACACTTTCTCCAGCTTTCACATGGGCACTGGGGAGCAGAGCTCGATAAGCAGTAACATACAGGATCCCGACGGCAGCTCCTTGTTTCAAGTCCAGTTTTTCTGGCAGTGTGTAAACAGTGTGATCGGCTGCCAGAGCATACTCTGCGTGGCCCCCCAGAGATCGTGCCGGTAGTGAAAACTCTGTCGCTTTTCTTGAAAGCAGATACACTCTCTCCAACAGATTTTATTATCCCAGCCACATCTAAGCCAGGAGTATAAGGTAGAAGTGGTTTTCTACTGTAAGTACCAGAGCGAATATATGTGTCCACTGGGTTTATACCACATGTTTGGACTTTAATTAGAACTTCACTCAGTATGACAATCTCTAGGTCCATCCACGTTGCTGCAAATGGCATTATTTCATTCTTTTTTATGGCTGGGTAATATTCCATGGTATATACGTACGATACCTTCTTTCCCGCTAGTGTTGTGCATGGATTTCTCAAATGCCGAAAATGAAAATATATTGCTTAGAGAGGCCAGTATTATCTTGAAGCTACAGGGTCAGGGTAAGGCCTCTTGACCCACACAAAGGACTTTGTTTTGGCAGGAGGCAAAAAATGTTCTCTCTTCCCACAAGTAGTCTGCATGGTAAAATCAGATAGATTTGAAGTGGCTATTTCCTTGAGTGTTGCCCCACAAATACTGAGTCATGTCTCAGAACAGCTGTCATTGGTGGGATGTTCTGGTCTTAGCCAGGATGCCAGAGGAACTGCAAGAGGGCAGTAAGATTGAGACAGCAGGCCTAGGCTTCAAGGTACCCCCAAACTCCGGAACTCCACACTCCACAAGTGCTGCCTCTCCTCTTCTGCACAGGTCCTAAACAACCCAATGCTTTTCTTGTCACAGGTTTTGAAGTGGCTATCTGGGGGACAGCCACGTGATTAGTTAGCTGCGAGGGTTGCGATGATCTTCAGACCAATTAACAACCAGCATGTCAGGAGCACCAGCCAATGGAAAAGAACCCTGGCCCCAGTGCTGGAGCAGAGGTCTAAAGAACCCCTGGGGGGCCAGGCCCCTTCTGTTGGATTGTAGGGAAATCCAGGGGACCCAGAGGACCTGGGCAGCAGGGATGCAGAGGGGCATGTGGAGGTGGCTATGGACCAACTGCTACAGAAGTATTTCAGCATGCTAATAACCTGTGTGGACCTGCTGGTGCACCCTGGCTGAGCATCAATTCTAGGTCAAGGTGTAATGTTCAATCCCACCCTCATCTGAGCATCCCTTTGCCCATTGGCCAAACTGGGCAGCCTGTTTATAAATATGCCTCCTTTGGCAAAAGAAATCAGTGGAGAATGTATGAACCAATTAAGAAGAAATCTCTTCCCAATTCTGAAAGGACAAATCGATGTCAAAATGGCACAGGGTTGGTTCTTATTCTTCTATAGCTGATGGAGGCTAAAATATTTGGGATCCCCACCTTCTAGCTGCTGGCAGTCTGGGAGGAAGCCTATTCCCAGTAAGGATGAAAGGAGAATCCGTTAATGCGGAGAGGAATTTCTGAAGTGGTCTTGGTGAGGGAATATCCCATGGGTTGTGAGCTCTTGGGGTGAGGAGCATGACAGGCTCTGTGTACCCCCAAAACAGAGGGTACCCAGTCAGTACTCAGTGAGGCCAAGTGTAAGCGTGGAACTCAGGCTTTGGGTAGAAAGCAGTGATCATGTATCTGGGGGCAAGTTTCAACAGAGATGAGGGAGATGAGGGGAAGGAACGAGAGCTCTGAGAGAGAAGACTTTGAAACCAGCCTTCCTGGTCATGTGTATGGTCTCCAGAGGGAACAAGGCTACCAAGAGAAGTTTGTCCACATATTCTTTGAGAGACCCTGGGAGAGCAAGGCAGTTGTCCTCCAGAATTGACAAGGATGGGGGAGGGCAAGAGAAGAGATCACTCCACCACTGCGGTGGCCCGGGAAGAGGTGACACAACTGGGCCTCAGAGCCAGCAGGAGAATGGAACCTCACCATCCGGAGGGAGCTGTGGGCAGCAGAAACCGTGGAGACGCCTTCTCTGGGCTTTGGAAGCCATCTGGGGACTGAGAGTCCTTGGCTGGCAGCATTTTCAAGATTTTGCCTAGGGCTTCCCCCACAAAAGCTGTAGGGGATTTGAGGCGGAAACCAGAGGACCTGCGGCGGTGGAGAGGCTAGTCAGAGAAATGCCCGCTACTCATGACGTTTGGAGGGCATCCTCCAGTTGACAAAGCGCTGTCTCAATCCTAAATCTGCCCAGCAGAGATGATCATCCCTATTTTACAGATAAGAAAGCAAAGCCCCAGAGAGGTTAAGAGGCGGATCCGAGGTCCGTCACGGTGATGCCAGGGCACACTGCGTCGCCATTCGGGTTCCCTGACTCTCAACTAGGTCCTCTCAATCGGAGTGGGATGCGAGTGAGGTGCCTGGGGTGCAATATGTAAGGAGGCGTGGTCCTTAAGAGGGAGGTGGCTGGGACACAAAACTTAAGGAGTCTGAAGCGGCTCCCCGGGTCATGTACGCGCACTGGCTGCCTTCTTAGCTTTAGCCCTGGGATGCCTTTATCTCACGTACATCCAGACCTTCCTTTAACCACCTGTCTCGTTCCAGCGGTGGAGGGTTTTGCCAGAGAAGCGCACTGTTCGGATTGCAAGTTAGATTCCCTGGCCCCGCACGCTTGCTGAGCAAGCCTGGGGCTTCCCCACAGGCTACATGCTCACTGAGAAGTTGCCTAGAATCTCAATCTGTTCCTGCAGCGAGGAGAGGGGGAGAGGAGGAGAGGTGTTGCCACCAGATATGCCGGGCACCACAAACAAACAACAAGAAAGATTCATGTGCTCAACGGAGCTGAATTTTAATTGATACTTTCTCAAACAGTGGTTCTGAACCAACATCCCTCAGCCCCCAAAGATGATGAAGGGGGTGCGGCTTAACGCCACAGTTAGCAGACAACCCCACAACAAATACAGTAAACATTAATCATATTAAATATTGAACGCAGACCCTGGTACGCTTGAAGAGCAATGGGTTTTTTAAATTTTATTTTACAGAAGACAAAGCAATGATTGTGGAGGAATTATTCCGATGTCAGTGCTGAAGGGAAATAATGTAACATTCTGGAATTTATATAAAAATTACAGCTTTGTTGTGTTTCACACTATATATAGTAATTTAATCATTTGCAGCTGATTAATTTCAGTGAAGGAAAATGTAGCATTATGCATCCCTAATGGAGTTCCAAGGTTTGAATTCTAATGGTGAGTTGGGCACAGTTTAAGTCTAAATTAGCAATTAGCTTGGGCAAGGGACATTTAGGTTAAAATGGAGTCATCTGTTGACATGTACTGAGTCAACAAGAGAGCAGGAAGGAAAATCACCAGAAAAGTGCTTGCCACAGAACACTATTTGCTGGGTTAATAATTATAATTCATACATTAGCAGAATGCGGTTGCATTTTAGAAAGCATTTTCTTGTACATTTATCTCATTTGCTTTGGTCTTCATAAGTCTGTGAAGTGGGTATTTGTGCTCCATTGTACAGTGAGGAAACTGAGGCTCAGAAGAATTAAGGTCACAGTGAGGAAGAACATATATTGTGGCAGGAATTGAACCCAAGTGCTCCAGTTTCAAAGCCAATATTCTTTCTACCGCAAAGTAGTTTCTGGGGAAATTTGCTCTACCTCGAGATTCTCCAGAGGGAAGTGCAAAGGTAATAACAGTATTAAATAAAAGTGAACCTTGGGCTTCCCTGATGGCACAGTGGTTGGGAATCTGCCTGCCAATGCAGAAGACATGGGTTCGGGCCCTGGTCCGGGAGGATCCCACATGCCGCGGAGCACCTAAGCCTGTGTGCCACAACTACTGAAGCCCACACGCCTAGAGCCCGTGCTCCGCAACAAGAGAAGCCACCTCAATGAGAAGCCTGAGCACCGCAACGAAGAGTAGCCCCCGCTCACCGCAACTAGAGAAAGCCCGTGCGCAGCAACGAAGACCCAGTGCAGCCAAAAATAAATAAATAAAATAAATAAATTTATTTTTTTTAAAAAGTGAACCTTGACGAAACTCTCATTGTGTATCCAGCTCTGTGCTAAGCACTTTATGGGTATTAGCTCAGTTAATCTTCAAACACACCTTCAAGGGAGGTACCATTAATATCCCCATCTACAGATGAGGCTCAGATGGGTTAGGTTTCTTGTCCAGGGATGCAGTTGGGATTACATAGATAAGATTCCACCAGAAAACTACTAGAGCTAATCAGTGAATTTGGTAAAGTTGCAGGATACAAAATTAATGCACAGAAATCCCTTGCATTCCTATACACTAACAATGAAAGATCAGAAAGAGAAATTAAGGAAACAATCCCATTCCATTCACCACTGCAACAAAAAGAATAAAATATCTAGGAATAAACCTACTTAAGGAGGTAAAAGACCTGTACTCAGAAAACTATAAGATGCTGATGAAAGAAATCAAAGATGACACAAACAGATGCAGAGATATACCATGTTCTTGGACTGGAATTGTGAAAATGACTATAGTACCCAAAGCAATCTACAGCTTGAATGCAATCCCTATCAAATTACCAATGGCATTTCTTACAGAACTAGGACAAAAAAATCTTAAAATTTTTATGGAGACGCAAAAGACCCCAAATAGTCAAAGCAGTCTTGAGGGAAAAAAACTGTTTCCTCACTGAGTTGGAGGAATCAGACTCCCTGACTTCAGACTATACTACAAAGCTACAGTCATCAAGACAATATGGTACTGGCACAAAAACAGAAATATAGATCAATGGAACAGGATAGAAAGCCCAGAGATAAACCCATGCACCTATGGTCAACTAATCTATGACAAAGGAGGCAAGGATATACAATGGAGAAAAGACAGTCTCTTCAATAAGTGGTGCTGGGAAAACTGGACAGCTACATGTAAAAGAATGAAATTAGAACACTCCCTAACACCATACACAAAGATAAACTCAAAATGGATTAGAGACCTAGATGTAAGACCAGACACTACAAAACTCTTAGAGGAAAACATAGGAAGAACACTCTTTGACATAAATCACAGCAAGAACTTTTTTGATCCACCTCCTAGAGTAATGGAAATAAAAACAAAAATAAACAAATGGGACCTAATGAAACTTAAAAGCTTTTGTAAAGCAAAGGAAGCTACAAACAGGACAAAAAGCCCTCAGAATGGGAGAAAATATTTGCAAACAACTCAACGGACAAAGGATTAATTTCCAAAATATATAAACAACTCATGTAGCTCAATATTAAAAAAACAAACAACCCAATCAAAAAATGGGCAGAAGACCTAAATAGACATTTCTCCAAAGAAGACATACAGATGGCCAAGAAACACATGAAAAGCTGCTCAACATCACTAATAATGAGAGAAATGCAAATCAAAACTACAATGAGGTATCACCTCACACCAGTTAGAATGGGCGTCATCAGAAAATCTACAAACAACAATTGCTGGAGAGGGTGTGGAGAAAAGGGAACCCTCTTGTGCTGTCGGTGGGAATGTAAATTCATACAACCACTATGGAGAACAGTATGGAGGTTCCTTAAAAAACTAAAAATAGAATTACCATATGACTTAGCAATCCCGCTACTGGGCATATACCCAGAGAAAAACCATAATTCAAAAAGACACATGCACCCCAATGTTCATTGCAGCACTATTTACAATAGCCAGGTCATGGAAGCAACCTAAATACCCATCAACAGATGAATGGATAAAGAAGTCGTGGTACATCTATACAATGGAATATTACTCAGCCATAAAAAGGAACGAAATTGGGTCATTTGTAGAGACGTGGATGGATCTAGAGACTGTCATACAGAGTGAAGTAAGTCAGAAAGAGAAAAACAAATATCGTATATTAACGCATACATATGGAACCTAGAAAAATGGTACAGATGAACTGGTTCGCAGGACTGAAATAGAGACACAGATGTAGAGAATGAACATATGGACACCAAGGGGGGAAGTGTCAGGGGGGTGGTGGTGGTGGTGTGATGAATTGGGCGATTGGGATTGACATGTATACACTAATGTGTATAAAATAAGTATCTAATAAGAACCTGCTGTATAAAAAAAATAAATTAAATAAAATTCAAAAATTCAAATAATAAATAAATAAACAAAATTAAAAAAAAAACACCTCGCTCTTTACCCTAATACATAGCTCCTCTCAAAGATGACTCTTAAATGCCAGGTTAATGTGTCTTGATCTTGTAGACCATCGGGGCTTTGGTGTGTTTGGTTGTGAAGGCACATTTTGGAGCAGAAACGAAGCAGAGCCCCTCTGCTTCACACCTATTCCCCCTTCTCCAGCCTGCTCTGTGCCAGGAAGAAGAAACTGGGGGGATCTGCTGAGTTTGGCCAGTGGGAGCAATGGCAGGAGATAGGAGGGAGAGAGGTGCATGGGGCCGGAGTGTTTATTCTTCTGGTTTCCTCAGTACAGAGATTCCATGAGCTGGCTGTGTCCCTCACCCAGAGGTCACGGCTCCCATCAAGTGGCTACACCGCCCTCTTTGTGTCCAGGCTTAATAATGCCCCCTCTCCTTGCCCCTTCAGGCCCAAGGTGGTCATGGCCCACTCTTACCAGCCTCGGGGCACTGCCTGTCCTTTCTTGAAGTTTCCCTGCAGCCTGCCCTCCCTGTGACCAATGAACGACGCAGAGAAGACCTGCTCCCAGTACAACCAGGCAGAGGTTGTTTTCAAGGAACTGGACACAGGAGAGGTGGAAGATAGGAAGTCATTCAGTATTTTATTTAAGCACCCAGAGAAAGTCAAGACAGGAGTAGAGAGCCATAGGCGTGTTACACCTTGCAAGCAAATAGAAGCGTAGGTGGCGTGTCTCTAGATCCTCTCATCTCTTTGCTCATGCAAACTGCTGACTCCTTGTGCCATCCCCGAATATCAGGGCTCTTTGGATGCAATGACACAAACTCAATTTAAATTGACTTAAGGACTTCCCTGGTGGCACAGTGGTTAAGAATCCACCTGCAAATGCAGGGGACGTGAGTTCAATCCCTGGTCCGGGAAGATCCCACATGCCGCGGAGCAACTAAGCCCGTGTGCCACAACTACTGAGCCTGAGCTCTAGAGCCCGCGAGCCACAACCACTGAGCCCGCATGCCACAACCACTGAAGACCACGCAGCTAGAGCCTGTGCTCTGCAACGAAGAGTAGCCCCCGCTAGCTGCAACTAGAGAAAGCCACACAGCAACGAAGACACAACACAGCCAAAAATTTAAAATAAATCAATAAGTAAATAAATAAATTGGCTTAAACCAAAAAAGTGAACTTACTGGTTCATGGATTGAAACTGAGGAAAAAATAGAGTGGATCTGGGCTCAGGGAAGCCGGGATCCAGGAGCTCCAACGCCAGGAGGATCCGCCCTTCCTTTTTTTTTATCTCCCTGAACACTGTCTTTACTCCTCTGACAAATGCAGCCTTGTCAGTGATGGCGATTGACAGAAACAAAATTAAAACCCTACCATTCAGATCAGAACTGGTGATTTGGAGTGAAATTCACTGAATCAGTCAGAGTCCCGGCAGGAAGCAGAATTTCTCAGATGGTTTAATTAAGGAGATTTTTAATAAAGGGACTCTTTGTAGTGGTGTGGACAGCATTCAGTATACAAACAAGAAATATTAGAAACTAACACACCATTGTAAAGCAATTACACCCTAATAAAGATGTTAAAAAAGAAAAGAAAAGAAATATTGAAGCACCCAGACTGGAAGAGGAGGAAGCTATTACCATGGTGCTGGGGCCAAGGAGAGCTGCACCATGGAGAGTCACCAGGTGGGGACTCAAGTGATCAGGGATGCAGCTACTGACAGCAATGACGGCTGAAGCAGGGGGGTTGGGGCACCCTGACCTCTCTCTTCTCCTGCCCTTGAATGCCTTGCCAGTAACATGCTCCCATGGGCTGCACCCAACCAGAAACCCAACTGCAAGGGAATTCAGGTGGTGCAGGGCTCAGGGTCAGCCTCCCAGGGTGACAAAATAGAACAGTTAAGGCAGAAAGTGGAATTCAGGGGACAAAGAGAGAATAACTTGCATGTTCATCTTGTACCTTTGCAGGAGTTGGAGGATTGGAAAAGTGAACATACTTAAGAGTGTTTTAGTTTTAAGAGAATTTCCTAAGAATTTCAACTTCAATGAAATAATTGAGTCAAGCAGTGATCATCCACACATGCTAAAATCATTGAGTAAAACTTTGGTCGGCCGTCAGGAGGTTTACAAGATCTCAGAGTGTCCTCCCAAAGAGTCCTTGTTAATTACAAAAGGGAAGGTACCTTCACAATGGACAGACCTGCCAGAGAGCTGCTTAACGAAGCCATCAAGCTTAGCATCACTCAGCAACCAAGGGACGCAATGACACTATGTGCCTTCTCGTGAGATGCAACGGGAAACGCACAACCTCACCTTCGTCGTGTTCTTGCCAAAATGTTTAAGCTGAGTCTAATGCAGAGGAAATGACCAGATAAGTCCAGATCACAGGGCACTCTTTAAAAACAGTCAACGCCCTGAACAACCATGAAACACAGGGCTAAACAGAAAAGAGCACTGCACGCAACTTGGATGAATCTCACAATGTTGTGCAAAACAAGCTATAGGTTCAAAATGTGCATGTAAAACATGATTCTAATCACATACAGTTGGAAGACAGACAAAACCCATTTAGGTATTGGGAGTCAGGATAGTGGTTTCCCTCGGGGGCGTGATGTGAGGAAGGGCACCCAAGAGAGAATTCCATGGTGCTGATGATATTCTGTTTCTTATCGCAGTGCCTGTTACAGGCGTTTATTCACTTTGTGAAAACCTGTTGTAGTGAGTACACTCTGCGTGTGTGTGTGTGTGTGTGTGTGTGTGTGTGTGTGTGTGTATTAGGGAGAGAGATAACATTAATGTGGCAAAATACCACCAACTGATGAATCTAGGTGAAGGATCTATGAATATTCATTATTCATTATATTGTTTTTTACCTTTTCTCTAGGTTTGAAATTTTCCAAAATAAAAAGTTGGGGGGAAAATAGAAATGATTTCAAATTATTTTTTAAATGTTCCACGATGTATAAACGGCTGGCATATTATTCATCAGCAATGTCCTCTACAGTGAGTTCACATTATTCACACACGTATTTAAATACAAGCAAACTGTTCACACTTAGCTAAAATAAAACAAAGAACAGAAAACACAGCTAGTTTGCATTTATTATGAGTCCTAAACACAAGCCGAATATTTCGTCTGGTGCTCACGTACAGAAATAGCAACCTATTCCCATGTTCACATAAAAACTGCTGTGTTGGACATATTATGTTATAGTTTGGGATCCACAAAACCATACCAATGGGGTTTTGAACTCTCAAGGGTTAGTTTAATGGCAGGTAATCTTTAGTATGCTCACTGAATTTAGAAATCAACCAACTTAAGCTGTGACATCACTGGCAATGTTGACCAATATTAGAACCTTGTTTTTCCTTTAACAGTCTTGTTGGGGTAGAAGGAGGAAGAAAATTCAGCTCCCCATCCTCTGGTGTTTTCAGGCCCAGGCATGGATAGGACAGTCTCAGAAGAAGGCAGATAAAAGAAGAAAAGAGGGAGAGGCTCTATCTGTTTTAATCCACCTCTGTTCCAAAATAGCACACTAGCCAGAAGCCAGCAGAAGCTCCAGTGAAGAGAGCAGTACACATGGAAGCAATGGTTCTTGCTCTCAAAGGTCATCATTGCATAATCCTTATGTATCCCTCCTGTCCTCATCCCTTTAGCCGCCAAGGCTTCAGGAGAGCAAGCACTGAGGCCTCTTGGCACCTGGGTCTGAGGAAGAGGCAGAATTTGCCCGACTGTTCAATTTTCCAACACCAAAGCAATAGACACCTTTGGTTCAGCCCAAATGCCAATTATCTGTGAGCCACTGTCTAGCACACTGCTGGAACATAGTAGATGCTCATTAAATATTTGTTAAATAAATGAATGAGCTGTGGAGAGAAAGGCTGCAGAAGAAGCTGAAGGAGTGGTTTTCATGGAAGATTCTATGCAATTTGGAGGGATTTTTGCCCACCTCTGCTTAAAACTCAGCTCTTGATTCCTTGAGGATGCCAACCTGGGATCAGTAGAGACATACCCTTGGCATTTGTAGGGGACGGAGGCTCTGGCAGCATATGAGAGAAAAAGTCAGTGACATTGCCAACTGCAGGGCTTGAGACTTCTCAGCCTCTGTAATCATGTGAGCCAATTCCATATATATATAAAACGTATATATAAAACATAGAGATTTATTATAAGAAATTGGCTCACGTATATACACATACACACACATCTGTAACTTTAACTCAGTATTTCCTACATTTTTTAACGTGTGTATGTATATTTATTTGTGAGTGTATGTGCATGTGTGCCTATGTGTGAGTACAATATTATCATATTCTGTTTCTCTGAAGAACCCAGACTATGCACTTAGATCACACAATTGTATGATATACACCCCTGGTTGCCTGCCTACCAAGTTTCCTGAGACCCCCCACTTCCCCTTGCTAGTAGGACCCACCTATCACAATGGAGACTCAAAATGGCAAACACTCCCCTTCCCAGCTCCCATTATATTCAGGCACAGGTGTGCAACCCAAACCCTGCCATGTGAACCTAAAGGAGAGTTTGCCAGTGGCTACGGGGAAAGAATTTCTTTCCTGAAAAAGGAGCCACCCAGGAGGAAATGTTTTCCTCCAACTCTGTGGAGAGTTGCATATGCCCAGTGCCAGAAACTGCAGTAACATCCTGCCATCAGGAGGGAGACATTGCCTTTGTGCTGAGCAAAACAGAGCAGAAAGAAACAAAACGTCAGAATTCATAAGAATACCGTAGAGCTGCTGAATTAACCATCCAGAAATCACCCTGCCTCCAGATTTCTTATGTGAAATAATAGACATTCTTATTGTTTAAGTCCTCTTTAAAGGGAAGTCTGTTTCCTGCACCCAAAAGCATCCTAATCTAATTAGCTGATTTTATTTTTCCTGTAAGAGCTCACATCAAAGGAGGTCTGTTTATCCAGTCAAAGGTATACTTATAGGTTCATTTAGTATGCTTCTTTATTTACAAATAGCCCAGTGAAATGAGAAATATATTTATATATCTGCACCCATATTCACCCTTCATCCTTCCATCCCTCCATCCCTCTGTCCATCTCTTAATCTGTCTGTCTATCTATGAGTTCCATGATCGGAAAAGTCTGGGAAGCTGTGATTACTGCATACTTCTGGAGAATCACAATCAACATTAACGTATTAGAGCCTTTGAGAAGTTCTATAGAGAAGAACCTCCTTTAACTCAGTATTTCCTTGATTTTTTGTTTGTTTGTTTTTCAATCACAGAACCCTTCTTTGAGCACACATTTTTAACAGCAACCCAATTTTGGAAACGTACACGTGACTGCATGACTATCTCTCTCCTAAGATCACACACACACATTGTAAGAGGACAATTGTTCCCTCTGAAGGCAACACTTGTTATTCTGAAGCACGGAAGCGAAACCTCCAGCACACTTGGAATTTGTTTAGCAGATGTTTACAGGTAGCTTGATATTAATTTCTATACAAAAGATATATTTCTGGGCTTGGCTTATTGTTCATGATTCACAACCACATTCTAGGAACCTCCAATCTCGCCCATCATCCTGCTTGAGCTAACCATATCTGACACAAACAGTTCCCATTCATGGTGGCCCCATCCCATTTACACCATCCGCAGCCCAAGAGGCAATCTTGTGCTTGTGTTTTAACATAAACTTCACATCACATGCATACTAACACTACTTCATGAGCAAGGAATTACCACGTCTGGTTCATTGACATTTACATCTGGGAACCATTTCAATCAGATTAATCCGTTTATCTAAATAATTTTCCACTCACTTCACAACATCAGAACTCACCAATACATTTTCTGCAGATACTTCCAACCTTCCTTTTTGTAGACTGAGGTGCAAGATTCATTATTACCTGGAGTTCTGCAGGCTGGATCCTTATCAGGGTGTAAGGGAGACCAAAGAATCATCTCTATCCCATCAGAGTTTTAGAAAAGGGAAAAAGAGTAGGGCAGATGGAGGTGTCATTGTCAGCCTCTTCCGGATAGGGCTGTTGGAGAAAGTGGCTTAGATGTGCAGTAACAATAGGCTTTGTGTCAGGACAGGCAGCTTATACTGCAGTAACAGCTCAGGAATGTTGCTGGCTGATAAAAACAAAGGTTTATTTCTGGTCCCCGTTACATGCCCACTGTGGTCTTCACTCAGGAACCCAGCAGTTGGACCATTGCCAATCCTGGTGGCCGAGAGGAAAATGCGAGAACGGCAAGCCTCACACCGACTCTCAGAGCTTCCACCCAGAGGTGACCACATCACTTCTGCTCACGTTTCATTGGCCACATGTGAGCTCCATTACCACAGGCCCCCTAAGCCTGAGCCCCAGAGCAAGTCAGACGTGTTCCCCAAGAACAAGCATCACTGGAAAAGCCACAGGCTTTCATCCCACTGTCAGGTTTAACCTTCGGCAAAGAGCAAAGCCACGCATATGCTCTCTGCAGACAGGCAGATCCCGAAGAGAGTGGATGATGGGGGTAAACTCCTTAACTGCCCAGTCAGGTGAGAGGGCAGATGATGACCAAGCAAAAACAGTCAAATCACAATACGACTTCTGCAAAATGGGTTTTCCACTTACTCATTGTCTTTCAGTTTCAAGTTCTCAGTTCACTCTTGAGCTCTTTCTTCTTCAAGTTCTCCACTTTATTCTTTGTTTGCTTTCCCATCGTTCTAGCCTGCATCATCTTCCTCCAGTAAGAAGCATGAATCCCACTCTACTGCTGGATGCCCAGCTACCTGAACCAATAATCCAACGCCTGAGTTACGAACAGAAAAACTTGATGTTTAGATCAGTCTGAGAAAGGTTTGTCCATGACTCGCCACCAGAGGCTTCCTATGGAAACACTGAGCAAGTGGATGAATGAAGAGACACCGTCCAGTGCCCGGTATAGTAGGTGCTCCTTCAATGTGAGTTTCCCATCTTCAGCACTTTTGCGATTCCAGTCCCCCCTCATGGCATGCTCTTTCCTTTGAGCTCTTTCCTTATCCAAATTCCAACAATTCTTCCAATGTCAAGCTCAGGTCCCACCTCCCCTGGGCACATTCCCACCTTGACAACCAGTGGTGACCCATAGCGATACTCTGCCTACATCCCTGTGCTGCCACTTGGAGCTCAAGTTGTCATCTGACTTCCGTGTATGATGACCTGGTTCTACGAGTTACCTTGAAGCTCTTGGAGGGTGGGGGCAATGCCTTCTATGCCCCCTGCGTCCCTGACCACACCCAGCCTGACGCAAGGCACAGAGCAGCCTCGTGACAAATAGTTCCTGAAACAACTTGATGCACACGTTCTGCAGTGTGGTTGGCAGGGTCTGCTCCACTGCAGTGGGTGATGGAGCGAAGGGGCAGCAGCCTTCGAAGCATGGACCTTGGCCGTGGTGACCACCCAGGACACTGTTCCCATGCAGGTCCATGGGCTATGGGGTGAGATGAGATCCTGCTTTCTGGAAAACATGTCAGAGCTTCTAACAGGGAGCTGAAATCAGTAAGGAGATAAAGGAAAGCAAATACACATCTTATTATAATTATTATATTATTCAGTTCTTCCAGTCTTCTGGGCTTTGTTTTTGTTCTTTTACAGGACCCTTTTTAACAGGTAAAGAGGTGGATTTTACACTGTCTATTACCTAGTAGTTACACCGAATTCCGGCCTTTTGGTGAAGTCTTGATGGTAAATTGACTGTCTTGCCGAAGTTATTTGATGTACAAATAATGACTTATTCTGAGCCAGTTACTGTTCCAAGCACATTACTTGCATTAATCTATTAAGTTTTTACAAGAACTCTAAGAGGTAGGTGCTATGAATGTCAATAGAGTCACATCTGATCAGAAACTTAGATATCAGAAAACCCAGTCACAGAGAAGTTGGCTTACTTGGCTAAGGTAACAGAGCCTGGAGGTGGTAGAACCAGGGTGTAAACTTCTGTACTCTGCCTCCCGAGGCTAGGAGCTTGACCTCTACACTAAAGAGCAGGTGGGACAAGAAGGGGAGAACTAGGGCCTTCTGCAATCAACCACAGAGGGCATGGCCTTGAGCCAGACAGACCTGGGTTCAAGTTCTTGCTTTACTGCCTACTAGAGGTTTTATTTTAGACAAGTTACTTCACCCTTCTAGGCCTAGTTCCTTCAGCTGTGAAATGAAGTTAAGGGAGATTAATATATAACGTGTCTGGCAACTGTAGACTGGCGATAAGTGTTAGGTGTGAATTGTTCTCCTATTTTCTCTTCTTCTAAAACCAGAATCTTTATATCATTCAGACTGCACCCCATCTCTTCACTCTCCACTCTGTTCTCTGGCTTGCAAACACAGAGCAAGGTAAGAAAAGTGTCCGATAAAGGACAGTTTCCAGGCTGGCCAAGCAGTGAAGAGACCACCAGGTACCTCTGTGTAGCATCTGCACTCAGCAGCCCTAAGGCCCCCGTGAGACCAGACTCCACTGACTTCAGCTGGGAGTAAAGACGTGGCTGAGAAGAAAACACAGTTCCTTGGGTATTTATTGTTATTCCTCCGTAAGAGCCTTCCTTCCCTTCCCCCCCTCTAGTGCTTAATCAGATATTTCAAATTTATTAACAGGTCCCAACTCCAACGATGAGCTACAAATAGCAAAACAAACCGATATTTCCTCATGGTTACTTCATAAAATGGCAGAGACCGTGGCTTAGCTGCAGAGGGCTGAGCTGGTTAAATTAGTTTTTACAAAAAGAGGGACTCTCTTCCCTCTGGTGTCACCTCCAACAATACTGAAGGCAATTTAATAGCTTCATGCGAAAAGCCATGTCTGGATCTCAAGTCATGGCTTTTTCTTTCTTTCTTTTTCTTTTTTTAATGAATGAATTAATTTATTTTTAGCTGCGTTGTGTCTTCATTGTGCTTGGGCTTTCTCTAGTTGTGGTGAGCAGGGGCTACTCTTTTTTTTTTTTAACATCTTTATTGGAGTATAATTGCTTTACAATGGTGTGTTAGTTTCTGCTGTATCACAAAGTGAATCAGCTATACGTATACATATATCCCCATATCCCCTCCCTCTTGCGTCTCCCTCCCACCCTCCCTATCCCACCCCTCTAGGTGGTCACAAAGCACCAAGCTGATCTCCCTGTGCTATGCAGCTGCTTCTCACTAGCTATCTATTTTACATTTGCTAGTGTATATATGTCCATGCTACTCTCTCACTTAGTCCCAGCTTACTCTTCCCCATCCCCATGTCCTCAAGTCCATTCTCTATGTCTGTGTCTTTATTCGTGTCCTTGGTTCTTCAGAACCAAGCAGGGGCTACTCTTCATTGCATTGCGTGGCCTTCTCACTGCGGTAGCTTCTCTTATGGCGGAGCACGTGGTCTAGGTGCGTGGGTTCAGTAGTTGTGGCACATGGGTCCAGTAGTTGTGGCTTGCGGGCTCTAGAGCTCAGGCTCAGTAGTTGTGGCGCACGGGCTTAGTTGCTCCATGGCATGTGGGATCTTCCTAGACCACGACTCGAACCCGTGTGCACTGCATTGGTAAGCAGATTCTTAACCACTGCGCTACCAGGGATTTCCAAGTCAAGGCCTTTTTCTGATGGAAACACTGGTTTGGGCTGTTGGCCCTTCAGCAGGAGAGCTGGGTGGTCAGATGAGGTCTGGAGAGAGTCTGCCTGGATTTGAACCCTGCACTTGCTGCTTGACCTTGGGCAAGTCACTGACCCTCTGTCATAGGCTGAATAGTGACCACTCAGTGATATCAGGTCTGAATCCCTGGAACTTGTGAATGTTACCTCATATGGTAAAAGTTTTGCAGATATGATTAAATTAAAGGTTTTGAGATGAGGAGGTTTTCCTAGATTATCTCCTTGGGCCCTGAATGCCATCACCAGTATCCTTGTAAGAGAGAAACAGAGATTATGCCCTCACGTAGAAGACGGAAGGTGAAGCAATGATGGAAGAAGAGAGAGATGAGAAGATGGCTTTGAAGATGGAGGAAAGGGCCATGAGCCAAAAGAATGTAGTTCCGGGGGCTTCCCTGGTGGCGCAGTGGTTGAGAGTCTGCCTGCCAGTGCAGGGGACACGGGTTCGAGCCCTGTTCTGAGAGGATCCCACATGCCGCGGAGCGGCTGGGCCCGTGAGCCACAATTACTGAGCCTGCGCGTCTGGAGCCTGTGCTCCGCAACAAGAGAGGCCACGACAGTGAGAGGCCCACGCACCACGATGAAGAGTGGCCCCCGCTCGCTGCAACTGGAGAAAGCCCTCGCACAGAAATGAAGACCCAACACAGCCATAAATAAATAAATTAATTAAATAAAATAAATTAAAAAAAAAAAAAGAATGTAGTTCCAGAAGCTGGTTGAGGGAAGAAACGGATTTTCCTCGACAGCCTCTGGAGAGAGCACAGCCCTGCCTACGCCATGATTTCAGCCCATTGAAACTGATGTTGGACTTCTGGCCTCCAGAAGAGTGAGAGAATACATTTCTGTTGTTCTGAGACACCAAGTTTATGGCAATTTGTTACAGCAGCCTTAGGAGTCATGGTACATACATATATGGTACATACATCCTCTCGGAGTCATGGTATTTGTGACCACCAGACACAGGATGGACGGGGGCAGGGAGCTGATGTGGAGGAGGGGTGGCAGTGACAGATATGCCGAAAAGTGAGATGGGGAGGCTGCCCACGAACTCCATGACCGGGCAGTTTCCCAAGGATACAGGACAGAGGTCCACGTATTCATCTAGCACTTTTTGAGGGCAAGACCCCAGTGTAACTCTCTCCACAAATCCTAGCGATATGGACTCTTCAGTCAAAATCTCACTCCGCCACTGGGTGACCTGGAGCATATTATTTAACCCTTCAAAGGCTCCATTACCTGAGCCTTAAAACATGCTGAAGAGGTAACAGTACAAAGCCCTACCTGGCACGGAGCAGGCACTAAAAGCTGGTTTCTTTCTGGTCCCTCTGAGAACCGAGAAGCAGGAGGGGCTGTTCCGATCTTCCTCCCCGCTCGCATCCACTTGGACACTAGTGAGAGGAGAAAAGACATGAACCGTGATTCCTGTGGCTCTGCTGCGGAGGACTGCCTGCCCTCACGGTCCCCCATGTCAACCTGCAGTCCGGGAACGGCCCTTGATAGAGCTCCTGTCAGCCCTTCAATAGTCAGTGAATACATATTTATTGAGCACCTACTACGTGCCAGGCACCGGTAAAAGCACAGCCCCCAGTGAAATGTGTTACAGTAGAACAGTGTAGTGCAGGGCTGCTGCCAGCTCCAAAAGTGCTTTGTGCAGATTACAAAAGGTTGCCCTTTCTGGGCAGACACAGCCCCATCAGTACACAGCTTGGCAAGCAGGAAGCCCCTTTGTGTAAAGAAAAAAGTGCCCCTTCATCAGAGTGGGCACAGCCCGTGCAGGGCGCATGCCTTGGCAGGCAGAGTGAAGACTGGGCTTAGGCCCTTTGAGCCCCTCATCCAGGCAGCCTCACCACGCACAAGTGTCCCACCAAGCACACTGTCCCCGCAGCCATGCATTTTTCTTAAAGATAAATGTGCTCTGTTCAAGGGCTTCTCTTTTCTTCTCTCCTTTCAGACATGTGAAAATGTCCTTTCCTGTATGAAATGTTGGTAATAGTAGATGGCAGTTGCTTGTCTTCTCTCTTTTGTGAACTGTTCTTAGCAAAATAAAGTTGGCAGCTTTATGTCAGTACTCTGCTTTGGACATTTTTCTGGCCCATAAAATTAAAAACTTTGGGAATCACCTACTGATGGGAGGTGTTGTGTGGTAAGAAGCCCTCTGTTCAAGCAAAAGAAAAGCCCCTGTAAAAAACACAGAGCTGGGCAGGTACTATACCGCCATCAGTGTCCTGAGCTGCAGTGATCTGCATGACATTACATCTCAGAATCGCTGGGTTGCTATGGTTATCACGATATCTATGTAATTACCTTGGAAGTTGCTATCTTTGTGACATATGAGGTCCATGCCAGGCAGGTATTCAAAAAAGAAAGAATTTTGTGTCTGAGAAATGTACATGTTGTCAATAAACAGCATTGCTTGAATGCAGCTGCACGCACATGTAAAAATACTCATGCACACGGCAGAATCATTGTCTCTTGCATGCTTTGGTGATTTTGGACCTCACATGAGGTCCACACAGCTATAGGAAGGCAGGCCTTGGCTCCAGTGATAAATCTGGACTTTCTCTCTTAGCCAGGATTCTCTCAGTTGCTCCAAACAGAAAACTGGTCTCAGTTAAAGTAGAGTGTATTGGCTCACCTCACTGAGAAATGAGTGTCTGTGTCAGGTACAGCTTGATCCAGGGTCTCAGTGACAGTATCAGGACTTGCCTTTCTCCCCAGCGCCAGGCAGTCTGCTTTCCCCTGTATACTCCCCCATGAAGGCCTCACCACACAGTCAGATGGCTGCCAAAGTTCTAGCCTTGGATCCACCAAAAAAAAAAAAGAGAGCTTATCTTCCCAATTGTTCAAACAAACAAAAGTTCGGCACCTGGGTCTCAGCCTGAAGTAGATCATGAGCCTATCCCTGGACCTATCGCTGTGACCAGGGACATGCCCAAACCTGGAGCAGAGCTGTGGGGAAGGGTTAGTTGTCTAGAATAAAGTCAGGGTCAAGGCATGCAGCTAACCAAGCTTATTTTCTCTCCCTGAAGGAGTGAGTTCTAAGAAGTTAGTCCCCAGAGAGACAGCACCTGTGCTGCTTGTTCTCCTTTTGCCTCTCCCAACCCCGCCCGCCCATCTATTCTCCCCGATACCCTTGCTCTACCTGCTCTGTGCTCTGTGCTCTGAGATGCTGTCCCCCGGGGGCTTCCTCACCAGGCCCCTTGCCACTGGCCACTGATTGGATCAGACAAGGGGAGGCATAAGCAGATCTGAGGGAGGGAGGAGAAAGTGGTGGGTGTTTCTTCTCTGCCCCCTCGCTGCTCTAGTACCTCCCAAAGCCCCATTCTCAGCACTCACACCATCTCCTCCCCCTGCCCCTCCAGCCTTTGAGGGAGTAACAGCTTCCTGCTGCTATAGTCTCATACCTCAGTGCCCCTTGTTTGTTCCCCTGACCCTGCCCACGTATCTGCACATTGTCCCTTAAAGTCTTTTTTTTTTTTTTTTAAAGGCTCTGGGCTTTTTTGTTTTTTTGTTTTTTAATTTATTTACTTTTTATTTTTGGCTGCACTGGGTCTCTGTTGCTGCACCCGGACTTTTCTCTAGTTGAGGCGAGCCGGGGCTATTCTATGCTGCGGTGCACTGGCCTCTCATTGCGGTGGCCTCCCTTGTTGCGGAGCGCCGGCTCTAGAGCGCAGGCTCAGTAGTTGTGGCGCACCGACCCAGTTGTTCCGTGGTATGTGGGATCTTCCCGGGCCAGGGCTCGAACCCGTGTCCGCTGCATTGGCAGGCGGATTCTTAACCACTGCGCCACCAGGGAAGCCCACCTTAAAGTCTTTTTATCTAAACCAGGAGTCAACAAACTTTGGCCCACAAGCCAAATAACCCCTCCCAAACCCCCTCCCAGTCTCTTTTTGTAAAGACAGTTTTACTGGACCACAGCCCCACCCATGGCCCATCATTTAGGTGCTGTCTGTGGCCAGTTGTGACAGAGACAGTATGTGACCTGAAAACCAAAAATATTTACTTTCCAGCCCTTCACAAAAAAAAATTGCTGACTCCTGGACAAGCCATCTCTGATGGATTTTGTTTCCTGCTGGGACCCTGTCTATTATACTTCCTCATAAAATTTAAGAAGAGAATGCTACTTTTGCTGTAAGATTTGTTCATAAATTTTGAGAGGAAATTAATATAAAAGGTCAACCCATCTGGTTCAAGGGGAAACCACACAGGGGAAAGAGAGGTGTAGTAATCTTTTTATACAGTGAGACTTGCTCTCTCCCAGCCCTTGAGTTGAGAAGTCTCAGGGCAGAGAATGCCCCCAACACTGCACCCCCAGCCAGCACTCATTCAGACAGCACACCTGGGTGCTCCAACTTCATCAGAGAATGCCAGTGAACAGGAAAATCAATATGTAAAGAACCAAACCAAAGTGCCAGATGAAAAAGATGAACATTGCTAGGTTTAGAAAATAAAAATGTTCTAAACAGATAAACAGTAAGCAAAGTACTTTCATTTGTACTGTTTTCCAGTCCATAAAACCCTAATATCCGCCGACGTTTCATTAAGAGCTTCCATGCCACTCGGCACGCCTGCTGCGGCTTGAACAGATTGCTGCAAACATGTTATCCGAGCTGCAGACCCAATCTTTTGCAATGTTTTACATGGGTGCTAAATGGGGGAGAAGTCTGATCAATCGTGAACAGAACTCTGGTTTAGGGGAAAAGTAAATGCTGGAGTTAAATGAACAATATCTATCATTCTGCAATGTGGTTTTCCCAGTCAATCCAAAAAAAACCAAAAACAACAACAACAACAAAAACGGTAGGCAAAGAACATTTATTGGAGTGAAGAGAGGGAAAAAAAAAAAAAAAACCAGCAATGAACACATGCAACCAGATCCTTCAGCTTTCAGAAACAGGAAGGATTTGTGTTTTGAATAATTTCCAGTGAAATAAATGTTCAAATTATGTTGGAAAATGGTTCATTTGGACTCCTAGCCTTTTGTAATCTCCAAACCTAATAATACTGCAGTTTATGAAATCCCTTACTAATATAGCAAAGCCTTTTCATCTATTGTTACACTCATTCCTGAAGTGGCCCTACTGGTAGCTTTCTGAACCATCAGCCAGAACTGTAGGCGCTCTACAGAACTCTTTTCCTTGACGATTTCCATTTTGTGACTGCAAGGAAGAAGAAAAACCTCTAAACAATAAATCAGCAACCCTGAAGTGGATTCTGGGCTGCGAAGCTGAGAAGACTTGGACAAATTCTTTTTTATTTATTTATTTATTTATTTATTTGGTTGCACCGGGTCTTAGTTGCAGCAGGCAGGCTCCTTAGTTGCAGCTTGCCGGGTCCTTACTTGTGGCCTGCGAACTCTTGGTTGCAGCATGCAGGGGATCTAGTTCCCTGACTGGGGATCGAAACCCGGCCCCCTGCATTGGGAGTATGAAGTCTTAACCACTGTGCCACCAGGGAAGTCCCCAAATTCTTAAATCACTCCCTGATCCTCAATTTCTTTATCTGTAAAATGTAACCAACACTCCCTCCCCACCCCTGCCACCCAGGTTCTCGTAAATTCATCCATTCCCATTTGTTGAATACTTACTAAGCACCTTTTATGTGTCAAGAGGGTGCTGGGTGAAGAGGAAGATGCAGCCCCTGAAAGACGCCTCTTGAAGCTCATATGCCAAGGAGAGAGCTGCCAGTGACAATGTGTTATGATACGCTCTAGGACAGCAATAGAAACAGTTCATTGAAAGCACCCAGGAGGTACCTGTGGGCCAGAAAGAGCTGGAAGAAAGGGATCACTAAATGTATTCTGAAGAGTGAGTCAGAGGGGAGGGGTAGAATGGAGGATATTATCACCACAAGGGAGAAGAGAGAACATGACCTCTTAGGATTACTGACAGCATTTTTGCTTGGCCATACCCCGAGCCTCAAGGTGGGAGAGGCAAGAGCCCTGGGAAGGAGGGTGAACTAAGCAAGACCAACATACCAAGGGCCTCCTGGCACTACTGAGGAGTTTGGACTTTTCCCTTGAAGGTAATGGGGGAGCCCACTGCAGGGTTTCTGCTGGGGGACATGGCCTGATTCAATGTGTTTCAGGAAGGCCATCCTCACTGCCCGCAGTGGCCAGGTGGAGAAGGAGTCAGAGGGGAGACTGGAGACAGGGAGGCCGTTAATCAGGGAGAGAGGGCAGAAGCTGAATTGAGATAGAGGGAGTGGGGATGAGGGAGAAGAGGAGGATGTGAGAGGCGTGGAGTTGATGGGGCAACTTGACAGACTGGGGAGAAAAGGCAAGGAAGGTGTCAAGGGCACATTTTGTCCAGGTTCCTACTTGGACAAAAGGGCAGATGTTAGTTCTATGAACCGAGAGAGAGAGCACACTTGAAGGAGATGCCTGGCACCAGGCAAGGTACACAGTAGATGCTCAGTAAGTGTTGACTCAAAGCAGAAACTTTCATCTCCTAGCTTCATTCTCCCCTCTCTTCCATCACCCCACCCACCTCCAATGCACACACACTCTGTCCCCACCCACTCTACCTTGTCCTGCACATCACTGCCTGGTAAATCTTAAAACACCAATTTGTCTGTCAGATTTAAATGGCTCATTTAAATAGCTCAAGATTTCCCCAGGCACCACTCAAACCCCACCCTGCTCAGCTTCCCTAATCCAGCTCCCCATACCAAGCCAGCCCTCTTTCCACTCTGCTTCAATCCGCTGTCCAGATTGCGACCCGTGATCTGCCGGCCTCCAGGCCTTTATTCATGCCACGCTCCCCTCTGGGAGCATTCACCTTTCCTTCGTTCTGCCACTGCAAATTCAAATCAGAGAGTTACAGTGGAGACCAGGAAAAAAGAAAGCACTTCTCTCTGTACTCCTGTTCTGTTCATTCAAGACAGGCTTAATTCTTTGACATCCAGGCAACACATAAGAGTCTGCGGCTGAGGAAGTTTCGAGAGAAGAGAAACAAGAGGTAAGGTTATCTAGATTATAGATAAACCAGCTAATAAAATATGTCTTATTACATCCTTCTAGCACATTCCAGACTCTCAGAGTCCTTTTGATTTTGAAATGCATTTTGAAAGCATAAGTGGATTATGATTGTCAGGAAAAAAAGCAATTTTCTTTCAAGGCCTTAAGCTATAAAAACTGCTATTCCCGTTCTCTCTCCAAATGAGCCCACTTTAGTATGTCCCACTGGGAAATGAAGGCAATTGCTTGATGCCTAGGAATTACCAAAGATTTACTTGAAAACGCTATCTCACACTTGGTAGGAAATAAGTCTAAATGAAAAGGAAAACAATTAGACCAAATGTGCCAACTTCAACAGTGTTGATTGGTTGGTCGGTTGATTTTGAAAGCCCATTTTTATTTCTGGAATCAAAAGTTGCAAAAACAAACAAACAACAAAACCTCCAGTCTTGACAGTCCCTGAATGAGAAGCCCCTGGGGCAAGCACAGACAGGGTTACTTCGAAGGCCACCCACCTTTGGGTTTGAGCCCCTCCCAGGACTCTGGGTAGGGTGTCCCACTGGACAAACTGGGTCGTCAAATTGTAATCCCTCAGGCCAAGGAAGCTACAGAGCCACCTGGAACAACAAAGACACTCCAGTCCAGCAGCCTTCCCCATTGGAACATGACAGGCTTCCTGCCCCAAGCCAGCTTCGCTCCCTTTCCAGCCCCCAGGGCAGCGTTTCTCAAACAGTGGCCCTAGACCCACCTGCACCTGCATCAGAATCACCTGGACTCTTTAAACATGCAGGTGCTGGCTCCCTATTCTGCACTTCCTGAGACCACATCCTTGGAGGTAGGTTCATTCATCAGCACCACCAGTACAGCCAGATTAGCAAGACTTCTCTTTCCTCCCAACCCATTAGAATTTTCCTTCCATTGTTCTCCTTATCCAGCTAAAGGTCCCTGGTCTATTGTTTTATTCTAAACTTCCTTGCAATTCCACTCTGTTCCCCCACTAAATTCACTCCCCACCCACCTGAATAACTTTGTCAAACCTCTTCCGTTCGCTTCCAACTACAATTTCCTGATTAACAATCCCATCATCTTGTAGCATTTGACCTTGCTCCTAATCTCTGAAGATTTAGAGGCTGCCCAATGAGAATTCCCTGCTCGTCTAGGTTCCAACCCCCCTCCGCCCACCCACACACATCTGTCTCCACCGGACCCATCCCTCGCCTTGACCCGCAACCTGGATCCCACCTCACCCTCCTTCTCAGAACTTTCCACTATCAATATACCTCCTCCCTCCTGTGTGTTCAGTCTTGTCCTTTCAACTCAATCCTTCCCTCTGGCTCTTTTTTTTATTTTTCCCATTGTAGATATCACTGGAGTAACAAATTAGAATGGGGATTCTCTCCAATGCCCTAGAAGGAGAAGCATACATCAATAGGACATATTCTAAACTCAGCTACCACAACTGAGTGTTAACCTGATTGTTATCTATAAATACTTACTAGATTGAAGAATATGTTTCAGAACAGTTTTTAAACTTTTTGATTATAGAAAATTTCAAATATATTCAAAAATAGAGAAACTGGTATAATGAACCCCTCTTACCCATCACCCAGTCTCAACAATTATTACCATTTTACCGATGTATTTTTTAAAGAAAATCTCATATACCACAATATGCATCTCTAACCAATATAGACTTTTTTTTGGTGGGGGGGGGCCTGCATTGGGTCTTCGTGGCTGCACGCGGGCTTTCTCTAGTTGCGGAGAGCGGGGGCTACTCTTCATTGCGGTGCGCGGGCTTCTCATTGCGGTGGCTTCTCTTGTTGCGGGGCACCAGCTCCAGGTATGCGGGCTTCAGTAGTTGTGGCTCGCGGGCTTAGTTGCTCCGCGGCATGTGGGATCTTCCCGGACCAGGGCTTGAACCCGTGTCCCCTACATTAGCAGGTGGATTCTTAACCACTGTGCCACCAGGAAAGTCCCCAGACATATTTTCAAAGAGCATAATCCCCATGCCATTATTATAGCTAAATAATTCATAGAGATTCCTTAATATCATCCAATACCCAGTCATTCCATTTCCCCAGTTGTCTCAAGGAGGTCTTTTTATAGTTGTGTTGTTCAAATCAGGATTTAAATAAGATCCTCATATTGTATCACACTGTTATGTCTCTTAAGTTGTTTTTATCCTATAACAGTCTCCTTGCCATTTTTTTTAAAGTCATTTATTTCTTGGGGCATTTGTTACAGACACTATCCCAGATTCTTGATTTGGCTGATCACATCGTTACAGGGTTGATAACTTGTGTCTCTATCCCCCGCATTTCTGGTAAACTGGTAATTACATCGAGGCTTGATTAGATATGGGTTCAGTCTTCTTTTTTAGTAAGAGTACTTGATAGGCAGTACTTTATATATATATATGTTTCAGGTGTACAGCATTATAATTTGACATCTATACACAGGAAGTGTGACATGTATACACTGCAAAGTGATCACCACCGCAAGTCTAGCTGCCATCTATCACCATACAATTGGCCCCCCTCACCCATTTCACCCCCCCCCCAACCCCCTTCCCCTCTGGTATCCACTAATCTGTTCTCTGTGGCTGAGTTTGTTTTTATTTTGTTTATTCTTTTTTTTTTTAGCTTACACATCTGAGTGAAAACATACAGTATTTGTCTTTGTCTGATTTATTTCACTTAGCATAATGCCTTTGAGGTCTATCCATGCTGATATATATATATCACATCTTCTTTATCCATTCATCCATCAATGGACACTTAGATTGTTTCCGTATCTTGGCTATTATAAATAATGCTGCAATGAACATAAGGGTGCATATATCTTTTTGAATTAGTGTTTTTCATGTTCTTTGGATAAATACCCAGAAGCAGAATAGCTGAATCATGTGGTAGTTATATTTTTAATTTTCTGAAGAATCCCCATACTGTTTTCCATAGTGACTGCACCAATTTATAGTCCCACCAACAGTGTACGAAGGTTCCCTTTTGTCCACATCCTCTCCAATATTTGTTATTTCTTGCCTTTTCGGTAATAGCCATTCCAGGTGGTATCTCATGGTTTTGATTTGCATTTCCCTAATCATTATAATGCTGAATATCTTTTCATGTGCTGGTTGGTCATCTATATGTCTTCTTTGGAAAAACGTATATTCAAATCCTCTGCCCATTTTATAATTGGTTTGTTTGGGTTTTTGTTATTGAGTTGCCTGAGTTCTTAATATATTTTGGATATTAACCCCTTATCAAATATATGATTTGCAAATATCTCCTCCCTTTAAGTAGCTTCTCTTTTCATTTTGATGATGGTTTCCTTCTCTGTACAGCAACTTTTTAGTTTGACGTAGTCCCATTTGTTTACTTTTGCTTCTGTTTCCCTTGACTTTGGAGTCAGATCCACAAAAACATCACTAAGACCAATGTCAATGAGGTCACCACCTATGTTTTCTTTTAGGAATTTTATGGTTTCAGGTCTTACATTCAAATTTTTAATCTATTTAGAGTTAATTGTTCTATATGGTGTAAGATAGTGGTCTAGTTTACTCTTTTCCACGTGGCTGTCCAGTTTTCCCAACACCATTTATTGAAGAGACTATCCTTTCTCCATTGTATGTTTTTCCTTTGTTGTAAATTAATTGTTCATATATAGGCAGGTATATTTCTGGGCTCTCAATTCTCTTCCATTGATATATGTGCCTGTTTTTGTGCTAGTACCATACTGTTTGTTGTTGTTGTTTTTTTAAGAACATGTTGCTTTTTAAATTTCTTTTTTATTGAAGTATAATTGATTTACAATTTGTGTTAGTTTCTGGTGTGCAGCAAAATGATTCAGTTATACATATATATATTCTTTTTCATATTCTTTTCCATTATGGCTTATAACAGGATATTGAACATAGTTCCCTGTGCTATACAGTAGGACCTTGTTGTTTATCCATTCTTTATGTAATAGTTTGCATCTGCTAATACCGAACTCCCAATGCATCCCTCCCCCTACCAGCCCTACCCTGTGGCAACCACAAGTCTGTTCTCTATGTCTGTGAGTCTGTTTCTGTTTCGTAGATAAGTTCATTTGTGTCATATTTTAGATTCCACATGTAAGTGCCATCATATGGTATTTGTTTTTCTCTTTCTGACTTACTTCATTTAGTCTGATAATCTCCAAGTTCAACCATGTTGCTGCAAATGGCATTATTTCATTCTTCTTTATGTCTGAGTAGTATTTCATTGTATATATGTACCACATCTTCTTTATCCATTCATCTGTCATTGGACATTTAGGTTGTTTCCATGTCTTGGCTATTGCAAATAGTGCTGCTATGAACATGGGGGTGTGTGTTTCTTTTTGAATTAAGTGGTTTTTTTAATGACTTATTTTAAACATTTCATCAAAAAGGCAAAAATTTTTTTTTAATACAGCAGGTTACCATACTGTTGTGATTACTACAGCTTTGTAGTATAGTTTGAAATAAGAAAGCATGATATCTCCAGATTTGTTCTTCTTTCTCAAGATTGTTTTGGCTATTCAGGACCTTTTGTGGTTCCATACAAATTTTAGAATTATTTCCTCTAGTTCTGTGAAATATCAGGCAGTACTTTTTAAACATGCTAAAATGGTAAAGACTACTTTTAGAAAAACTCACCCTTGCTTCACATCCTCTTCCAACTACTAAGCTTTCTACCTCCTCCCATCCATAACCAAACTTCTCCAGAAACCAGCTGTCTATGCCTTCTTAATAGCTTCTACCCACTGTTCAACCCACTCAGATCTGGTCTGGCTTCTGCCTCTGTTGCTCCTAGAAACAGTAATGACCTCCATACCACCAAATCAAATGGACGTTTTTTTCTCAATTTCATCTGCTTCCAGTATAAAATTTAGGAGCTTGAAACAAGAATTCATTTTTCTTTCTCGTGGTTCTGTTGATTGACTGGGATCAGCTGGGCAGTTCTCACTGGGGTGTCTCAAAGGGCTGGAATCATCTTGACACCATGATGACTCTTTCCTTACATGCCTGGTACCCAGGCTGGAATAGCTGCAACAACTTGGAGGTGGCTAGACATCATCATCATTATTATCATCATCAACATTCTCTCTCTCTCTGTCTCTCTCTCCCCTTCTCTCCACATGGCATCCACATGGTCTGTTTGGCCTTCTTCACAGCATGATGGTTTAAGGGTAAATAGACTTTTTACATGGTGGCTGCCATCCGTCTGAGCAAGCATTTCAAGAGACCAAGGTTGACACTGCAAGCTTCAAAAGACCTAGCCTCAAAAGTCACATAGTGTCCCTTCTACCAAATTCTATTGGTTGAACAAGCCCGGCCCTCATTCAGTGTGGGAGGGTACTATACAAAGTGTGAATTTCAGGAGGCATAATTCATTGGGGGGCCATTTTGGAGACTAACTGTCATACTTCTTTGACTTTTCAACAATTATCAGAGCCTTGTCAACTATCCACTTTTTTGCTCCCATAACACGTCATTTTTCTGTTCTCTTTCTACCTCTCTGACAAGAGTGTCTCGGTGGTATCTGCAGGCCTCCTCTTCCTCTGCCCCAGTCCTCCAGGCCTGGCTCTAAGTCTCCTCTCTCCTAGATCTCTTCTCTCCCACAGACATTTCATTCAGATCTATAATTTCAATTAATACCTAAAATGCATAAGACTAAACTATTAATAACTCCAGCCCAAACTTGTCCTCTGAACGGCATACCCCAACTTCTCAAAACCTCCCCTTCAATATCCCAAAGTTATCCAATTTAGCATGTCTAATCTGAACTCGAAATGGACCCCCGCCCCCAACTGGGGCCTCTTACAGAATTCTCCAACTTCCTGGAGGATAACTCACTTGGCACTTAGTGGAATTGCCCTAGTTTTCCCAGTTGTGACCGTCTTAAAGGAGCTGATAACCAGTCAGTCCCAGACATATGAGCAAGTCAGAATGGGCTCAGCCAACCACAGCTGACTGCAGAGGCAGAAGCGAGCCCAGCAGAGAACAGCCAAGCCGGCCCAGATCAGCTGAACCCCTGTAAACTTGTAAACTAAACAAATGTTTATTTTTGTATGCCACTGAGATTTTGTGGTTTTCTCACTACATAGCATTATTTTGTCAATGGATATCCGATATGCTGCAGTTTAAACACTCAACAATTGAAGAATGGTGCAATGCCATGCAGCCTTTAAGAACGCTGTGTAGATATACAGTCATCCCTCAGTATCAGTGAGGGGATTGGTTCCCAAACCCGCCCGGAGATATCAAAATCGATAATGCTCAAGTCCTTTATATAGTATAGAGTAGTATTTGCATATAACCTACACACGCCCTCCTGTATACTTTAAATCATCTCTAGGTTACTTATAATAACTATACAATGTAAATGCTATGTAAATAGTTGCTGGCACATGGCAAATTCAAGTTTTGCTTTTTGGAATTTTCTGAAAAAAATGTTTTTAAGTATTTTTCAGTCCCCAGTTGGTTGAATCCGTAGACACAGATACGAAGGGCTGACTGTAAACTGACCTGAAATGTTCACAATAAACTGATAAATTGCAAAGGGAGAGAAGATTGAAAAACAATGTGTATAATATGACTCCATTTTCATAAAACATACATTTCTACATTTGCATATGAAAGTGTCAGCTCTAATATACAACAAGATGCTGACATGGTTATCTCTGGGTGATAGGACTTGGGGTAATTTTCATTTTATGTCACTAGTATAATTGTTCAAAAGGGAGAAAAAATCTTTGCCATAGAGTACATTTTGTTTGATTATCCTTTGGCTTATCGGTAACCACCTGAATGTTTTTCAAGTACCCTTTGCAGAGAAGGGCACCGGTAGTTATTCTTGCAGCATCCTGTGCAGGCAACATGGAAACATCACATCTTCCAAGACTCACGAAGGACTGCAGGTAGCAGAACACACCTGTCTAATCCTACCAGCAAACCTGAAAAGAAAAGCTCTGTGGGTGGAGGTGGCTTCACACCAGCCCAGTCTTCCCAGCCCACCATCATTAGAGCCAGGGAAGCCTTAGAGGTCCCTCCCAGTTGGGGAAACTGGGAGCAGAGTAGAGCACCTTCAGAAACTTCCTGCCTACGGGGCTTAATTACATGCCGTGGGCAAAGAAGAGAGATCTTTTTCTAAGTTCCTACTAACAGGGTGTCAAATTTCATACATTCAGAATAAGAAATTCAATGCCCCAGGGCAGGCCAAGGATACCTAATGTTCTAATTCTTCCAAAGGCTAAAAGGACTTTCTTTGTTTCTTTATTTTTCTTCCTTCCATCTTTCCTTCCTTCCTTCATTCCTTCCTTCCTTCCTTCTTTCCTTCCTTCCTCCCTCCCCCGCCCCCTCTCCTTTTCCTCCCGATCACTCATAGAGTGCCCTCTCTCTCTCTCTTTCCTTCTTTCTTTCTTTGTTTCCTTCCTTATCTAACATTTGGCAGGTAGGCCTTCGTTTTAAATAATTCCTAGTTTATAGCAAATCTATCCCTGTACTTTCCCGGCCAATCCTCAATTTGCAGTAAACCACAAATCCATTTTTTTTCTGCCACTACCACTGCTGTTGCTAAAATCCTCCAGATAAAGCTGGTGAAAATTATACACCAGGCTGATGGACTCTACAGCAATCGTATATAATCTGATCCCAGCTGGCTGTGCTTAAGACACAGGATTTCCTTTCCTCATTCCTACTTATGTCCTCATCCTTTTCCCTAATGTGAGTTCGATCTTAACCTTTTCCATCCTTTTCATTCCGCAGCACCTCACACTCCATGGAGACCCTGACTCCTAACATGTGAGGTCCAACAACTGCCCTTCCTCCTCCTCCAAATGTCTCCAGCCTCCTGGTTTCCTGTTATCACACCCCCACCCCACCCCCGCCCAGCAATAGCAGCTCCCTTCAAAGCTCTTGGTCTCAGCCCACCCTAGGACTTCCCCAGCACAGAGGTTCTGTAAATGAGGGTCCAGGGGATCATGTGGAGTCCACGAGGCACTCCACGTGATCCATGAATCTTTTGAAATTAATGCAAAATTTGGTCTTTTTGTCAGTTTCTAAGTGAGAGTCTCTAGATTTCATCTAATTTCCAAAGGGCCCTGCCAATCTAAGACTTTGCTTCATCAATTACCTGCTCTTCCCTGCATTTTTAGGCTCTCTGTTTTTCGACTGGTATCCTCTTCATCTACACACAACCTAGGTGTACCATGAAATATAATTACCAGATGTATTAGTCTGCTCTGGCTGCCATGGCAGACTACCACAGGCTTGGTGCCTTCAATAACAGAAATTAATTTTCTCATGGTTCTGGATACAGGAAGGTCCAGGATCAGAGGGCCAGGATGGTTGGTTTTTGGTGAGAACTCTCTTCTTGGCTTGCAGATCTCCACTTTCTCACTATACCCTAGTATGGCCTTTCCAGGGCAGGTGCATGCAGGGGTGGGGGTGGAGGAGGTCTCTTCTTATTATGATGCCACCAATCCTATTGAATTAGGGCCCCACCCTTAAAACCTTATTTAATCTTAATGACCTCCTAAAGACCCTATCTTCAAATATAGTCACATTGGAAGTTAGGACTTCAACATATGAATTTCAGGGATGTTGAGGAGGTGGCACACAGTTCAGTCCATAGCACCAAGGATAAAATAATTTGATTTAAGATGTCAAAGTTGTGATCTTTGTTACACTGGCAAGAGTTTCCTAACTCATCTTCCTGCCTTTTAAAATACCCTTCACGCTGTAGCCAATCATACCTTTCAAAATCACGATGTTAGGAGAAACTTCTTCAGTCTGATGTGTTCTGCTATGTGGAGAAGCAGCCACTAGGTAGCACTCCGGGCCTCTCATTATCTACTGCAGCCCAAGGAGCCCCACATCAGTGGTCCAGTACCTTCCTCTCCCCTGCTTCTTGGGAATGAGCTGCCCACATAGAGTATCCTTTTTTCTCTGATCCTGTGTGCCCAGAGTCTTATA
Source organism: Balaenoptera ricei (assembly GCF_028023285.1). NCBI lineage: Eukaryota > Metazoa > Chordata > Mammalia > Artiodactyla > Balaenopteridae > Balaenoptera > Balaenoptera ricei. The sequence continues at coordinate 87,073,570 of NC_082646.1, forward strand.
GGAACTCCCTAGTATTTTAGCATTTCCTTTTGATTCCTTCTGGAGGTTTCCATCTCTCTACCATTATTACCCACTCTTCCTGCATGTTGTCTACTTTTTCAACTAGAGCCTTTAACATATTAGTCATAGTTATTTTAAATGCCCTGCATCATATCTAAACCCTGTTCTCATCCTTGCTTTGCCTCTTCAGACTGTGTTTGTTCTTCCCTTTTGTCATGTCTTGTAATTTTTTCGCTGAAAGGCAGACATGACCTATTAGGTAATAATAACTAAGGTAAATAAACATTTAGTGAACTTTTATGTAAATCTGGCCAGCAGTTGAGTTGTGTCTCATGTTTGCTGTAACTGTAGGTGCCAAGGGCCTCAAATTTCTCTAGGGTCCTTGTTTTTATCTCCTCTGTTGTCTTTGGGTTTCCCTAAGAACTCCTTCTTAAATAGAGTCTGAGTCTTACAGTTCTTTCAGCTACAATCCACTTATTATACAGGAGCCCTGTTAATATGGTGGTAAAGAGTAGGGGAAGGGAAGTGTTGTATAAATTTATGATTAAATTTCAGTCTTCTTGTGGGTTTGCATCCCTTTACAAATGTTTCTTTGCTACCCCTTCTCCCTTAGTTGTTACAAGAAAGTTAGAGGGGGCTGGAGACAGGAAACTGCTCTTCTCCCAGGTGAGATAAGGCTCTGAAAAGTCTTTTTCACTAGAGAGTAGTCCTGTGTAATGAGAACATTCTGGGCATATTTCAAAATGGTTACTTTCCTTGTTTACCTGCCAGAGACATAAGGTGATTTTTTTCTTGGCACTTCCCATGAGAACCTGGTGGGATTCTTGGAGGTAAAAACCATAAAACGTCTGACCCCCTGCTCTCAAGACTACAGCCCCCAGGGGAGTCCCCGTCTCCCTTTAGTCCATACACATTCTCAGCAATTCATCAAGGTTTTGGTTCCAGCAGCTTCTCCTCCAGGTCAGCTGATCTTGACCCTTGATTCTCTGCATTTACTTGTCTCTCCAGATTTCATGGTGGTGGTTTGCCCTGCAACCTCAGTTTTCTGGTGGGTCCAAGAAAAGTCCCTGCTTTTCAGCTTTTTTCTCGTTGTGAGGTCAGGAGTGACAACCTCTAAGCTCTTCTCTTGTTGGAGCTGAAACTGGGAGTCCCAAGGCAGGCTAGTTTTTGATTGCCTGAAGTTAGTCTTTTGACTGGCTAGTTTTGCTTTGACAGTGAAATCCAACAGTCGGTAGTAACAGGCCCATCCATTCCAAGAACAATACTTTATATTACTTGAATCCATTTAAATTTATTGACACATTTTATAGGCCAGAAGATGTTCTATCTTGGCAAATTTTGTGTACTTGAGAATAATGTGTATTCTGCTGTCACTGTGTAGAATTTTCTAAAATGTCAATCAGCTCAAGCATAGTTAGTGCTATTCAAGTCTACTATATGCTGATTTTCTGCCTACTTGTTCCATCAGTTATTAAGGGACCATTTAAAAAAATCTCTGACTCTATGTATTTGTCTATTTTTCTTTGCAATGCTTTTTTTGCTTCATTTATTTTGCAGCTCTGCCATTAGGTGTATCAACATTTAGGACTGTTGTGCTCTCTTGATTAATTGACCCTTATGTGGTTATGAAATGACTTTCTTTTTCTTGGCAATATTCTTTGTTCTGAAATGTACTTTGTCTGATACAAATATAGTCATTGCAACTTTCCTTTGATTAATGTCGGCATGTTATTTTTTGCCATCCTTTTACTATTTAGCTCATTTGTGTCTTTATATTTAAGGTACATTTTCTGTAGGCAGCATATAGCTGTATATTGCTTTTTTACAAAACTTGACAATCTCTGCCTTTTAAACTGGGGTGTTTATATGATTACCTTTAATGTGATCATTAACATGGTTAGGTTTGAGTCTATCATCTTGCTATTTGTTTTCTATTTGTCTCATCTGTTCTGGGTTCCCCTGTTTCTCTTTTGTCTGCCTGCTTTGGGATTAATTGAATACTTTTTATGATTCCATTCTGTGACCATTGTTGGCTCATTAACTCTAACTCTTTGCTTTGATATTTTTGTGTTGCTTTCGGGTTTAGGGTTTAAAGCACACTTTTTCACACTACTAATGGAAGTTAAAGAGTTGATTGCTAAAGACTCACAGGACCCAAAATAACAATGTTTACAAACCTACAGGAAAAGGATACAATATACAACATTAAAGTAAAGACATGTATCAAAACTAAGGCTATCTCACAGTCCTGGGTCTGGAAAAGTCAGAAGGAATCTCCTGCTGTCCCCCTTTCTGTAAAAGCCATAGCCAAATGCACTTAATCTTTTGGGTCAGGAGCCATTGTTGTGTATACAGAACACCTCAGAACTAAGGAGCCCCAAAGGGCATGCTGCCTGGTCCTATAAGCATATTCTTGCTACATAACAGCAGAGTCCTCCAGGAATCTCAAAAAACAATGCTGACAACTGGTAAAAATCCACCCCTCCCACCCACACCCCCTGCCCAGATTCCTCAGACCCTTGGTTTCAAGACAACACAATGAATGGGTATGTTTCATGGTTTCATTAGGAGTCAGTGCTATGCAGAAACTTTAGCAAAACCACTCAGCCTAGCCTGCTGGAATTAACCCTTACCACACAATCTTTAATATATCCCAGTTTGTCGTCAAGTGATATTACACCCTTCATATATAATATAAGAACCTTAAAACAGCAGTCTTCCATTTCTGTCCCCATGGCCTTTATACTATTGTTAGTATGCATTTTACTTATGCATATGTTATAAACCCCACAATATATTGTTATTCATTTTGTTTGAGCAGTCAATTATATTTTCTAAGGTTTTAAATAGAAAGAAAATATTATATAAGAAAAGTATCTTATATATTCATCCTTTCAGTTACCATTTCTGGTGACTTTCATTTTTACATTAAGGCCAAATTCTATCTGGTAATGTTTTCCTTCTGCCTTTTTTGTTTCTCTAGTCCTCCTTTACAGCTTTCTTTTGCATTAAGTGAATGTTTTCTAGTGTAACATTTTCATTCCTTTAATGATTTTTTTCCACTATTCATTTTTTAGTTTTTTCTTTAGTCCTTGCCCTAGGGCTTACATTATACATTTTAATTCATCAGGATCTACTTTAGATATACTAACTAAAGATATAAAGGTATACTATGTTACGGCTGAGTAGAGGCTCTACCTTATGAGTAGGGGTGCACGAAAGAAGAGACCCAACCTTTCAGCTGCCCTTGCCTGGATTTAGCTTCCATAATGTATAGTTAGGAGAGATGAGAAATGCTGATGGCCTGTTCCTCCTGAAACATACCATACCCTTCAACTGGGAGCTGTGGGAGAGCCTGTGTTCTTGGCTGTGCCTACCTGGAGTGGAGTTTCTGCCATACTGAGCTGGAAGAGGAGCGAGAGGGGGTGGTTCATGGTTCACACGCTACAGACTCTCCCTGTTTTTACCTTGATCCTTACCACATACTTTTAAGTTTAAGTTTAAAAGTTTAAGATGACTTTTTTTCTCTGGCTGCTTTTAAGATTTTTCTCTTCATCACTGGTTTTAAACAACTTGATTATGATGTGCCTCGATGGAGTTTTCTTCATGCTTCTTGTACTTGGGGTTTGTTGAGCTTCTTGGATCTGCAGGTTATAGTTTTCATCAAGTTTGAAAATTTTGGCCATTATTTCTTCCAATTTTTTTTTCTGTTTCCCCTTCACAGACTCAAATTACTCATATCATAGGCCACTTAAAGTTGCCCCAAATATCACTGATTCTCTTTTTATTTTTTTAATTTTTTAAAATTAATTAATTTATTTTTTGGCTGAGTTGGGTCTTCGTTGCTGCGCACCGGCTTTCTCTAGTTGTGGCGAGCGGAGGTTACTCTTTGTTGTGGTGTGTGGACTTCTCATTGTGGTGGCTTCTTTTGTTGCGGAGCACCAGGCTTTAGGCACGCGGGCTACAGTAGTTGTGGCACGTGGGTTCTAGAGAGCAGCCTCAGTAGTTGTGGCGCACAGGCTTAGTTGCTCCGCAGCATGTGGGATCTTCCCAGAGGGCTCAAACCTGTGTCCTCTGCATTGGCAGGCAAATTCTTAACCACTGCACCACCAGGGAAATCCACTTCTTTTTATTTCTTAAATTCATTTTTCTCTGTATGTTTCCTTTAGGATAGTTTCTATTGCTATGCCTTCAAGTTCATTAATATTTTCTAATGCCATTGTGATACTGTGATTTATTTTATGAAATATATATTTGGCCTTTGTCTCCTTCTTGACACAGAGCTAAATGATAAGAATGATAAAGGTGTCCTTTATTATTCATAACAAGCCCCTTTCAACTACCTCTGAGTTTATGTTAATAAAGTGACCTTTGGAAAGCACCTAAGGATGAGGGCTGATTGCCAGGGCAACTAACCATGCGATTATAGGATTGGAACTTTCAGCCTATCCTCCAACTTCTAGCCTCCAAGGAGGAGAGAGGGGCTGGAGCTTGAATTAATCACTCATGGCCAATGATTTAATCAAGCATGCCTATGTAGTGAAGCCTCCATAAGTCCCAAAAGGACAGGGTTTGGTGAGCTTCTGCGTTGGTAAAGACGTGGAGGTCCTGGGAGAATGACAAGCCCAGGGAAAGCATGGAAACTCCAAGTCCCTTCCCACATACCTTGCTCTATGCGTCTCTTCCATCTGGCTGTCCCTGAGCTACATCCTTTTATAATCCAGTAAATAAAATGTTCTCCTGAGTTCTGTGAACTGCTCAACCTATAGATGGTCAGTCAGAAGCACAGGAAACAACCTGGACTTGTAATTGTCATCTGAAGTTGGGGGTGAGACAGTCTTGTGGGACTGAACCCTTAATCTGTGGGATCTGACACGATCTCCAGGTAGATATGTCAGAATTGAGCTGAATTGTAGGACTCAGGTGGTGCTGCAGAATTGCTTGGTGGTGTGGGGAAAATCCCAGACACATTTGGTGGTCAGAAGTGTCAAAAGTGAAATACTGTAGTGGTATTCAGAGAATATTGTATGTGATGTAAATGAAAAAAATAGTTTTTCTTTATATCCATGCAGTGTATTTTTCATCTCAGGTAACATTTTTTAATCTCTGGACTTTCAATTTGAGGCTTTTTTGTGTCTTCCTTGTCCCCTCTGAACCTTTTAGATATACTGAATACAGTTATAACTGTTTCATCTTCTTCTCTGTTCATTCTAACATCTTGATGCCAACATCTTGGATCTCTGTGCACCGATGTCGAACCAAAATACAGAGACAGAGTTTTGGAGGAAGACAAAGAATAGCTTTATTCTTTGCCAGGCAAAGAGGGAACACAGTAGGCTAGCACCCCAAGAACTGTGGCCCCCTCCCTGGGGAATAGGGAGAGGTCTTATAGTCAGGGCTCATGGTCAGGAGTATGTGATAAGGATCAAGGCAGTAACAGTCTTGGCATTCTTCTTTCTTCTGCAAAGTTTCAACACAACACTGGGTCTGGTCATCTCCAAGGGTGGGGTTGCTGACAATATTAAGGTGTGTGCAGTGTCTCAGGTGGTTGATGAGTTTCTCTCGTCCCTTTAATCTTGCCTCAGGTGGTTTCTGGCTGCTCCTCCCTTGGTTAGCAATTGTTCCAATCTGCCCTTTGGAACTCAGGAGAGGTCATGGAGGCTGGAGTCTTGCTTACAAGAAATGGGGAACAAAAGGCATCTATGCCTGGGAGCCCCACAGGGCCCCACTTGGTTTCAATCTGTGTCAGTTCTGGGCCAGTTTTTATTGACTGATTATTCTCTTCATTATGGGTCATGCTTTCATGTCTTGTTGTATCTGATTGGATGCTAGTAATTGTGAGTTTTACCTTGTTGGGTGCTGGATAGTTTTTGCATTCCCGTAAGTTTTTCTTGAACTTTTTTACTGGGATGAAGTTCAGTTACTTGGAAATGGTTTGATTGTTTTCAAGTCTTGCTTTTGTGCTCGTTAGACATTTTCTGGAGTAGTGCTCAGTTTAGGGCTAATTATTCCCCATCACTGAGGCAAGACCCTACTGAGTACACACTTTACCCAGTGCCCCATGAACTAAATTTCCAGTCTGGCTGCTGGGAACAGGCGTTGTTCCTGGTACTCAGTGTTCCTTCTAACCCCCCTTTCCGATGGTTCATTCCTCAGGCTCGTGGATGCACTGATCAGCACTCTACTGAATACTCAGGGGGACCCTCTGCTGAACTTTGGGGTTCTCTCTTTGTGCAGCTATGTGTTCTCTGGTTCTCTCTCCTAAGAAATGTGGCTGATTTGGTCCCTGGACCCTCACCTTTCTCTTTTCAACTCAGGGAATCTGCCAGGCTTCATCTTAGTTTCCCCTCTCTGAACCATGCCCTGGAAAATACGTGAAGGCAAGTAAACTGGGGTAATTGTAGAATTCACCTTACTTATTTCCAATGTCCTTCATTGCTGGTGTCCAGCACATTGAAAATTGTTGTTTTATATATTTTGTCTGTTTTTTTGTTGTTGTTTGTTTATTTGTTTCAAATGGAAAGGTAAATCCAACCCCTTCCTTCACCCACCTTGACCAGAAGCAGAAATTGGTAGTTATTATTATTCTACTATTTATTCAGAATATCTGTTGGGCACCTGCTTGCATGAGGCACTGCACTTGGTGCTGGGTATACAGTGATGAATCAACAATAATGGTCCCTGGCCTCAAGGCGAATCTGTCTTATGGGGATCAACTTGTGTGGAAAGGCAATAAATGTGTTGGTCCCTGGACTTATGCACATAAACACAAATCATATGTGGTCCTTCCTTTCAATGAATTCAGAATTAAGGGAGACAGAGAAAGATTTGTTAATCCAAAGCAAACTGTGAAAGGTGTTATGTGTGAGATACAAAGCTCCGGGCATATTTAGGGAGAAGTAATAAGTTCTGACTGGAGGTATAAGGGAAAACCTCATGGGGAAGGTGACATTTGAGTTGAGCCTTGAAGACTGTGTGCAATTTTGAATGGAGAAGTAGAAAAAGGTAGAATGCTCAAGGTGCTTTTAAACCTGAAAGCAGTTAATCATGATTGCTCCTAGCAGACACAGTCACTGGCTTGCTCTTCCTTGCCAACAGAACACTAATCACGTGCTTCAGAGGAAGCTAGATATCTTCCAGCTCCAGGAAGTGAATCTTGATTTGCCTAAATCAGCACTGGAAATTCCATTCCCCTTGCCTGGATCAGGCATAGGCCTGTGACACAATTCTGGCCAGTGAGATGTGAAGGAATGTCTGCTGGGAGAATTTTCTTCTTAATAAAGAGAGGAAACACTCCTTTTTTCCCCCGTGCTTCTGAGAGAAAAAACACAAAACACAAAACCTGGTTTCTTGATGATGTCATCAACCCACTTGGAAAAAAAAAAAAGCGCCACTTGAATTAACCACTCTGAAATTGATCGAACATGAGACTTGTTCCCTGAGAGGACAAAGTTTTCTTATTGTTTTAGTAACTTCTGGTTGGATATTGTTGTCTTTGATGATGTTACTTGCAGCCAGAAATGTAGATCAACATACCCCAACCGACCAGCCCACCTTTTTGAAATTTGCTTTTCTTTTCCACTGGTACCAACTGCTGCTAAATGTCACTCCTCTTGCCTCTGATTCCTTTGCCTCATCAAGAATAAAGATTAAAAATGACAATATACTTAGCCATACATGCACATAGGAAGAAATAAAAGGCAATTTTTAAAATGAAAGAAAGCAATTACACAGTGAAATACCTTGACTATTTAATATCGTCACTTATTCCTGATCCTTTGGTTGAGAGGACTTGTTTAACTCTCATAGGACAGTAGAGGAATGAAAATATAAAAGAATAGAATGTAGGCAAGCCCAGGGGAAATGATATAAACTTCTACATTCACAGCAGTGCTGGAATTCTCTGGTAATTCCCATGGGAGCCAAGACTACCTCTGGAACAATCTAACTGTTGGAAACCACTAGTGTCTGGCAGGAAACCAACTAGAACAGGGTCAAAGGATGTGCCATTCTCATTCCTGAGAGTCTGCATCAATCCGGGGGCCCAGGCCTGCCGCTAGCAACATTGCAAATAAGCAAAGACTGTCTCCAAACTCCACCCACTTTCTCATTCCCTTCCTTATCCTCCTCCTCTTTTTCTAGCTTTGATCTTCTTCTCTCTGTACCTCCTCCCACTCCTCCCCCTCACCCCCCCACTCGACAAATCACATCCTGCTTGCCAGAAGAGCACAGAAGGTACTAAGCCACCTGCCTCGGGGCCCTTGCATTTCAATTGGGAGCTCTTACACACCCAAAGAAATGCTTCATATTGCTTGAAATCCAAGCCTCTGGACAGACATTGGGGGACAAGCCATTCAAGCATAGCACTTCCTGTCTCATGCAAAGGCAGTATGGGTGGGGTGAGGCACCAAGGAATACATCCAGGTCTCGCTGCCAACCAGTGGGGATGTACAGGATCACAAGGACTTTACCTCAAACTCTAATGCTCTCTGCCCATTCACACAGAACTTATCCTCCTCTCATATATTCAAACTCCTGCTGTCTGGCTTATCCCTCTCACCTTCCATCTCAGTTTAGATGTCCCTTCCTCCAGGAAGCCTTCCCAGATCGATCCCCTCTGACATAACCCATGACACTGAATGCCTACCTCCCCAATAACTTGTCATGCTGATTTGCCATCTGTGGCTACTCAGTAAACCAGTGCCCAGCGTAGCTCTGACATTTAGCAGGTGCTCAGTATATTGAATGAATGAATTAGTGAGTCAATGAATGAATGAATATTTGTTCACATACACTATAGTTCTCTAAAAACCATGACTGTCATGTTCCCCAGTGTACCCTCAACACCCAGCCCAGTGCTTAGGCCATGGAAGGCACACAATCATTATTCACTAATTGACTGAAAGAAGTCTTCAAAAGACGGGTACTTGGACCTATACTGCTGTTGATAGTGTCCTGATATCCTTATTGCAAGAGCAAGAAGCACAGCCCAGTGACCTTTTCTAGATGATCAGGGATGGGGGATGGAGCAAGATGAAGGAAAAGCTCTGGGAGTTCAGCTGCCCAGGGCTATAGGGGTGGGCTCCTCTTCAACCACAATTTTAGATTACTAGAGGTTCATAACCTGGGGCACACGGTGGGGCTTCAGAAGATCCGTGCATCCTCTGACACTTTAATCAAACATCCAAGCCTGTAGCTGTATGTACATTTTTCCGTAAGAGGGTCCATGGCTTTCAGTGAGCCTCAAAAGGCTGTAACACACAAAGAATCATTGCTCTACCTGAACTGTCCAATATGACAGCCACTGGCCACATGTGGCTATTTAAGTTTAAATCTAAGTTAAATTTTCAATGCCTCAGTTACACTAGCTACCTGTCAAGTGTGCTCAGTAGCCACTCCCTATTGGACAGCCCAGATATAGAACGTTTTCATCCCTGCATAAAGTTCTACAGAGCTTCTCTATAGCGGTAGCATTACTCCGGATTCAACGTACAGACAAGATTTGTTTAAGACATGTAGTCCTTTTGTACAGTGAGCTGCCATCCTTTAGAAGTGAAAGCAGACAGCCGAGATCCTGACTTCTTTTGAGACCATCTGCCAACTCGGGGCCTGCACTCCTCCTGGCAGCCGGAGTGCACAGGGCTGCTCTGTTTAGATGGTCCCTCGTCATGTTGACGTCATCTGCTTGGCCCTCCTCCACATTTGAGTTTGCGACCCTTGTTTCTAGGAGACCTCGCCCACCCGGGTCTCCTTCCAGTCTCTTTGCGTTTCTAACCACACTCCAAGTTTGGGTAAGTGGGGTTGAATTTGTTTTAAGAGCACTTCTTGGGGCGGCGTCTGGGGCTGAGATTCGGGCTCCCAGCTGGAAGTTGGGGAGAGCCAGCGCCTCCCTCCGTTCAGTTCTCTGGAACCGAAAGGGGAGAGGGAATTTTACCCCGAACATCTGTTGCTCGACAAAGAACTTCTCGGTCTTCTTACCAGCCCGCCAGTCCCCAGCCCAGTCCGCCTGGGCCCGCCCCTCGCGACGAGATCGCGGGGAGGGGCCGAGGCGAAACCCGAGCCCTGCGCCCACCACCCGGGCGGGCGACGTGGCTCCGCGGCCCCGGCTTCCCCCCGCAGCCCGGCGGCCAATGGGCGCGTGAGCAGGGCCGCCCGGCGCTCCCCTGCCCGCCGCCTGGGGCGCGCCCCTCCGCTCTGGCACGGGGCGGGCGCTGGCCGAGGGGCCGGCCCGTCCCCTCCCTCCTCGCGCTGGCCCCAGCCCCGCCGCTGCCGCCGCCGCCGCGCTCGCTCCGCGCAAGCATTCCCGAGCCGCCGCTCTCATCGCTCGCTCGGTCCCTCCCCGCGGGCCGCTCTCCGCTCCCGACGATGGCGCGCGGCGGCCGCGGTCGCCACCTGGGGCTGGCCATGGGGCTGCTGCTGGCGCTGCTGCTGGCGCCCCCGGCGCTGCGGGCCAAGCCCACGGTGCGCAAGGAGCGCGTGGTGCGGCCCGACTCGGAGCTGGGCGAGCGGCCTCCCGAGGACAACCAGAGCTTCCAGTACGACCACGAGGCCTTCCTGGGCAAGGAGGACTCCAAGACCTTCGACCAGCTCACCTCGGAGGAGAGCAAGGAGAGGCTGGGGTGAGGCCGCGCTCGGGGGCTCCGCAGGTGCCCGCGGGGCCACTCGCGCGGGAACCGCGCGGACCGCCAGCTGCAAAGCGAAAGAGAAATCGGGCGCCGGGACCCAAGGGCGGGGCCCGGCGGGCCCGGCGGCTGAGCTGGGGCAAAGTTGCCCGCGGGCGCCGGGACCCTGCGTGCTGATCGCCGCCGGGGCCCGGGGTGGCTTCCCGCGGGGAGGCGAGAACGTGGCAGCGGTCGCGGGAGCCAGGACGGCCAGGGCCCGCCCCCTCCCCTGGGTTGCATCAGAAGGGAGGGGAGAGAGCGTACAAAAGAAAAATTTGTCCACGGTGGCCTTTTAGTGACATGAGTTCTTCCCCACTCTCCCGGTTCCTCTCTTACCCCCGCATTCCAAGAGAGGAGGGCATGAGACACTGCTAAGGTCTCAAGGATTATCATTAAAGGGTAAAAGATGAAGGGGCAGCCGAAGGAGAGGGTTGATTCCTGGCCTATGTCCCTGGGCCCGGACTGGGGTGTTCTTGCCTTCTGCTTAATCGCCCCAATATCCGAAGTCAGGGGTATAAAAATCCTGTTGTTAAGAAGGGAGGGGCATTTGGGGATGGGGGGTGGAAATGGAAACTGGTCCCCTCCTTTCCGTTTCCAGCAGTTTCTGATGGCAGCAGAGGCACCCAGTCTTTTGGCAGCTGAGGGCAAAAAGCTGGAGGGTGGTGTGGTGACAGGTTGTGAATTTTACTGTTGAAGGCAGTTGAGTCAGGAACCAAACCTGGGAAACAAAACCTGAGTACATCTCAGTGCACCCTCTCCGCAGCCCCTGGGGAGACACTTGAGCTTTGTGCAAAGGTATCTGGGAACCCTTTCACAGAGGAATCAGCAGTCAGCCTGATCCCAGATGGAGACCCATCTAGGGAGGGTCCCAAGAGCCCTGCCTACTGGGCACCAGGCCTCCGGGAATCTGGTTCCTGGGGGTGGAGGGTCTTTCTGGCCTGCTCCCCAAAAAAGGAACACAGCCATCCTTGTGCTGATGGGGGCTACCAAAGGCCAATGTGGTTGGTTAGAATATGAGGCTAAATTATACCTATTGTGTAGGTGCACCATCTGCCTGCTCTGATAAAAAGAGCTTTGAACTTCAAAGTCACCTCCCAACAATCACCTTTTTTTTTTTGCAGAGAAGTACTTTCTCTTCTAGTTTGGGCTTTAACAAAGGGAGCCATTGATGAGTTCAGTCCATTGTATTGCTTTGAGGCACTTGGAAGCTGATTTATTCTGGGGCCCCGGGTGGCAGCCATTTGTCACCAGGGAGAAGGAGGAGGAGAGGTTTGAGGGATTGGAGTAGGGAACTCCAGTTTTCAGTCGTAAGGCTTCCAGTTTAATGCCTTCATCATGATGAGTAAGAGAGCAAGTGGTGATGAGCAAGTGGTAATGGAGTTGGTCTGCATTTGACCCTTGTATGAACACCTTAGCTGCATTCATTCATTTTTTTTTGAATTTTATTTTATTTATTTTTTTATACAGCAGGTTCTTATAAGTTATATATTTTATACATAATAGTGTATATATGTCAACCTGCATTCATTTATTCATGCAACAAACATTTGAATGGCTACTGTGTTCCAGGCACCGTGTTAGATACCTGACAACTACAAAGATAAAACCTTATGTTCTAGGCCATAAAGTACTTATAATCATATGCGGAGGATAGAGATTCAAGCAGATGCTACGCATAATTGCTGTGATGGTGGCATGTAAAAGCCACAATGACCCCATCTAGGAGAAGGAGCTCCCTAAGGCTTTGGGTTGGAGAAAGTAACTTGGGGGTTTGGGATGTCACCTGACCAGAGCTTGTGGTATGACTCAAAGGTTACCTGGCGTATGAGCAGGGGAAGGCATACTGAAGAGAGAACAGCCTGCTTATACAGGTTTTGAAATCTGTTCTTGTGGATTCGGGGTGTTGGGACAGTAAAGGGACAGGGCAGGAAAAGTGGGAGGTGGGAGTGGCGAGGAGGCCAAGGGCAGAGCAGGGAGGACCTCTGTGAGGTGGAGATTAGACGTTATTCTGTACATGGTAGAAATGTCATCATCCCAAAAATTTATTAGGAAAGTTGGACTGGCAGTAGGGCAGAGAACATAACTGAGGCACGGATGGCAAGACCAGGGACACAGGGTGGCCGTGAGCGCCTCAATCAGGCACAGCGGGAGAGGGTAAACCCAGAGCCACGGTGGAGGTGGAACTGGCAGCGCTTGCTTTTGGCTCAACGTCGGGGTGGGGGAGAGGAGGGGGCAATCGAGGGTGGCATCCGTTCTCTGGCCTTGAGCCGCTGGGTGGGTAGTGGACACACCGCTCACCTGTAAGGTAAATCTGGGCTAAATGCAGAGGAGGCTGGAGCGTTGGAAATGATGGGTGCAGTATGGGACTGGCAGAGCGTGAGAAGCCATTTGTCTGTCCACAGCTCCTGGTGCAACAGTCCCCTCCAAGTCCGGACTGCAGAGGCAGGAGCACGACTGGATCCAGGCAGCTTTGTCACCACCATCTGCCCATAGATTCTGAAAACATGACAGCTCTAAGGCCCCTGAAGACAAAAAAAAAAACGTGGGGACCCAGAGGCTTCATGCAGTCACAAATGTGCTGCACAGTCTAAGAAGAAAATGTAAATTACTTGCCAAGATTTAACATCAAAGCGATTTCACATTCAGCCCCCGATTTCCGGCTTCTCTTGACACCCATGGCCCATTTTTCCATGAGGCAGTCATTGTCTGGAGCAGAGCTGGGCGGCCTTGTTGGCAGCTGTCAGGGGATCCCCGGGCTCCCTGGACGCTTTGCTTACTTCCATTACCTGTTACCTGTTTGCTGAGTTCTCCATCCGCCTGTGGTGGGGATTGTCATCCTTAGTGAGGAAAGGCACACATTCTCTCCTCTATTCCTCACAACATTCCTTGTAAAGTAGGTGTTCCGTTTACAGATGGGGAAACTGAGACTCAGAGAGTCAAGTCATTTGCCCAAGATCACACAGGACTAGGGTCCAGGTGTTCTGATTATAGCGTTTGCTTTATTTACGTCATAGCCTCCTTTCTCTATAGCTCATGTTTGAGATTTTTAAAGAGAGAGGTTAAGATTATATATGCTTCCAACAAATATTTATTGAGGTCCCACTACGTGTTTCTTTGGCATAGATTAGATGCTGTCCTTTCCACAAAAACAGGTTGTATACTGTCTGACGTCATTTGGTCTTTGCTGCTTTGAGATTCTGCTTCTCAGTTGGCTTTGGATAACCGATGGGCATGTCACCACTGTGTCCCCAGGACTGGAGCAGTGTCTGGCGCACAGTAGGTAGGCTGAACACTGCACTGTGTTGAAAGAATTCTGCTGTGTCTAGCTGTGATTTCCTGGAACGAAGATACTTGAGGTTTAGTCTTTTGGTCTTGAGACCTGTTAAAATTGCAAATGAAGGGACAAGTCAAAGCTGTTAGTAAAGTTTACACCTTCCTGAGAAAGAGGAGCTTGGGCTACCCAGGTTCAGGTAGGAGATGGAGATTTAAGTGCTAATGAATTCATTTCCATTTCTAATTGATCAAAGAGTAACTGCCGATTTGAACTTCTGTTCACAGTAAGAAAGATAAAATTCTAGCCCAAAGCAAAGAAACAAATCCCTAATTAGCCTGTATGACATCATCCCAGGTAAATGGACTACTAGGGTAAAACTTTCTTAAACATTGGAAATAGCTTGCAGGTGTCTTTGAAGTTCCCTTCAGGGATGGCATCCCTAGCTTGGGGCCTTTTGGCCTAGAGATGGACACTGTTGAGTTCCCAGCCTGAAGTTTGCTCCGGACAGGGGTTTGGGGTGCCTTAGTGAAGTCCAGTGGGGAATTGCTGGAACCTGGGCCAGCTGTGGAGCAGGAGTTCCCAGTGGGCATAGGGGTCTTCACCCTAAGAGCAAGGGGTTGAGGCTCCTGCAGCTGCTTAGCTGGTTAAGTTTCTTGAATAGGTTCTAAAATGTCAAGGCTCTTTCATCCCTTCTTTTTTTTTTTTTTGGCTGTGTTGGGTCTTCATCGCTGCGCGCGGGCTTTCCCTAGTTGTGGTGAGCGGGGGCTACTCTTCATTGCGGTGCATAGGCTTCTCATTGCAGTGGCTTCTCTTGTTGCAGAGCACGGGCTCTAGGCGCGAGGGCTCAGTAGTTGTGGCTCACGGGCTCTAGAGCGCAGGCTTAGTAGTTGTGGCTCACGGGCTTAGTTGCTCCACGGCATGTGGGATCTTCCCGGACCAGGGCTTGAATCCGTGTGCCCTGCATTGGCAGGCAGATTCTCAACCACTGCGCCACCAGGGAAGCCCTAGCAGGTGAATTCTTAACCACTGCACCATCAGGGAAGCCCCTCATCCCTGACATTTTCTGCTTTGTCCAAGATCTGGTCTCCTCCTGCTTTAAGTTTCAAGTCTTTGAATCCAAAGTGGTGAGATTTAAAAAAAAAAAAAAAAAACCACTTATTTTGTGGTTGGTTTAGTTAGAATCTTCCATCTTTTTCATTGGGCTTAGAGCCAGAGGACATGGATTCTTACACCAGTGGTACCAAATACTCCCTCATTACTCTAAAATGAGGGAGTTAGACTATATCAGGGAAGACTGCTAGGTTTCATCTTACAAATCAACTCACTCAGTTTCTGCAGAGCGCTGTGTTGAGAAGGATTCTGAGGCCACATCAAGGTTTTTTATCAGGACAGAAGGGCCTGATCCACTAGTAGTGTCTGCCATTGGCATTGGGTGGTTGTGGGGAAGGCATATCATCCTTGGAAAAGGTAAACTTCAAGATCCTTTCCAGCACCATCGAATCATTGATTTTATTTTAGCATTTATGCATCTTAGATTCTGCAGGTGTTTGATCTCTTTCTGGAACAGGATCACACAAGCCTTGATAATAGCCTTGTGGGGTTTTTTTTAACTACAGGAAGATTGTCGATCGAATTGACAGTGATGGGGATGGCTTTGTCACCACCGAGGAGCTGAAAACCTGGATCAAACGGGTGCAGAAAAGGTACATCTACGATAATGTCGCCAAAGTCTGGAAAGATTATGATCGGGACAAAGACGATAAAATTTCCTGGGAAGAATACAAACAAGCCACCTACGGTTACTACCTAGGTAAGAGGCGCTGCAAGAGCGATTACACAGCTGGGGCCTGTGTAACAAGCTTCTTGTGGGAAACTCTACTGTCTCATCATATCTACTCGCTTTGGGGAGACGTCTCAACCTCCTAAGTAAAAACTGCTTGTGTAACATCCTGCTCTGCTTACTAAGAATACACCAAGTTGCTTACTGTGAGTGAACTTGTAGGTGGAAGGGGGCAAGGGTCTAATAAATAATAAACTGCTGCCTAACCTGAGCTTACAATCTCAGAGGTACACCCAGAGAACAAAGCAGAGAGGAAGCATGTTTTGTGTTACAGTTTCAGAATGCTGCCGAGTTTCAGGTAGCAAGGACCGAGTAAGCTGGAACAGTCCAGGAAGGCTTCCTGGTGGAGGGTGGTTTGGGAACTGGGCCTTAAAGAATGGATTTGTATCTGGAGAGATAGAGACGGGTGGGGAAGGTGGGTCAGCTGGAGGGGCAAAGGTGCAGCAATGCATTCAGCAGTGGGCAGGGTTTGGACATGTCATGCTCTTTTGGGGGGAATGGTGGAGGGGGTGTGTGCCCAGCACTGGGTGCAGACCCGCTGGGTACCTGGCAGAGCTGAGAGGACAGGCCTGAGGAGAACCAAAGACACATACACTCCCAACCAGATTAAGAGAGGTCTTGAAAAGAGTGGAAGGAACATTTAGAATAGATGTCCTGGGTACTAGGGAGCCTCTGTATGTTCCGGATCAAATAATATGATGAAAGTAGGGCTCTGCAGAGAGAAGTATGGCATTAATATGGTCTCAAGCCTATGCGTTTCACCGCTTGCTGTAATGCCCCTAACAAGTCTTTAGGGCATGAACTGTATGGTGGTATGGAGGGACGGACACTAGAGGCATTCTGAAATCAAATGTTTCAAAGAACTCGATAGGTCAGGACCTTTTGTTTTCTATGTACCATTTGGTGTGAAGGAGGAGTGATCTGGAAGAAAACGCCTTAGGAGCCCGGTTTTCATGTTTCTGTGTACATCCTGCAGGAAACCCCACAGAGTTTCATGATACTTCAGATCATCACACCTTTAAAAAAATGCTGCCACGTGATGAGAGAAGGTTCAAGGCTGCAGACCTCGATGGTGACCAGACAGCCACCCGGGAGGAGTTCACCGCCTTTCTGCACCCTGAGGAGTTTGAGCATATGAAGGAAATTGTGGTTTTGGTAAGATATAGAAAGAGCCTGCGCTGGCAAAAGACCAGGACGAAAGCTGCACGGAAACCTTGTCCCTTCTTGCAAAGTGAGAACGTTCTTCAGCCTGAAGGGAATGGGACAAGGACCCTGAAGTGGAATACACCGGAATACCTGTGTACCCAGGAGATTAGTCAGGGCAGGGTAGCTGCCGTAGCAAGTAGCCCCCAATCCCAGCCATTTAACACAATCGAAGGTTATATCCAGTCCCGGGCAGACGGTCCCGGTCAGGTGGATCTCCTGGGCAGTTCTTCTCCAAGTGTTGTCAGGCTCCCAGTCTACTTCCATCTTGTCCTCCACCATCCTGTGGCTTTGAGGTCACCCTGGCCACTACCAGCTGGTAGATAGAAGAAGAGAAGGACTGAGGAGGAGGCATGGCCTGCCTTTACTGTTCCGAGGGCTCCTCCTACATATGACAAGGCAGGGGAATGCAGTCTAGATGTGTGCCCAGAAAGAACAAATGCGTTTAGTGAGCAACTAGCTAGCCTCTGTCCTATTTGTCAGCTCTGAGGGAACAACAAAAAGACTCAGAAATGGAATGCATTGTACTGTTAAATCATATGGAAACTTAAAGTCGGACCATGCTTGGAAAGGATGCTCCCCTTGGAGTGTATTTGCTTTCCAGTGTCTTGTTGGGTCCCACCTGCCTTCATTTTCCACGACAGTAAAATAAATGCCATCACCTGTTTTCAGGGCAGATATCCCAAGGCAGTTCCAATTGTTTTGATGCTGGGAGACAACCAGCTCTGGACTATTTTAGTTACCCAGTCGTGGATGGGTTCACTCTTGCCTCATGCTTCATCCTTATGACCACAGTGACCCCCCAGGACTGGGCAGTGGCTCTAAGAATCATTCCTTTTTACCACCCAACATCCACTTAGTGATAGCTAATCTGCCAGAAGACAAAGAAGATGGGAAAGTGGATTATGGGCTTCTGGATTGGCTCTGTTCTCAGGTTGGCCGTTTTCTTCAGGATGCCTTTGAGTTTCTGTGACAATGGACAGTAGACTCATTTAATTACTCACCTTAGCAAAAATCCTAGTTAAGAAGTCAAATGTATTGATACTAAATACACAACATAATACATTCGAAAGTCAGGTATACTTTTATTTTCTAATTGCCCACAGTTCCATATTTTTCTGACACCAACTCGGTGTTCATGGTCCAGTTAGCACTGGAATCTGTCTTTGTGATCATTTTAGTCCAGTGGTTCTCAAGCTGGGTTCCTCACAGTACACAGAGATGATCTGGCTGAAGGGTGGAGACGGTTGACCTGGCAGGGCTTCCTGATATAATTAGAGTACCTCTGGGCTTGTCGGTACATTTTCAGTTGCAGAGAGGGTGCTGCTTTTACGATTCCCCCCTTTGCTTCCTAGGAAACGCTGGAGGACATCGACAAGAACGGGGATGGCCTTGTGGATCAGGATGAGTATATTGGTAAGTGCTGGCCTGGAGGCCTGCTCCACTGTCCCAGCTGGGCAGCACCCTCCGCCCACATGGCTGGCTGCTTTCCTCAGATGACTCTTTCAGCAGCAGCTGCAGGTCTGTAGGTGTCACTCCTGTGACTTCCCAGCGAGAGGGGCTTGTCACACCAGCCCTAGCGGTGCAGATTCAGGGAGGCATTCCTAGTGGAGAAGAGCCCAAAAGGCTGGCCGCACCCCAGGGCTGGCCAGCAGTTGATCCCACGGCTCTGAGAGGTGCCCTTCATCACACCGTGTCGTTCTACCTTTGCGAAATGGGACTGGAGATCCCAGAGATGTACAGTGAAGCTAGAGCGGACAGTCTCAGGGGACAGACTTTACAACAGGCTGTTAGCCAGCGGGGCCTAGAAACTGGGTGGATGGAGCTGTGGTCAGCAGAACTGTTGACGTGCCCGAGTTCTCTGCAGAAAGGCATCCCGTCTTAGGTAAATCCTTTTACAAAGTGCACGATGGCCCCATGATATAGCCGTCTTACGCCTCTGGGTTTTGGTGTTTCATTGGGAGTACTGTTCCTAGTTTTTTGTTCTGAAGGGCTCCACTTAAGCAACATCAAGAAGTGTGTTTGCAGGTAACTGAACCCTGGCTGAATGAGGCTCCAGTTAGTGCCCCGGGTCAGACACCGCCCAGGAGCGCTCCCAGCATGAAGGACTAGAGCAGGCAGCATGGGTATTTCCATTTGATCCTCAGCTGCGGCTACTTCAGCGCTTTGGCACGTGGCCCCAGCTGCGGGCCACCTTCTCGTGATAGCTCTTCTTTTCCCAAGTCTCAGTAAAGTAAATGCTGGAAAATCATTTGAAGGGTGGGATGGATATAATTTTTGTGCAGATATTTAACAGAGGCAGTTAATTACCTTTCAATGTAAAAGAAGAGCCCATGTTGCCATCAGTCTCTGGTGTGTGGTTGTATTACTTCGCCACCCCATACAGAAGAATAAGCGCCTTCTGTAATGAAGAGCAAAGTTTCTTCTAATCATTTGGAATTATATTTGGTCCAAAGAAGCAAACACTGTCCCCCTCTGTCTGTGGTAACAGACGGGCAGCTCTCGCCACAGTAATTAAAGCCATCTCGGTGGCACTACCTTTCTTTGTAGAATAACCAATGCTGACAGCCCCGTCATCAGTGCAGGCAGCAGAGCCTGCCTCAGGCCTGGTACACGTGCGTGTGCGGGAAGGTTCAGAGCCCCGGACACCTTGACAGTGGTGGCGGAATTAGACTGACAGGGAAGGCTGACTGATTAAAACGATGTAGCGCTTTTGATTAAAAATATGTGCTCTCCCCACCCTCCTCCTGATCTGCATTGAAAGGGTGCAAAGTCGGGGGCAAACTCTTTGAGTGGCTTTGCCTAAAAGAAACATTCCATTCTTTACACTGGCAGAGAGGGAGGTGGGCGCATTGTTCTTGAAAACTGAATTCTGGGTGACTTGCAGTCAGAGAGACCGGATGTCCAGACTTGTCTAGCAAGTGACTTCATTTATGGAGGAGACTTCTCGGCAGGCAGAGACGAGTGGAAACCGCTGGTGATGTAGCGTAGTGGGAAGAACACTGGAATTAAGAGTCCTGGCTTCTCCGCTTACTAGCTGTGTGACCCTGTGGGAGTCGTGTAATCACTCAGTATAAGCCTCAGTTTCCTTATCTGTAAAACGGGAAGACACAGCGCCCATGTTTCCAGGATAGTGTGGGTCTACTTGTAGCTGAACGCCGGGTCTTGCCTCTCTTTTTCCTTCATTCGCTACTTACTGTCTCTACCACCTGACATTTCCAAGCCGTTTCCATCAAAAGAGAAATTGCCCTCAGGGTATCTCTCTTTTCCGGGAAGATCTAGTGGCTTAGCAAACAATGGATAAACTTTGCCTTCTTTTTCCTTTCCCTGCCATTTTCTAAAATTTATCTATCTTATAAAATTGCTATAAGGATGAAATAAAATATATGTGAAAGCCCCCTGGAAATGATATAAACGACAATAGTAGTAAACACAGTGGTTAAGACTATGGGTTGGAAGCAGAGTGCCCATGTTCCGGTGTAGCCTACTACATTCTCATACTAGCTGTGGGTCCTTGGGTTAAGGCTGTGCCTTGGTGTTTTCATCTATAAAGTGGGAATCACGACACCTAACTTCATAGGATTGTAATGAAAAATCAAATTTAAAAAAGTATGTGCTTTACACAGCATCTGGACCATAGAAAGTGCTGATATTGGTCATTGTTATTAGTTTTCACCTGTATAGTTCCAGGCTGGGTTGTAGCGGGCTTTCACATTTGACCTTCATAATAACCTTCTGAGTAATAAGTTATTGTCTCCACTTTACAGACGAGGCACTGAACTAAGTCAAAAGCCAGGATTCATCTTCTGGCTCCCAAGCACAGTTCTTTCTCGCCCACGAAGCGGCCTTCATAGTGGATAAATCATTGCATTATTTACCCAAGAGACTGCCCCCAGGTGTCTGGTTAGGTCTCTTGATTGCTAGAGGTCAGGTTTTCTTGGACTTACCTTCCCACTTGTCTTTATAACCAAGAACAGCCTTTCCTTCCAGCTGATATGTTTTCCCACGAGGAGAATGGCCCTGAGCCAGACTGGGTGCTGTCAGAACGGGAGCAGTTTAGTGAATTCCGAGATCTGAACAAGGACGGGAAGCTGGACAAAGATGAGATTCGCCACTGGATCCTCCCACAAGACTATGACCACGCACAGGCTGAGGCCAGGCACCTGGTGTATGAGTCGGACAAAAACAAGGTATTTCACCATCCTCTGGAATCATTCCTTGAAGGGAGACAGTTTACACAAGATTGGTTCTGTTTGCTTCTTTGATGTTTGCCTTGGCTCATGTGGCCGTGTCCTTATTGACTTCTCTCATTCCTGCCCTACATCAGAGACCTATGAACTTGAGCCAACACTGTGATAACCCACAGTGAGCTCATTAGGCCCAGATGTTCCTGTTCCTGGAGAGTCTGCCGTGGGTCACACTTACGTTCACTGCCATCTCCTAGGATCGCAGAACCGGTCACTTTGTTGGCTGTGGGCAGGCATGGATTTAAGAGGTGTGCCCTGTGTTGCCCTAGGACAAGCTTGTTCATCCATTCATTCAGTCAGCAGACACTCGTCAGACATCTGCAGCATGTGAGGCAGAAGGAAGCCCATCACATTAAAGTCTAGGCATCCTCAGGCCAGCTCACCGTGCTGGCTCCGAGCCAATATCTATTGGTCAGTATCCAAATAAATAAATAAGTAAGATTTAGAAAGAAGTCCTGCCTCTTCCCATTTTGATCACAGCTGCAAATTCTCGGGAGACAGTCAAGTTTTGCAGTCAAGCCATAAAAGGGAAGGAGAATTCTTCGGGGCCTGTCTTGGGAATGCCAGCATTGTGTGTAGACATAACTAGACTCTGGCTTCTCAATTCCTTGAGGACTTTTCTATGTATTTTAGCACAGCTTTTGTAGCAGGAGGCTGTTCCAGTTTGGGGTTTTGCAGGGCAGTGATGGTAGATGAAGGTGGTACCTAGTAGCTTATTATGAAATGTAATATTTTAAATGTTGCAGATCAATGAAATAACATGAGCTTCATGCTGTGATGACTCAGAGTGACCAGAGTTTCTGTGACAGAGCTCTTTTCTCTCTCCTACAGGATGAAAAGCTTACTAAAGAGGAGATCTTGGACAACTGGAACATGTTTGTTGGAAGTCAGGCTACTAATTATGGGGAAGATCTCACCAAAAACCATGATGAGCTTTGATGCACATTCCCCAGAATATGACAGACTGTCATAGGCTTTCTTTTATTGTCCTGGATAATTGCTACAATTGTCTCATTTACAGCAGTTGTGTCCCCCAAAAAAGCAAGTTTATCACCTCAGATTGGGGTTAAAATTATTTTTTACTCAATATTTGCTGGAAAATAGTCATCACTGATCTTTGAGTAAGGTTTCTGTCCAAACACATTAAAATCTTGGTAAATTGCAATGCTCTATGGGGGCACATTGCTAAAACATGACTTTTTAGCTTTTTCCATGAAATTTGAACTGAAGGGGAATAAAATTTGAAAAAGCCCTATTATTCAGAAGTTGGGTGAGCGGGGAGAGGGCAGTATATGGAGTGACTGCTATGTATTTTAACTGCAGAGTTTTTACATTTGCCACTGTTACATAATTGGTGAGGGAAAATTCTGATTAAGCCTCAGTGGTATCTCATCCTACACAGGCTTCTTTCAGAGCAAGGCTGATATTTCAGATTCTTCTTCTTGACTTTGTACTCTGAGCTGTTACTATAAATGGCATACAAATCTCTGCGCATTCTTCTATATGGACCTGCTAATGTGCACAACAGATCCACCCATCTTTGTTTTTTGTTTTTTGTCTTTGTTTTTTTACAATAAGAAGCAGTTAAGAAGGGTTATGTGAAAAAGAAAGGAATTTGAAAGGTAGGGAGAAAAGATGAATGTCAGGCATTTGAAGAACTATAGGAAAATGGTAGACACTTTACCATACTTGAGAAATTTTTCTTGACATGTAAATGAAGCAGATCTGATCTTTGAAAAAGTGAATAGAAATCCAATCCATTTCCTTGCTGATCTCTGATAGGAATAGGGAGTAGGGTCCTAGGAAAGCCTGCTTAGTGGAGCTCTGGAACCCATCTTATCCAGTCCCGGTGAATCCACAACCCTTGGACCTGCCCCGGGACCACTTACACCATGTAATTGACAAAGCAGTGTTCCAAGCCACTGGCTGAACTGGAAGAAATAACTTTTACAGGTTGAACTTCCACCTTATAAGGAGAAAGTGAATGAAATAAAGGATCCCTGTGAGGATTTTCTACTGTGTCCTGTGGTGTTTGACTTCACATGTACTATTTGTGACATTATTCACTGTTGATATAGAATTTAAACCATTCGTGACATTATTCACTGTTGATATAGAATTTAACAGTGGGATGAGATGACATGAGTAAGATTATAAAAGTTTTGCATTTTAAAAATCCAACTATTAGAATGTTCAGAACATTCATATTTACTTATTTAATACATATATACTTCTCTATGCTAATTAGAGAACCTGCAGGTCATTTTAATGGTAAGACCGTTCAGAGACAGGTTTCAGTTGGAGGAAAATCTGGACTTCTTATCAAGGCCTAGGAGGCCCTATAGCAACTGGTCCCTTCCCAACTCATCAGCCCCACTCCCTTTCACCTCCCATAGCAGCCCCACTGACTTTCTGGTCCTCAAACACACCAAGTTCATTTCCAGGTTGGGCCCTTTGCACTTGCTATCCTGATTTGGAACCCCCATCTCACACATACTGGGGTAACTCAAAACATACTTCCTCAGCAGGACCTTCCCGACTCCATTATTTGTAGCAGTCCCATTTGAGTCCCCGTCTCATTTCCCTGTTTTATTTTCTCCTTGGTATGTACCTATTGCCATTTATATTTGTTTCCCAGGGCTGCCATACAAAGTACCACAAAAGAGGGTGGCTTTCAACAACAGAAACTCACAGTGCAGGCTGGAGTCTGAAATCAAGGTGCTGGCAGGACTGGCCTCCTGAATGCTCTAGGGGAGAATCCTTCCTCGCTTCTTCCTGCTTCTGCTGGCTCCAGGCGTTCCTTGGCTGTGGCTGCATTACTCCACTCTGCCTCCATCTTATGGCCTTTTCTTCCTCTCTCTGTGTCTGTCCTCTGTGTGTCTCTTATAAGGACACTTGTCATTGGCTTTAGGGCCCACCTGGATAATCAAGGGTGATCTAATCCTAGATCCTCAATTACATCTGCAAAAAGCCATTTTTCCAAGTAAGCTCACATTCACAGGTTCCAGGAGTTAGGAGGTAGACATATCTTTTGGGGGGGGGCCACCATTCAACCAAATGTACCATTTGACATTATCTTGTTTGTATGTTGTCCACCTTGCCTGAGCTAGAACATAAGCTCTATGACAACAATAGCCTGATTTGTCTAATTTACTGCTGCTTCCCAGGACGTAGAACTATAGAGCCTAGCCTACAATAACTACTCTGTAATTATTTGCTGAATGGATGAGAGGTTGTAGCTTTAATCAGAGAGAATACTCCTGGGGTGGGGATTGGGGGGATACTACAAAAAAATTTTACAAAATGGCTAACATTTGCTGAATGAAAAGTAATTTGCCCAAGATTCCAGAGTGATTATATGGCAGGACCAGAACTCAAATCCAGGTGTTCCTTGCTCCAAAATCTCTGTAGTTTAACACTAAATTTTACTGCTCCAAATCTCTGAATCTATGTACCCTTTATTTCTTTGCTCACCCACAGTACATGTGGTCAGGAAATGAGAATAACTCCTCTTACCTAGAAATAGGCTGACACATTTTTTTCAAGCAATGAGAACCTGTCTTTTGAAAAATGAGAAAATAATATAGTGTAACCCAATTATAAGCATAACACTTTTAAAAGATGCTAACGTTATTTTTCCCCCAAAAGGGAATACTGGTTTATTAAGTTATACATAGTAAGACATTAAATATATTTTGAGCACTAAGTTTTTCCTTTCAAGTCAGTGCACATAAGAAGAGAACCCTCAAAGAGACTAGTGCTTCTGGGGCTGAATTTAACACTATTTAAGGAAAGAAAACCTTAGCTAGGGGACATAGCTGTTAACATGGTGATTTGTAAAGCCTTAGATTTCTAATAGGGTCTGACTGTTTCAAGGAAAACATATTTTGTTTCTAGGTAACATTTCAAGTCTGATTATGAACAAATGCTACAAAATTGATCTGTAATGGGAAATACTGTTATGTCACAAAGCATTATTTATATGCTTAATGTGACTGAAAGCATTAATTGCTAGGAGCCAAAATCTGTCCAAGCAAAACATGAACACATATTTTGTACCTCTTGTCTCTTACTGTAGATTTTTGAATGAATTCGACTGTAACAAAGATGTAGTTAGAAAATCTGCACACCTGAAGGTTTTCTTTACCCGCTTGGATTACTACTGTACTTGTTACTTGTTAGCAAATGCAGGAGTCCTATCTGCTCAGAAGTGCCCAGCAAACAATAGCTACGTGCCCACTTGTTAGCAGCTCAGCAAAAACATCGTGTGGCGTAAAGTGGTGAATGGCTGACTGGATTTTTAAAAAGTCTAGATTTATTTTGCCACCTTTGTAGTAAAATCTAGCTTCCTCCAAGTACATGCAACTAAAGATTTGGCTCTCTCTGTATTTTTTTTTATTATTATTCTTTCTGTATTCTTTTTTTTAAGATTTTTTTTGATGAAGACAATTTTTAAAGTCTTTATTGAATTTGTTACAATATTGCTTCTGTTTTATGTTTTGGTTTTTGGGCCCCGAGGCATGTGGGATCTTAGCTCCCGGACCGGGGATCAAACCCGCACCTCCCACATTGGAAGGCAAAGTCTCAACCGCTGGACGGTCAGGGAAGTCCCTCTTTCTGTATTCTTTAAACAAGTTCATAGTGCTAGAACTTCCCACTAAAAACCAATGAGTGTCAACATCCACCACTTTGGCTCACATTCAAGTTTTAAAATTTTGAGCAGTGGAAAGATTGTGTCATCAGCACTGAAACTCATGAGATTTACATGAACTTGGAGCTATTTCCAAGAATCCATCTGCACTCTCAATTCTGGTCAGTTCCAGGGTCTGGGTCTGGGGAAACACTCAAACTGGATTTGAGGTAGTTATAAAGATGAGGTAAGTAATGCACATGCAAGAACTCCAAGGACTGAGTTTTCCCTGATGACCTTCATCAGGTGGTCAAATGCCAGAGGTCAGATAGATCAATGCCTGCAAACAGCAGGCTGCTGGTTAGTGGTCTTGCCAAGATTTAGAATTCTTGTGTGAAGTGTTTTAAAACCTGAAAACTGATCTATTACTGGGTAAAATGGAATGGATTAAATGACAAAGGAATAGCTTTTTATTTTTTATAAATTTATTTTATTTATTTATTTGTTGGCTGTGTTGGGTCTTCGTTGCTACGTGTGGGCTTTTCTCTAGTTGCGGAGAACGGGATTACTCTTCGTTGTGGTGTGCAGGCTTCTCATTGTGGTGGCTTCTCTTGTTGTGGAGCACAGGCTCTAGGCGCACGGGCTTCAGTAGTTGTGGCTCGCGGGCTCTAGAGCGCAGGCTCAGTAGTTGTGGCACACTGGCTTAGTTGCTCCGCGGCATGTGGGATCTTCCTGGACCAGGGCTCGAACCCGTGTCCCCTGCATTGGCAGGCAGATTCTTAACCACTGCGCCACCAGGGAAGCCCAGGAATAGCTTTTAATGTTGTTTTTGTCACGGTCGGGGTATTCCAAAGCTAGTTATATGTGGTAGGGATTTGGAATGTAATTCAAAAGCAGATCAAAGACTCTCTGCACATTCAAAAACATTCAGAGACCCAGCTGGGAAAGGTTATATTTTCAGAGGAGGAAACTGAGGCCCAGAGAAATTAAGCCTGTGCTTCTCCCTTTCTCAGGACCGAGGCAGAGGTTGGACTGGAACACCTTCCCCGACTCCAGATGTTCCCTTTAAAGCTTTAACGTTCTCATCTGAAAAACGGCGACAATAACTCTTACCTTGTAGAAGAGAAATAGGATGAATTAAGGTAACGACCATAAAGCATTTCGTGTGGTCAGTGCTCAGGAAATTGTAACCATTTTTATTATTACACCAAAATAAGGTCCTTACGTATTTCAGCATCAAAGATTTTATTTATTTGTGGTTAATTTTAGATTTCCACGTGTGGCATTAGTGACTGATGGAGGTTGTGGATTTACCAGAAAATTGTCAAAGGTGTTTGTTGTTTTAAATATATGAAAGTTTTCGTTTTTTTTTTAAAGTTCACAACTTAAAAATAAAAGAGTTCACGTGGTTATTAAGTATAAGACGCTGAGGACATTTAATGACTCACATCAGATTAGTGGTCCTAAACCGCAGCAAGTATGTGGCCTTGCTGCTAAGATACTTGAGATAAAGAAAGATGCCCGTAGAGAGCACGCCCAGGTGACTTGAGAGTCAGACCCACTCACTAGCTGAACGACTTTAGGCCAATTACTCCACTCTGCAAGCCTCCTTTTCCTCTTCTGTAAAAGGAGGCAAGAGTAGCACCAGCCCGGCTGGGTGATTGTTGGGGGGCTCAGTGAGGCCCTGAGTGTGAAGCACTTTGCCCGCGCCTGACGCAAGGAGGTGCTTGATCGGTGAAGCTGGGTGACTCCCACAATGGGTAAAGAATACCCTCTCCTAAGGGTGAAAAAACATGCTAAGGAATAAAAAGAAACCATCTGGAGAATGAAATATTGCCATTTGCAGCAACATGGCTGGACCTAGAGAATATTATACTTAGCGAAGTAAGGCAGACAGAGAAAGACAAATATTATTTGGTATCACTTAATAGTGGAATCTAAAAAATAATACAAATGAATCTGTATACAAAACAGAAACAGACTCACAGACATAGAAGACAAACTTTCGGTTACCAAAGGGGAAAGGGAGCGGGTAGGGATAAATTAGGAGTATAGGATTAACAGATACAAACTACTCTACGTAAAATAGATAAGCAACAAGGATTTACTGTATAGCACCAGGAATTATATTCAATATCTTGTACTAACCTAAATGGAAAATAATCTGAAAAAATATGTATATGTATAACTGAATCACTTTGCTGTACACCTAAAACTAACACAACATTGTAAATCAGCTATACTTAAATTAAAAAAAAAAGAAATTGTTTAGAGGATCATCTACACTTTATTTTCCGGCAGGTGCGATTCCCATACAAACCTTCACACTGGAGCCGGGCTCATCAGCCACAGGAGGCCCCGCCGGAAGTCTTCAGGAAGGCCCACCGGCTTGCTGATGGCTGGATTCACAAAGACATGGACTGAAGACCCAGGGGTACAGGCCAAAGCGGCAAACTGCGCCAGCTTGGGGTGGCCAAAGAAAAAGACATCACTGAGGTCCCGGAGATCGACGGAAGGCGGCTCCTTGGTGGGCTTGGGGGGAAACAGAGCAAGGCGGAAATGCACGCTGGAATGACCAACTTTCTCCATGACCAACACAGCCACTGGGATCTGAGGAAAGCCGACCAGTGAGTGGAAGGTGCACTGATTGGTTACTATGAACCCCACCATGGGGGACATCAGCAAGCCCGTTTTCAGGCCGCAATACCTGGAAAGTTACATCACAATGCTTATTCTGTATATAACATTGTATATATTGTATACATTTAATATACTAACAGTTGTCATACATTGTATAACATTGTGTAACATTTGTTATACAATTGTATATACACTGTATAACATTTAACATACTAACAGTTCACAGATATGGTAAGTTCTCATTAAACATTAGCTATTATTATTATTGCATCTATCTTGTCCTCGCTTCTCATGGTAAAAAATCAGGTACTTTTGTGTAAATGAAAGAGAATTATTGTGTCTCTTACATCTGCTACTAGATTGTAATCTCTTTAAGGACAAGGACTTTGTCTTGTTTCTGAAGTTTGTTGACGAGAAATAAGGCTGTGCTTGAGATAAGTGTGGAGGTTGAGCCGAATCGGAAATAAAAAGCATCATGCTGAGTTACAGTTTCTTCCCTCCTCTCCAAAGAGGGCTCCTTATGATTTCAAAATTGTAATCACATTGTCTTCTTTTTTTTTGAGAAAATTAAGACTGAATGTGAGAATTCACTGTAAGGAAACAATTGTGGGTTGTATTAAGTTCGACTACAAAGCTGCTCACTGAATCATGGTTCACAGAAACAAGCTACAAGTCTCCGTCCAGGGAGGGCACCATGGGTGCCTGTGGCTGGCTACCTGAGCATCCACTGATGTCACCCATCATGACATTAGATACATTCATTTACTGACATGGAAATCTATTCAGTGAAAAAGATCACATTACGGAACAGTATGTACCATTTGATCTCGTTTGTTATTATAAGAATATACTGGTTTACGTCCTTATTGCTTAGAAAAAACTTTGAAAGGATAGCCTCCCAAATGGTTTCAGTAGTTATCTAGCAGTAGAATTTTGGATAAATTTTTTCTTCTTTTTGCCTCTATGAATTTTCCAGAATGAACATGATTTACCTTTGAAATTAAAAAAAACAAAGTGCTATTTTTAAAAAAATGTCTGAATATGAATTTCATTAAAGCACTGGAGAGAGAAGCAGACTGGAGAAGCAAGGCTCCTTCTTCTGCCCATTGGGATTCTGCCTCTGGCTGCCCTCCCTGAGAAGCCTCCCTCCTGAGCAAGTGAGAAGGAAAAGGGAACAGGAAAAGAAATCCCTGCTCTTCAGTGTGACTCCGAGATCCAGTGAGAACCAAATTCTCCCATTTTCATTTCCCATGCTTCTTTGCTGCAATTGCTTTCCTAGTGCTCTGTCAGCTTTTCCTCATTCTCTTAAGGCACTGACAGTAAAAACATAGCACCTCTTCCCACCGGGAGTACAGTATGTCCTGAGCTCCCTGTAACTCTGAGCCAGGCCACGAGACCTTTAAATAATTAAAATGCAGGAGGATTTTTAAACAATGCCATCGATGAGCACCTGGTCACCAGGGCTGTGCTGGGTCCTTTACATTTTGTATTCAGTCTTCTAAACCATCCTGCAAGGTAGGTCTCATTTTCCCCATTTTACAAGAAAGAAAGTAAACCAGGGAGGGTGAATAAATTTTCCAAAAGCATGCACGCAGTAAGTGGTGGTCTAGGCCCAAACCTCAGGCTCTCTACAGACAAAGTTCACATTTTCTCCTTCATTCTGGCTTACTAGGTAAAGCCAAAATCTACATTTTAGTCCAGTGAAGGAACTGCATTTTCTTTAAGTGTTCCTGTGACTTTAAGAATTACATTTTCTTGGACTTCCCTGGAGGTGCAGTGGTTGAGAATCCACCTGCCAATGCAGGGGACACGGGTTCGAGCCCTGGCCCGGGAAGATCCCACATGCCGTGGAGCAACTAAGCCAGTGCGCCACAGCTACTGAGCCTGCGCTCTAGAGCCCGCGAGCCACAATTACTGAAGCCCGTGCGCCTAGAACCCGCGTGCCTAGAGCCTGTGCTCCGCCACAAGAGAAGCCACCACAATGAGAAGCCTGCGCACCGCAACAAAGATTAGCCCCCGCTTGCCACAACCAGAGAAAGCCCGTGCACAGCAACATAGACCCAACGCAGCCAATAAATAAATAAATAAATAATTTTTTTTTTTTAAAAGCAAAGGTTAAAGTCAAAGAAACAGATCCAAGGTGGAGTCTGATTTAGCTCTTCCCTGTGACAATCCAAGAGACAACACAAATCCCAGATGGCTGGAATGCAGACTGCGGGGAGGCTGGGGAGGAAGCAGGAGCCAGACTGGGGAGGGTCTTGGTAAGGAATTTGGGTTTTATCCTGGGGCCCTGGGAAGCCACTGCAGGCAGGGGAGAGGCAAGATCAAATTTATTTAGTAAAACTGTTGCAGGAAAGGGGACCCCTTCCAGGCCCCAAGAGTGGTCTCTTGTCTAACACTTGCAAATGAATTGTCCGAGGAGACACACATGCTGACAAAGCAAGAGACTTTATTGGAAAGGGGCCCCCAAGGTGGAGAGCAGTAGTATAAGGGAACCCAGGAGAACTGCTCTGCCACGTGGCTTGCAGTCTCAGGTTCTATGGTGATGGGGTTAGTTTCCAGGTTGTCTCGGCCAAGCACTCTGACTCAGGGTGCTTCCTGGTGGCGTGCACATCACTCAGCCAAGATGGATTCCAGCGAGCAGGATTCTGGGAGGTTGGCAGGACATATGGACTGGAGTCTCCTCTCTCCTTTTGACCTTTCCCAAATTCTTCCATTTGGTGGTAGCTGTTGACCTCCTGTTGTAAGATAACTCATGCAACTGGTTACTATAGTGCCTGGCCAGGGCAGGCAGTTTCAGTCAGTGGTTCCCCTAACAGAACTGTGGCTTCGAATTGAACAATGGATTAGATGGAAACAATAATGCGTTCAGGAGAATAGTTAGGTAACTACAAAGTTCTGGCAAAAATGATGGTGTCTG
This sequence comes from Balaenoptera ricei, assembly GCF_028023285.1. Lineage (NCBI taxonomy): Eukaryota > Metazoa > Chordata > Mammalia > Artiodactyla > Balaenopteridae > Balaenoptera > Balaenoptera ricei. Next base: position 87,104,985 of record NC_082646.1, read on the forward strand.
GGACTAGAATGGTGACAGCAGAGATGGAGAAAACTAGATGAAATCAAGAGAGATTTTTCATAAGGTGTGATGATGAATCAGAATGAAGGAAACAAAAGAGCCCAGGGCCACTCCCAGTCTAGATGACTTAATGATGAGATCATTTGTGGAAAGAGGAAACAGGGAGAAGAGGCTTGGGGTGAAGGTGAGGAAAGTGATGAGTGCTGCTTTGAACAGGTTGAGCTGAGGTGCCTGTGAGACTCTAAGAAGAGGTACACAGTAGGGATAATAACACCCCTAGTTAAGATTTATTTAGCCCTGTACTACATGCGAGGCCTTCTGTTAAGTACACAAACTGGATTATCTATCAAGAGGCATCTGGATCTATGGGGCTAATGCTCAGAAAGAGGTTCGGGCTAGACACAGGAGTTGAGCTCAGATCTAACGTCAGGGTCGAGGCAGGGAGGGCGAAGAGCTGAAGCCACTGGTGTAACACACTCAGTGTGGCAGGCCCAGGGTGAGCTGGAAAGCAAATGCCCAGTCTGACCCCACACAAATTCAGACTTTTAAAAAAATACTGGCATGAAAAAGAAAGCTCAAGCCCCAAATGGAGTCATTTGCCCCCTCAGACAGCAAACCAAGACTTAATTGCAGTTTCAATCCCTCCTAGAAATGGGACCTTTGAAACAGTCAATCTGAAAAGCCCCATCTATGGGAACAAGGTTATCTGCCTGATAAAGACCCCTGCCATTCCCCTCCCGCAAAAGAAGACAGTCTGGCCTGAAACAATCCTTTCTTTTCTCCTGCTAATACCTTCCTGACCCACCCTCCTTTCACCTATAAAAACCTTTCACTTTGTACAACTCCTCAGAGCACCCTTCTACTTAACTAGATGGGATGAATAAAGCCAATTAGATCTTCAAATTTACTCAGTTGAATTTTGTTTTTTTAACACTGGGCAGACTAAGTAAAACTCATGTGTGGCCTGCCTGGATTTGTCTTTCTGGTCCCCAGTTTGTGACCCCTGGTAATTAAACCAGGAGACAGGGAGGGATGGCCTAAAAGAGGATATAGAAGAGGGTGATATCAAGCCCAGAGTTTCAGCCTAACACGCAAAAAGCTGGCTTTGAATAAGCTCCCAACTGATATTTCTTAGGATGCAACAAGCGACTGATAAAGTGTCTGATTCTAATGCTGCCTAATAATTAAGTGAGGTGAATGCCTATCTTCTATGCTTTCTTACACCTGGTTTAGTCAACTGTAGCATAAAGGGACGTTTGAGCTGGAAGACCCCTTGGGGCTCACTTCGTACAGGGGCTCTCCAACACTGGTGTGCGGATCAGAATCTCCTGGGGAACCTGCAAAATGTCCAGACCCCCAGGATCCTCCCAGACCTTCTGAATCAATGTACAAGGAGGGCCCCAGGCACCCTGATTTTAACAAGGTCCCAGGTGATTCTGATGCACACACCTAGCATAGGGGTTGTTCCTCTAGGTCTACCCTGTCAGATAAGGAAACAGCCCAGAGAGATGAAGTAAGTTGCTCACCTGCATGCGGCTAGAGAAGGGCAGGGTCTGTCCACACTCTGCCAGTCACTCCAGCCCTTTCCATTAACCTCCCCATCCCCAAACTCAGGCCCAGCCCAGGCTTGGAGATCAGTGGGTCTCTGGGGCATTCACAACTCAGAATCAGATCTGCAGTGTTCATGATCTCACCCTGATTTTGCACCCAACTCCAACAATTGGGTTTGGTCTTATCTTACTCTCCCTCCCCAAGCTCCTTCCTTGGGTCTGTTACTATGTTCTGCCTTGACTCCAGGGCTGAGGCCCTGCCTTGGTGCCTCCCCCCGCTGGCTGCCTCTGGAGCAGGAGGCGTGCACACAAGAGGGACACGGTGCCTCTGGGTCAGTGTGAGGAAACAATCCTGTTGCATCCTGAGGTCTGGAGAGAAGTGCCTGTCAGATGGTAGGAGGCCAGGGGGCATATGGCACAAATACACCTTTCAGAGGGGTGAGGCTATTTTTGTCACTTGCTATAAATAGCACACGATGGGCCATGGCTTGTGGTCAGTTACATGGCATGCCAAGGCAGGATTCTGGCAGGAAATCCATCCCCACACTCCCTGAAACTAAGAATAAGCACAAGCTGGGCAGCATGACCCCCCATGGCTGTGCTGAGTCCTCAAGGAGCATCACATGAGCAGCTGAAGGGAAACTCAGGCCTTGAGAGTCTGCACAGGAGGCCCCTGCCTGGGTGTTGTTAGGAGGTTATGTGGTTACAAGGAGAAATACATAAACTTTAGAAATACAGACCTGGGGAGAAAATGCCTTAAATGTGAGCATGTATAAAGTTAAAAGATTAAGATGAAACTAACACTTAGGAATATACTCTGTGTATCTTTATATAAACAATTCATCTTCAGTCAAGCCTCTTTGGATATTGCCTTTACAGAATGATTTTGGTCTACAAGGGCTAATTGAAATTAATTGTATGCAAGTCCCCATGTCAGCCATTTCTATTGACCTTGGCCTGCAGTATAAAATACTGGTTAAGAGTAAAGTCATTAGACCTGGGTTTGAATCATGGCCCTGATGCTGTTGGACTTCAGTGAGTCACTCAACATCCTAGAGCCTCAGTTTTTCTCATCTCTAAAATGAAGACAGTAGCACAGACATGATAGGATTTTTGTGACAATTAAATAAGGCAATGCATATCTCATACGTCTTGGCTGATTAGGGCAACTTAAAGATTATTGTTGTTATTTTTGTTTTTTAAGCTTTTTGAACAGTGTTGGTCTCTAGTGGTAGAAACTTACATTTGTCTTTGGGCCAAACATTTCCATTATTTGGGGAAGACCCCTGTGTCAAAACCCTGGTAGCTAACCGGGGTGTGGACATGGTGATCTCACAGGGGAACTACTGACAAGGCCACTCTGTTGTTCCTTCAAGTGGTTTCGAGAACATGTCCACTGGGACATGAGAATCAGGTGAGTAGAGCAAGAGGGAAGGGACAGGATGGATGAGGCATGGCAACTGTTACACTCTAGGAACTTCCAGGAAGAGCTGAGAGCTGCTTTGGAGGGGAGAGAGGACGGGTGCAGCAATTGAGCCAGAGTAAGTTTGAGCCAATGTAATTTGCACAGTAAATTATTACAGAATTTAATGATTGCCACATTGTCATAACAGACAGGAATTTACTCAAGAGGTACAATGGAAGTTGCTTGGTCCCTTTGTGGCAATGATGCAATCATACCAATTTGTGGAGCTAATCCTTCTCAACAGAAAATGGTAAATCAACCTAGCCTTCACCCTAAGTTTTACTGACTTAGCCAATCACTGGGTTTGGTGCCGGTGATACAGCAGTGATGGATTCTCTTCCTTGGCAGAGCTTACACTTAATCAAAGAGAGACCATGGGGAATACATCAATACAAACTTAGGGGAAGTGCTCTGCAGGAGAGGGACATGGTTGTGTGAGACGCTATAACAAAGGAGCCTGACCCAGATGGAGGCAGGTGCGAGTACAGAGCTTCTGAGGAACTGAAGGGAGGCCAGTGAGGCCCCATGGCTGGACCACAGAACAGGAGGGGAGAATGGTAGTGGATGAGACAGGATAGAAAGACTGGACCCAGTCCTGTACAAATTGGATTCTAGCCTAACAGAATGGGAAGCTGCTGTGGAGGTTTAAAGAGGAGAGAGAGTCATCATGATCATGTTTGCATTTCAAGATTAGCCCTGTAGGGAATGGACTGGTGAAGGCAAGAGTGGATGCAGAGGTACCAGTTAGGAAACTACTGAGAACTGGGTTTGGTGGCAGTAGTGGGATGAAAGCTTGTGGCTCCAGAGATGTTTAAGGAGGGGCTCAAAGGACTGATACCTGGGCCTTCACTGGCTGACTGGCTTCCACCTCTCACAAAGGTCAGTGTTTGACAGTAACAGTACCTATAGCAAAAACAGGGGCCTCCACCATCCTTCTAGTCTTTGAGGCTATGATGAAATGGGTTCCTCACTGTAACACCACACTCTCCAGGTTGATTTCTACATCAGTTAGCTATTGTAAGTACCATTTGCGTCTCCCCCACCTAAATGTAAGCAGCTCAAGAAAAGGCACTGTTGCTTTATCCATTTTTATTTTTTGATATCCAGCATAGAGCCTGGCCCAGAGTAGAACCAAGAGTTGTTTGAAGAACTAAACATGATACTAGGAAAGGGATGACTATTTTTGTAAAGAATTATAGCAGTTCAGTGCAGAAATGGCTCTTGGAAATCATCCAGGTCAGTATCTCCCTATCCAGATTCCGAGCCAGTCAGCCAGTAAAGGCACAGGTATCAGTCCTTTGAGCCCCTCCTTAAACACCTCTGGAGCCACGAGCTTTCATCCCACTACTGCCATCAAACCCAGTTCTCAGTAGTTTCCTAACTGGTACCTCTGCATCCTCAGTTATCTATCACTTGGCATGGCTATACCTGTGGTCTTGTCTCACTTTCTCTCTGAGTATAACCTTAGGTCTAGGTTTTTCACGTAGTTAAGGAAGATTATTCCAAACCCAAGGGAAATGACTACATAGACAAATGAATTTATTTGCAAACTTTTAAGCTGTTTTGCTCCTGAAAGGGATCGGAGGTAGTTAAGATAAAAATAGGAAGAAATATTTTCTGACCACTTCACATTTTGAACAGCCATGACCCGAAGAATACTGAATTTTTCCTTTGGTTAGTTTCATGTTGCTTTTAAGCACGTTTTGGCTTTATTTTAAAGGACAAATGATGTCATAAGTAACAAGAAAGATTTCTTAGAACTAAAGTTGAGTAAGATATGAGATTGAATAAATAAACAAGGCTTTACCTCATGCTATGTTTACTTGCCACTTGGCAATATTTTTTTAAAAAATGAAATCTATATATAAACTCGGTTGCCTATCTCCAAACATAAGAAGTTAATATAATGAGCTGGCAATAGGTCACATTAGGAAAATGCCCAGACCCAGCTGCCTGCAGATCATCGCTACTGCAATTTTCAAAGTGCCCGCATTGGGTCTCTAAACTCAGCAAAACTAATGAAAATCATCTGCTGTCAGAGTGCAACAATTTCTTCATAACACTGTTCTCCCAGGAAGTTCATTCTGGTAAATCAGTGTCAAGATGACAAGAAAGTCCAACATATCTCAAGAGGCACAATATATAACAAGCAAAAATCTTTAAATCCGTGCTCAGAGACTGAATATTAAAGGGTCTGATGAAGAACTCAAGGCCCAGAAATGAAGGATATGAAACAAATTCATTAAAACATTTTGAATAAAACTAAGAAGACCATGACATGATGCTCAATTCACAGGAAAACACCATCTTAAAGGGTAAATGTGGTAGATGATGATCTGATTTTTTTGGACATCCAGAAGTAGAGTCAACCATGAGCGACGGCCCTGAGAGAGTGGATTAGAGGGACACATTAATGATATCACAACTGCTGTGCTTTTTGTCTTTGTTGTAGTTGCTCTCTGAGTGAGAAAGTTCAAAGAAAGCATTTTTGAAAAGTGACTATTAGATCTTTCAGGCCCTCGCCTGAAATTCCTCTCCAGGAATGCGGTGATTGTTCCTGGGCCTGCTGAGGAAAAGGGAGAACGGAAGTTAAGGAAGGCGCTTATTCATTCCATAAGGTCCTTAAAATCCAACATCTTCCAATTAGTTATGGAAAAGTCCAGGAGCCTGTGAGGAGCAGCAGTTAAAAACCCATTTTAAATTGACCAGGGAGCAGAAAACACTTAAACACGTGGAGATCAGTTTAGAATACCAAATACACCAGCAACAACTCTCTGAGGGCTTTCCATCTAGAGAAAGCAAAGTTGGAGAAGACAGAGGATGGAAGATAAAGAGTTTTTCTTTTTCTTTAATTCACCACAGTGTGATTTTGGAAGCTGAAATAACTTGGAGCTTCTGCCGCAGGAAGAGGCTACTAAAGAATGCAGGTACCGGGGGCTTCCCTGGTGGCGCAGTGGTTGAGAGTCTGCCTGCCAATGCAGGGGACACGGGTTCGAGCCCTGGTCTGGGAAGATCCCACATGCCACAGAGCAACTAGGCCCGTGAGCCACAATTACTGAGCCTGTGCGTCTGGAGCCTGTGCTCTGCAACAAGTGAGGCCGCGATAGTGAGAGGCCCGCGCACCGCGATGAAAGTGGCCCCCACTTGCCACAGCTAGAGAAAGCCCTCGCACAGAAACGAAGACCCAACACAGCCATAAATAAATAAATAAATAAATAAATAAATAAATAAATAAGATAAATGTATCAAAAAAAAAAAAAAGAATGCAGGTACCCAGCTCAGAGGGTTCCCAACCAGTCCACGCACTTGGGTGGCTTCATGATTTTTAAATAATTTTTATTACATAATTAATGCATGCACATTGTAGAAAAAGTAGAAAATATAGATAAACAAAAATTTAAAAATTTTAATTTCCCCTTATTCCATAACTCAGAGATAACCAGAATTAACATTTTGGTGTACATCTTTTCAAACTGTTTTTCAGAAAAGGAGATTTTTGTTTTGTTCTGAATAAAACAGATCATACTGCAATTTGCTTGCTTCAATCACTTATATATCACTTATTCAATCACTTATATTCAATCACTTATATATTATGAATTTGTTTCTATGCCAATATATATATTTTTAATGACTGTCAAATATACCCTTGTATGGATGTAACAACATTTATTGAATCAACCCCAAGGCAATTTAAAAACTTTTTTTGTTTTGAAACACTTTCAAACTTACAGAAGAGTTTGCAAGAACAGTACATAGGACTCCTCATGTCTTTCATACAGTCATCCATTCTTAACATTTTGCCACATGGGCTTTACCATTAATGTTTATTACTTCTGAACTATTTGAGGGTAGGTTGTACATATCATGCCACTTTTCCCTAAATATTTCAGTGTGTGTTTCCTAAAAACAAGGATAGTCTCGTCCATAACCACAGGACAGTTATCAAATTCAGGAAATTTAACAACAGTCTTAGCAATCTACGGTTTATATTCCAACTTTACCAGTTGTTCTAATAAGGTGCTTTACTTAAAAAAAAGAAGAAACTTCTTTTTCCTGGTGCAGGATCTAATTCAGGATCATGTATTACACTTAGTTGTCATAGCTTTTCAGTCACCTTCTAATCTGGAACAGTCCGTCAGTCTGTTTTTATCTTTTATGACATTGATATTTTTCTGATGAATACAGGCCAGTTATTGTATATCAAGACCCTTAATTTGGGTCTGTCTGACGACTCTTCATGGTTGGATTGATGTTGTGCATTTTTGCTAGAATGCTGCATAAATGCTTTTCAGGCGTCACATCCAGAGGCACAAGATGTCCATTTGTCCTTATTGGTGATGTTAATTTTGATCACTTCATTAAAGTATTTATTGCCTAGTTTTTCTATTATATAGTTTACCCCTTTGTCTACTTTTTAAATTGTGGTAAAATACACACAGCACAAAATTTACCATTTTAGCCATTTTTAAAAGTGTATAGTTCAGTGGCAGTAAGTACATTCATATTCTTGTGCATCTGCCCTATAGTGTTTATTTTTCCTTTTAACAAGTAATTTGTGGAGAGACACTAAGAAGATCTTAGTCTCATCTTCAGATACTGTCCTTAATAACCTTTCCTCCCACCTCCTACTTCTCGATCTAGGACTTGCTGATGATTCATGCTAAGACAAAAGATTAAGACCTTATATCAACTCCAGCCCTTTCCCCTTTGCCTGCCCCTCATTCCAGAGAAAAAGGTACAAAGTGTTCATAGTCACTGGCTCTGGATCTGGATCGGGAAATGCTGACCTGGATGATTTCCAAGAGCCATTTCTGCATTGAACTGCTATAATTCTTTACAAAAATAGTCATCCCTTTCTTAGTATCATGTTTAGTTCTTCAAACAACTCTTGGTTCTGCTCTGGGCCAGGCTCTATGCTGGATGTCAAGACATAAAAATGGATAAAGCAACAGTGCCTTTTCTTGAACTGCTTACATTTAGGTGGGGGAGACGCAAATGGTACTTACAATGCGATGTGGAAAAGCAACGTGACACCCTGGGCATGAAGGTGGCCCAGAGTACAATGGAAACGCAGGGAAGGAGCAAATCTCACAGCCGGAGTCAAGAGTCATGGAGGTGAACAACGGCAAGGATGTGTGTGTACACGTGCATGTGCGTGTGTGTGTGCGTGTGCGCAGGTGGGCGGACTAGAGGGGAGGCAGGGCCAGAGCATGGAGGGCCTGACCTAAAGCTTGGACTTGACCCTGCAGATGAGACAGTGTCAGCAGAAGATAACATGACTGACAAGGTTCGATGGATCACCCGGGAGGCAGCAGAGAGGCTGGGTCTGAGGGCAGCAAGCCTGGAGGCAGCAGATCAGTTGGTAGGATCACTGCAATGAGCCTGATGAGAAAGGAAGAGTCTGGCCTGACCAGGACAGTGGGAGTCGGGAGTTGTGAGGAGACAACAGATTCGAGAAATACCTAAGAGGTTGCCTGAGTGTGATGATGATGATGAAGGAGGGATTCAGGTTGACTTCCAAGTTTTCAACTTTTCAGAGAAGGAAAAATTATGAACGATATTACTTATCTCAAGTTGATCTCTTTAACAACCCTGTCAGAGAGATAGGGCCAATCACTATTATTCCCATTGTACAGATTAGTAAACTGAGATATAGAAAGTCAAAATGACACAACTATGCAATGACACAGCAGAGATACCAAGTTCATCCTAGCGCATGTACTAATGGATGATACAAAATTATTCATAATGCTGGAAGTGGAGAACCATATGCAAAAAATGAACTCGGATCCATACCTCATATCCATATCATATCCATATCCATACATCATATACAAAAATTAACTAAAAACTAATTATAAATCAAAACTTAAGAGCTAAAACTTAAAAACCATAACAGAAGAAAACATAGGAGAAAATCTTACTGGTTTGCAGTTTAGCAGATTTTCTTAAATAGGACACAAAAAGTACAAGCTATCAAGAAAAAAAATCAATGAACTGTACTTCACCAAAATTAATACCTTTTGCACTTGAAAATCCACTATTGCAAAAATGAAAAGGCAAGCAACAGACTGGGAGAAAATATTAGACAAACCTATCCAAAAAAGGACTTGGATCTAGAATATATAAAGTACACTTACAAGTGTATGTGCAGCTTATTTTAAATATGTGCAGCTTATTTTATGTCAGTTATACCTCAGTAAAGCTGTTTGAAAAAAATCATATAATGGAGAGAAATATGCCAATATCTTACCAATAGCAAATATACAAATATCTAAATAAAATCAGTCTCTGATTATGGGATGGTGGGCTTATTAACAATGATCCTTTTCTTCTTATCCTTTTCAGAATTTTCCAAATTGTCCAAAATGAGCAGGTTATACTACTTAAATCAAAAAAGCTACTTTGGGGACTTCCCTGGTGGCGCAGTGGTTAAGAATCCACCTGCCAATGCGGGGGACATGGGTTCAATCCCTGGACTGGGAAGATCCCACATGCCGCGGAGCAACTAAGCCCGTGCACCACAACTACTGAGCCTGCACTCTAGAGCCCGCGAGCCACAACTACTGAGGCCGTGTGCCACAACTACTGAAGCTCGCGTGCCTAGAGCCCATGCTCCGCAACAAGAGAAGCCACCACAATGAGGAGGCCGTGCACCGTGCAAAGAATAGCCCCCGCTTGTTGCAAGTAGAGAAAGCCCGTGCACAGCAACGAAGACCCAACAAAGCCAAAAATTTTTTTTAAAAAAAGCTACTTTTGCAGAAAAAGAAAAAGTTAGGTGTACAGAGAAATTTGGAGAAAACAGTCTGTACTTATGAACTTTAAGACTATTGGGTGAAAAAAAATCAAAGACATGACACTTTTCAAATGAGAAAAGATCCTCTACTCTTTCAGAAGCTATGGTAGGCCAGAGGGGACCATGAGAAGGTTTATATGTTCCACAAGAACAAAAATATCTAAGTCCAAAGCCACCTATGGAAAAGGTACTATATTAACAAAATGCATCATTTAGCTGGACTGTCCAGCTCAAATGTCTTTCAAATACATCAGTAGGAGGCAGACGCAGGGAACCAGGAAAAGGAAGAGAGAATGCCAGACAGCAAGGAAAGGTGAATTTTTACATGATGTCATGACCCATCATTTCTTGAGTTCACTCAGGAGTATAAGGATTAAGGAACAATCCAACATAATTAACAAGTAACCTGAATTGTATATCCTTAAAAAGAATACATACTGCAAAGGACAAGTTAGGCCATGGAAAATGCTATTCCACTTCTGACCAAATACGGTAAAGAATCATTAATCTGGGTTTCCACTCTTGGAAATGTTTGCTAAATCTGTCTGTACTGGGCTAAGGATTCACTCTGAATTTTTATTAATAGTGAAAATAATAATTTTAAAAGCTTTCAGGGAACATGTCTAACCTACTTAGATGATAAATAATTTTTTAAAGCCCTCAGTGCATTAATTCTTTGAATATCAAGGACTGCTTATTAAGCAATTTTTTATGTTCATTTATTCAACAAAAGTCACTGTCAGCAACCGTGCTAGGTCTTAGGTTATAAAGAAACAAAAACAACCCATGCACTCTTAGAGCTCTTAATCCAGGGACTAAGAAATCTGTAAACAGTTGCAATACAAAGTGTCCATGGCTTGGGAGAGTGAAAAAGTTAGAGAAGCTTACAGAGAGGAGGTAACACTTGAGGAGGGTTTTGAAGGCTATGTAGGAGTTCTCTGCTTAGGAAGAGAGGGACTTCCTTGGCAGAGGATAGCATGAGACAGAGAGGCCTGAGAAAGCTGGACTGTTTGGTAAATGGTGAGAGCTTCAGTGAGGATTAAGAGTAGGATTCACTTGGAGGGGAGGCCCTGAGGATGGAGGCCCTTTACCCCATCTAGAGGAAATGAGGAGGTGTGTTGGTTACAACTCTTTCATTTTAGAAGAAATGAATTTGTTAAAGAGAGAGAGAGCATGCAAGCACTGTGTCTCTGTCTTTAGAGCCCTCTAGGGCTTCCTGCAGTCAGGCCTAGAAGGGGCTGGACTTGGGAACTGGAAAGTTAGAGTACTCTCCTCTACCTTTTGTCTTTTTTTTTCTCTCCACATCTATTTTATATTAGCCAGGATTTTTTTGGTCATAAGTGACAAAAATAACCCAAATAGTTCAAGCCAAAAAGGGAATTTATTTACTCTGTAAAGTGAGAAGTCTAGGCACATGCTACAACATAGATGAATCTTTTTTTTTAAGCTTTTATCCCCTTCACCCATTTCTCCTACCCCCCACCTCCTGCCTCTGGCAACCGCCAATCTGTTCACTGTATCTAGAAGCTTGGGCTTTTTGTTGTTTGTTTGCATTCCACATATAGGAGAAATCGTATGGTATTTGTATTACTCTGTCTGACTCATTTAACTTAGCATAATGCCCTCGAGGTCCATCCATGTTGTCGCAAATGGCAAGATTTCCTTCATTTTTTATGGCTAAATTTTATATATATATCACAGCTTCTTTATCTACTCATCCATTGATGGATACTTAGGTTGTTTCCATATCTTGGCTACTGCAAATAGTGCTGCAATGAACATGGGGGCGCACATATCTTTTCGAGTTAGTGTTTTTGTTTTCAGATAAATACCTGGAAGTGGAATTGCTGGGTCATGTGGTAGTTCTATTTTTAATTTTTTGAGGAACCTCCATACTGTTTTCCACAGTGGCTGCACCAATTTACCTTCCCACCAACAATGCACAAGGGTTCCCTTTTCTCCACATCCTCACCAACACTTGTTATTTCTTATCTTTTTGATAATGGCTGTTCTAAAAGGCGTGAGGTGATATCTCATTGTGGTTTTGATTCGCATTTCCCTGATAATAATGTTGAACACATTTTCATGTACCTGTTGGCCATCTGTATATCTTCTTTGGAAAAATGTCAATTCAGATCTTCTGTCCGTTTTATAATCAGAGTGTTTGTGTTTTTTTTTTCTTCTATTGAGTTGTATGAGTTCTTTATATATCTTGGATATTAACCCCTTATCAGATATATGATTTGCAAACACTTTCTCCCATTCAGTAGGTTGATTTTTTATTTTGTTCATGGTTTCCTTTGCTGTGCAGAAGCTTTTCACTTTGATGTGGTCCCACTTGTTTATTTTTGCTTTTGTTGCTTTTACTTTTGATGGCAGGTTTTAAAAAATCATGACAAAGACCTATGTCAAGGAGCTTACCACTTATGTTTTTTTTTTTTAATTTTTGGCTGTGTTGGGTCTTCGTTGTTGCACGAGGGCTTTCTCTAGTTGTGGTGAGTGGGGGCTACTCTTCGTTGTGGTGCACGGGCATCTCATTGTGGTGGCTTCTCTTGTTGGGAAGCATGGGCTCTAGGTGCGCAGGCTTCTGTAGTTGTGGCACACGGGCTCTAGAGTGCAGGCTCAGTAGTTGTGGCACACAGGCTTAGTTGCTCCACGGCATGTGGGATCTTCCCCGACCAGGTCTCGAACCCGTGTCCCCCACATTGGCAGGCGGATTCTTAACCACTGTGCCACCAAGGAAGTCCCACCACTTATGTTTTCTTTTAGGAGTTTTATGGTTTCAGGTCTTATATTCAAGTCTTTATTTTGAGTTGATTTTTTTGTTTGGTGTAAGATAGTTGTCCAGCCTCATCCTTTCAAATGTGGCTGTCCAATTTTCCTTACATAATTTATTGAAGAGACTGTCCTTTCCCCATTGTATATTCTTGGCTCCTCTGTCATAAATTAATTGACCATATATGCATGGGTTTATTTTGGGGCTCAGTTCTGTTCCATTGATCTATGTGTCTGTTTTTATGCCAGAATCATACTGTTTTGATTACTATAGCTTTATAATAGGGTTTGAAAACAAAAAGCATGATGCCTCTAGCATTGTTCTTCTTTCTCAAGATGCTTTGGCTATTCGGAGTCTTCTGTGGTTCCATACAAACTTTAGTATTGTTTGTAATATTTCAGTGAAAAATGCCATTGGAATTTTGATAGGGATTGCATTGAATCTGTAGATTGCTTTTCTATTTCTATTTCTTCATGATTCAGTCTTGGTAGGTTGTATGTTTCTCAAAATTTATCCATTTCTTCTAGGTTTTCTAATTTGTTGATGTATAACTGTTCGTTGTCGTCTCCTACATAGTAGTCCTTTGTACTTCTGTGGTATCAGTTGTAATAGCTCCTCTTTCATTTCTGATTTTATTTGAGTCCTCTTTTTTTAATGGTAAGTCTAGCTAAAGGTTTATTAATTTTGTTTATTCACAGAACTAGCTCTTACTGGTTTGAAGACATTTTGCTATGTCAAATAAGCTACTCACAAATGAAAAATATTGTATGATTCCATTTACATGAGATACATAGAGTTGTCAAATTTATAGAGACAGAAAGTAGAATGGTGGTTTCCAGGGGCTAGGGGAAAGAAAAATGGGGAGTTATTTCTTAATAGCTTCAGTTTGGGAAGATAAAAAGTTCTGGGGCTTCCCTGGTGGCGCAGTGGTTGAGAGTCTGCCTGCCAGTGCAGGGGACACGGGTTCGAGCCCTGGTCTGGGAGGATCCCACATGCCGCGGAGCAACTAGGCCCATGAGCCACAACTACTGAGCCTGCGCGTCTGGAGCCTGTGCTCCGCAACAAGAGAGGCCACCATAGTGAGGGGCCCGCGCACCGTGATGAAGAGTGGCCCCCGCTTGCCGCAACTAGAGAAAGCCCTAGCACAGAAACGAAGACCCAACATAGTAATCAATCAATCAATAAATCTTTAAAAAAAAAAAAAAAAAAAGTTCTGGAGATGTATGGTGGTGATGGCTGCACAACAATGTAAATACACTTAATGCCACAGGGCTGTATACTTAAAAGTGGTTTAAATGATAATTTTATGTTATGTATATTTTTTTAAAATAAATTTATTTATTTATGGCTGCGTTGGGTCTTCATTGTTGTGTGCAGGCTCTCTTTAGTTGCGGCGAGCAGGGGCTACTCTTCGTTGCAGTGCACGGGCTTCTCATTGCGGTGGCTTCTCTTGTTGCGGAGCACGGGCTCTAGGCACGTGGGCTTCAGAAGTTGTGGCACACAGGCTCAGTAGTTGTGGCTCATGGGCTCTAGAGCGCAGGCTCACTTGTTGTGGCGCACGGGCTTAGTTTCTTCGCGGCATGTGGGGTCTTCCCAGACCAGGGATCAAACCCGTGTCTCCTGCATTGGCAGGTGGATTCTTAACCACTGCGCCACCAGGGAAGTCCCTGTTACGTATATGTTAACAATTTTTTAGAAAGTGGGAAACCTAGGAGTAAATACAACTTCAGGAACTGCTAGATTCATGTATCAAGGGACATCATCGAAATTCTGTCATTCTCTATTTTGCTCCACTTTCTTCTGTGTCGTCTTCATTTTCATGAAAGTTTAGTGGAGGTAAAGATGGTCACTCTTATCTTAAATTATCTATAGAGCTAAGGACCGCAGTCAAAAGAGAGCCTCTTGCCTGACAGTTCCAGCTGAACTTCAGGGGTTGACTGATTGGCCTGGTGTTGTGTCATAGAACCATTCCTGAACCAATCACTGTAGCCAGGGAGTAGAGTACTCTGACTGGCCAAGCCTGGGTCATGTGTCCAACCTTGAATCAATCACTATAGCCAGGGAGTAGAGTACTATGATTGGCCAAGCCTGGGTCATGTGTCCAAACTTGAATCAATCACTGTAGCCTGGGAAGCAGAGTCCTCTGGCAAAAGCCAGTTCCTCTTGAACCACATGGACTGAGAATGAAAGAAAGGTGATTTCCCAAGCAGATACTGGGTAGTCAAAACATGTCCATCACAACGTCTTCCTTCCTTCTCTGCAGAGCAGTTTTCTGTCTTTTCAATCAGTATGGCAAGAGAAATATTGCCACCCTCAGCTCAAGTTACACCTTCCTTATTCAAGAACTTTTAGCTCCAATGCAAAATCCCTGGGAGCATCTGACTAATGCAATTTGTCTAATTAACTGTTATGGTGGGAATGGAAATAGTCTTAGGGATAATATGGCTGCTACAGGCCCAGTTCTGTGAGTACAGGGGTAAATTACAAGGATCAGTAGGCACAAGACAGATACCTCAAAATGTGTCTTTCACAACAAATAACAGACAATTTTTACAGGAATCTGATGTGAACAGATTGTATGAAAACAGTTCTGGCAGCTAAATGTAGGATGGGTGGGAGCAGGAGAATCTGACTGCAGGAGGACTAATCATAGGGCTATTGCAAAAAGATGACTTTGAAATTTCTAGCTTGGGAGAATGAAAATATGGTGATGTCATCCACCATGAATGAGACTATAAAAGGAATGTCTGGTTTGGGGTGGGCCGAGAAGAATAAGGTGATGAGTTTAGCTTCGGAAGTGTTTCCTTCAAGATGCCTGTGGAACACCCAGGTGGAGAAGCTCAGTAGACAATGGGAGATAGAGTTCTGGAGCCCAAGAACGAGGGTGTATGTGGTTGGGGATAGAAATTTGGGAATTCCTGGTATAACACTGGGTGCTGAAGTCATGAAGGATATAAGATTGCACGTGGAGAGCACTGAGTATAAGGAGAGAAGGCAGCAGAGGACAAAACCTGCATTTAAGGGACTGTGGCAAACGCCCTCAGTGCCCTGCCCATATGTGCTCAGCACTCACTGTTTCCTAATGTGCCAGGGGCATCCCACTGAAACTCTCCTCCTGGGGGCTTTCTCCCAGGTTGAGGTTGGTGCAGTCTGGAAATGCATCTTCTGCCAGAGTAGCTGCATTGACTGGAGTGGATTAAAGTAACAGCTGCCTGAAGACCCCTCCCACTTCTCTCCTTTGCTTCTCAGGCTCTGGGACTGAGTCTGACACTTGCTCCTCAGGGAGAATTCTCTTTCAAGGGGCCTGCTCTCTTCCTTTGCTACTAAAACAGAGTAATAAATATTCAAAACTCAACATGCTTAATTATTTTACTACATTTCACTATTATGTATGCCCTTGAGGTTATTTACATCTACGGTCCCTGTATAGCGAGGATGCTATATAATGGGATGCTGGACATCTCTTCCCAGCTCTGTCTTCAATAAAGTTAAGTTAGTACTTGAACTTATTGGCCATGGTGGGAGTATTTACACCACAGAAATCAGCAAACACTACAAATTTATTGTTTTGATTTATTCATTAATTTATCGTTTTATTGATTGTCAAGACAGGGAAGGTAAGTCAGCAAACATTTTCTGTGAAGGGCTGGGTGGTAGATCTTTTAGGCTTTGTGGGCCTCTTGGCCCCTGTTACAACCACTCAACTCCACTCTTGCATCATGGAAGTAGCCATGGACAATACCTAAATGAAGGTGCATGGCAATGTTCCTATAAACTTGATTTATAAAAATAGGTAGCAAGCCAGATTTAGCCCAAGGGCCATGATCTGTTGATCCCTGGGCTAGACTAAAGACTTGAGACCATGTTAATAATACAGATTAAATTTTAAAGTGCATCATGTCTGTAGTGTGAATCATGCAAAAATTGAAGAAATATCCTTCCAGTATTCAAAAACTCTTATTTCTTTTAGCTCACAACATACTTCTTACTCGTTAACATGAACAAAAATATCAACCAACATTCACGTCAGAACTATACTTGTCAATGCAACTAAAGGTTAGCTAAGAATAGAAGAATCTAGTCAAAGATCAATGAAAGCATTCTGTGAAAACCAACTGGCTCTATGGAATTTATAATAAAGAGGATTGTATATTTTACTACAATTTGTACTTGCGTGCCAAGAATCTTTTTTATCAGTAAAATTTATAATGAACTTACGTATGTACATATACGGTGGTTGTTAAAAACATTTACCAGCACATGACTCAAAAGGCACCCAGTCCTGATGCAAAACAGTAGATGTAAATAGATCCAGGAGGAGGGAGCTGCTGCCAAATATCACAAACCAACTATATCTGAACCTCCACTCAGGCCTGCCTGGGAACCCTAGCACATCTCCATTTTATAGATGAGAAAACTCAGGTTTGTCCAGAGTCACATCACTAGTGATTGACAGCACTGAAATCCAGACATCATAAGTCTATTTGACTCCACGGCCTATCCCTGGAGACTGCCTCATTAGACACCATGTATTTGGTTCAGAAGAACATGGAAGTTGTAAGTGAGCTCCGTTTGGAAATGGCCTAGTGGAGGCGTGGAGAAATTCCAGATGAGTCAATACCCAGGTGGAGGCCAGGCAGGCTTACGGAAAAGGAAGGGGTGGGTATGATGGGGCCACAGGCATAGGTGCAGATTTTAAACGTGGCAGAGAGCAAACATTTGGACACAGAGATGGGGATGAATGACTTCCTATGTCAGGGCTGCAACAGTAAGCACATTTCCTCTCATCAACGGTGGTTTGTACTGACGAAGAAATTGTGAGTGCAAGCATCTATCATCCCATTAAATCGTTTTGTGATAGGAAATGGAGCATGCTTTCTAAGTGGTATGCAGTCAGAGATTAATGGGCGGTGCTGGGCCATGGCTGGGAGTAGTGCACGTGGGTTGTAAGGTGCACTGCACTTGTGCTGACGCAGCACCTTGGGAAGTAAGGAAGTAAGAGAGTGAAAGTGGCCCTCAGAGTTCTGCCTACTTTCTGCCAGAGCATGAGCAAGAGAAAACAGAACAGCACCGTGACAGCACCTTTTGGGGCAGCACCTCCCATGGCCGAACAGCTCTGGCTGGGAGAGGTCATCACTGGGACCTTAACCATGCTGCACCCAAGCACCTGACTAGGGGACACTGAGTCCCTGTTTTCCTCAAGGTTCTTCCAGTGACAAGTGATAAAAAGTTCGCTCAAAGGCTTAAACAGAAAAGGAGAATGTATTGGCTCGTGTAACTGGGAGGTTTAAGAGTGGCCTCAGGACACTAAGGACTGCAGCAACGTTCTCAGAAATTAGCTCTGTCACGCTTCCTCTCTGACTCTGCTTCCCTTTGCTCCTGTAGACACTGCCTCCTGCAGCAGGTAGAAGGCATGACTGAGACAACTCAAGGCTACACCATCCCAGCTGAACACTCACCCAAAAGGGAGAGAGCTCCAGCCTGCCAACATCTCATTGGTCTACCTTCAGCCGTGTGCCCATCTCTGGTCCATCAGTGAGGCCAGGCAAAGGAGTATTATGTCTGCACAGGCCTGGTGTGATGCTGAATTGGTGGCCTCACCAGAACCACACGGAAGAAAGGGGCATTGCCCGCCAAGTAAAGGGATGCTGTCACTTAAAGGAGGGAAGGGATTCTGGACAAATAAACGCTGAAGTCCCTTGATTTGCGGAACTCTACAGGGGATTCTCAGACCCAGAGCAACTGCTAATATCAAGGCTGCAATTATTAAGATGCAAGGGACTCAGTGTCTTGACAAGACAGGGAGAGAGGGATGGATAACAGTCATTGGATGGCCACCGTGTGAGGGACTGTACTTGCTGGTACACTCGCTGCCTCATCTGATTTTTGTTACTACGTCATCCTCATTTTACAGATGAAGAAACAGGATCGGAAGGTTAAATAATTGCCCAAAGTAATACAACTAATGAGCATCAGAGCTGGTAAATGGAGGCACGGGTCTTCATCGTCTGGCAGTGAGGAAAGTGCTGATTTCTGACCACCTCTCTTACCAGGTCTCAGTGTCAAAGCCCTACAAATATATTTTATGTCCCTTCAGCCAGATTTTCTTTGGGCTATTTCTAAAGCTCAAGATGTAGCAAGATTTTGGGAGGGTGGGATGTGCTATGTCAATGTCCCTGAACAGACATAGAAAGAAGTAAAAAAAAAAAGAAAACAATAAGGCAAGACGGTGTTGTTTTCACTGCACAGGTGGTCACTGGACCCCCAACCAAATTAACCGGCACTCAGCCTGGCTGTGGAGCTTCCCTGTTCTTATACCTTGTGAAACAAATAGCATGGGTGTTGCAGAGTCATCAGGGGGATGGAGTCAGTCCCAACCTGTCCCTAATTCCTGCTTCTGACACTTGTTGGCTATATGAACTCTCACAAATAACAACATCCATCAGCCTTTGTTTCTCATCTGGAAAATGTGAAGGATCAAGCCTGTTTTAAAGATGCACCAAAAAGATACTATTATCCCCATTCTTCTTATTCTGCCCACAACTTCTGTCCCTTTTCACCACAGTGGAAAAGGGACATATTCTTCACACAAGGGCAGAACACTCATTAGCTGATAGAAACCACTGATATGCTACAGAGAATTTCAACTAAGAATGGTAGAGACTGTTGCCAAGTCAGTGGTGGGTGCTTGAGGTAAAAGGCCCTGGTGAACGGAGTTGGAACAGCTATTTGGGCCCAAGCACAAAACAGATGAGCAGAGCATGCTATTCAAGAAAAGAGGGAGCTTTGAGGTAAACAGATGCCGTAAGAAAGAAAGAAGCAGCATGAGAACAGTAACATGGCCCCTGAATGAGAGAAAAGAGAAGAGCCTACCCCTGGTTCTTTCTTCCTTAGATTCAGTGATCCCAGTCTCTATTTCATCTGGGCCAGCCTGAGGAAGTGTCTACTCCTTATATCAGAACAATCAAAACAGAACATTGAGAGGAGCAAAAGGACCACTGTGAGCGTTCCATTTCTGACACCCAATAAGCGTTAGAACAGACTTTTCCTGGACTTGAGTGAGGGAGATTAAACTCTTTCAAATTAGCCCCATGTTCCTATAGCCAGATCTATATTTGGATCATCTTCCCTCTTATTCCAGAAACCATGGCCAAACCAACTCTGCAAGATATACTGCACAATTAGTGTGCACCTCTTAGCCTTGGCTAATTACCTCTTTTATCAATTAAAAATATTTTCCCATTAAGCCAAGAAGTTGAGAGGGAGAGAGGGTCTCCTCTCTATTTTGAAAGCCTCTGAAAAATCCAGCAAGATAATGTCACTGATTTGGTTAATTTCAGGTGCACATCAGGCCATTCAACCTAGGTGAATTTAATGACTCAGGACAGGTCGGGCGATGAATGTCCCTGTAAATCATTTATAATTGCAAGCATAAAAATTAAAAATCAGTCTGAAGAGCAAGATAACGTAATGCTAATGACGGAGGGCAGTAATCTGAAGATAGAGGTTCCCCGCTTTAATCAGGCCCATTCGGATGACAGAGCGCTAAGCCTCTAGGGGATTGTTCTGGAAACAAAAGGCTGAGAACCTACTTCAGTCTTTAATGACTCACCATGATAAAAGAAATTAACTGAATTTTCATATTATAATTATAAAATTTAATAGGGAATTTTTTCCCCTTCATACTTTTTATTTTTCTCCTAGTCAAGACAAACCAACATACAGTCTGTTCTCCTCACAAGGATGGTTTTAAAAGGCCACATCATGTTGAAAGTCCAGTTTATAAATTATGTCCAGGGTGAGGAATCACCAGTGCTATAACGGAGACGGTTTCTAGAGGCTTTAGGAAGTTAGAAAAGTCTTTACCTTGTTTTCAATGTTTATACAATACTGTAGCCCTCCAAGTCAGTCAGAATCAAAAATGGGGTGAGCAATAAAACATCAAATTCCTCCCTTGGAATGTTTTCAAACTAGAAACCGAACACTCTCCTTTGCTTGCCTTTTCTATCCAGTGGGTACCTAATCATATTTCCAAGTCTAATTCAGGTGGAACTTCATCCAGGACTTATCACACTGTATTGTAATGTACAATAGTAAGATCATTGCATTCTCTCCTCCAAAACTGTAAGTTCTTTGATGGTAGACTATTTGGGAGCCATGACTGATTGACCCTCCAAACACCTGGCACTTTTTAGGCATCGATAAATATTTGTCAGCTGACTGAGTTTTACCTTATCTCTAGGCTAACTTAGGATAAAAATGAGAGCAAAGTTAAGAAAGCACCAAATCTTTAGCAATGAAGAATAAAAAATACAAAGAGAGATGGGGGGGGGGAGGTGTTTGTTTTTTAATAGATAAGTTTCATTAAATACACACACACACACATTCTTGCTCTTGATAATAAGAAAAAACCATGAGGTATTTTCTCTGGAGTTTCTAAATCGTTCCAAGAGCCCTTGATAAAATTACAGTCTTTTCCTGAGCAGCTGGGGTGCTATCGCTCCACATAATTTCCTCTCTGAATGAACTGTAGATAGTCATATTGTGAAGTGAATGAGTAAGGATTTTTTTTTTTAGTTGCAAGCAAAAGAAAACAACTTCAATCAATTTAAGGGAAAAAACAATATGTCAGGGTGTATTTTGTTATTAGGACCTAGAAGTATCTCACCAAAGCCAAGGGCAGGAACGTGGCTGGGCATCGGGAAGAATGGAACTGGGAGCTGGGAAGTTACCTCATCCATAGGGGTTCCAACTTTCTCTCCTATCAATCATATTCCCTGGGTCTCTCTCACCCTCTACACCAACTTAATGTGTGTCACAATCACCGGGAGGACCTGTTAAAATGCACATTGCTGGGCTCCTCTCCAGAGATGTCACATCAGTCGGTCTGAAGAGGGGCCTGAGAATTTGCGTTTTTCATCAGTTCCCAAGTGATGGTGCTACTGCTGGTCCGGGCACCAACTTTGAGAAACATTGCTCTACATCAATTAGTGCACAGAGCAGGAAGATGGCCACCAGAGCTGACACATTTGCAGGTCACAGCTCTAGCCACCAGGAGAGACTCACCCTTAGTCCTACTGCCCACTTCCTGGGAGACAGGACTGCCTAGCCCAGTTGGAGTACCGTATCTACCCTGAGCCATCAGCTATGGCCAGACACATGGCTGACTACGGGCATATCACAGTTCCCAGGGAAGGGGAGCTGGCAGAAAACCCAGTGTGGCTACTATGAGACATGAGGAAGTCTTTCATTTTTACTGGACTAGTTGAAGCCTCCATCACAGCAAAAGTTCAGGACTCAGGAAACGCACCCTCAAGTGAAACACAATTTAGAGTTATTCCCATCTCTGCAAACAACAGCCTCCATCAAATGTATAGGGGCAAGGAGGAATTGGACTTCCATCAGGCTGTGTGAGACACTCCAGCAGAGGGTGGGAGAGGGTCTAGAGCAGTGGTTCTCCACTGGGGAAGACTTTGCCACCCAGGGACTCTTGGCAATTTCTGGAGACAGTTTTGGTTTTCACAACTTGGATGGGGGCGATGAGGTACTTCCGGCAGCTAATGGGTAGAGGCCAGAGATGCTGCTAAACATCCTACAAGGCACAGGAGAGCCCTCACAACAAAGGATTATCTGGCCTGAAACGTCAATGTGCTGAGGTTGAGAAATCCTGGTCTAGAGCCTACAAGATCCTAAAAAAATTATAGTCTTCTCATCCACAGCAGGGGCAACAGTGCTCTACATAGTTGAATCTCAGTCCCACCTGCTGAGCTGGGGTCCTACACTGCTGCCTGCTGGCTGAGTGAGCTCAGGTAACCACAACACCTCTAAGCCTCTGTTTCCTCATACCTGTGATGGGATAATAGGGATGATGGAAGGAATTCAATGAATTAATAACTGTTAATCACTTGGCCCAGTGTCTGGCACATAGTGAGTACTCAATATAGGGTCATTATGTATCAATATTATTATTATTTATTTAGAATGAAAATGTGGAGGAATTACTCCATACCTCTGTGATTTGGGGTAGATAGCTCAACTAATTCAGGAGATTTTACAGTGGTAGAAAAAAATCTAGAAGGTAGTGATGTCAGCAAGATGGTGACACAGGTCATTCCCAGCTTCATTCCTCCTCACAAGAAGACCAACTAGCAACTATCCATTGACAAGACATCATTGTGAAAATCCCAGAACTTGGACATGAGGTTGAAGCACCCCCCACCCCCGGACCACAGAGATCTTATTAAAAGGTGTAGCACCACAGTGAGAGGGTTTCTGTGAGCCTACAGTTTCTCCAGTAGGAAAATGAGAACCCAAGGTAAACATCCAGCTCCCCACAGCATTGAGAGATGCTTCCCAAGAAGCCCATACAGGTCTCACCTCACAGGGGTCACTGGGGGAGTCTGCAGGGCTTGACCAATGGGGATCAGATAGAGATGGAGAAGGAGGGTGGAGCCTATAACGACCAGTGCTCAGATCTTGGCAGACTGCTTTCCAGCTTGCAGTGGTGCCTGAGCAGAGATTCCAGACAGTGGCTCTGCCCATCTGGCGAGCCAAACCAGTGGCCGAATCTGGCTAGGGAGCTCGGTTAGCAGTTCTGCCTGATTTGTGACCCCTGCCAACCAGCCATACTGACTGTGGAGTCCATTCTATAGCCCTTCCCAGCAGGGAAGCAATTCTTAGCCTGCCCAAACTGCTGAGTATAGCTTCCAGTCCTGCTCAGTCAGGAAGCCTGGCCAGAGAATCTGGGCAGCTACAGAGCAATCCTACAACCCCACTTGGCAGAGCATCAAGCCAGCAGCCCTGCCCAAATGTTAAGTATAGCCTCGGCCCTGCATAACCAGGGGGCCTAAACCGTGACCCTGGACAGCCTTGGAGCCCAGCCTACAGCCCTGGTCCACAGCAGAGCCTTGCCTACAGTCTTGCCCAATTGCTGAACATAGACTGCAGCCACATTCAAGCAGGAAGCCCTGCCAGTGACCCCCATCCAACTGAAGAGCAGTTTCTTGCCCCACTGAACCACAGGATACAGTTGGAGACCCCACCTGACTACAGAATATGGCCAGCAACCTTGCCCAACAGTGCAACACAGCCAGTGGCCTAGCTGATTGTGAAGTCCAGCCTGCAGCTCCATCCAACTTTGGGGCACAGCCTGCAGCCTCACTGGATCACAGAACATAGCCTGAGGATGCATTCAATCATGAAGCCCTGCCTGTGGCCCCACCTGAACACAAAATCCAGCCAGCAGCACTATCCAGTTAGGGAGTACATCCTGAGACCCCATCTGAGCAGGAGAGATTTCAGAGCTCAGCCCATATCCCTGTCAAATCTCAGAGTCCAACCAGTGGTACCACCCTGGCAGGGAACACAGCCTGCAAACTTGACCAACCAGAGGTGATTACAGAGCATAACTAGTGGTCCTACCTGACTGTGGAGCACAGCCAACAGCCTCACCCATCAGGGAGTCCACCTAATGTGGACATGAATGTGGAGCCCAGCCAGCAGGATCACCTAACCGTGGAGCCCAGCCAGTGACGCCTCCCTGACTTCAGAGCACAGGCAGTGGCCTCGCCCAACTAAAGACCCAGGTAGCAAATCCTGCTTGCTCATATATGCTACCAGCTGACCTGTCTAGTACACCAAGCTGAGCTGACTGGTAAAGGTCTTTCCCTGACAAAGAGAACTTTTAAAGACTGGAAGAGGAGATCTCTTACTAAATGCGCAGATACCAACGCAAAAAATCAAAGATCACAAAGAATCAGGTAAATATAACACCACTAAAGGAAACTGACAAAGCTCCAATAACTGACTCTAAAGAAATTGAGATCTATGAACAGGCTGACAAAGAATTCAGAACAATCTGTTGAAGAAGTTCAGTGAACTACAAGAATATACAGACAAATAAACAAATTAGGAAAACAATTCATGAACAAAATGAGAAGTTCAGCAAAGAAATAGACATCATAAAAAAAGAAAAAAACCCCAAACAAACAGAAATTCTAGAGCTGAAGAAAACAGGGACTAAACTAAACAATTTGATAGAGAGCTTAAGCATCAAACTTGACCAAGCACAAGGAAGAATAAGTAAACTAGAAGATAGGTCATTTGAAATTATCCAGTCAGAGGAGCAAAAAGAAAAAAAGAATGAAAAAGAATGAAGAAAACCTATGGGACTTAGGGGACAATCATCAAGAGAAACAATATGGGAATTCCAGAAGAAGAGAAAGAGAAAAAGAGACAGGTCTATTTAAAGCAATAATGGCTAAAAACTTCCTAAAATTGGGGAGATTAAAGGGACACCCAGATTCATGAGGCCTAAAGCACACCAAATAGGTTGAACTCAAAAAGGGTTACACTGAGACACATTATAATTAAATTGTCAAAAGTCAAAGACAAAGAGAGAATTTTGAAAATAACAAATAAAAAGCAATTAGTCACATATAAGGGAGTCCCACCACAACGTGCCCCAATAATACTATCAACAGATTTCTCAACAGAAGCTGTGCAGGCCAGGAGAAAAAGGTATGACATATTCAAAATACTAAAAAAAGAATATTGTCAACCAAGAGTACTATACCTGGCTAAGCTATCCTTAAAAAATGAAGGAGAGATAAAGACTTTCCCAGACGAATAAAAGCTGAGGGATTTCATCACCACTAGACCAGCCTTACAAGAAATGCTAAAAGACATTCTTCAAGCTGAAATAAAAGGATGCTAATTAACATCATAATACGTATGAATGTGTAAAACTCATTGGTAACAGTAAATACATAGTCAAAGTCAAATTCTCTAATATTGTAATGGTGGTGTGTAATTCACTTACAACTATTGTTTAAAAGTTTAAAAACAAACATATTTTTAAAACCATATTAAACATATTAAAAAACAACCATAACTACAATAATTTGTTATTGGATTCACACATAAAAAAGATGTAAATGTAACATGAGTAACCTAAAATATGGAGGCAGACGTAAAAGTATAAAGTTTCTGTATGCTATCAAAGTTATCAGCTTAAAATAGGATATTATAAATATAAGATAATTTATGTAAGCCTCATGGTGACCGCAAAGGAAAAACCTTTAGTAGATACACAAAAGATTATGATAAAAGGGTTAAAGCATACCAACAACAACAACAAAAAATCCTCAGATCACAAAGGAAGATAGCAAAAGAGAAAGCAGGGAACAAGTGATCTACAAAACAGAAAACAATGAACAAAATGGCAACAGTACATTCGTGCCTATCAATAATTACTTTGAAGGTAAATGTATTAAATTATCCAAACAAAAGACACAGAATGGCTGAATGAGTTAAAAAAAAAAAGATCCAATGACATGCTTCCTACAAAAGACTCACTTTAGATTTAAGCACACAGATGGACTGAGAGTGAATGGATGGAAAAAGATATTTCAAGGAAATGGTAACCTGAAGAAAGCAGGGTAGCTATTCCATACAAACAATTTATATTTGAACAATACTATAGACCAAATGGACCTAACAAACATATAAAGAACATTCCATCCAAAAGCAGCAGAATACACCTTTTTTTTCAAGCATAAATGAACATTTTCTAGGCTAGGTCATATGATAGGCCACAAAACAAGTCTCAACAAATTCAAGAAGATAGAAGCTATATCGAGTATCTTTTCTGACCACAATTGTATGAAACTAGAAATCAATAACAGGAAGAAAGCAAGAAAATTCACAAATACATGGAAATTAAAAACATACTCCCAAACAATCAATGGATCAAAAAAGAAATCAAAATTTTAAATATCTTAAGACCAATGAAATACAAACACAATATATCAAAACTTATGGGATGCAGCAAAAGCAGTTCTAAGAGGAAAGTTTGAATAAAAAGAGAGATCTCAAATAAACAACCTAACTTTACATCTCCAGGAACTAGAAGAAGAAGAACAAACTAAGCCCAATGTTAGCAGAAGGAAGGAAATAATAAAGATGAGAGCAGAAATAAATAAAATACAAAAGAGGGGAAAAAAGGAAAGATTAACAACATAAATCAGAACTAATAAAGGAATCCAGTAAAGTTGCAAGATACAAAAATCATTGTACAAAAATCAGTTGTGTTTCTATGCACTAACAATGAACTACAAGAAAAAGAAATAAGGAAAGTGAGCTCATTTACTATAGAATCAACAACAGTAAAATACTTATGGATAAATCTAACCAAGGAGGTTAAAGATCTATACACTGAAAACTATAAAACACTGATGAAAGAAATTGAAGAAGACACAAATAAATGCAAAAATATCCTGTGTTCATGGACTGAAAGAGTTAATATTGTTACAACATCCATACTACCCAAAGCCATATATAGATTCAATGCAATCCTTATCAAAATTCTAATGGCATTTTCACAGTAATAATGCAAACAATCCTAAAATTTGCATGGAACCACAAAAGACCCCGAACAGCCAAAGCAATCTGGAGAAAGAACAGATCTGGAGGCATCTTGCTTCTTAATTTCAAACTATATTACAAAGTTATAGTAATTAAAACAGTACAATACTGGCACAAAAACAGACATACAGACCAATGGAACAGAACAGAGAGGACAAAAATAAACCCATGCATATACAATCAACTAATATTTGACAAGGCAGCCAAGAATACTCAATGGAGAAAAGACATTCTCTTCAATAAACAGTGCTGGGAAAACTGGATGTTTACATGCAAGAGAATGAAACCGGACTCTTCTCTTAACACTACTCACAAAAATTAATACAAAATGGATTAAATACTTACATGTAAGACCTGAAACAATAAAACTCAGAAGAAAACATAGGAAAAAACTCCTTGACATTGATCTTGGCAATGATTTCATGGATATGACATCAAAAAGCAACAAAATCAAAATAAACCTGTGGGACTACATCAAACTAAAAAGCTTCTGCAACAGCAAAGAAAACCATTGACAAAATGAAAAGGCAACCTAAGGAATGGGAGAAAATATTTGCAAACCATATATCTAATAAGGAGTTAATATCAAAAATTAAACAACTCAATAGCAAAAAAAAAAACCCAAACAATTAAAAAATAGGCAGAGAATATGAATAGACATTTTTCCAGAGAAGACATACAGATGACCAACATGAAAAGGTGCTCAACATCACTTAATCATCAGCGAAATGAAAATCAAAACCACAATGAGATATCACCTCATACTTGGTAGAATGGCTATTATCAAAAAGGCAAGATATAACAAGTATTGGGACTTCCCTCGTGGTGCAGTGGTTAAGAATCCATGTGCCAATGCAGGGGACACGGGTTCGAGCCCTTGGCCGGGACGATCCCACATGCTGCGGAGCAACTAAGCCTGTGCGCCACAACTACTGAAGCCCGCGTGCCTAGAGCCCGTGCTTTAAAAAAATTGAAAAAATTGAACTCATGTAAACTGAGAGTAGACTGATGGTTGCCAGGAGAGGGCAGGGAAGAGGAATTGGTGAGGGTGGTCAAAGGGTACAAACCTCCAGTTATAAGATGAATAAGTTTTGGGATGTAATGTACAGCATGGTGACTATAGTTTACAATACTATATATTTGAAAGTTCCTAAGAGCATAGATCTGAAAAGTTCTCAGCACAAAAATAATTGTAACTATGTGAGATGATGGAAGTGTTAACTAACCTTACTGTGGTAACCATTTAGCTATACATACATATATCAAATAATTGTGTTGTACACCTTAAAATTACACAATGTCATATGCCAATTATATCTCAACAAAGCTGGGCGAAAAAATCTAGTGATAAAAAAAAGGAGGCTAGGGACTTCCCTGGTGGTGCAGTGGTTGAGAATCTGCCTGCCAATGCAGGAGACATAGGTTCGAGCCCTGGTCTGGGAAGATCCCACATGCCGTGGAGCAACTAAGCCCATGTGCCACAACTACTGAAGCCCCCGTGTCGCCACTACTGAAGCCCACATGCCTAGAGCCCATGCTCTGCAACAAGAGAAGCCGCCTCAATGAGAGGCCAGTGCACCTCAACAAAGAGTAGCCCTCGCTCGCAGCAACTAGAGAAAAGCCCATGCACAGCAACAAAGACCCAACACAGCCAAAAATAAATAAATAAATAATTTTTTTTTTAAAAAAAAGGAGGCTAAGCTTTTCTGGAAAAGAATAAACAGGGGTGGGGGAAACCTCTCATCTTTCAAAAAGGGGACCCTAGACCTTGTGAGTGCCATCATTCTGCATTCTCTCTCCATCTCCTAGCAATGTGTTCTTATCTTGGCACTTTTCATACTGAATTAGGGAAAGTGAATATTAATCTGAACTGATACTAACCACCCATGACAGAAAATTCCCACTCTGATCAAACTTTCATAACATATTAGGAGTAAAAAGCCCTCTCCTGCTTCTCCCAGGTCAATCTCCATGCTGCCTATAAGTGTATGGCAATAACAAGCATCTGTCCATCTGCAAAAGGCTCCTTAACATAGGGCAGTGACAACGTGAAAACTGAGACTGCAGTCGAAATGTTAAATGGCCCAGTGACAAGGCCAGCCTCCATGAAGTGGACAGTAGTATCCACTGTTTGCTTGATTCTCCAGAACGCCAGCACAGAGCTCTGCCCACACAGACGTCACATCCGGGAAAGCATTAAATCTCGGAACTTAAGAGCTGAAAAAAGCTTAGGTGTCTACTAATTCAACTCTCTCACCTTTGAGCTATCGGTTCAGGGAAGGGAATAGATGAATTTATCTAACCACAAGATATAATCTTTTGTAGGAACTGGACGTTAGCTAGAGCAGAGGAATAATCTGAAAGTCCTTCCCTCCCAATGCAATTTATGATAGTTCTTTAAAATTTGGAGCCAGAATCTAGCTGGATTTTGAGGTGTTTTATTTCATTTTGATCCAATCTGATAGTCTCTTATTTAATGGGTTAGTTACATTTCTGAATTGTTTCTGCCTTCTTATTTCTGAGTTGTTCCTGTTGGCTAATCCATTCTCCTCAGCTTATTTCCTCGCTTTTTCTGATTTCTTTTAGATTGACCAAGCTTTTTTTATATATATATAATTCCTCTTGTTTATTCTGTTGGTTTAAAAGCTATAGATTGTATTTCTATTCTTCTAATGGTTATTCTTTAATATTTTAACCTATCCACTTAACTGTATATTTGTACAATAAAGTCTCAAATTACTCAGTATTTCTATCTTCCTCCCAAGTGTGACACAGATACTAGCATGCAAAAATGACCTTAAGGTCCCAAAGCCTAAAATATTTACTATCTGGCCCTTTCAGAAAAAGTTTGCAGACCCCTGATCTAGAATAATAGTTTTGTGGGGTAGAAAAATTTATGTTGACAGTTATTGCTCCTCAACACTTTGAATATATTACTTCAGTGTCTGCGGGCCTTAACTACTGCTAATAAGAAATCGTACTTTATGTATTACAATTTTACTTTAATGTGTCTAGCTATGATTTTTTCTTTGTATTTACTGCTTTGAATTTGGCACGCACTTTGAACTTAAGAAAGTCATGTCTTTGGGATATATGTATACATATAGCTGATTCATTTTGTTGTACAGCAGAAACTAACACAACACTGTAAAGCATTTATACTCCAATAAAGATGTGAAAAAAAAAAAAGTCAGGTCTTTCTTCAATTTCTTGTCAGATACTGTTTCTCTTCCATTTTCAATGTTGTAGTCCTTGATCTATCCTCCATGTCTCTTGCCTTTTTTAAAATTTTGTTTTGTTTTATTAAAATATCCTTCTTGTTAGTACCACATTCTGCTTCCTCAGTGCTCTTTCGATTCACTAATTCTTTATTCAACTGTGCATAATCTAGAGTTTATCTTATACTTTTCTCAGTTCAGTGAAAACACTGAGTATATTTTTTATTTCCAAGATTTCTAATTAGTTCTTGTTTCATTTATTGGTTTGTTTTGCCTCTCATTGCTTGTTCAGCTTCCCTTGTCTGAGAGCTTTGCAATTATCTCTATGCAGGTTACGCCCAGTCAGATCTTTTAATGGCATTTCAGGGCACCTGTTTCCATGTATTACTGGGAAAACGGAGATCCAGTCATGAAAAAGTGGGTAACTTGGTTAAATTCCTGCTCTGGAGGGTCTGTGTTCTCCAACTTCCATCATTCTTATAGGCCCATGCTTCTCAACCAGGGCTTACTTTTTCCCCTAGGAGACATTTGGGAATGTCTGGAGATATATTTGGCTGTCACAATTGGAAGGAGGTGGTTGCTATTACTGACATCTAGTGGGTAAAGGATGTTGCTAAACATCCTACAATGCACAGAACAACCCCAGTGCAAAGAATTATCTGGCCCAAAGTGTTAACAGTCCGGAGGGTGAAAAATTCTGCCACAGCTCCCAGGCAGTGGTCGGCACTTGCCAGCCCCTTTCACAAGGGAGACACGTAGCAGCCCCCAGCTTTGAGCAGCAGGGAGTGTGGCCCAGTGAGTGCTGGTAATTTTTTTTACCCTCAGAAGTGGACCTTCTACTCATCCTTGTTGACTTCCAGACCCAGAGTCAACAGGCCCCAGGATTCAGCCCCATTCATTTTGCATTTCTTGCCCATAGAATTAAGCTCATATCTGAGCCAGGCCTTTTATACCTTTCTGGTTTTCTACTTTAATATTTTATATCTCATTACTACACATCTGAAGCAGAGATACTGGCCCAAAGCATGAACTCACTGAACTATCTTAACCCAGGCCAACTTTCTAGTGGAGCAAGTCTACATGAATCAACCATTTCTTGGTCCTTTTTCAAAATTTCTTTTTTCTATAAAAATGTCAGATATCTTGCAATATGTTCTGATACAGCCTGCAGTATAATGAGATAATACTTCCTAGGGAGAACCTTCTCAATTACTTTTCATCAGCTAAAATAGGCCTTTAAAAAGATCACCATACCTTGATGAATGCCTGCACTTTTCACAGGAGCTTTTCCTACATTTATAGGACACTGGGGGTTCTGGTTTGAGATTTCCTTTTTTTTTTTTTAATTTTTAAAAAATATTTATGTATGTATTTATTTATTTATTTGGTTGCACCAGGTCTTGGTTGCGGCAGGCAGACTCCTTAGTTGTGGTTTGCAGGCTCCTTAGTTGCAGCATGCCTGTGGGATCTGGTTCCCTGTCGCGTGAAACCCGGTCCCCTGTGTTGGGAGCACAGAGTCTTAACCACTACGCCACCAGAGAAGTCCCTGGTTTGAGACTTCTGAGAGGTACATTTCTTTTTTTTTTAATTCATTGTTTATTAAGAAATTATGAGATAAATACAGAGTTTAAAATTAACATATGTGATATGAATTATCAAGTAGATATCTATGATTTCACATATAAACCTCTTATATGAAGATCAATAAGATCTCAGTCAACACGTATGATTATCAAACAGATCATAAGTTCTTTACATAATGGTAAAAATGATAAAGACCCTACTGATAAACTTATAGAACTATCACTAGGGAAAGAAAAAAAATATATATATATATATATACACACGTGTACTTTTAGTACAAAAATTTTAGAACACAATACAGAGGAAAGAATCAGCTGAGAGTTACATTTCAACAAACAGAAGTTCCTTCCCCTGTGACTTATATTCCTGCTTCCTTGTGGCTTGGTGACCCAGTGAGATCTACAATATACAGCAAGAGGACAGCTACAAAACGCCCAAGGCATGAGTCTCAGTCTCAAATGAGATTATAGGAGTGGAATACGGAAAGGATCGACCCCTTTATCATTATATAATGACCTTCTTTGTCTCTTTCCACAACATACCCTGAAGTTTTCTGACATTGGATGGAGCACAGCTGTCGTCATCAGAACAAGAACAAGAACATCTTGTTCTTCCAAACCTACCGGGTCTGAGCAATTTAGATGTAAGACCAGGACTCAGTTACACACAGTATCCCACACAGTTCCATCTGATTCAGATGCCAAACATCCGCTACAGTGTCTCCCCTCTACGGAATGCCTCAGCCCAGGCACAGACGGGTCTCCTACAGATCTACAGCGTCTCCTCCCACAGCCCTATTCATCCTGGGTCTGTTTTCTCACCCACCCAAGACACATTCGAGTGAATGAAGAATGGACACCTGGCCCAACTAACTTTTTTTCTGAGGAAATTGGATTTGGGTCACAGAGACATGATCATTTACCTGTGGGGAGCCTAGCTATAAGGTCACATGGAATTGGGAGCTGAAAACACCGTTTAGGGTTTGCCAAGATAAGGCTATATGCAAGCAGGGCCATCATGTACACAGGCACCCAACTGAGAGGCAAGTGAGCACTGAAACCCAGTTTGCCATGTTGTGTGCCCTGGAAGGGCACAGTTGTCACGTAGGCTAGCAGTTAGTCCTGTGTGTAAATAGACGAGCGTGTAGAGAAGGTGGTCGGCAAAGACAAGAACGGAGGAATAGGCCGCAGTGATGAGAGACATCAGCCCCAGGGAGGAAGAAAGCGAGAGATGGAGAGAGGTTGCCTGGGTCCTGAAAGCTATCAAACACCTTGTTCCAGTCCCTGTAACACTCAGCTCTGCTCCCTGCCCTAGGCTTGTAGGAGATACCCTAGTGTCCTTCTAATAAATTCCCTTCATTGGCTTTGTTGAGTGGCTTTCTGTTTCTTGTAATTAAAAATATCCTGTTGTGATTAAGCTGCAGGAGGGCAGGGGCTGGATCTTGTTCACTATTGTATGCTCAGAGCCTAGCACAGTGTCAGCACATAAGAGTTGCTCAGTGAAGATTTGCCAAATGAATGCTTGGATGAGAAAGTTGTGACATGCACGGTTTGAGAAAGTGGCAGCCTTTGAGACTCCTCATCAAGCCCACCTGGAACAATAGAAAGATGAGGGTTTCTTCAGTGAAGTTAAATCAGTAACGTTTTTCACCAGAAGTCACTGCCAAAATTTCAATAGTCCAAAGAAAACAGTGTGAAGCCTGATATTCAAAGGGCTATGATGCTCCCTGGGCAAAAAGAAAATTTATGCCTGTGGTGAAATAAAACCCAGGATTTTAAAAAATGACCGTGAAAATGTTTTCCTAAATAAATAAATAAATACTAACAATTTAAAATTCTTTCTGTAATCATAGATATTAAAACTTGGATGGTCTGCAAAAGATCAGTCCATCCAGCACTGTTTGAAGCAATAGCTCAGAGAGGTTCAATAACTAGCATGAGGTCACACAGCAAGGGTAGGGGAAGGGAGACTGGACCCCATGTCTTCGGCCTCTTAAGGCAGTGTTTCTACTGTAACCAGCTGCCCTTGGCAAAGGAGGTTCTTATCCTTTCTCATTTCTCTGCTACTACAATTAAAAAGACACCTTTTACTATACCCATTGAAACGGTTCCCGTTTACTACTCTCGGTCTTTTAACCCTGGTCAAATGGTTGGACTAATGACTGCATTTATGCATTTATAAATTGAGCACACATTTAAGAAACAACAACCCGTCAAATACGTCAGCTTCATTGCAGCTCCATTAAAACAAAAAGTTTTAAATGACCAGGTTACCGAAAAAAAAAAAAAAGTGCAATTTTCCACTGTATTATTGCCTGCGAAACATTACAAGTGCAAAATGTAATTACTTTAATGCTATTTTTGATATCATATCAGTAAATTACGCCGAGTCCCCACTGTGACACTTCTATCAGGGTAAGCATTATCCTGTTGTGAGTGTCAATCCCCAGGGAAAATGAAGTCGCTCAAACGGTTTCGATGCTCCAGCAATTAGTCACCTCGAGGCTGCCAGGAAGGGCTGATCTCCGAGACACTTATGGAATGTTTAACCTATAAACATCTAGGACATTTACCTCCTGTTTGTTTTTTCCCCAATTAAGCCCCAGAGAATCCTCTTTATGCAAGCAAAGCAACGTATACACACTTCAGCTTTGCAAAACAGCTCCATTTACTTTGGGTGTGAAAACACAGTGTGCTGAAGTCAGGTCCAGCTTGTAGGTTAAAAACTGTTCGGGCAAAAATGCCTCTCTGTGCATTTAAGGTATCAATATCATGCACAATTTCAAATAATTTCTCTACCAAAATGAGGACTCCGTTCTCAGCACTCTTGGTGAGCTCTGTTAAAAATTAACTTTGATATAAATGCAGTAGTGAGTTGTTAATATAATCCAGCTTTGTGATTGAATTTTGTAAAAATTAAAGTTCTGAGGCTGGAGATTGTTCATAAAGAACTATTTTCTCCATAGTATAAAACCAGTCTTTTGGAAAAGGAGCAGGCTCTTCCAGCTTAGCTGAAAAGATGGAAAAATTAAGGTTGGTTACTAGATCTTCAGCATCTCTGCATTTTCAGTGTCTATTTTAGGTAGAAAATCGTCCCTTAGGCTGCCATTCCATCTGGAAAATGTAATTAATAAATCATCAGCTCTCAGCTCTGCACACTGCCTTATAAAGTGCACCAAAAAAAAAAAAAAGAGAGACAGACTAAGATCTATTTATTATGTATCGGCCCCTAGTGCTACCTTGCACTTTCGTAAGTATCCCTGGATCTCTAGGAAAACAAGGTGCTTGGATTTATCTGGAGAAACTCGGCTCTCTCCTTTGGAGCACAAAGAATTGTCCCTGCTCTTTCCAACCACCGGATCCCCAAGCCCAGGCTTATCACTCATCTCAACCTCAGTAGCTTGAATGAGGGAGGGAGAGGCTGAAGAACAGTATTCCTCAAGGGGGCTCCAGGGCCTGATCAAAGCCCTCCTGTGACCAAAGGCACATTCCTTCCCCAAGGGGAACAGAGCATCCTCAAATCAGAATCAGACTTGAATAGGTTCAGACCCAGGCTCTGCGTTGCCCTGTGAACCTGGGAAAGTGAGCTACCCTTTCTGAACCTCTGTCCCACTTCAGAGTAAGCACTTAACTATTAGCTATGATGAGGAAGAAAACAAACTTATTAGTTAGCATGGCAGCAAGAGCCTCTCACCCCCAGGAAACACCTCCTAGTGGGTTCTGATTCTTCAGGAAAGATCATCCCAGGACGCTTGGTAGAAGTTGCTCAGCAATACAAGCCAGTATTTTTATTTGCATTTCTTACAGAGGAAACTGATGCTCAGAGATGTAAATGGCCAGACCAAGGTTAAGATGGTAGCTCAGCTCCCTGGTTTAAAGTCCTGGCCCAGACCCCAGGGTCCCAACCTCATGAAGGCTTCGTTCTTCCCAGCTAATCTCAATGTCTCTCTTGCATCCTGAGGCCAGAAGAACCATTTTAATGCTGCATTAAACCGAAAAGTCTTACCTTTTCTTCCCAGCCCTTTTAGCTTCAAATTTACAATATTTACTCACTCTGCATGCAGCCCTGATTAATGTCTGAATTCGACCATGGCGGTTGTGCGTATATATATATATTTTTTACGTACAATTCCAGTCCTCCACAGCTAACTGGAGTGTCATCTTACTTGGCTTCTGGGTTTCTGTACCTCCCTGATTCAGAGTGCCAGGTATTTGGGATTAAATCCAGCCTGAGATGTTATTTGCTCTGTTTAGCGCTTTTATGATGATTCTCTTATTATCTGCATGTGCTTCAGTGCTAATTGTACATTACAATGGTTGTAAGCAGGCAGCCTGTGAGCAAAACAGGAGAGTGGGTTTTGGAGCGAGCTACTGTTCCAGGGAATCCAGACTAAGGGAAGGGCCAAAGGGAGAGGTGCCAAAGGAACAGAGAAAAGGGAGCAACCTAGTTTGCAGTTCTCAGATACCACGGCCTTGTGCTGCCCTGCGGGCCAAATTAACTGTTTCGGGGCATTTAGCAAGGGTTCCACCAAGAAAATGCAAAAAAGAGGAAAATGAATGTTATTTCTAAAATCCCATGTGGCTGTTCAAAATAAACCTGAATCTTCAGACTCCAGAATTCATGTCTGATTATATTAAAAAAAATGTTTGTAAAGGGAAATATACCATTTAAGTTGTTAAAACAGCCCAAAGACTTCGATGATAGTTGACACACTAATTTAAGCATGAGGTTTAAAATGGTCAAATAATAAATTCCCAACCCTGAGTTTGAATAGAAATTTTAAAAATCATCCTTCTGATATTTATTAGAACTCACAGGAGCAATTTTGCTCCACCCTTTACGAAAGCATTTCCAGTAGTTTAGAAATCACAATGAGCCCTGAAATCACAATCTCTAGTGAAATACACTATTATGTTACACATAGTTTGCAAATTATTTTAAAAGACAACATATGACACTGAAATGCATCTATAGAAGTATGATAAATTGAACATAGAAACCAAATTACATGGTAATTCTTGGCACTTCTATTAGCTTAAAAATGATTTTAGCACTGACATTTTGCTCAGTGTAATGAAACACAAATTATAATTAGAAAACATCTTTGGTGTTCATTCTCAAATTCATCTTTTGCAATCCCTAGTTTTCTGACAACTGCTCAGCGACTGGAGATGAGGGACAATCAACCATTACCAGCTTTAAACTTAACTTCCCATCAGTCTCTAGGATTTCAGCTCCTTGCACGTTTCATGCTGATCTGGAGAAGGGGCGAATTGACGTGGGGTTATTGAAGCCTGAGCTTCAGGGCCCTTCACTCACCGGGGCCTCTTTCAAGACCATGGACCTAATTTTGTGCTCTTTTTTCTTATAAATAAGTTCTCTCAAATGCATAAATTTCCAGCCCCACAAAAATTGCCCCTGGGTAGAATGGATGAACCTTCTTTAAGCATCTGAGCCACGCCAGGGATCACAAAATGCCAAACCTTCCTAATCCCTTCACAACCGGGGCTTGGCTGCCTTGACCTTATCATACCACAGACAGACGCCACGTGGAGAGCAGCTGGTGCCACGAGTAACAGGGTCGGTGTGTGACGCTCCTTGTACGATACAGACAGATACTAGAGTAAAAGATGGTTTGATCTGATTTTTCTCTTGTTAAAATAAGCATGTTATCAACACTTTGTTAGCCTTTGTTTTTGATATGCAATGAAAATTTGCAGATACCTCTGAAATGAACCTTGGCATTCCAAAGCAATGATTCTGACCAGTTTTGAGTAAGCATAGGTCTTTTAAAATTTTCAAACTTGCCAAATGGTAGATAGTTTGGCTTCTCCTTAAACTTTTGAAATTTTCCTAAAAATTCCATTTCTAATTTTACTCTGATTTAAAATTTTAATTTATGTACAGCTCAATCCCAAATGTTCTGCAAACTCCTTAAAAATATCTAAAATTTCTGCCTCTTTTTCACGTTTTCTCAACTCAGTAATCAAAAGTTTGCAGATTTCACAAATTATTTCTCTAAAGACTGTCTGGAGTCTTTTTTAATCATTGTATAACTACATTTCATCTTAGAGTTTCTTATGAATACAGCATTAAGAAACTGGGTAAAAAGATCTAATTTTATTGATCACCTGACTTTTCCCAGGTATTAGTACAAAGCTAATATGAACCTCAGAATAACTCTATGAGGTAAATACCATTATCCTTATTTAATAGCTGTGGAAACAGGCTCAGAGAGGCAAAGTAACCAGCTTAAGTTCAGTCATGTAACTAACTAATAACTGAGTAAATGTGGAGTCTGGTCAATTCCATCGCACTAGACAGCTAAATATTTGAATCTACCCATGACCATTCTCACTTAGATATACATGCAAATAATCACTAAGAAAAGCCCAGAATTCATTCCCAACTGTAGTTCTCAAAAATTAATACATGTAGTTTGATAACTCCAAAAACAAAGAAAGTGAGGTTTAGGGGAGATGGGAACAACATCAGGGAGGAAGATGAGTGAAAAATGACTCTCTACAGAGTAAACATTTTCCAGTTCTAGCCACATGCTATTAGTGGTGACAAGCAGAAACTGTGAAGAGTTGTAGATAGAAGATAATGCAATATTTTTTTTTTTTTTAAAGAGTGCTGAAGTTCTTGGGCTGCAGCTAAAAACTGATCAAGGTTACCAATTCCTGCATCCTGGAAAGTATGCTGGATGCTTCACATTTAAGAAAGAAACAGGCACTAATAGCAACCAAGACCAGAAAGTAGGGGAAATTCTTTTTAGAGGTGCTAGGCTTAGCACCAGACCATATACTCCAAGGAGAAGAGAGGAGAGTGTCAGGATGGATCAAGACAATATCAGTTTAGAAGTAAGCTGAGGCTGTAAGTCAAAGATCAGGAAACAAGGTCATTTATTCCAGAAAGTGATGTCAATGAGATGTCTCAATGGGATTCAGTGGAAATGGAAGAGTGTCCACCCAGTTTTAAAGCTAGAAACTGACAGGTTGAATGTAAATGGACAAAGGCTAAAACACCAAATCAAGGAAGATGGACAGTCTTTGGCAAGAAAAGAGTGCACCTCCAAAATGAATTTGGGGCACAGGGTTGATTTTAGGTCTTTTGGCATGGATAAAAAATGACAGTAGTGCTTCATTTGATCTTGAGAATCAATGCCAATTCCTTATTAAACTGTCAATCTTTCTTAGTGTCACCCTTTAAGATCTTGACTCAGTGAATGCGCCAGTGAACCTGAAAGCTGCGAGTTTCAACAGCTCTCCTTTAAGAGTAAACACCAGGCTCTCACCCAGAATTTCCAGAGTTTCTGGCACCATTCAGTGCCACCATCATACTGATTTTCCTAACAAGCTACACTGAATTGTTTACTTCATGAATCATTTTCAGAAAACACCTAATCTTGGGAACTACTTTAAAAATAAATAGCTGGTACTGATTTCCCTAGAGCTCCCCAAACAACTAAAGCCTATCACTCCCCAGCCCTGCACCGTGGAAAATGGTGAGAATGGCCGTGCTGGCAATCTGAAAAGTTATAAGACCTTGATAAACATCAGTGACATTGTCCAAACCATTTTTCTCTAAAGGATAACTCCTGTGTCATCAGTCCACTTGAGCTCCTTTGGGGTTATGGAGAAGCTAGGGAAGGGATTAAACTCTGATCCCTCTTTGGGGAGTCTGATATGGGGAACTCCTTGGCTTCACAGCTCCCAGGATCATGCAGTGACTTGGGTCACTCATTTGTCTACACCAAGCTTTAAAAGGTAGGCAGATGCAGATGACCCAAAAGTGAAGCGCCTGCCTGTGTTCGATTGTCATTTCAATCTCGACCAGGTTGTCGATCTCCACACAGAGGGGCAGCAGGTCTCAGTCTTCTCCTTCTCCTAGGGATGTCTCACTCAGCTCTGCTGCTATGACTAGGGCTCAGCTCAGCCCAGACCAGCGGACCCCACTCAACAAAGGCCAGACAGCAACATGATCCGGCTTTGCTTAAGGACGTTCACAGAGGAACACACAGAGATAATCTGGATTGTGAAGCTGAGCTCTCTCTCATTGCACACTTGGTCCCTGAAGACCCCTTCCCCATCTGTGTCCTCCCACCTCTGTGTCGCAGAAGCCACATTCTCTATTCCCACTCCATGAGTGCCCTCAGGCATGTCTAGAACCCTCTTTGTCTAGATCCAAAGACGTGAGGTCAGGGACAGACAGGACTCCCTTCTCCAGCTTCCAAAGCCCCATCCCGGTCTGCGGCCCCCTCTCTCCTGGACTTTCACTCTAGGACGGTCATCTTCTTCACAGGGGGGACTTAGCCTTCAGCCTCTCAGCGTGGGCCTTACTCAGGACCCCACCAGGTCAGGATACAACGTACACACAAAGGTCACAGACACAGTGGAACACAGACTGTGGGTATTGGCTGACGAGGCTCTCAATGGCAGGTTTCAGTCATGAGTCATCCACTTACAAACAGCATGAAGGATGCTCCCTGGGTCAGACACTGACACACAAAGCAAATGGAATGTCGTTTCTCCT
Source organism: Balaenoptera ricei (assembly GCF_028023285.1). NCBI lineage: Eukaryota > Metazoa > Chordata > Mammalia > Artiodactyla > Balaenopteridae > Balaenoptera > Balaenoptera ricei. The sequence goes on from NC_082646.1 coordinate 87,145,336, forward strand.
CGAGAGAGAGGCACTAATAGAAATATACCGTGAGTCATGGGGTAAGGTTAAATCTTCCACATTAGTAGCCACATTAATACAAGTACAAAGAAATTACAGGTGGAATTAAAGTGAATAGTATATTTTACATAACTCAATATATCAAAATATTATAATTTCAACATGTAATTAATATCAACAATTATGAAATACTTTACTTTTTTTTTTTTTTTTTTTGGTACTACCTCTTCAAAATCCCACATGTACTTGACACTTACAGCACATCTCAATTCAGACTGGCCACATTCCTTGATAGCCACTGGTGGCTCCCGGCCCCTGTACTAGACAGTGTAGCTCCAGAGGCTGACATTTCAGTGGAGCTGGAAGACTCTCCCATTCTAACCACCTCTCCCTGTAAAGCGATGTTCAGACTCAGAATCTGTCCCCTCCCTTACCCTAGGGATAGTGGCCCGGGGCTTTTCTGGGTGGTGTCCTTAGGCCACCCTTTAACACACACGGACTAAGTGCTCTATGCCAGGGAATGGAACAGATGCAAGAGTGGATCACAGCCTGTGCTCGGCTAGCGCCCAGACTGCCCGACCTCCGACAGCACGCCTTCCTTGCGATTCCTCCTATAGCTACTTTTTACCAGGTGTAAAAAGAGCCTGTTGGTAGGTAGGTAGCTGAGCTACCCTACCCAAAGGCTTTCACAACTGCTGTCTTTGACTAAATTCCATTCCACTATTGATCTCTGACCAGTACATTTTAAGGTATGACACTCTGGATATTAGTAAAGTTATCAGTTAGGAACTCTTCAGCAGCACGTGACAGAATAACCAACTCAAATTAACTCAGGTAAACAACAGGCAAAGGGCATGAGTGCTTTATCAGCCCGCCTAACTAGAAGGCCCAAAGGAGATAAGCTTCAGGCAAGGCTTCATCAGTTTCACCAAGGACCTGACTTCACATTCTCTCCATTCTGTATTCTTCCACGTGGACATAAGCTTCAAGCTTCATACGGTGGTCTCCAGCAGCTCCAGGAACCCACCTTGATGTCTCAGAGTGGCTTCAACAGCAGATCACCTCACATCCAGTGGAAGAGAACGAGCCTCTTCCCTAGCTCCCACAAATCCTAGGATCATCCTCTGCCATTGGCCAGAACTAGGCCACATGTCCATTTCTGAACCAATCACTTGTGCAAGCGATTGCTGGCTTCCCTAACTGGCTTAGACCAATCAGGGCCCATCCCAGGAGCTGGAGGAGGGTTTATTCCACCCAAACTGTATGGCAGAGAATGGAGAATGGTACAGTCCTCAGAGGAAAAAATCAAAGTCCCTCAGTGTGAGAAGCTGGGGGTAAATATGGAGAGGCCCCAACAAACTTCCACCACAATCAACATGATGTGTCCAAGGTTGTTACCTTATCTTGCCTAATGTGTGGGGATTCAACTGGGGAATTGCTGAATTCTCTGGTAGCTTCAACCATGTCACACAAAATTAATTTCAGTCCTTCCAGAGAACTGTCATAACCAGTGGACTCCTTTGCCTGGAGAAAAATCTCCCCAGCACAATGTTTTTAAGAAAACAAGCCCCCCCCCCCCATCCTGGATGGGATTTCCCCCAGACTGCTCTATTGAAATCCTGAATACAATCCAGGGATATTAAGACATAGATGCTTCATAAGAGTTAAAAAGTACAAAAAGATTTTATGGACAAAGCTCAAGTGTTATCAGCTACTACCCTAAGATTACACAAATAAAGCCTGGTCAAGCATGAGATTGGCACATCTTTCAACATCTAGTAAAAAAATTTAAGGAAGCTTGTGATGTCAAATTTCTGTGAAGAGCTCTTCAAATTTTTCTCTTAAACTCATAGTTTGCTGTGCCACCTCCTTCTGGTGACAAGAGGGCACCATGCATGTAAGGGGTGGGGCTGGGGGGTGGGGAGAATCTACAGGGATAAGGAAGCAAGGGATGCACTTTGAAAAAGAATAATTCTTGACACTAGAGCATCCCTCGGTATACCTCTGCTCCAGAGGTCTTTAAAATATCACATTCATTTGAAAGATGGAATGCTCCTCCTACATTTATAATCTATAGCAATTACTGTAATTAATAATCAGTGACATCCATATGCGCAGGAACTGCTTCTGTTCTGTTCACCACCGGGTACCCAAGTCCTGGAACACAGTAGGCACTCAGTAAATATTTGATGCAGTGAAATCAGATTGAATTTATTTTGTAGAACCAGCCTATTTTAACACACAGACTCAGTCTGAAGACTATTCCATGTGTTCTAATGGAATTCCTCTAGGTGGCTGGACTGAGGTGGAGCGGGTAGTGGTGGTGGTGGCCGTGAGGGAGGAGCTGAGAACAGAGTGCTTAAATATGACCTAAAAGCAATCATTCCAACAAGTCAACCCTGGGTTGCCCAGTGCTGGGGATCCAGAGACGGAGAGAACACAAGTCCACAGATGTTCAGGGCAAGAGAGGACACCGAAGTAGTGATAGCACAATGTGATAATATATAACAGAGGGAAGTGTAAAGTGATGGGGCACAAAGATGAAAGGACAATTAATTTTCCCTAGAAAGATCAAGGAGGATTACAGGAAAGAATTTTGGATTGCAACTGGCCCTACCAGAAGCTTCCACGAAGACAATACTTAAAAGTCTCCAGAGACCCAGAGGAATGGTGAGTAGGAGGTGGGAAGATCAGAGGTGTCCTGTAATCCCTGGAGCCTTTAAAAGTGGCCAATTGGTCTTCACAGATGGATGAGTCCTCCCTCTTCTGTCCCAGGAACCTTTGTGTCATGTCCCCATCACAGGCCAGTGGGTTCCCAGTCTGCCAGAACAAAGCCCCAGCCAGCAGATGACACGGTGTCCTGAGGAGGTTAGCAGGGAGGGACGGACAGTCCTTGCTTTGAAAGGAGGTTGTGGGTTGTTTTTGCCTTGCTATTTTGTTTCTGGTGAAATTTAATAAACAGTGGTTCAGAAGAAGGGACCACATCCTCTCTGCTAGATAGATCTGTTTTTGCCACATGGTTTTCAGTGTTCCTAATGAACTGTTAACAAGCTGTCAATTAAGTGCACAAATTAGGAGAGATGACACGGAGAGGTTTGTACAACAGAGCATACTCCCAGGCTGCAAACTACAGGCCCTTCCAGAGAGCTCGAGGGCCTCTTCTTCGGCCCTTCCAAGGAATATCTTTGACCCAGATGGGGAAAATATTGCAATTAGGTCTTGGTTTGGGGTGGGAGAGGGTGGTTTAAGATATGAGCAAAAAGTAAAATATAATTTTTTCTCATTCTAAGCGTTGAAAATCCTCTTGGCGTATGGCAAATCAAACAGTTAATTCTCTGCTGCAGCTCGTAAACCTGTTTTACTTAAATGGGTGCTGACAGAAGACTTTATTCTGGGTGACTTTTATTGTCATTTCTTTTCCAGCTAATTGGTTCTGTAGGCTTTCTGCTGTTTATCAGGCCCCTCTTCCGAGGGAAAAACTCCACACAAAGGAAGAAAAGTACACAAATGAAGAGCAAACTTTAAATGTAATTATCTCTGCTGTCTGCCTGTTGCTCCTTCCCCAGAGTCTCCTAAGAAAGAGTACGTCTTGTTGGAGGAGCGCCGATTCTCCGGCCCGTTTTATTGCCAGAGATGGGAATTAAGGGAGCGGCTGAGAGCAGCGTCAGGGGTGCTGAGAAGAGAGAGGAGTGACACCAAGGCACGTGAACGGTTTTCTGCAGACCCGAAAGAGAAAGGAAACAAAGATCACAAGTGCTCCTTCGGTGAGGACTGTTGGAAGGGCTCCTCACACAGAAATGGGACAACAAAAAGACCAGGTACTGGTTAACTGTACGGAAGAGCCGGACACACTGGGGGAAAGGGCGGCATCCTAATACGGTGAACGAAATGGCCCCATTGACAGGTTTGTCAAAGGGTCGGTAGGAGTTAATTCTGGAAAGGAGGCCACCAGGAGGGGCAGTCTCTGAACACAGGGAGCTGTTAGGAAACAACTGTTTCCATTCACACCCCCAGAGTAATCATTTCCCCCAGAAAGACATGGGAAGCTCTGCTGGCTGGGCCCTGAGGTTTGCAGAGCTGATTCCTGACTGGCTCAGCCATCTGTGACTCAGTTTCCCCACCTGCTGAAGGACTGGAATGATGATGAAGGGAGATGCCCAGAGGCAGGACAGAGGTGGGTCTGGGAGGAGAGCTGGCCAGCAGTCAGGCCCCCGAGGCTCCCAGTTCCTCCTTCCCTTCCTGGGGCACCAGTGCCTCCTGCTGTCCTGCCTATTATATCTCAGGTTTCTCCCTCCCTCTGGTTCAACACCACCTCCCTCCCCTTCAAGACTTCTCTTAGAGTCACCCATGACCCTCTGCAAGTCCGATCTTAGGCCCTTGCCCTACCCTGCTGTAAGGTAGGAGCCCTAAGTTTGGAATCTGAAGACCCAGGCTGGAGTCCTAGCTCTGCCGTCTACTGTGTGACAATGAATCCATTTCTTGACCTCTCTGAACTTTGCTTCCTTTTCCGAAAACAGATCACAGAGGAAAAAAAGTCTGTTACGAGGCTCTTTTTTTTTCATTTGAAATAATGGAAAACTTTATAAACAAGAAAGCAATAAACTAGAAATTTAAAAAATCTTCTCCCTCTCTCTCTTTTTTTCTCTTTTAGCAGTGGCAGCCTCTTCTCCAAATGACATCCTAACGTAAAACAGAGGAAAGACACATGCTTCTGGTAGGACAGGGACAGAGCCCCCATCTCCTTGGCCACATCCTCCAGGTTTTGTTCCCTGCTTCATAGTTTGAAAACCACTGCCCTCAAGTCACAGTCACTAAATTACTAATCAAAAGTATTTTGAAAATAAAATTCCATGCTGTTACCAATAACCTGAATGGAAAATGGCCAAACAATGCCCTCAAACGCTTATTCACCTTGACAGTTATCAGTCCAAGATGGGGCTGACTCCCACCTATTTAAGTATAAACTTATGACAATAACCTGGTGTCCTTTAAGCTTCCTCGTGGTGACTCCTGTTCCATTCACCACCACGTCAGTGTGTGACCCTGCTCCTTCTATGTCTTATACTCATGGCTGTTTATCCTTTAAAGGAGGTAACTTCTGTCCATTTTGTGACTCACTTGTGCACACACACACACACACGCACGCACACACACAAACTCTTAATAGCTAGATAAAAGTTTAAGTTTCTTAAAACCAGTCTAAGAAAAATAAGCTACAGATTCATTAATAAGAGCCCTTTGGAACCCCGCAATGATCCCTACCATCAGCCACGTTTCCGTAAGTGACCACTAGTAATTGTCCGTGGCTGACTGGTGTCCCTGTAGTCAAGAAAGGAGTTTGCTGGACAGAGGAGGGGCTGGCAGATTTGTTAGCAGAGCTCCTCCGATCAGCTTCGCCTAGGCCCGGTTTTAATTCAAAGTATTCCTGCAGGATTCACCATTACCTTCCCCTTTTTGCACTCTGCCGATTTCATTAAGCAGTTCTCCCAGATCTAAATGCTAACTGTCGTGGCAGGCTGCAAAGCCGCATTCCCTGCCCGCAGCCCCAGAGAAGCCCAGAGGGAAAGTCAGCAGGCACAATTATAGCTTTCATGTGTCTTTCTGGAGAGAAGGCTTAAGTGTTATTTTATATATTTTCTCTGCACCATGTCAGTGATTTTCTCCGGAAGCACAAGCCTCGGGCTTTTCCCCCCGACAATGAAAATTTCATGGAAAAGTTATCCAGACTAAGGAAGGCAATATTTTTTTTTTCCCTTCAGAGGCATGTGGGCTGCTTTCTGCTGCATGCTGCTGCTATAAACACAGTCACAAATAAATCCAAGAAGGCAGAAGAGGGGTGTAAAATATGAACAGAGAAGGGAAAAAAAGAGGGGAATCAGAGAAATTGAGAGCGCTCAGCCTTTAGAGGAAAAAGGAATCATAAATTGCTTTCCTTACAAATGAGAGAATCAGGCCTACAAGGGGCCTTTCCTACTTCCATTCCCAATCCAACCCACCAAGCCAAGCGCATTCATGGCTTTCTTGTGCCCTCTAGTGGGCAGAGGTGGTCAGTGTTTTCCCTTGAGTGACAGCCACAGTCTCATGCACTTGTCGGCCTTCTTATTACATCATGAATTTTGATAAGCCCATTAGCCAGCCAGGCAGCCAGGAGGAGGATGTCTTTCTCACTTGATGACTACACAATGAGGAGTAATATATTTTAATTTAAACACCATAAACCTATTGAGTGCTTAATTAACTTTAACCGTCTTTAGGGGAATGAAGCCAATTTGAGGGGGTCAAAAGGAGTTGTTTCAATATCAAACAGTTTTACATAGTCAATCCATTCATTCGGCCTACAGCTACTGATTAACACACAAAATTAACATGTTAGTAAAAATTCATATTCAGGCCTCTGGGGAAATTAAGATGCGCATGCACAGGGCATGATTAGCACAGCTATTGTTTTCTCCCAACAATATAATTTAATGGGTTTTTAGAATTACAGAAAGAGAGACTCAGTGCTGGTTTGAATTGATTATTTACCACAAAGCTTTGAAATATAGAAAAGATAGAAAACATCTCAAGCCAAAAGGGCCAGGGAACAGAGGCGTTTGGGCTCAGAGTGAGCGTATCTTACTAAGGAGCTTGGCCAGGATGAGCTGATCCAGAGGCGGGCTGGGTGCCACAACCAGACAGGAGCTGGGGCCAACAGGAGGAGTGGGGAGAGGTCTTCCGGCTGCGTGGAGAAGCACAGTAGGAGCTACCTTCCCAGGGAGAAGGAAACTATTCCATTTAAGATTTAATCATACTACACACCCAGCCTATTTCCCAGAAGTATCTGAGGCATTTACATTATTCAAACACGTATAAAAAGAATAAATAAAAAGCATATAATTTTGTAAAAAAAAAAAGATAAGGAGTCCATGAGAAAGAGAGCAGGGAGTAATAGAAAAGGTAGTTATCCCATTTGCAAAGCAAATTTAGTTCTGAGCTTCCTGGCAGCCAAGGGAAAAGTGCTAAGTGCACTGGGATATAGAGTTATCATTATCTGATGCCCTTTACGGTAACATATAAGTTTGTCTGGAGAGACATGTTTCCCTCTTCATGCTGAATTTGAGGGAAATTAATTGTGTGGTTACGTACAGAAAGCTCACTGTATAAGAAGATCATCAATGTGTTTAATTACAGCTTAGCAAAAGATATGGAGATGTTCTTCAGAAAGTGCTCCTTGTGTTATCACTCCGTAAAAGGCGAGCACAAAGCTTTAAACTGAAACTGGCAAACCCATTTCTGTAGGGAACTAAAATAATACAGTCTAGGTATATGCTTTCTGATGATCTTTCTTGAGTTCCTGTGACAACAGTAGATTTAGGACCCAGACAAGCAGGAAGGAAAAAGCACTTTTTCTCACACAGAATTTACAGGGTTTTATAAGAACCTCATAACTGACCCGGTAGCCTTCAGTCTCTTCCCCTCTCCAAACCGTCTTTACATGGCCAAGAAATGAAGTTTCCTAAAACATTTACTTTAAGATACCCATCTTGGATCAAAACCCTCAGTGCCTCCTTCCTCCCCACACAGGTCTGTTTTCAGCCTCATATCTCAACACTGCCCCACACAAATACTCCAGCCAATGCCCAACCAGGCCTCCAGGTTGGGGGGACGGTACCCGCCGTCCCCCCATCCCGCCCTGGGCTGCCTTTCCTCTGCCTTTCCACTTCTTCAAATCCTTCTTTCTCCACCAAACCTTTCCCCACTCTCCTCAAAAGTTAATTTTCTGCACAATAAATAATCAAGGCCTTTCACTATCTGACCCCAACCCTGCTTCTGCCATTACCTTCTGCGTGTCCCAAGCTTCAGGCTACGGAACGCCTGCTTTTCCCCAAACTTACCACCAATGTTCAAATATCTGCCCCTTTGCCCATACCATCCTTCTGCCTTGCTGTCTCTCCTCTTTCAACCTGGCACACTCCTCCTTCCAGACCCAGCTCATCCGATACCTCTTCTGTGAAACTGTTCTGACCCCTCAGGCACAGTTAGTCTCTTCTGCCCTCTGCTCCCAAAGTGCCTGCCTTCACCTATTCTAGAACCCAGCACAGCTGGCTGCGAATATTTAGGTCCGCTTGCATCTTTCCTGCCACACTGGGCGCTCCCTGATGACAAGGGGCGTGTTTTTAGTGCCCTTTCTTTCCTTTCCTTCCCTTCACTTCCCCTCCCTCTGTCCTTCCTTCCTTCCTCCCTCCCTCCCTTCCTCCCTTTCTTCCTTCTTTCCTGTGTCCAACGATGCCTGGCACTTAATAGGGCTCAGAATATGCTAGTCGAACTAAATCACTCAATGATCCTCACTCACATCTCCTGGGTGACAGGGTCTCATGGATTTGCTTCTCTGTGTCCCTCGTGCTGGTCCTCATGTTGGGGGAAAGTGGTCACAGTCTCTGCTTGCTGTGGTAGGAAGACCTTTCATTGTCTGTCTGCCTGCCTCCTTCTCTCCCTTCTCTCATAGGCTTTTCTTCACCAAGGAAGCCTGGCAAAGAGGACGGGTACAAGAAACCAGATAGAGAAAAAGATAATGGTTGAGAGGACCCGAAGAACACAGCCTTTTTCCTCAGAGATAACTTGGACCCAGACGGCTTTGTTTCCTGGAGCTGGGAGAGGCCCAAGGTCAAAAGACACTAAAGCCCAGTCCTTCAGCAAAGTGAGCAGACCAGCAGCCAGGTCACTTTAACAGGCTGGGGTCAGAGTGATGGAGACAGGGGCTGGGTTGGCTCTAGTCCAGGAGACAGGCCTGGGACTCCTGAGCAGGAGAGCTGGGGTCTGGGAACTTAGCATGTGTCAGGATCACTGGGGCAGACAGCAGGGCAGGAGAAACCTCACGGTGGGCTCACAGGCTGGATTAGGTTGGCAGCCGGTTCCCGTCAAAGAGGAGAGGGCGTCTTAATGTCCCGGTGACCTTGGCTTGCTTCCCCTCCTCCTAACTCTTTTCTCCGTTAACCACTTGGTGTCCACTCTGTTTCTCGACAGGCATCAGAAGATGCAAACATTTTCAACCAAATATGTTCATAGGGAAGTTTTTCTACTACTGGCTGAGGGCAGTAGAGCGAAAGCTGCTCAGAGGCACACACCAAATCCTCTGGTTTCAGTCTCTCTGTTGGGCTTCTTCTGCTGGGCACATTGCTTCCCTGAACCATCCGACAGAGGAGGCCAATCCTATCCTGTCACATGCTTTGGGGTTCACACTCTGACCCCTCCCTCACTCCCCCCTCCCCATACTGCACTATTTCGTTACAGAATAAATGTATGCACACTTCATCGCCATTGGATGGAATGAGTGTTTTGGGGCTATAGCAGTTACAAAGCTACTTGAGGTTCAGCTCTTCAGCTGAAGCACAAAGGCAGGATGGCTCCTTGGGTATCTGAACTGACCACCCCGAAGGGCACCCTCCACAGCGCTGGCGAGGAACTTTCTGGTGGAGGTTTCACACACTCACCTAAAGTCTTTAAAATGTGTGCATCCTTAGGACCCTCAATTTATTTAGGAATTTATGCCAAATAAATAATTGTGGATGTGTTCAGAGATTTAGCTGTATGGACATTCACTACAGTATTATTTAGGGAAAGTTGGAAAGATGCTTGACAATAGATAGATTCCTTAATGAAACTATGGTGTCCAGTCAATGGAATACCAGCAGTCTAAAGTAGATTAATATTTATCTTAATATTTATCGGCAGAGAAAAACATGTTCATCCTACCTTATTAAATCCAGGCTGAATGAATTACTCCCTCCTTTGCGTTCTGTAACTCCTTCATACCCTTTTTGCCTCCCCTGTGGGACTGTCAGCTCTTTGAGTCTACAGCCTGGTGTGAATTCATCTGTGCATCTCTAGCACCGATACTGCACCTCTCCTATGTAGGGACCAACAGTTTTGAGGAATGAATGACAGTAAAAGGGAAGAGCAGACTTTGTGCACAGATACCAACCTAGGAGCCAGGCTCTGGTGAAAGAGGAAAACTCGCCTGAGATACCCAGAAAGACCCTCGAGCTCCTCAGCATGTGCCCCCTGCCAGAGACAGGTCTTTGTGGGATTACCCAGCCCTCATCGGTGAGCTTGAACTTTGGAGCCTTCCCACTTTCCCTGGTCAGATGAACCACATTCCCGTGTCACACCTTTCCCCTTTCTGAACTTGCTTCTTCAAACATTTTCTTCACCTGACTGCTCACATGACCCCTGTCCCCAGTTGCTTCCTGGCTGTGGGTTTGGTGCTGGTAGAATTGACCTTGGTCTGCACCCTGCCTCTGATTAACTCAGCTTCGGGGAGAAAAGGCCTGGGCATCTTCCTCTACCAGGTATTCTTCAAAGGACAAGACGAATGTCTCATTGTAGGTTGTATGGCATCCGGCTGTTACTGTGAAGCGCTCCTGGGTTAGGGGACAGGAGAATAGGATCTGGCCCTCTCGGGTGTCCTCTGTCACTACAAACTCATCTTGATGAAACTAAACTCATTATCTTCAGTTCCTCCATCCCCATTGCCTCTGACGGTTGATCAGCAAGTGGGTTATGTCAGTCTCCCTTCCACAGGCACACATATTCATCTCCCCTTCCCTGGTCCACTTCCACTGCCCTAAGGAGGACCTCGTCATCCTTCACCTGGGCCACTGAAGTGACCTCCTATGAGCTGATCTCCCAGCATCCAGTCCCTTTCTCCGAGTCCACCCTTCACATCGGAGATGGTTATCTTCCTAAAATACAAGGAGATGATGTCACTCTCCCGCTCAGAATCCTTCAATGGCTCCCCACTGCCTACAGAATAAAGCCTTCACCTGCCATTTAAGATTCTCTAATGATTTAGCCCTGACTTGCTTTTGCTGCCTCACCTCTGAGCACCGGCCTACAAGGAGCTTGCCCTCCTTCCCAGCAGAATTATCACTGTTCCTCTCAATACCAATAAAATATCCCCTTCTCTCTGGGCAAAATCAATCCCTCCATTCCCAGCATTTGCACAACACACAGTTTCTATCTTAGCTGAGCACTCCCTCATTCTGCCTGTTATTTTATTTTGTTGCTTACATAGTAGACCAGCCCTGCTAGACTGCAAGCTCTCAGGGGCAAGAATCTCACCTCATCCACCTCTGTGATCCTCCACAGTTGCTTTGAGCACAACAGATGCTCAGTGTATTTCCATTAACTGCAAATGAAACAAATGAATCAAAGAAGTTACCAGTTGTGTTTAAATAGCTTCCTACCTGTGGTCAGGATCATGGTATGAAGCAGCTCTGGAAGAGAAAATGGCTCTCAAGGAGCTCATAGTATATTTCAGATAATATAGGTGAATGTCCAGACACTAAAAGCCACAAAGTAATGTAAAGAAAAACAATGTTCTTCAAGCATGCATGCAAAATGAAGCAGAGATTGCACACAACTTATAAAGCCTGTAGAGGTATTTCCACGCCATGACGAAATCACATCTGAGATTTAAAATACTATTGACTTTGTTTGGGAAAACAAAGACTCTCTGAAAAGCCTTAATATTGTTGCATGTAACTGTTAGATTATGTCATCGTGATCAGTCCAAACAGGGGACTTTTCTGGCGCATTATAGCCTAGTGATTAAGAGCCAGACCACCTGAATTCAAATTCCAGCTCCACCGCTTACTAGCTGCATGATGTTGGGCAACGACTTAACCTTTCTGTGCCTCATTTTTTTCCTCCTGTAAATGGAGGGCATAATAAATACTTACTTCATTGGATCTTTGAGAGAACTAATTGAGTTAACACATATAAAGTTCTTAGAACATAGTAAACCCTATGTCAACCTTGACTATTATTTTTAAATATACCAAATTTCCAGAGAGGGACAAAGAGATTGTCCAGCTAACAAGCATTTGTGTCATACCTGGCACTGAGGTACTATTCTTTCCTTGCCATTTTTTTTAGGAACTAACTTCTAATGAGAAGGTTTTGTTGATTTTTTTAAGTCGTTACCATCCATTAAGGGTTTAGTCTTTTTATGGAGTATGTATATAAATTAATCATGTATTCAAAAGGAACACAGTATAGTCGCTAAGAGCTTAGCCTCTATAGCCAGGCCTCCTGGATTATTCGTAAGTGTCTCCACTCTGTGACTTAACCTTCTGCCTGAGGCCTCCCTCAGCAGGTGCTGGTCACCACCTGTGACCTCTCTAATCTGCTGTTTCCTTCTCTGCCTTTACACACAGTCCTGTCTCCCCTGCAAGACTCCAGCCATATTGTGGGCCTAGCACCTTCTAATACAGTGCCTTGCTCACAGCACAGTAAAACCCAATAAATGTTTGCTGGTTGACTAGTTTTCTGATAATGCGAAGTACCGTAGGGCTAGAGAAGTAGTTCTCACCCCTCAGTCCCAGGGGCTATTTTGCCCACAGGGGACATTTGGCAATGTCTAGAGACATTTCTGCTGTCACAACTGGAGGGGTGCGTTACTGGCATCTAGAGGGTATAGGCCAAGGATGTGCTAAATGTCCTACAACGCACAAGACAACCATCTCTCCACAATAAAGAATTACCATGCCTAAGATGTCAACAGAGCTGATGTTGAGAGACTCTGGGTTAGAGCCATAAGAAAAATAAAAAGAAACAAGATTTGGGGAATACATTTACAACAATAACACATGGTTAGAAATGGAAGGTTCAGCTAGATTCTATTTCTCTGAGTACTGCTCATAATTTTAGAAAAATTGCAGTGAATCCCTGTGGTCCCAAACCACATGATAATGCTAATTTGGAGATATGGTAATCAACAATTGGCAGCAAACTCACCCTAGCCTTTCCATTCACCTCTCAATAAGCAATAATGCGACCCTACATTTTATGGGGTGGAATTCTAGACCCCGCTGATGGCATTATGGTAAGGTTAGATTGTAGTTCCATGGTGTTAGCAGAGATTATCAGCAAGCTAATGCCATTGTGGCCAGTCGAGTGATTTTTTTATCCAACCTATGGGGCTTCACTGGGATTGGTCCTATTTACCTTCTTTTTTAACCTGAATGGCATTTCTCCTTTCATGTCGGGTTAAGCGCATGGGCTTTGGAGATGGGCAGAGCCAGACTGCACTCTCTGTTCTTCCAGTGGTCTGTGCACCCCAGAAGGGCAGGGACGGGGCTGTGTCACGACCGCTGCATATTCAACCCCTGAAAAGTGATGGCACCCAGGACACATCTGTGGAAGGAATGATTGCACTCACTCGCTCTTACCTCATTCAGACTCACTTTCTTCATCTATAAAATGGAGAAAATAGCACCTAGGGCAGCAGTTGTTGCAAGAATGCAATGAAGTGAGATCACGTATCAACAGATCAAGCTCCCAGTACAGGGCTGGACACAGTTCAGTGAAGGCTTCTATCCCTCCATCTAAAAACTAGTAACCATCTGCTGGCTCTTTCAGAATCCTGAAAGGTATCACGATTTCCTCCCTGAATCCTCTGTTCTTCAAAGAAGCACTGTCAAGCCAGAGGAAGCTCTAAAGCACTGGGGTGGGTTTATTTTTCTGAAACTAATTAAAAATCAAAAGTTCTGCCATGATTTCTAAGCCAAATTTATTCTCACATATGGGCTTCCCACTTTAAATTTTAATTTGATTATGCACATTTCAGACTAGCAACCGGAATGGATGAGGGCCAGGGTCCTGTCTTTTTATATTTTCTCAGCATTACCTACCTACAGCAGGTGCCTAATAAATAGTAAATGAACAAAGGAAAGGACTGTATCCTCAGGTTGTAGCTACCAGATTCCCTAAGGGTGAAGACTAGTTATACAAACATCAAAGCTTATCTGTTTGTACTCTGGTTCACAATTGAACATAAAGCTATCAAGATGAAAGAGTTTAATTGTAGCGTCAATGCTTCAGATAAAACCTTGCAGACCCCATGGCTGCTGAGAGAATTTCCATAAGGCAGCGTCTGTCAGTACACAGACCGGGAAGGCAGCATGGTAGAGCAGAGCAGGTGAAAGGGCTGGCTCCAGACCTAACGGGGTTCAATTCTTGGTTCCACCAGTTTCTAATTGTGCAACTTCAAGTCTCAATTTTCTCATCTGTAGAAGGGCAATAGTACACCTGCTGCTTTGGGCTGAATTATGCCCCCATCCCAAATTCATAGGTTGACATCCTAACTCCCAGTACCTCAGAATGTAACCTTATTTAGAGATAGGCTCTTTACAGAGGTAATCCAGTTTAAATGAGGTCATCAGGGTGGGCCCTACTCCAATACGACTGGTGTCCTTACAAAAAGGGGAACTGTGGAGACAGACAGGCACAAAGGGAACTTTGGAGACAGACAGGAACACAGGAAAAATGCCAGGTGAAGATGAAGCAACAGATCAGGGTGACGGTTCTACAGGCGAAGGAACACCAAAGATTGCCAGCAAACTACCAGAAACTAGGGGAGAGGCGTGGACAGATTCTCCCTCACAGCCCTCAGAAGGAGCCAAGCCTGCAGACACCTTGATGTCAGACTTCTGGCCTCCAGAACTGAGATAATAAATTTCTGTTGTTTGTAGTATCTTGTTATGGAAGCAAACTAACACATCTGCCTTGTAGGCTTATCATGAGGAGTCAAGATAAAGTTATAAAAAACACATTCCACAGCTAGGTGACAAAGCTGGTAGTTGTTGTTATTACTACTTAGAATATCACGAGTTGAGGGCCTTCCCTTGGTGGTCCAGTGGCTAAGACTCCGTGCTCCCAGTGCAGGGGGCCTGGGTTCAATCCCTGGTCAGGGAACTAGATCCCACATGCCGCAACTAAAAGATCCTGCATGCAGCAACTAATAGATCCCGCATGCGGCAACAAAGATCCCACATGCTACAACTAAGACCCTGCACAGCCAAATAAATAAATAAATATTTTTTTAAAAAAGAATATCACAAGTTGAAATAACATAGATATCAGACACACCTGTATGCTGAACATGGGAAATATCCTATTGTCTAAATATAAGTCAACTCCCTAAATGCAAATTTCCCATTTGTTTCCAATGAGAAAACCAGGGAAAAAACTTTTAGGGATATAGACAAAATAGCCAAACGCCTACTTATAATATGTAGTGCGACTGAGTGACACATACACATGCAAAATCGCATATATAAAAAATCATACATTGATTTATAAATAATGCTTTTCCCATTTCCATATTTCATGAAATAATTTTATTCTAACATCACTCTTCATCACCTAGGACTTTTTTGAGTCTTTTTTCAAGAGAACTTCATCTTTGTTTCCATCTAAGTTACTTGAGATGCAGCACTTTTGAGTCTGTGTAGGATGCTAACACAAAAATTTTATCCTACACCACAGTACTATTTTCCCATACCACTGTAACTGTTGTGGGTTTTTTAATTTACTTGTACTTATATATCTATTCATTACCTTCACAGCATGATCACATTGCTTTGTAAAGTGATTTCTAAAAGGTGCATTTATGACAAATTCTAACTATTGCCATTGTGAAATCATACCCAAAAGAGTAATTCCTAAATCAGTGTTGGGAACCTCTCTAAGCATTGAAAGCTAAGGTTGATTTAGGTCAATTCAGGCTACTGTGATTTTTCAAAGTAAAACAATTGAAAGAGAATCCCATAATATGAGACAACTTGAAAGACTTGAACATAAGTAACTTCTTTTCTGAGGGGCAATTCCGGGGGGAAAACCCAACACTTTAGTTCAGACTATAAGCAGCTTATGCACAGCTGACTTTATCAATCCCAAAGCTTCTTCTTATGTCCCACTGATTCTCACCCTTCAGGGCCAAGTTCAAATGTCCCTTCCTCTATGAAGCCCCTCCGCCACGTAGTTGGAATGACTCTCTCATCGCTTAGCTCCCACCGCACACAACCGTCCATCTCCCAGAGTTTCCTCTAGCGTGGAACCAGGGTGTCTGTGTTAGTCACCCTCAGGCAGCACCTCGCTTTGCAAACAATAGGTTCCTTTTTCTTTAATGAAAGACAGAAAATAACTTTAGTCTTTTCCTCTGGCTATAAAGTTATTACATATTTATTGTAAAAATTTCAAATTTCATAGAGATGTTTCAAGAATAAAGTCCATTCTAAAACTCCCACACTTGGGCGTCCGTTGTGGCGCAGTGGTTAAGAATCCGCCTGTCAATGCAGGGGACACGGGTTCAAGCCCTAGTCCAGGAAGATCCCACATGCCACGGAGCAACTAAGCCTGTGCGCCACAACTACTGAGCCTGCGCTCTAGAGCTTGCGAGTCACAACTACTGAGCCCAAGTGATGCAACTACTGAAGCCCGCACGCCTAGAGCCCGTGCTCCGCAACAAGAGAAGCCACCGCAATGAGCCCGCGCACCGCGACGAAGAGTAGCCCCCGCTCACTGCAACTAGAGAAAGCCTGCGTGCAGCAACGAAGACCCAACACAGCCAAAAATAAAAATAAATAAAATAAATAAATTTAAAAAAAAACAACTCCCCCACTGTTCAATTTTTTGTGTATGTACTTCCAGAATTTTTGCTATGTGCACACAGTACATACATACTCTTACATGTGCATACACATACATATACATTGAGACACATTTTAAAACAGATGAGGAATCATGCCATAACAGGTTGTTTTGTAACTTGCTCTTATCACTTAATAAATTATGCACTCTTCCTATGTAAAGAAATACAAATTTATATTATAATTGTTAATGGCAGCATAGTATTAGAATATCAAAATTGACTTAGTCTTTCCCCTACTGACGGACTTTGTTTCACATTCTTTCATAATCACAAAAAATGCTACAATGAAAAGCCTTGAAATTACAGCTTAGAAAAATGATCATTTTCTTAGGATAAATTCTGAAAAGTAGTATGCTAGTTCAAAAGGGTATACTTAATGTCAGTTTCAGCTACTCCCATCAACAGTGCAAAAGAATGCCTGTTTCCCAGGGTCCTCACCAAATTAGAACTACTGTTGTTTTTAATCCTGGCCAAAATGAAAGAACATAAAAAGTAACATTTCATTGTTTTAATCCCCATTTTTATTACTCTTGTGTTTGAGCATCTTTTTGGTTAATTCAATTATACAGTTGTTTATTGCACAATACAGTTATTTATATTGTATTAAATATATTTGAATCCAGTACAATTGTTTATTGTACAGTGTAATTATCCATTGTATTCATTATAGTGTATCATTATTAGGTTCTTAATAAATACTTGCAGAATAACAATAGCTAACACTGGTTATGTGCAAGGCCTGTTCCAAGCACACCTCCACATGGTCCCACCTCCTCTGGGCCATCTAGGTGCCTTTATTGTTGATTAGGTGAAGGCTGTCATTTCGTTTGAACAGGGGTCTGTATTAGTATGTTTGAAATACGATTACTTTTTGAAAGAATGGTTATATTTGTTAAACATTTTACATACTTTTCCTCATTTTATTCTCCCAACAACCTTGCAAGGCTGGCACCATTACTATTATAATTCTCACTTTGCAGATGAAGGAACTGATGCATGGGGGCCTTAGGTGACTTGCACAAGGACACAGGTCTAAGACACACAGTCACAATTCGAACCCAGGTTTTTTTTCTTAAAGGAACTCCTTTATTTATTTATTTATTTATTTATTTATTTCTATTTTTGGTTGTGTTGGGTCTTTGTTTCTGTGTGAGGGCTTTCTCCAGTTGTGGCAAGCGGGGGCCACTCCTCATCGCGGTGCGCAGGCCTCTCACTATCGCGGCCTCTCTTGTTGCGGAGCACAGGCTCCAGACGCGCAGGCTCAGCAGTTGTGGCTCACGGGCCCTCCTGCTCCGCGGCATGTGGGATCCTCCCAGACCAGGGCTTGAACCCGTGTCCCCTGCACCGGCAGGCAGACTCTCAACCACTGCGCCACCAGGGAAGCCCTGAACCCAGGTTTTCTGATTCCAAAGCCTCCATCCTTAACCACTACACCAGACTGCTAGTGACAGAAGTCCCTGTTAGGGACACAACGTCCCCTAACAGAAATAGTAGCTGGCTCACAGGCCGCTCAGGGCCTTGTCTCTTAAGTCAGAAGGGACATTTAAGCCTTTAAACTAAAAACAGTACGAGTTAGAGATATATCGGGGCACTGGAAACCCCCATGCTTCCACCCAGCTCTTCGACCCCTCCATCAGACACAGAAGGATCCCCGAACTACAGACAGTCCAGGGCTGGACAGGGTCACAGAGGGGAGTGGATTCCCCCCATACAGAGGCAGGAGAGGTCGGGCAGCACCACCACCTGCACCGGACGGGCCCATTCCATTTAGAAACATAAACTAAGAAGCTTTGTTAGCCAAGCAAAGAGAGCAGGAGAGAGCAAAGTCAGGGAGAATAAGAGTGAATCTATGGAAAAAAAAAAAAAAAGGTCATGAAGAACCTAGTGGCAAGACGGGAATAAAGACACAGACCTACTAGAGAATGGACTTGAGGATATGGGGAGGGGGTGGGGTGAGATGTGACAGGGTGAGAGAGTGTCATGGACATATATACACTACCAAATGTAAAATAGATAGCTAGTGGGAAGCAGCCACATAGCACAGGGAGATCAGCTCGGTGCTTTGTGACCGCCTTGGGGGGTGGGATGGGGACGGTGGGAGGGAGGGAGATGCGTTAGGGAGGAGATATGGGAACGTGTGTATATGTGTAGCTGATTCACTTTGTTATAAAGCAGAAACTAACACACCATTGTGAAGCAATTATACTTCAATAAAGATGTTTAAAAAAAAAAAAGGGTGAAGGAGAGAGGGAAATAAATAAGGCGACATTTTCTGAGTGCTTACTAAACAGCAGGCACTGTGCTATGTGTTTTTGGTAAGTCGTATTACATAGTCCTCCCAACTATCATGTGAGGTAGGAATTAACATATCCAATTTGCAGATGATGCTTGTGCAAGATCACACAGCAGCAGAGCAAGGATTCAAAGCCAGGTTTCTGATTCAAGACTAGGAAGGATGCCCTTGGGTTCTACAGATGTGCCTGGGTGGGGTGAAGAGCAGACTCATGGGACAAGGTTTGGGCTTCTGACATCACATCAACCAGCGGTCCATTTTAATCTGCTTTGTAAAGGAAGGGCAGCTCCAGGCAAGGGTTTATTGGAATGAAAGGGTTCCATTGCTAAAAACCCACAGTACCATGCCACATCTGCTTCACACCTCCCTTTAACCATCAATCAATCCCACTACATAGGCACATACTAATCACTTACTGTGTGCAAGGCTTCCTGTGCTGGCAGTGGCATTATGAAAACAAACCAGACATCAAGACACTGCCCTGATCTCACACTTTCTACATTCCAGTAGAGGAGAGAAGTACTGCACCTGACAGCAACAGTGCAAGACAAGTATGGTAAATGCGAGTGCAGAAGCAGGCAAATGTAACCAACTGCATGAAATAAGGGGAGGTTTTGCTGAAGATGCATGTCAGAGAGGGTCATAGGATTTATTTTTAACCAGGAGGACAGAAGGAAGCAAAGGCAGGAGAGTGTAGCGTGAGGTATGTTCGGGGGATGAAAAGTCGTCCTTATGTCATGGGCACAGTAAGGAACACTTGGACACACAGGGGGCATTTCAGGGATGAGGAACCCCCAGACCAGCAGTCAAAGCTCTAGTAGCCTTTGCTCCCCTTGTTATGCTGAGGAAGATGAGTGAAAGCTAGAGCAAGGTCTGTACCTGACAACCTTGCTGAGTCTGAAATTCCTTCTCAGGAGCCAGGTGTGAACAACATCTTCCCTCCAGAAGATGAGGCCAGAAGAGCCTTAAAATGAGCAGAGATTGTTTGTTTGTTTGTTTGTTTGTTTGTTTTAAATATAAAATGTGCATTCCTTTTGACCTGGAAAATTCTCCTTCTGAAGAAGAGATCTGATTACAGAAAATATTGTAATAACATGAATGTCCAACAGTAGTGTGCTTGGTACATATGTTAAGACACCTTCCTATAATCACACACTATACAGCTATTAAAATTAATGTTGGGGAAGAATACCTACTAACACTGAAAGATGTCCATGATATTTGTTAAGTAAAAGAAATTAAATTATGAAATAGTGCTAGAATATTATTCAATTCTTACAAAAAAAAATAATGTATGGAGAAAAACACCAAAGTGTTCATAGATGTTATATGATTATTGATGAGTGAGGACTTACTGGTGATTTTGGCTTATCTATATTTTCTAAAGTTTCTACAATAAACATTTATTATTTTTGAAATAAGAAAAAAACAAAGAAGTCAATTTTAAATGTTCTTTCTACCCAGTATAAAGACCTAGAACAAGTATGTGGCTGGCTGTGATTCCTGGCTCTTATTTCTGTGACCTGGCTTGTTCCTAGGCACAGAATTCAAGGTTGGATATCAGAAAGTAGAGACTGAATCCTCACATGGCCCCTGTCCACTGGAGCATATGCTTCTCAACCTCTCCATTCCATCACTGCTATTTCATTTAATGGGAAAAAAGTATTTGAGTCAATTCATACCTAGTGTGTATAGGCTATTATTTAATAGTAAGAGCTGTCGTTTATTATGCATTATTTCCATGCAGGGCTCTGTGCTAAACACCTTCAAATTACCTCATTTAACCCTTCAACAACTGTGAAAGTTAGGTATCATTATTTCCATTTTACAGCCGAGGAAACAGAGGCCCAAAGATATGTCACTAGCCTAATCCCTAATGACCAGTAAGTGACAGAGCCAGGTTTCAAACTCTGGTCTGTCTGACTCCAAAACCTTCTTCAGTCTTTACAATTATATGATTCTGTCCTTGTAAGGAACCAATTTATTAATCTTTACAGAGAATGCATATGTGTTGAAAGAGGTCTTCCAAATGTCCTTGGACTGGAATGAAAACCTCCATCCAGGAAGTTGTCAAATGTGAGGTAATAGGTGGCAGCTGTGACAATAAATTATATTAAAAAGAGATATTAAATGTACTATTCAAAACTCATCACCTCCTTATTAATTTACTACATTTTCCTACCAACTATGGTCTTACACATGTGGTGGAAATACTATAAAATGGTACGCTGCTGCATCTCCTCTCAATTCTGCATTCCATGACATCTTGTTGGTAGCTTGAAATTGGTTACGGTGGGAGTATTTACACCATGGAAATTAGCAAATGCTATGAATCAAGGCTTGATTTTTTGTTTTGTTTACTGTCTAGACTTAAGAAGGTGATGAAGAAAATGTTAATAATATAAATTAAACTTAAACTGTGCTATCTTTGGCTGTTATACTGTGAGTAGTACAAAAGAGATGAAAAAATATTCTTCCAGTATCTAATAGCTGCCTCACTACAGAAGTATCTCATGTCATTGACAAATGAATAAAGTACTGATATACGTCTTTGTTGGGTCATTCATATTGGAACTGTACTCATTCATCAATGATGTGAGCAACTTCTTTGCTGAATCAGATTGTAATCAGACATTTATTTGCAGTCTAGCTTTGTCAAACTATGCTTGGATTGCTACTATAGGTCGGTTACAGATACAGGAGTTCAGCAAAAATCAACAAAAGCATTCTGTGATAATAAGCTGACTATGAGATTTACAATACAATGTGTTATATCATTATTTGTAAGTTGTGGGCTATATATCTTTCATGTCAGTATGTTATAACTTTTATGTTAAACATTTAAAGCATACCCTTGGACAGAACCATGGACAACCTACATAGTTCCTCCAGCAACAAATTCTCATAGTTGTACAGACAAAGTCTTTGGGGATCCCAAGGAATCCCTAGGGGAGTGACATTTCAGACCTGGCCCCTTCTCAAAAACACATGTCCCAACTCCCAACTTCTTAAGGTCACTTGATCTCTAGGCCCACCTCTCAAAGAGCTAACCACAGATCTCTTAATAGAATTAGAAAGTCTCCCCTGGACCATGAGCTGGAAACAAAATAAACTGGGTTGGAACCTTGGAAAAACTCAATCACAGCCTCTTAGTTACATGTGAATACTTCATTGTCACACTTACCAGGTGACATAGTTACTGATTTACATGTCAATCTCCCCTGCTAGACCATGACCTCCATGAAAACAGGGGTGTCTCTCATTCATCCCATGCTCAGCTAGAGTTCAGTCAATGTTCTTGAGCTCATGCATGAAGGCCTAAAGAGAGGGAGGAAGGATCTCCTTTACAAATCTGGTGTTGGCAGAATTAACATCTGTCTCACTGTGTTATTTAGGTATTTCCTGCATGGTTCAAGAGCAATGTTTTGATTGTGATGCTACATCCAAATAGATGCAATAAGTCATCCAAATTTTTCAAAATATACTACACATATACTCGTTGTTCCTACTATATAGGATACATGACCATCACAATTAATGAACAATATCCTTGGAGTTCATACAAACAAATCAGCTGCCTTTGCAAATATAACCCCCAAATTTCCAAACATATGGAGTAAAGACACTTTACAAGTACAATGTAGACTTGCCTCTTCAAGTTTTGTATTTGTAGAGTAGGGGCAAGAACAACCCATGGTTGTGTGACTATGTGTGATGGGAGCAGGTCCCACATGTACAACTTTATCCAGGGGGTATCACGTCTGCCTGTTTCAGAGTATGTAGGAACCCATGCCGAGGGCACTTTGGGGACAGGAGACTGGGATGCAGAGAGGTGACTGCTTTTCTCCAGAACACAATTGATCCTGAGAGCAATAGCAGGCAATACCCACACAGGGACTGCTGCAAAACCAGCCACGGCTTAGACAGTTTTCTAAGTTGTGCATAGAATTTTTTTAAAAAAGAAGAATACCAAGCCATACACTTAAGGTAATTAAGTCATTACTTAATTCAATCAATGGAATAACAGACATCAAAATAGGACCGGAATTCTCCTTTGAGATCCAGATGGATATTGGTACTGGCCCACCAACCTGAATTCCATGCTTTCCACGGCTTTTAATTTTTCCTTTCAGTGACTGGAAACCAAATACAGAATTTTATCCTCCTTAATTCTCTCTCACTAGAAGTTGGGAATTTTCTGACACAAGAAGCTAATTAAAAACACATTACTACTGCAAGAGTTGCCTTGCAGCTCACCTGGCATCTAGGGGTTAATCTCACACATTTAATACCCCACCTTAAACAGGAATTATAGGAGCCAGGAAGCAGCTTTCATGACAACCTTCCTAAGATGGTGTTACTTCTTCAGAGCACAACAGTCTAAAAAAAGGCCATGCAAATGGAGATAAATGGTACGCAGGCCACCGAGGTAATTAAAAATGTATTTTCCATCTCCTAGTAATTGAATTGTGTACAAGCTGCAAGTTAATGAGGTCATCTACCCTCGAGCACTGACAGGAAAGCAGGAATAATTATCTTTCAATTTTTTCTTATGTAGCAATTAATTTTAACCATTCGCCTACACCCCACTTCCACTCCCCTCAATCCAGTCAGTCAAAGTCATGGCTAAACCAAATTGACAAGCAATTGATACGGTGGCGGCACCGAGCTGCCGAGGCGGGCAAGGTAATCAAGGGGCTGCAGCTGTTGAGGGCTAAGCGCTTCCAGGTGAATGTCGCCTGGGATTTCGCATTCTGCCACTCGGAGGACACGGGACACACAGTGGTGGCTGACAGAACATCTGGTGCCAGGTGGGCTGGGAAGAGGCACTGCTGACTTGGGAAGGCAACAGAAGGATGGACGAGGATTGATGGATGCACAAGACTTCGAAACAAAATGTCACTTGCAAAAACCGTTACCCAAAACCGGGAGAGAAATGCTCAGCCACTCGTCACACTTGCCTTGCGCTTACAGCATCATCAGACTTCTTGGAGCTTTTTGGCTGGTTGACTTTGGAGTGGGGTCCTAAGGGCCAATGCTTCTAGAACTTACGGGCACAAAAAGTTTCTTATTTAGCTCAACAAAAGTTCAATTCTCTTTTCAGTCGTCCTCCTTCTAAGCCCACTGTTCTAAGGCCAGAGCATTGTGAGGTTGAGGGGGAGGGCATTTATTCCAGTTGTGCTGCTATCTGGCTGACTCAGCCCAAAATGCATCATGTTATGATAGGTATTGTCTGGAGTCTGTCCATCTGTGACTCTAGTTCGCCCAACGTTAAGATCAAGTCCTGGCCACCCCACTCGACCCCCACTTCTCTAACTGGTGAAATTAGAGCAAAATATAAATACTTAAGAGAAAGAGAGAGAAAGAAATCAGGTCTTAAGAACAAGGTCCTACTATATAGTACAGGGAACTATATTCAATATCCTGTGATAAACCATAATGGAAAAGAGTATGAAAAAAGAATGTATATATATGTATAACTGAATCACTTTGCTGTACAGCAGAAATTAACACAACATTGTAAATCAACTATACTTCAGTAAAAAAAAAAAAAAAATCAGGTCTTCATTCACTTATCCTATTCAGACTTATTAAGCACCTAGATAGCTCTTAATACTAAGTAGAGTGGGTTACGTCTGTTGCCCTGATATACTTATTAATAGCATCTACTTTCACTTTGAAAATATCCCATAACGGATGATAACTTATATGGCCACCTGATCATAGGGTGCCATGGGGTGAAAGGTAGATATAGTGAGATTAGCAAGCTTCCTCAAAATTATAAGCTCCCCCCGCCACTCCTTGAGAGCTGGTTGCCATGACTTACTCTTCTTTCCTTCCATGTGTCCCCACAGTACCCAGCACCATCAGGGAACACAGCAGCCCCTCACTAAATGTACATCAATCACTTTGTGAATCCCACGTGAGATGCAAGTCAGTACAGGGAACCTACACCAGGCAATGTCATTTTCTATTAGCCCCCTGTGCTGAAAAAAGCAGATCTGAGATAAGGCTAGTATCTCCATTCCCAAATCAAGGTAGGCTTTATGAAGAATGACAAACCAGGAAGAATACATGGTTGGAAATTTTTAGGTTTTCCCAGATATTTGCAAAAAGGGAATTTCCTCTTGAAAATATG
This sequence comes from Balaenoptera ricei, assembly GCF_028023285.1. Classification (NCBI taxonomy): domain Eukaryota; kingdom Metazoa; phylum Chordata; class Mammalia; order Artiodactyla; family Balaenopteridae; genus Balaenoptera; species Balaenoptera ricei. The sequence continues at coordinate 87,170,242 of NC_082646.1, forward strand.
GACTGATAGTTTTGAATTAGAAAGATTAGCCCAGAGCAAAATGAAATTTCTCAAAAGCTACTCATTAGGACAACAGATATAAACTGAATGTCTTCAAGTCGAGCAGAAGGGCAAGGTGTGTGGCCTTTTTCTTTGTTCTTGAGGCTTTTGTTGCATCTTCATTCTCATGATGTCTATGCCATTTCCCCCAGGGGACCACGGAAGGAAGAGCACCTTGAATTCGGCCTTACTCTGATCAATGCAGGTATGACCCAGGTGGGCTCAGAGATGCATGGTGGGACAAAAGAAGAAAGAGTCTCCCTCAAAGGCTACGAGGCATGGCAATCCTGCTCCTATCCGTGCCCTGAAACAACCGCAGAAGGAGAGTGCAAGGGGAAGCTCTCCCAGGCCACTTTGCAAAGGTGAATGGCTTGTCACAGGTCTGCTGCTCCTGCAGTTAAATGCACATCTGCAAACCCAGAACACAGGGAAGTCACCATGGAAAGATGCACTCTATCCCACAGTTGCTGCGACTTCTCATGTAGGTTTAACTCTCACTGTCCCTGCCTACCCCCAAATAAATCTCTCTCTTAAGAGGATAAAGAAGCTAGCATTGGTTTAGCTCCTACCATGTGCGAGGCAGGTTACATGTGTTTATTCACTTGATTTTCATAGCTATCCTATGCCCTATTAAGGCATCAATTTACAGACGAGGAAACTAAGGCTTGGAGAAGTTAAGGGATTTGCCCAAAGACACACAAGAAAGATTTAAGGCCAAGATTTAAGCCAAAGGTTTAAGACCCCAACCCCTTTTCCTTTTCATCACTCAGCTGGACCAGGTGGGTAAGGTTTTCATCTTTTTCTCATTGCAGGTGGCTCTTCTTTAGTGCTACACTGTTACCAGACCTAGTTTTCTGGACATGTGAGGTGACATCCCCACTGATGCCTGAGTGCCCATTCTTGGTGATGTTTGTATTGAGCATTGCCCTCTTCCTCTGCTACAGTTGAGCCTCGCATGGGAGGGGACACATCTGTCTCTAATGCCTTGGTATGACAGAGTTTACTGGGTCACCTTTCTCCTGAATTATGCAGCTGTCAGGATAAAAGTTCTATGAGAAGAGAAGAAACCCAGAACCAGGGAGAAGGACATACACTACCAGGCTGAGGTTGAATAGTATATTGGTCAGCGTTTTCCAGAGAAACAGAACCAACAGGATACAGATATAGATGTAGATAGATAGATAGATAGATAGATAGATAGAAATTTATTTTAAGATATTGGCTCAATCAACAATCAATTGTAGAGGCTTGGTGAGTCCAAAATCTGGTTGGAGACTCAGGAAAGAGCTGCAGTTCAAATCCAAAGGAAGTCAGGCTGTAGATTCAGGAAGAGCTGATGTCATAGTTCAAGTTTGAAGGCCATCTGCAGCAGAATCCCCTCTTGCTCAGGGGAGGTCAGTCTTTTGATCTATTCAAACTTTCAGCTGATTGGATGATGCCCACCCACATTATGGAGGGCAATCTGCTTTACTCAAAGTCCACCAATTTAAATGTAAATCTCATCCAAAACACCCTCACAGAAACATTCAGAATAATGTTTGATCAGATATCTGGGCACTGTGGCCCAGCCATGATGACACACAAAATTAACAATCATTAGCAAGCAAGGAGGACTGACAAAGCTGGTGTCTTCTCAGAGCATCTCCTGAGCCAAGACCTGGAGGAAGTAAGACTGCTGTGCAGCTTTTATCCTTCACATCACTTTTTTGGTTTCCCCAGGATCCCCACCCCTATGAAATTGAGGAAATAAAGCATTAAGGATGTTTATTGGGAAAGATACATAACTGATTAAGGGTGATGGAAAAAGGTATTAAAGATGGGAGATAGTGGACCATGTGTCTACACTGGCAAGAATGATCCTCTGGAGCGGGAGAGAGGGGTAATTCAGGAGGCACAGGCAATGGCCAAAGGAACCAAGACCTGTAGACTAGGAGCCACTGGTAACATCACAGAACCTCAGAGCCTGAAGAGACTTCTGAGTTCCCCACACGTCTACCCGTCAGAACATCAAGGTGAAACGACAGGCAAGGCTACTGAGCTAGTTACTGGCCAAGACTGGGACCCAGATCTTATCAATGACTTACTGCTTGTTGAGCACTTACTATGTGCCAGGAATTTATTTCACAGAGCAAGAAACTGGGGCTCAGAGAGATGAGTTGTCCAAAATTACACAACTACTAAGGGTTAGAGCTGGGCTTCAGGCCTGACAGTGTGTGATTCAGAAACTCAAACATTTATTCTCCACACTAAAACAGCCTCCCAGGCCAGGGTCCCCACGCCTTGCAGGGCTGAGTCACTGAGTCTCTGGAATGGCTCACCTGGAGCTACTCACATCCCCCTCAGGGAGAAGAGGAATGTCCTGACCTCTTGGAGGGCGGTTCAGACAACAGGTAGTGCTGTATCCCTGACTCACAGACACACAGCCGCTCAAGGTGGCAGACGAGACGAAGATCAGATCCTTGGGAGAGTCTATGAGAACACCACACGCGGGCACGCGCACGCGCACACAGAAGTGCTCACCAGCAGACAGCAGGGTTTCACGTGGCTCTGTGAGGAGGAGGGGCCGCCAGCAGGACGCTCCACCATCACCTGCTAATGACAAGCTGTTCCATCCCCAGCAGAGCCCTGGAACCAGTCTGCGCGCAGACACAAAAAAGCCCGATTTCATTTTAGCAGCCAAATTGCCATCCAAAGAAAAGATTTCCTGGGACAACAGATTTCTCTGAGGAGAACGGAAAAGGGTGGACAGGTGGTTTCCCATCGAAAAGCATCACCCATAACTTCCTCTCCAGACTCCAGGCTGCCTGGTCAGGCCCAGAGAGCAAGAGAAATGCTGGCTCAAGATACAGAGATCTTTTGAAGTGGAAATGTACCTTTGGAGTTATTTTGGCATTTTGTTTTAATAGATAAAGGAAATTTCTTAGAAAAAAGTAAATGATGATGACAGCTACTACTTATTAAGCTTAATAATGGTAGCTGTAATTTATTGAGCACTTAGCATATGCCAGGAACTATGCTTAACATGCTTTCTCTAATATGCTCTTCACAACAAGTGTATGAAGAGTATTCTAGTCATATCACCATCTTATAGAGGAGGAAATGGCGTCTCCAAAAGGTTAATTCACTGCTCAAAGGACACCCAGCTAGCAAGTGCAATTGCTGGGGTTTAAATCCAAATCTACCTGATTCCAGAGCCTGTGCCCAATCAATGTATACGGGTGTGGGAGTGCATGAGTGTATGTGTATCTGAGTGTGTTTGTGTGTGTGTGTGTGTGTGTGTGTATGTGAGATGATCTAACATAAATGCAAAGCACCCTGGGCAACTGAACGTCCAAGAAGCAAGAAGGACTTCAGGACAGAGTGAAGTCAAACCTTATCCTCTCTCCACTAACAGGTCCACACATTTGGGGGTATGCAGGTGGAGCCCACAGCTCCTCTATGCTCATAGGGCAGAGGTGGACAGACCCCCTGCCCTTTTCCACTTTGCCAGACTTTCTCAGCTTTCTAGGCATTAGTAAGACATGGGTTCCCTGGTGCCCTCCCCAATATCCACCCACTGCCTTCTGCATCCCTTCCAGTATCTTTAATCACACTTAGAATAAAATCCAAAGTTTCTCCCTTGGCCAACAAAGCCCTGCATGATCTGGCTGGCTCTCCCCTCAACACTGCTGAGCTCCCCGTCAGACCCCCAACCTGGACTGCTGGTAAGAGAGAAATAAACCTCTCTCTTGTTTCAGCCCAGCATTTGGCGGGGGAGGGTCTCCTGTTATAGCAGCCTAGCCAATATTAACTCATACTCGTGGTCTCTGACCTTGACATTTAAACTTCCTTCACTCTCCTCAAATCTCTGACCTGCCCTGCCCACTCAACCCCACACTCTCAGCAGACAACTTGATCTTCTATTTCAGAAAGAAAGGAAGCGAGCACACGAGCACTCTCTCAGCTTTCACTACCTAACCACTTTAGGTGACATCTGCACCCAGCCTGTGACTCCATGGGAAGGCCCCTCCTCCCGTCCTGGCCAGGATTTTTATCAGGGCTTTGAGTCCCATCCCCTCCTGTTCCTCAGGGAACTCTCATTTTGTCTTCCCTTCTCTTTTTTATAATTCAACCTCCCCCTCTCAACTGTGCCCACAGCAGTAAACATGTTCATGATTTTCTCATCTTAATAATACAAAAAAAAATACTAAGCCTTCTCTTGACCACACACCACCCCTAGCTCTCAAACCCTTAACCAATTCACAGTAACATTTTTTAAAAGAGTTGTTTGTGCGTTCTGTCTCTATCTCTTCAGTTGGCATTTCCTCTGCAAACCGCACCCCCTGCCAGCCCATAGGAGTTAATGTCCCAGCACTGCACTAAGAGTCCTAATTAATGTCTCCAATGACCTTATGTCGAGAAATCCAATCTTCATCCTTCTTGGCTTCGCAGCAGTGTTCACCCTGTTCTCATTCCCTCCTTGAAACTGTCCTTGTGACACCATTCCCTCCTGATTTTGTTCCCATCTCTCTTATAATCCCTATCTCATCTAATTCTCAGAGTGAACCTATGATGTAGGACTATTCCTATCCCTATTCTAGAGATAAAGAAATGGAAACCTAGAGATGGTAAATAAATTTCCCAAAGTGACACAGCTGATTGGCCAATCTAGGATAGGAACCCAAACCCCTGACACCAGAATCAGTGTTCTGAACCTCCATGTGACATTATTTTCTAGACTCAAAGAGCTTGAAGACTGCTGATTATGAAAATACTTGATTATTTCTTTCCCTACAAAGTGAAGGTTAGCATGTAAGTAAGCGGCAAACTCTTTAGCAGGGGCGTTTTGCCCATTCACAGGCTGAGCTTGTTCACAATCAACATGGTCAGAACTCAGAGGAACATGAGACCACATTGGAGGGTCACTTCAATACAGGGCAGTGGACCCCATCCTTTGGAAACCCAAGTGGCAGAGTGGAAAGAGACTTGAATTCTGGTTTAGGTTCTACAGTTAATTATCTGTGACCCTGGACACCACTTAACCTCTGTGGGCCTCAATTACCTCAAAGGGAATGATAATATCTGCCTTCTCACCCTACAGGGCCTTCATGAGGCTCAACTGATATCATAAAGTGAAGGATCTTTGACAAATGGAACACACCACTCAAATGCAAAGAGAAGCAACAGGAAAGATAAACTTAGGGAATCTTCAGTAATGCTAAAGAGATTAATTCCTGCTCCTACCTTGATGGAGACACCTGGAGGGAGGAGAGGATCCCAAATTCTGATCCTCAGAGCAAATTGGCTTAGGTCGGGTGGTGGCATCAGCCACTCCTTCTCTGACCAGCTGCTCCCTTTCCCCAAACCCAGGTACTTCTCCATCCCCTTGAGGAGTCAGCTAGGAATAGCTGGGAAAGGGGCCCCTCTCACACAGAAATGGGATTTTATTGGAGAAGCTCTAAAGCCAGCAAGAGGAGGAGAGGACTGTGTGACTGGGAAGGGGAGAGGTTTGGAGCCATTCAAAGGGCACCAGCAGGCAGCTGGCACTATTTGCAGAGCACAACAGTGATGATGTTAATAATAATAATAACAGCTAACACTTTTCTATCACTGACTATGTATGCACTAGGGATTCTTCTAAGTGCTTTGCATAGGAATCCCCTAAGGTTAGTACCATTATTACCCTCATTTTCAGGTGAGGAAAGGGGAGGCTAAGGCCTTTTTACAAAATGCCACAGTTCCACCCCAGCCCCCTGCTCCAGAACTTGCACTTGTAAATCATCCCCCGACACACGAACAAGAATAAGGATCTTCCCATTTCCCAGGGTTTCTCATCCTTACCGGACTCCTTCCTCACAATTACAAAACTTCCAAAGCATGTTAGAAATGCAGCAAACCTACACTACTTTTAATCCATTGGGCTTCCTTTGCCAGTAAGAGCAGGACTAAGAAAAAGAGCTACAGAAGCAGGAGATAACCAGTATATTTCTTTTAGTAATTTGCCTTTGCCATAGGAGCCTTTCTTCCCAAGGTGGCCCCTTAACTATTTTATTCTTGTATCTCTTATCCTTCTAAGCAATTAAGGAGCATGGTCACAGGCACAGGGGGAGGAAGTGTGACCAAGGGTCCATACCACCTGACTGGCCAGCAGGCTGTGAACCCTCCCATCAGCCTAAATGCCCAGCTGAGGGCTTGGCACGTGTATTACACTGATGTCAACCAGGCTTTTACATTAAGCCACTGAGTGGACACTTCTTTTGAAATAAACCCTATGAGCTAATGGTGGAATGAAATTCAATTCCTAATGGAAAGTGAGGGAGAAGCAAGTATGTTTTCTGACTGTGAATTATTTGAAAAGGACACACACTCCAAGACAAATACCTTCCCCGAATCCGTTTACTGAAAAAGTTCAAGAAAAATTTTTTACTTCCGAAGCTCATGAGCAAATAGAATGAACCATTCCTACCCTACCAAGTTCATGCGTAGAGTTCCTCCCTGCTGTGGTTGCAGACTGGTGAGGCTGCAGGTGAGGTTGGCAGTCGCCTGTTTACTTTCTTATAACTCTGCTTTGTAATCTTTTATCACACGGTCACAAAGTTTAACAAGTGTGTGTTTAATTCCAAAGTTTTTGGGGGATTTGGGACGATCTGGAGGGAGAGAGGGAGACCTTGCAGCATTAGCTACAATCACCTCCAAAATCTTCAAAAATAAGAAAACTATTTTGGTAAGCCAAGCTAAAGAGGCAGTTCTTCAGGTCTTCTAGAGTAACACAAACCCATCCTGTGCCTTGAATCAAAGTTGTTTTTCCCCACTGGGCACCTCAGCAAACCAGGGAGTCGCTGCTTCTTACCTCTTGCTGTTGGGCTGAAGACGAAAGAGGCAGACATTTCCACTGCAGTAGTAGGGACTGAATTGAGTTCTCTTGCAAAATATAGCTGGAGAGGACTCAGAAATGACTGGCTGCTTCACAGCACTTGTGGAATGTGCCATGGAATAACCCAGGCCTTCACTGCCCCTAGCAAGACACCATCGTCATCATCATGGCTGTAGTTACTGCTCTTGTGGTACCATACATTTCTATAGCCCCCATGTAGTTTACAGTGAACTTCGTATATCAGCAGAGGTGACACAGGGGCGCGTCTTCTAGTGCTCCTTTCTCCTGACCAGTTCAGTCAGGCCACGCTCCAGTCCCCCCAGCAGGTAAAGCAGTGAGGTCTTCTCAGCATCCTCACACTTAACCTTGCCCTGGGAAAAGAGCCTGGATGCTGAAGTTCAATGCTCCTACTTTGAAATATCTACTCTGCAACTCAGGCTTGCCTGACCCCCACCCTTGCACTTGAGTCTCGTTTTCATAAAATGCAAGCAATAGGTAGATTACCTCATAGGGTGGTTGTGAGGATCGAAGTATATTATATATGTATGTTAATCAGGATTTTTCATTGCAGCCCATAGAAATGAAGTCTGGTGAATTTAGGAAGAAAAGGGATTTATTGAAAGGATTTTGGAGAGCCCACAGAGCTCCAGAAGGACTGGAGAATGGATCTAAAGCTTATGTTGCCAGGAACAACACCTCAAATCACATCCCAGAACGAGTCCCCGAAGAAAACTCTGCCACGGCCACTATCCCCAGACACACTCCGGACGCTGACACAGGGTCACTGTCATGGCTGCCATCTCAAGCGGGATGTAGCTGTCATTGGTCCTCCATCTTGGCCAGAATGGATTCTGCAGTCTCTACATCAACATCGGTAGCTGCTGGTCCACAGCCTGAGGCAGGTGCATTGACAAAGCCTGGGTCCTATGCCAGCATCTTAGGTGCAAAGGAGGCTGGGAGAATAAGTACCTGGCATTTTCAGCTTCTAAATGTGTGTGTTGGGAGAGGGGAGTTTTCTGCAGTTACAGGAAATGTGTTCAGTTGCTAACAGCCAAAAAGAATGACTAATATTCACTAACAAATGAAATAAACCAGTACCTGATGTGTTCCCTGTCACCCTTATACCCTATCTTATCCAACTCTGGGTTGAGCACAGTATCAGAACGCTGTGTTGTAAAGACATTCACAACCACCCCACGTGACCCCAAAACCCCATAAAACTTCCCACCTGTAACACCCACCTGTCTCCACATCCCAGTCTCTTTATTCTTCTCCCCAAGAAGCCAATGCCTATCTGATAAACAAATCTGTGCTAAGTGCTGATGATTGAAAATGGGTTAGTTAGTGCCTGATTCTTTCCAGAATCTTCCTATTTTCCCTATGAGATTCCAGGGGCCATAAAGGTTCAGCCCAAAGGGATTTAAAGCAGCTGTTAAATTTACCTTGGAGAGGCTCTGGTCAGCAAGGAGGTCTTCTGACTGAGGCAACCACTCCTCAGTAAGTAACCTGGAATAAATCAGTATCACCAACTCCCCGTGAGCAGACCCACATGCTTATGTTTGATGTTACCCGATCTTCCCCCCAGACCTCATATGATCTTCAGGGTAAGTATAATTATCTTCATTTGATAAATGAGATACCCAGCAAGGTTAAATGAATTTCCCAAGGCACTAAATCTGTTAAACAGCAAAGCTGAGACTGGACCCAGAGTTCCTGACTCCTATCAGGTGCTTTTCACTTTCTATAACTCCTGGCTGCCCTTCTCCAGGTCTTGAACAACCCCAGGGCTGTGAGTGAATAAGGGACCAAAGAAACCCAAGAGGCAGTCCTCTGGGAGGCAGGAGAGGTTGGCAGGGGAGAGGAAACAACCCCGGGATGATCCCCTTCCTAGCGCACATCCCATTTGCTTTGATTTGACTCTGAGTGTTTTCAAATGGGTTCTGATTCCAAAATATTTACATTCACCAGGAAGACTAAGTACAATGGCTTCCTTTTTGTCTAAAACATTGCAAAAATTAGGGGATGTACAACAACCACAGATGGAATCCAGGAGCTGAGGTGGGGTGGGGAAAGGGACACCAAATCTGCAAACCAGTGTGAGCCTTTTTAGCTGCAGTGATGGGGAAAGGGCGCCATCTCTGAGCTTCATGATTAAAGCAACTGCAAATTAGTTTCCGCAAAGGTCTTTCCCCTTAAATTGAAAAGCACCGTGTAACGGAATTTCATAGACACTGCTTTGCAAATGACTTCATACCTCACTCTGTTCAGAGCTGAGAGGTGGCCGCATGCTGTGAATCATAAGAGACTCAGGCTCTGGTGGGGCTGCCGAACCTTCCTCCGACTGACTTCGACATCCAGACACAGACTACTCTCCCCATCCCTTAACCTGGAAAGGGAATTAGTGAACCTAGAGCGCTGGAGTCACTGCTACAGGATTAGTAGTCTTTCCCTCCCCCTAACCAGGCTATTTACCCGCAAACTGTGCTTTCTACCACCATCAGGCTCCTAGGGGTTGCTAGCTGGTTATGGATTGCCCAGGTACACACATTTTAAGTAAAAGTCTTTGGAAGTCTATGGGGTTTCTGAGCTCTAATGAGATTTCCGGTAGAAATGATTAAGTCAGGCTGACAAAGCTATACCGAGTGCCACACCATTTTCACCAACCACCTTAGCTTTCTTGGGGATACCCCTTGAGGTTAATGTAGGAATCATGTTTCCTAATTGTCAGCAGCTCTACAGTGAATTAAACAGGTTGCATTTCAATGTCAAGCCTGATTGATCAATATTTCCAGACAGCCCAAATCTCTAATTCATTCACGCAAGAAAAAGGTATTAGCACCTACTACGTGCCAGGCACTATGCCAGGCCCTGGGATACAACTATGATAAGTCACAGCTCTCGTGGTGATTACAAATGACAGAGACAGGACACGTTCAAATAGTTGTTCCAGCGAATGTAAAACTGCAACACTGAGAATGTGATACTGTGGGCGGTCCTGAAAGAGAGCCCAGGAGAGGGGAATTAGACCTGGTCAGGTCATCCGGAAGATATCCCTGAGAAAGTGACCTTTCAGCTGAGAACTAAAAGGTCAGAAGAGCCAAGAGAAGAGAGAAGGGAAACCCTCAAGGCAGAGGGCACAGCAGAGGCAAAGCCCAATAAGGTCAGGGGCTTGAAGAGAACTGGAAAAAAAGGCTAGTTATACATTAAGTTTGGTGAGCGAGGGGAACAAGGCACCAAAGGAGCCTGAAAAAGGGGAGACCCTGCAGGTCTTTTCAGGACATGCAGAGGAGTTTGGTCTTTATTTGAAATGCAAATTGGATGCCATGGAAAAGTTGTAATGGGGATGAGGGCCATTAGAAAACGTCTCTCTGGCTGCAGCATGGTGGCCATATTAGAAGCGATGGGGGGGGGTGGAGTTTCCCATCAAGGAAAGTAGATGCTCAGAGTCTCACCTATCCCGGCAGTGACCTGAGTCCCCCACAATCACAAGGGCAACGGCACAGCCAACTCAGAAATTCAGGACCACAGTGTGCAACCCCAAAATTCTTCCCACTACAGAATCACCTAGTAGCACAATTTTAAGGTGTGATGTTGTCACCTGGGCAGACAGCACATTCCTTCACCTCTCTGCGAAACTACCCATTGACACGGACAACAACACTGACAATAACCAGCACTAAGGTACCAAGTCCAATGATGGGTTATCAGCACACACATGGTGATCTCTTCCCAACTCTATGTATATATCCTCTGCCTAAGAGAGAAGTTCAAGTGTACGCTCTTTAAAATGGTAATAATTTAAAAACTTAACCTTCACTCACTGTCTATCTAGTGATTCTCAACCGGGGCAATTTTGTCCCCCTCCCCTGAGGACATTTGGCAACATGTAGAGGCATTTTTGGTTGTCACCCTGGGAGGATGTCCAACTGGCATCTAACTGTTTAGCCAGAGATGCAGCTAAACATCCTACAATGCACAGGACAGTCCTCCAGAACAAAGAATTACCCAGCCCCAAAATGTCAATAGTCCTGCTATTGAGAAATCTGATCTACAGGGGCTCAAAGCCACAAGGTGGGTTCTTGAGTAACTGCATGAACAGAACATCACACACACACACACACACACACACACACACACACACACACTGACCTCCATTTGACAGTGATTTAAACAAGAAATAAACTTTTGTTGTGTTAAGTCACTGAGATTTGGAGGCAATTCATTACAGCAGCTAGCGTTATTTACTTTAACAAGTGCAACTGGTAGAGGTTAGTCTTCTAGGAGGACAAGTGTACCCTAGCAACAGAGCCATATCACTTGGCAGGTGCTGGGAAGACTTCTGGAATAAAATGAAGGGCAGTGGACGCCTGGTCCTATCTTGTAAGTCATGAGGCCTCACAGTGTCATGGGGGTTAATAAGTCAAGAGCACAGTGGATCCTTCATAGCTCTCTCACCTCTAATGACCAGAGGCAGTGCCTCTGCAGAGAAACTTTTAGCAACTCAGTGGAGGAATGCAGCAGGAACCCACACCACAAGAACAACCGGTAACCTCTCTCATTTTCCTCTTTCCCTCGCCCTTTTTTTGTGAGACAGGGACTAGCTACAGTAGTCAGCAAGGTCCGTTTAGTGTATGATCTGGTCTTGCTGTGACTAACAAGATGATTGGTTGTATATATCCTCTTTATGGTTGTTCATTATATCACCCTAACATAAAGTAATTTAGCTTCGGTGAGATAATTAGGGTATTTCTAATCTAACTGATAGTCTGAATGAAATGAGATTTTCAGAGGGAGATTTGTGTATCAGGAGACTGGTGACCTCCGGCCCCAATTTTCACACAATGTATTATCTGACAGCCCGACTTCCCAGGCATACTGAATCCGTACATTTCCAAGCCTGTGCGTTATAGAACACACCCGCAAATGAGATTACTTTATTTATAATGAGATTTCCATGGGCTCAGGGAGGTAGATCATAATATTTTAACTGAGGCCTTCAGACTGACAGAGAAACTGTATGTTAACAGAGACTCTGAGACGCAAATGTACTCAAGTGGGCGAGTGGCCTGTATGGGGTCTCGGAGATGCAACTCAGCAGGAGAAATAAAGGCAGAGTCCCCTGAGGTGCCTGCCTGACTGGGACAGCCCGGGGCCACCCCAGCAGGGCAAACCTCGTGCTGGGAGGACCACAGCAAGGCGGTCTTCACCTGCCCCTTGGGGAAGATGCAGAAAGAGTCTGCTCAGTAAGCCTGAGATAGGGGACCAAGAAGGAGATCTGGAAAGAGGAAGCAGTAGAGGCCGGCAGGGTCAGGTCAGCATTCTGAGCAAGCAGGCAGCTGATAGACCTACCGCCTGCTCCCCAGTCCCCCAAACACACCCCCAAGGGCCAACCCACTCACCTCTGTCCTCCACGCTGGCTCCAAACCTTACCATTAGGGTCACCTGTCATCAGAGGCAGGATGCCAGCTCTTAGGAAAATATGCCCATTTTTCATTCATTCATTGAGTACCCACATATAGCAAGCACTAGTCAGACTCACAACAGATGAAGTCTCTCTTTCCAGGCTATTTACATCCTTCTGGTTTTGTTGCTCAAGGCTCCTTAGTAAATTCCTTTAAATCCCCTTTAGAATTTAATTTGAGAGAAAAAAGTTTGTTTTTCTGGAAGAAATAATATGTTTTCTTTTATCAGATAATGAGAACTATGCAGCTCATCTTGTTCCCCTTGTTTTCTTGGGTGCCAGGAAGCTCAGAGGTTAAAGTTATACTCAATCGTAGAATTAGGTTGATGTTTTGTGTCTTTTTCTTTCTTATTTTCTATTTTTCTTATTTTTCTATTTCTAGTGAAAAAGATTTATTTAATGCTTTTTATTTGTTAAGGCATTTCGGTATTTCAATACTCCTTTGGAAAGGAGTACTTTATTAAATATGTTTATTAAAACATTGAAAAATAAACAAAGACAGAGCATTGACTTAAAAAAGCCCACTGTTAAAAATCCTTTAGTATTTACTAAGTACCTATCAGTAGCAAACACTGGCTGAGCATGTAACATGGGCCCTTTTCTAAGCACTTTGTACCTCACAGCAGCCTTTGCAGTAAGTAGTATTATCCCCACTCCAGAGAGGAGAGAATGAAGAACAGAGGCCTAAATAGGTTGCCTGAGATTACGCAATCAGTGAGGAGTAGTAGAACTGGGATCAAAACCTGGGCAGTCTGGTACCAACAGCTGCCCTCTTAACCACTGCTTCTCAGCATATACAACTTACTGCACTGGGCAAAGGAAAATATACAGTATACGTACTGGACGCCTCTACCAGGCTGCCTCACCTCCCCTGGTGCCCCATTTTGTATTCCAGCCATCGCTACAGCAACCGGCCATGCTGGTGCCCAGGTGCGACCTGGCAGCACCTTGCCTGGACAGCGTGGAGAGTCTCTCGCTTTCTGCCCTAAGGTTGCAGAAATCTGCCCAATGATTCTGACACATGCACACACTTGGAAGAGGGAGGGAGCTAACACCCCATGGGGCAAACCTTGACCAGTGAGGGACGGAGCCAGTGGATAAATGCTCCTATTTCTGTCCTGTGGGCAGAGAATTCTGAGGCTCATTCTACACAGCTCCTCGGGATCCCAGTGGAATACAGCTGCTGTTACCCACACTGCTGATCAGCTCAGTAACGTTGGGTTGGCCTTCCTTCTAGTTCACTCCTCCTAGGTCCCACTCTTCCTCCTTGGGATCCATTTCTAATAAAACAAACTACCTGTATGCAAGAGCTTAGCTCTGCTTTGTGGGGAAACCAAGGCTAAGACGTTACAGTTCATAGCTTGAGGAGTTCAGATGAGAGTGACACGTCATTACAAGAGGAAAAACTCAGTAACGATGCGTTAACAATCCATGACGAAGCAGCCAGAAGAGTGACTTGAACTGTAAAAGTACAAGAGCACGGAGAAGTGAAATCAGCAGGGAACTACAATAAAGTTTTCTTGGAGCGCAGACACACGTTCATTTACATGTTGTCTATGGCTGGTTTCCTACCACAACAGCAGAGCCTCGTAGTTGCTACAGAGACCCACGGCCCACCAAGCCAAAAATATTTCATATCTGGCCATTTACTGAAAAGTGTGTGGACCTCTGATACAGAAAAGCCAGGATCCTATGGGAATACAGAGAATGGGCACACATCCTATTTCTGAGGGTGGCTGGGAGGGTTGGGCTGTTGAAGGACAGGAGCAGGGGCATTCCAGGTAGAGGCAACAGCTGAACCAAAGGCACAGCGTCTGCACGCGGCTGGCGAGGAACCACGGGTGCTTTACCACCGCAGGAGAGAAAGGAACCATGAGAGGAGCGATGGCACGTGAGGCTCAGGCAGAAATTTAAGGTCTCTGCTGCTCGGTTATTTCTCTCATTTTAGGATATTTCCTTCAAAAGCCAAATACATTATAACAAAGAGTAACTCCAGAGCTGGGTGTGTGCCTTCTACTGAACGGAGTTTATGAGGAGTTCGGGACGATTCCGTTCTTTTGATGAACGGTGGGAGCCCTTCTCACAAAGCAGCCTTCTTTGCACCTGGGCATCCCTGATGTTAAAGGCCCACTGCTCTGCCCTCCTCAGGTGGCATGCCTCAGGATGTGCCAGCTCAGGCCTCTTGCTCCTCTCACTGCTAAACCACAGAGAGCTGACATGTCACCATGACGGTCAGCCCCAGCTGAGTGCTCTGACCTGTCTCCCTGCAGGCCTGCCTTTTGGTTTCCTGGAACGAGGATGCAGTAACAGGCGGCAGGAACAGGCATGGGGCACTGAGACCTGCCCCACGGCTCCGAGAGGTAGTGCTTCTTCATGCCACTGGGAAAGGAAAAACCCTGGCTGATCAGGATGGTCTGAGGATGCGTTATTTTGTTCAGTTCTTTCAGGAATATGTATTGAGGGAGGACAAAATACATGCCAGGCAGGGCAATCTACTCAGGATACAAAAGAATGATGAAGGCCCTGTCCTGCCCTCAAGGGGCTCACAGTCTAACTGGGGAGATGGACGTGCTATTCCACAGCAGGGAGAGGCTGCCAGCTCCCCTCTGATGGGAGTGCAGCCCTGAGAGGTAAAGCTTGGAGGATATTAGAAGCTCAATAAACATCCTAAGAGAATCTGCTTTAATGATTATTTTGGAATGAACTACAGTTGCCACATCAACTGCTGACATGAAAGTACATGCATAAATTACTGAAGGATACTCCAAAATGGTTTATTCCCCCTCAAGAGATTTTCCTGACAATACTTATCTATACTGGTTGGGTGAACCATTTTTGAATAAGCAATGCAAAGGTAAATATCAGTCCCAAAAGGACAGACTTAAAGATAATTTGGAAAACAAACTGGTAATGCCAAGCCGCTGGCATTTAGATACCCATTTCAGTTGTTTCAGATTTGGCTTAGATGGAAATGTTGAAAACCAACACTGATTTTTTTCAAAAAGAAAAAATAGTTAACATTTACTAAGTATGGACATTTTGTCAGGCACTGCTGATGGCTTCACATGTTTTATCTCATTTAATCTCCCCAGGAATCCTTGAGGTAGATTTTAGTATTATTACTGTCTCCATGTTACAGATGAGGCAACTGAGTCTTAAACAGACTAAGTAACTTGTCCCCCAGCCATCACTGGAGGAGGCAGATGTCACCTGACAGTTTATCCACAGGGGCCAGACCCTTAACTACCACACCAACTGTCTCCCCTTACTGACTAGTCCCCAGTTCCTGCCTGGGACATCTTTTTTCAGCAATTTGGCCCAGAACAGATCTCAGGATAAGTTCCTTCTTTGTGATAAGCAGGGCCCACGATCTCTGACAGCTGTTCCCCGCTCTTCATCATCATCTGAAACAATCAGTAAGCATTAGAGAGTACTTTTCCCTTTACAAAGGTGATAATTAGATAACAAGCTGAGATTAAAGTAATTACAGTTAGACAGCTGGCGAGGCAGCACAGTCATGTTGAAATATTGTTGGTACTTCAGCATCTGGTTCTAATAACAGCATAGGCTAAAGGATTTTACATTAATTACAGAACATAATTTAATATAAACATATTTAATTACAATTGATGAGCGATAAACTGTTCAAGAATGACTTAACCCCTTCCGCGTGTCAAAGTGATGGGAACTTTGGGCAGTCCGTGGCCTCTTCTGCTGTCTTTCTCTCCCCCCCCTGCCATGCCTTCCATTACTCCCTGGTTCCCTCTCCCGGAGAACACCCGCCCCCCCACCAAAGAGGGAATCTTCTAGACAAGGATGTTGCTCATTGATTATCCCATGGTGTTTGGCACCTGTACAGTGCCGCCTATCCTTAGAAAGCCAAGTGGAAGGAGGCGAGTGTGCAAGCCAGGCTGGGATGCATTGCTTCCACGTGACCAGCTGCCTTCCTCACATTGGCTCACACTGGTGAAATGAGGCTGCCTCTCCCTGGCTGGTTTTCCCAGTGTCCTCACACTTCTATGCGGTGCTGGCTTGCCTTTTGACAGTCAGTGAGCAACCTATTAAACAATCCTCAGATCTCTTAGAAAACGTATAAAGGTAAACCCATTTTTTGTCATGATCAGGAAGTCCCTGACCACAATGGTCAGGGTATTTTCACAGTTTTGGAGTCAATGTGTAATACCTGGAGGCTTCTACATGAAACAGGACACTATGCTGGCAGAAATTCTTCTTTACATGCTGCCAACCCCCATCCCTACCCCCAAAATTGGCAGAAGCAGACCTCGGATGAAACGGTTTACAACAAACTGAGACCACACAGACACAACCTCCACTGGATAAAGGACTCAATCATTATCTGCACATTGTCTTTCTAGAAGCCCCATTTACAAATGGAAGACTTCAAAAGTCACAAAAGCCATGTTGTGGACTGCATGCATGTCTGTGTTCCCCCCAGATCATATATTGAAACCCTACCCTTTGATGGAATGGTATTAGGAGGTAGAGTCTTTGGGAGGTAATAAGATTTAGAAGAGGTCATGAGGGTGGCTCGATCTCTCTCCCTCAGTCATGTGAGGATACAGCAAGAAGGCGGCTGTCTGCAAGCCAAGAAGAGGGCCCTCCCCAGAACTCAACCATGCTGGTACCCTGATCTGGGCTTCCCAGCTTCCAGAATGGTGAGAAGTAAATTTCTATTGTTTAAACCACCAGTTTACAGTGGTTTACAGTTTACAGTTTAAATTTCTATTATAGCAGCCCAAACTGACTAAGACACACCACTAGATCTCAACTGCAATACAATTGAGAGTCAATCCAAAGAAATTACAAGGCTGATCCTTCCTTAGAAAAGAGTAAGTAGCCCTGGAGCGAATTGGGAAAATTCATTGTCAAGTTTCCCTATGACAAATGACGTGAAATTACAAATAGCCTCAAATACTGTTTTTACCTCCTGCTGCGGATTTCAAAGTATAAAGCACACATTCTCCTAAAAGCTATCATGAGTGCTGAAAAAGACGGTTTATTATTCATAAGTAAGCAAGTACAAGCTACTTCTAGAGGAATCACTGACAGGTGCACAAAAAGTAAAATTAGTGTGACAATTCAGGACCACATAGCATCCAAGAGAACGAGGCACTCTTCAAGTGAAAGCATATCCTTTTGGAGAAAAAAAAAATTTAATTTCCCTCACGTAGGTGAAGGACTCCTGCAGAAATGAGGAAGGGACAGGAAGGGAAAGTAGCCAATAAAGCATTTGCTATTCAAAAAGTTACCACTGTCATCAAAATTAAAAGCTTGTGTGTGTCAAAGGACACTAGCAAGAAAGTGAAAAAACCTACAGAATGAGAGAAAGTATTTGTCTTCTTCTCCCTTTTCCCTTCATCCTACCCAGGGACGTGAGGATCTTTTCTTGCACCTTTGCTTGTATGAAATCTTCTGCCAGCTTTCAGCAGGTATTCTGTGAGAATTGTTCCACATGTAGATGTATTTTTGATTTATTTGTGGGAGGGGGTGAGCTCCACATCCCTCTACTCCACCATCTTGATCTCCAGGGGAAAGTACTTGTAAATCATATTATATGATAAGGGTCTAGTATCCAGAATATATAAAGAACTCTTACAACCTAACAATAAAAATACAAATAACCCAACTGAAAAATGGAGAAAGGATTTGAATAGTTATGTTTCCAAAGAAGATGTACCAAAGACCAATAAGCATGTGAAAAGATGCTCAACATCATTAGTATTCAGGGAAATGCAAATCAAAATCACAATGAGATACCACTTCATACACACCAGGATGACTATAAGCAAAAAGATAGATAATTACAAGTGCTAGCAAGGATGTGGAGAAGTTGAAATCCTCATATATGGCTGGTGGGAATATAAATGGCACAATCACTGTGGAAAACAGTTTGATGGTTACTCAAAAAGTTAAATATAAAGTTACCATATGACTCAAGCAATTCCATTCTAGGTACATACCCAAAAGAGCTGAAAATATGTCCACACAAAAACTTGTATACAAGTATTCATAGCAGCATTATTCATAATAGCCAAAAAGTGGGAACAACCCAAATGTCCATCAAATGACAAATGAATAAACAAAATATGGCTTATCCATACAACAGAATAGTATTTGGCCATAAAAAAAAACAAGCTTGATGCAAGCTGCAACGTGGACCAACCCTGAAAACATCATGCTGAGTGAAAGAAGCCAGACACAAAAGATTATATATACTATGATTCCATTTATACGAAACGTCCAGAATTGACAAATCTATAGTGACAGAAAGGTTGCCAGAGGATGGGAGGAGAGGGGAACTGAGAGTGACTATGAACAGGTAGGGGGCTTCTTTTGGGGGGTGATGGAAATGTTCTGGAATTAGGTAGTGGTGATGGCTACACAACATTGTGAATATACTAAAAACCACCGAATTGCACACTTAAAATGGTTAAAATAGTAGGTTTTGTGTTATGTAAATTTTATCTCAATTTTTTTAAAGCTACCACTCTGGGAACTGGAGCCTAATCCCACTAGGGAAGCCTGAGAGCCTGTATACCGTGTGCAGCTCAGAGTTATCTCATCCAAGAGGTAAGGAAGCTGGGGTATTCATACACTAATTCCCATCAGTCAGTGACTGAAGGTTGCTTTTGGGGAACATTGATTCCTTGCACTTCTGGCCTGCCGGCCAAAGGGGCTCTGGTGGCCAGAGGAAGTCCTTAGGCAAAGAAATGCTAGTGCTGACAGTGGACGGTCAGACCAGCGTGCCCTGAAAGTTACAGGCAAGGAGGTTTGGGCAGTGGACCAACAATCTGCTACTCTCTCATCAAGTTGTTTTAGGATTAAACAAGAAAGGCTGTGTAAAGGCTTTACAGTGCCAAACAAAGAGAGAGCTCTCAATAAATGCAAGTAATTTTTACAAAAGATGCAATAGGTTAAATAATTTGATCCAAACTGCACAGTTAATGCAAGGTGGAGCTGGGATTTACACAGATCTCTCTGTGCAGCTCAATCTTTCATACAGACAATTATATTAACCAAACATACAGTAACCAATATTGCAAACACACCTCCGATGGCAATTGTGTCATCATGGCATTCAGAGGCTATAATAAACATCTTTACTCTCTCTCCTCCCCCTTATGTGCCCTTGGTGGGGGAAGCAGCTGCTTTTCTCACAAAAAGGCCTTGAGGGCTGAAGTTACTGTCTGCTCAAACTCCAGGGTTTGAATATTATGTAGCTTGTTGTGTAGTTGTTTAATTTAGACTCAAAGCTTGCACATTTGCTGACAATTTAGTGCAAAGGACCAAGACAGACAAACACCTGCAACTGCAGGAGCAGCAGGACACTATCCTCACTAACCTATCGGTCCTGCTGTTCTCCAGAATAATCTGACTTTCGGTTGGCTCAACAAAGGAGGTATACTAGCAGAAACACTAGAGGAATGCCCTGCATGAACTCCCACCGGAGAGCATGCCAGAGGGGTGACATGAGGATGGGGGCTGCAAAACCCACACCTACCTCCTCAGGTACTGGTTGATAATCGTGTCTAAGTAGCTGTAGTACACAGCATTGTTTCCATGGCCGTACTGGTCATTGTCCTGCCACGTCGTCTGGATGAGCAAGAAGTACCCATAGGCCTCGTGATGCTGGTGGCAATCCTCAACTCTCTGATTCTCTGATGATGTAGCCAAGGAAACTACATTCCTAGGAAGCAGCCTCAAAACCCAAAAGGTCGTTGTTGGTAATTGCTGCCTTGGAAAGTACCTTCAAGAAAAAAAGCAATAGAGGATAAGAATGGTCTCCAGAAATCTTGATTTTAGTTTTACAAAAGCAATTGCATTAAATTTTGGCCATTGGTTTCAAAAGGAAATTAGAGGGGACTTCCCTGGTGGCACAGTGGTTAAGAATCCACCTGCCAATGCATGGGACACGGGTTCGAGCCCTGGTCTGGGAAGATCCCACATGCCATGGAGCAACTAAGCCCGTGCGCCACAACTACTGAGCCCGCGAGCCACAACTACTGAAGCCCACGCGCCTAGAGCCGTGCTCCACAACAAGAGAAGCCACCGCAATGAAAAGCCCGCACACCGCAACGAAGAGCAGCCCCCGCTCGCCACAACTAGAGAAAGCCCGCACGCAGCAACCAAGACCCAATGCAGCCAAAAATAAACTAATTAAATTTTTTAAAAAAGAAGGAAATTAGATTTTTTTTTTGCTAGGAAATAAATCTTCCCTGGTAATCTAGGTCCTTGCCACAAACCTATTTATTTATTTATTTATTTTTGGCTGCACTGGGTCTTCGTTGCTGCACACAGGCTTTCTCTAGCTGCGGCAAGCAGGGTCTACTCTTCCTTGTGGTGCGCAGGCTTCTCATTGCGGTGGCTTCTCTTGTTGCGGAGCACAGGCTCTAGGCATGTGAGCTTCAGTAGTTGTGGCACGTGGGCTCAGTAGTTGTGGCTTGCGGGCTCTAGAGAGCAGACTCAGTAGTTGTGGTGCACAGGCTTAGTTGCTCCGTGGCATGTGGGATCTTCCTGGACCAGGAATCGAACCCATGTCCCCTGCACTGGCAGGCGGATTCTTAACCACTGTGCCACCAGGGAAGTCCCTTACTTTTTAAAAGGACTCCTTATTTAAAAGGCTTTGACACACACTGACAGAAACAAGTGAAGCCTTTGTTTGAATTTGACTAGTAGGAATTTAAAGTATATTTGTATGGAGGTGCTCTATTCCACAAAGTATTTCAAGGAGGGTACTGTTTCTGACAAAATCTGTAACATCACCAAGGGAATAAAGATAGAGTTTGGGCAACCAGTATAAAGTAAAATGTTTACCAGAAAATATTATCAATTGGGCCTATCAACTATAAGGGTTTTTTTTCTTTTAAGTGCATTAGTTTTCTTTTAGAACAAAAGTAATGTCCTATGGAAAATGTTTAGATTATGCACAAAGGGGAAAAAAACCCAACAACCCAACAATACCAGCTATTAACACTTCTGTGTGCACTATTCCAGTCTTATATTTATATATCTATATACACATTCTTAAATAGGACCGTACTGCTCATGTTGTTTTGTAATCTCCTGTGCTTAACAATACTCTCTAATGTTAAATAGAGAGAGTGTCTAAATATGCTTAAATATTCTCTTATATCACTTGCAGTGTTGGATTCTGTTATATTCCATTGTATTGAAGCACCAAAATTTATCAAATATTCTTTTGCTGCATATTGAGAATTTTGATTCCAAGTTTGTTAAATGGCATTGGAATCTTTGTAAATAAACCTTCGCACACAACCATGATCATCTTCTTAGGATAAATACTTAGAAGCAGAATTGCTGGGTCAAACGGTAAGTGAGCTGTTAAGGATTTTGATATAAATTAATACCCTCCAGAAAGGTGGTACCAATTCATACCCTCCACAGCAGTGTACAAGCAGGCCAATTTCCTTGTCAATTTTAAAATGCTTTGTCAATTTGACTGTGTTCTCTCATTTCCATACAAATTTAATGAAATGTGCTAAGTGGAAAGATGACTGGAATGGAATACCAGCTATGATGGAATAACCGGTATCAGAATAACCTCTCTGTCTGAGAACAACTGCAGGAGCTAGATGAAACATAAAAGAAGAGCTGTTTGAACATTTGAGGAAAAAAATCACAGCAGCAGGACTCTACAGTCGGTACCCCCAGGGACAGGGTAACACACTGGCCTCTGCTGTTTCTCATCAGGGCACTTGCCAATTCACCACACGGGGAATAAAGGCTGAAGAGGTAACAGCAACCTAGAGCTTGCAGTGGTCTTGCTGTGTTGGAAGAGTTGACAAAAACTGAAAGGCCAACATCCTGGAGAAAGTGAGCTGCAGAGAAGTAAGCCTAATAGGGCAAATTCCCCTCAAGGCCTTTGCTGACTCACAAGCTGCACATGCTCAGAGAAAACAAAGAAACCAGCAGAAGCAACTGTACACGACTAAAATCTCAGGAGGAAACAGAAGTCTCATTCCACTGAGAACCCAAAAATGAGCTTTCAGAGCTGCCAAGGAGGAGGGCAAAGACCCCAGACTTTCAGTTTCAAAATACCAGGCCAACCAGGAAAGAGGGACAGAGGAATTTTTTTTTAATAAAATAAAATAAAAATAGTCCCACAGACTCACACAGATTTAAAAATAACTATGAATAACATACATCACAGATAAAAGGCCCAACACATAAAGAACTCTAAAACTGAAGGGGGGAAAAGATCAAAAACTCAATAGAAAAATAAGCAAAAATCACAGACAATTCACAAATAAAGATTTTAAATGACCTTTAAACATATGAAAAGATGGACAACTTCAGTTATAATAGAAATTATAACTGCAAATTATAACTATGCTGAGATACCATTTCTCAATGATTATATTTGGTAAAAATTACAAAGCTTGATAGCACATTCTCTTGACATAGCCATGAGGAAAGAGAGTTTTATACATTGATGGTGGGAATGTCCCCCCACCTTTATGGGAAGAGAATTTGACAAAATCTAACAAAACCACAAGTTAGTTTACCTTTTGAATTGCATCTAAGCATTTACCTTGAAGATACACCTTAAAAAATGTAAAAACAAACAAAACAAACAAACAAAAAACATACGAACAAAGTACATCACTATTTGTGATTGAAAAATACTGGGAAAAAACACACAAAGGAGATTGGTTGAATGAGCTATGGTATATTCACACAATGGTATATTATGCAACTGTAAATAAAAACTATAGAAGATGTGATATGGAGTGATTTCCAGGATATATTTGTTGTCAATCAATAAAAGCAAAGTGCAAAAGGGTATATATAGTATGATACATTGTGTAAGAAAGAAGAGGAAATAAGATAATATAAATGCATTTATTTGTATTTAAAAAAAAGAAACTCAGGAAGGATGAGCCAGAAACTAATAAGGGTGCATTAAGGTGCATGGGGTGAGAAAGGGGAAGTGACACTCCTCTCAATATAGATTTTTGTGTAATTTTGAGTTTTGGAAGCATGTTAATGCTTTACATACATAAAATAATGATGATGATGAAGATGATGAAGTTAAATTAGCAGTGATGGAGGGGAAAGAAACCAAAAATGGAATATAAACAAAAACAAATAAGCCTATAATTCAAATGAATAACGCTGAAGGGAAAAATAATTACTTTTGAATACAGAGTTTTCATTATATACCCTCAGTTTGAAAACAAAAATCTTTTAACAAGTATTGAACACTGGTTAGTCGGTATGATTTTTTATAGTGGTAGGGTTAGCAATTCTGAAACACTTTCTGTGAATCTAAGCCTGGGCAAGTGAGTAAATATACTGAGGATAACGTGAACCAGGTTTGTCACTTGGAAAAAGGACTTACAAATATGGAAAGGAAAAAGACTAAAATGAACCTTCTGGTGTTAGATTAGATCTGGGAGCATCAATATGAACTCCTCGATTAGAGGCAGAGATAGAGATTTCCTAGCCCAGCTGAGCCTAGACATAATGGCACTCCAGTAGAAAATCAGCACACTTAGTGTCCAGATGTTAGTTTGTAAATACCCATCTCCACAAAAAGGAACCAGGGCTCCTTAAAGAAAACAACTGATTCTAATGATGGGACAGATAAAGTAAAAGATGATTCTGGAATATCTCACTGTGCCAGAAAGTAAAGAAATGTTCAAAGAATGATGGGCATGTTAAAAGTTCATGGGAGGGACTTCCCTGGTGGCGCAGTATTTAAGAATCCGCCTGCCAATGCAAGGCACATGGGTTTGAGCCCTGGTCCGGGAAGATCCCACATGCCGTGGAGCAACTAAGCCCGCGAGCCACAACTACTGAAGCCCGCGCGCCTAGAGCCCGTGCTCCACAGCAAGAGAAGCCACCGCAATGAGAAGCCCGCGCACCGCAACGAAGAGTAGCCCCCGCTCACCGCAGCTAGAGAAAGCCCGCACGCAGCAACGAAGACCCAACACAGCCAAAAATAAATTAATTAATTAAAATTTTTTTAAAAAGTTCATGGAGCCTGCTTGAGTGAGTTCCCAATGCCCAAATCTGAAACATTTGAGCATCAAATTTCAAAATGAGATCAACGCATTATAACCTTTTGAATTAAATAAGAATTATTAAGTCTACCAATTTAATAAATGGGGGTGAAGGAAAGTTATCCCTTACATAAGTATGCTCAGTAATAAATGTAGAAAGGATAATGGAGTTAGAAAATCATCATTTTGCAAATATCATAGTAATAATTGATTCAGTCAACAATCATTGATGGATGCTAAAATATACTGGGTACAAGTTTGGTGAGGAGCAGATTATTTGCACTGTCTCAAAGTATTTCCCCACAAATTATTTACTCACTACAAATTAATAATGGTACGTTTATGTTGGCTCATACTGGTAAGATAGCTCCTTATCCAAGTTATCAAAGTTAATATCACTAATAATGAAGCAAATGAACATCAAATGCCTCCTGATATGATGGACTGTGAAGGACGCAGTATCACTTTTGTGTTATTTCTGCCAACAATGCAATATCTGAATCTAATCATGATGAAACACCAGAGAAACCAAAATTAAAGAACATTCTACAAAGTAACTGTTCTGTACTCTTCAAAAATATCAAGATCATGAAAGACAAAGAATTGTTTCAATTAAAGGAGACTAAACAAACATGACAACTAAATGCAATGTATGATCCTAGATTACACACTAGACTGGGAAAAAGATGTTGCTAGAAGGGACATTATTAGAATAATTGATAAAATTGTAATTTAGACTGTAGATCAGGTAACAGTATTGTATCAATATTAAGCTTTCTAATTTTGAAGTTGTACTTTAGTTGTATAAGAGAAATTCCTTGTTCTTAGTAGATACAAACTGAAGAATTTAGGAATAAAGAAGGATGACATCTGCTACATCTTGCCAAATGGTTCAGAAAGAAATGTGTGTGCGTTGGGTGGGTGGGGGGATAATACATGTGCATGGAGGGGAAGATGATAAAGTAAATGAGGACAAAAATGTAAAAAATTGGTGAATCTAGTTAGAAGATATACAGTAATGCTTTCCACTATTCCTACAAGTTTTCTGTAAATCTGAAGTTACAAAAAAATCAAAAGTTACCCCGAAAAGCTATCACTAATATGTTCAAAAAACAGATTAAAAAATTTGATAATTTTACCAGAGCATTGGAATCTATGAAATACAATCATTATATTATGAATTCAATAGATCAGTTAAGCAACAGACTAGTCACAGAAGGGAGAACTAATTAACTGGAAGATAAATCAGTCTAAATATTTAGATTGAAGCACAAGCAGAAGGTTTTAAAATACAAAACAAGCATAAGCAACAGATAGGACACTACTTTTTTAAAAAGTAGGAAGGAGAGAGATAATGGGTAAGAAGCAATATTTGAAGAAATATTGGCAGAAATTTTCCCCAAACTGAAAGAAATGAAGCCACAGATTCAAGAATCATTATGAACACAAGCTGGATAAATTAAAGAAAACCAAACATAACAAAACTGCTGAAAACAAAGACAAAGACAAAGACAATCTTAAATACAGGAAAAAAAAAAAGACACTTTACCTTCAAAGCAACAACAATAAGATGACTTATTCAATGGAAACAATAAAAAAGACAAAAGAGTGGCACCTTTAAAATTCTTAAAGTAAATGATTGCAGAGCTAGAATTCTACACCCAGAGAAAACATCCTTCAAAAATGAAAGCAAAATAGTCATTTTAACAAAAACTGAAAGAATTTATCCCAAACAGACCTACACTAGGAAATGCTGAAGGGCACTCTTCAGACAGGAGGAAAATGACCCTCAATGAAAGCACAATAATGCAGAAAAGAATAAAGAGCAATGGAAAGAGTAGATAGATGGGTAAATTTAAATTAATAATGACTGCTTAAAACAATATTAATAATATCTTGTGGCGTTTAAAATATATATAGAATTAAAATATCCCAGAACAGTAGCAAAAGAGATAGGAGGGTAAATTCAGTTACAGTATTATAAGATCTTTTTTTTTTTAGTAAGTGATAACAATCCTAATTTAAGGTTGAGTATAAATCAAGGAAGCATGATGTAACCTCTAGGATAATCAGAAAAATATCAGAAAAAGAATATTTAATTAACAAAGGGAAAACTAAACAATAAAGATACTTTTCAAATCCAAAAGAAGGCAATATGTCAGGTGAAAGGACCAAAAAACAAATGAAACAAACAAAAAACAAACAGTAGTATAGTGGATTTGAATAAAAATTAGCAATAATTACATGAATTATAACAAACTACTCCAAATAATAGGCATAGACTGTCAGAATGGATCTTTAAAAAACCCAACCACATGTTATTTATAATAGACACACCTTAAATATAAGGACACAGGAAAGTTGGTAGTAAAATGATGGAAAGCATACAAACATAAACAAGAAAAAAGGCTGGTGTAGATATACTGATGACAGACAAAACAGATTTTAAGGCAAGAAGTATTACTACATATAAAAGAGAAACTTTCGGTAAAGATAAAAAGGTCAATTCAACAAAGATTTCATAACACAGCCTCAAACATAGTAAAAACTAACAAAACCAAAGGAGTAATAAACCAATTCCCAATTGCAATGCACAGCTCTAACACACCTCTCTCAATAGCTCAAAGAAGAAGCAGAAAATAATCTATAGAAAATTAGAACAACATGATTAAAAACTTAACACAGGACCCACTGATTGTAGAATACACATTATTGGGTTTTTTTTAAATAAATTTATTTATTTTATTTATTTATTTTTGGCTGTGTTGGGTCTTCGTTGCTGCGCGCGGGCTTTCTCTAGCTGTGGTGACCAGGGCCTACTCTTTGTTGCGGTGCATGGGCCTCTCATTGCGGCGGCTTCTCCTGTTGTGGAGCACAGGCTCCAGGCACATGGCCTTCAGCAGTTGTGGCTCACGGGCTCTAGAGCACAGGCTCAGCAGTCATGGTACACAGGCTTAGTTGCTCCGCAGCATGTGGGATCTTCCCGGACCAGGGCTCAAGCCCGTGTCCCCTGCATTGGCAGGCGGATTCTCAACCACTGTGCCACCAGGGAAGCCCAAATACACATTATTTTTAGGTACATATAGAAGTTACCAAAATAAAGCATATACTGGGTCATAAAACAAATCTCAACAAATTTTAAAGAATTAAAATCAGAGTATATTCTCTGACCACAGTGGAATTAATCTAAAAATCAATAACAATAACTACAACAAAAACACAATTTTAAAACTCCCCAAAAGCCTGAAAATCAATTAATAAAGTTAAATAAGAAATCACAATGGAAAATAAGAAAATATTTTCAATAGAACAGTAATAAAAATATGACATATAAAAACTTGTGGGATATACCTAACTTGCAGTTAGAGAAAATACAATAGTTAAATGAAAACCTAAGGATGAAAATGAATGATCTAAGGATCCATCTCAATAAGCTTGAAAAAGAGCAGCAAATTAAACTAAAAGAAAGGATATGAGAGCAATAATGAAGATAAGGACAAAAATCAATAAAATAGACAAAAAAAAAATAGAGAAGAAGTCAGTAAATTTTTTCTATAAAGGGACAAATGGTAAATATTTTAAATTTTGTGGGCCATAAGATATGTCACAACTACTCAACTCTGCCACTGTAATGCAAAAACAGTCATAGACAATACATAAATGAATGGAAATAGCTGTGTTACAATAAAACTATATTTACAAAAACAGGTAATGGGTTAGATTTGACCCATGAACCATATTTTGTCAATCCCTACAGTAGAAAATACAATAAAGCCAAAAGTTTGTTCTTTGAGAAAATAAAACAAAACAAATAAAATTCATAAAAACCCCAGTAAGACTGTAGAAAGAAAAGAGGGGACAAATTATCAATATAAGAAATGAAAAAGGGACATGACTACAGATATCACAGGTATTAAAAAGATAAGATGTTATAAATAACTTTAGACCAATAAATTTGATAATTTAGATGAAATGGACAAATTCATAATTAAAAATACTAACTTACCAAAACTGACAAAAGAAGAAACAGAAAATTCAAATAGTCCTATATCCATTAAAATGTGAATCTGTAATTAAAGTCTGTCCACAGAGAAAACTTCAGGATCAAATGGCTTCATCAGTAAATTCTTTAAACATTTCATGAACTATCACCAATCTTATACAAAGTATTCCAAAGAACAAATAAAGCGAAGTCATTTCTGAACACATTTTATGAGGCCTGTACAGCCTTGATACCAAAACTTATCATTAAAGAAAAAGTATTACAAGAAAGGAAGAGTATAAAGCCAATCTCTCTTATTAACATAGATGCAATAATTTGGCAAAATCAAATTAAATATTGGCAGATCAAAGCCGGTGGTATGTAAAAAGAATAGGCCTCAACCAACTTAATTTATCACACTAATACTAAGCTGGTTTAAAACTTGAAAGTCCATCAATATAATTTACCCCCATTAACTAAATAAATAAGAAAAGTTATATAGTCATTAAATATATGAAAAAAAGCATTTGATAAAATTCAATGCCCATTTGTGGTGTTTAAAAATCTTAACAAAGTAGTAATAAAAGGAACTGCCTTAACTAATAAAGAATATCTTTTTTTTAAATCTACAATAAATATATTAATGGTAAAATAGTGAAAGCTTTTCCACTGAAATTAGGAATGAAATCAGGATGTCTGCAATCACTTCTATTAAACACTGTACTGTGGCCCTAGGGAAATAAATTTATTGTTTTTAATTTTAAGAAAAAAAATCACCATTGTTCACAAATGCTATGAGTATATGCCTAAAATATTCAAAATAATCTACAAATAAGTTATTAAGGATTAAAAAGTGAATTTAGAGAAGTCCCTTAAAAATCATACTTAAAAATCAATTGTATTTGTAGATACTAACACTAAACAATTGGAAAATGAAATTTTAAAACAATACCATTTACATTAGTAAAACATAAGCTACCTAAGAATATCTAGCATCAAAAACACCAGATACCTAGGAACAAAACTAGTCAAAAATGTGAAAACTACAAAGCACTGCTAAGAGAAAACTACAGAACACTGCTAAGAATGACATAAATGGAGGGATATACCATATCCATGTACTGGAAGACTAAGTACTGGGAGGATATCAGTTCTTCCCAATTGATCTAAGTTCAAGGCAATAAAAACCCCAGCTGACTTTTCTCTGAAAACCAGTAAATTGATCATACATTTTACATGTAACTGTAAAAGACTTAGAATAGTCAAAACAAACATGAAAAAGAATGAAGTTGAAGAATTTACATTACCAAATATTAAGATTTATTATAAAGTACAGGGTAATTAAAACAGTGGCATTGGCACAGGATAGACAAATATATTGATGAAACAGGGTCTAGGAAACAGGCCACTCATATAAGACCACGCAATTAATGAAAAATGTGCCACTGGAATGCAATGGGGGAAAGGATAATATTTTTAATATTTACATTTTTTAATGAAACTTTATCCCACCTCAAAACATGCACACAATTCAATTCTATATGAATTACAGACCTAAATGTAAAAGGAAAAACAATAAAGTTTCTAGAAAGTAATACAGACTATGTTTTTAACATTGGGGTAAGCAAAATAATCCCTTAATATGGGATACAAAAATCTCTTATTATAAAAGATTAATACATTTAACTTCTTTAAAATTAAGAACTTATGTTTATCAAAGGACACCAGTAAGGTATGCAATACATATATCCAAAAAGAACTAATATCCACAATATATAGAGAACCCCTACAAATCAATGAGAAAAAAAAAATACACAACCCAAATTTTAAAAAAAATAAATAAGTTAAAGATTTGAATAGGGACATAATGAAAGATGATATCCAACTGGCCAATAAGTGTAATAAAAGGTACTAAATATCATTAGCCATCAAGGAAATGTAAATTAAAACCATAATTATTTCCTATTTAAACCCTCATAATGGCTAAAATTTTATTTTGTTGATGAGGATGTGGAGCAACTAGAACTTTAATACCCTGCTGGGAAGTGTAAATTGGTAGACAGAATTTAGCAATCTATTTCACAATATCTACTAAAATTATACAACTGCATGTGCTATGACCCAGCAATTCCACTCCTTGGTATATAGTCCATAAAAATGCATACATATGTCCCCCAAAAAACACATACAGGAACATCCACAGCAGCATTGCTCATAATAGCCCCAAACTGAAAACAGCACAAGTATTCATCAATAGTAGAATGGATAAAGAAAAAGTGGATATTTGGACTTCCCTGGTGGCGCAGTGGTTAAGAATCTGCCTGCCAATGCAGGGGACAAGGTTTCGAGCCCTGTTCCGGGAGGATCCCACATGCCGTGGAGCAACTAAGCCCGTGTGCCACAACTACTGAGACCGCATGCCACAACTACTGAAGCCCATGTGCCTAGGGCCCGTGCTCCACAACAAGAGAAGCCAGCCACAGCAATGAGAAGCCCATGCACCTCAACAAAGAGTAGCCCCCGCTCACCGCAACTAGAGAAAGCCCACGTGCAGCAATGAAGACCCAACACAGCCAAAAAAATAAAAATATAAGTAAATAAATAAATGTACTTTTAAAAAGTGGATATTCCTATAACAGAATACTATACAACCTTGAAAAAAGACTTTCTGCTACACACAATCACATTAATAAATCTCACAGACATAATTTTTAGGGAAAAAAGCCAAAAGAGTAGCTGCTGTATGATTCCATGTATATAAAGTTCCAAAACATCAGAAGTAATCTATGATAATAGAAATCAGAATGATGTTCACTTCTGGGTGGGGCATAACGACAGGGAAGGGACATAAAGAAGGCTTCTGTAGGGTTAGTAATGTCCTATACCTTGGTCTGGGTGGCATTTACATGGGTATATTACTTTGTAGAAATTCGTCAAGCTTCTTTCATCTATAAATGTGTTATACTTCAATTAATATTTTTTCCCAAAAAGTGTGCAATGTAAACAAAAATTATGATTACACTAAGTTAAGTCTCTAGTGTCCACAACAATTTATTTTTCCTTCATATACATACAAGGAATTTATCTCTTGTCCATTCACCCTCATGCAAACTCAGAAAACTTGAGGGAGTCAAGGTTCTTTATCCACAAAAGGCCTTGTTCTATTGGTTGCTTTGTGGATATGTACATAATTATACAGCCCCAAGCAGGCACTGACAAAGATGGACTTTAATTCTCACGTAGTAGAAGAGCAAGTAATTACTTAGAATCTTTGATGACCTGAAAATAAACTGCCATCCAAGTGACATTTAAAAAGAGACGTTTCTTAACTTATACATCTTTACTTGAAACTTTCCCAAGGAATCAACCTTCATCGTCTGCATCTCTTGATAACACACAGGCTAAAATTCATCCACTTGAGCAAATACAAAAATCTCAAAATAGAAGAGTGCTCTGCATGGTACTGAGTACCAGCTGGCATTTTGACTGACCACTAAGAGAAAGCAGAGGGAAGTCATTTCTTAAAACAACTTTAAAGAACTATGTCATTAAGCAGCAAAGCACACTGGCATATTCCAAAGGAAATCAATTTTGACAACTGCTTCACAAATATTCAGACTTTACAAATAATATTAAGGGCATTCTAAATCCTTTGGGAATGTGTCTTGCCTCCACAGAGAAAGTTGCCACAAATGGGCACTTTCCTGAAGTCTAAATGTGTGGGGGAGGAGAAGCCTGCCATGAAAAGAAATTCTCAGGAAGCTGTGAAGATATTAGCTATTTTACTCAATTTATTCCAAGCTGAAACATAATAGTACATTATAAATCTGTTTTGATTGTACTTAATCTAATGAAAAAATGTTCATCTTTTTGATAAGTGCTCATTAGTCATTTTTTTCTGACATAAACAGACAAGAAAGATGTTCTTGTGCTGCATTTAAAACACAACTCAACTAATTACAGTGCAATGACTCAAAGAACAAAATCAACGCGCTGAAGTTTCTCACTTGAACTGTCTTTATAGTTGAATGAAAAATCTAACCAAAAAAATTTTAAAGGGCCCTAGCAGTGTGTTTTATACTTAGGTTGAATAACGTTTAAGTAAACAAAGGCTAAATTTTAGCACATTATATAAATTTTAATATTTTCTGTCAATTGCTCTCTAAGAATAGTTGCTGAATTTACCAACAAAGGGGTATGTGTTGGGGGCGGGGTGCTCTCTGTTTTGGAAGTGGTGATAAATTTGCATAAGCAATTCATTCTGTTTCATTCATCCCATCCCTTGGAGACCAAAAGCCAATGTGTAGATAATACCTGGTCAGGGTTGGAGCCAGTCAAGGGCCAGGGAATAGCATGAAGCTAAGTAATCATATAAGAATCAAGCCTATTTACAGCTCAGGCTTATGCCCAGGACTTTTAGAAATATCAGATGTTTTGGGCTTTTTGGAATCATAGAGTACTAATCTGCTGAAATATTATCTTGAATGAGTCTAACAGAATTAATGCCATTTCCTAAAATGCTTAATTTATGCTCCAGGAAGTATTTTAACTAATCTGACACTTTGGGTATCTTATAGCTGGCTATGACTCAAATAATCATTTCATTGATTTTTTATAATATATTTTTTATTATAAAATATATTAACCTGAAACTAGAAACTTTAGAAATTATTTTAGCTCTATGACACATTAATTATGCATATTGTATGCAAATTCCCAGGCAAAACATCACAAAGAGCAGTAAGTAAAATGAATTACTAATTACTTAAATATGTTACTTCTTCCTACCTTCTCTATGAAGTCAGTATTTAAATGAATATACGCAACTTTTTAAAGGCTCATTTGAATGAACAAGCAAAGCAAGAGAACAGTCTAGCACTGAACTCATTCAGTGGATGGTTGTCAGAGCCACCTTCATGAATGATTTTGCTGGCATTTTATAGTCTTTAGACATTGGGTACTAAGAAAAAACACACATCTTGTGTCCAGCAGGAAGTCAAATTGCTCTAATCTTTGTTAAGAAAATGGCTATCCCTAATTAACAAAGCTGTAAACACAGTATAACCATCTTGAAGCAAAAATGCATAGCTTGGAGGTCAAGAATTCAGCGTGGAAAAACCAAGATTCAAGTCCCACCTCCACCACTTGCTCTTCAAGGGAACCTGGACAAGATTCTTCACTTCTCTAAGATTCATAAATGAGTAGATGTTGGGGGAAAGAACACCCACGTTGCTGTCATGAACATTACATTCAATAAGATGACAGGTGGAAAGCACTTAGCACAGGGCCTGACACATCATCAGGATTCAAAATTTAGCTGAGGTTAATGAACCACCAGTAGGACTTGAGTCTCAGGGACCTTTCTAGGAGTGAGGAGCCACCTTTCTTCCCTTTCATCCTGTGTCATTTTCAATACTCCAGCGTGGTCTGGAATGAAAAGGCAGACCATTTCCTTATATCACACTACCTGGTTGATTTCAGGCATCAAACCTACAACCTTGGGCTTCCCTGGTGGCGCAGTGGTTGAGAATCTGCCTGCCAATGCAGGGGACACGGGTTTGAGCCCTGGTCTGGGAAGATCCCACATGCCGCGGAGCAACTAGGCCCGTGAGCCACAACTACTAAGCCTGCGCGTCTGGAGCCTGTGCTCCGCAACAAGAGAGGCCGCGATAGTGAGAGGCCCGCGCACCGCGATGAAGAGTGGTCCCCGCTTGCCGCAACTAGAGAAAGCCCTCGCACAGAAACGAAGACCCAACACAGCCATAAATAACTAACTAAATAAATAAATAATTAAAAAAAAAAAAAAAAAACCTACAACCTTGACCTTGTTATTATCACCCCAGCAGAACCAGCTCTCTTTATTTGACCTCACTTCAAGGTGTCAGCATGTAAGAGAAATGCAGTACATGGCGCATTTGGTCATTATGGGTCACCACACCTTTTCTGTAATTCTACTTTTGGATTTATATTTCCATTCATACTATTTGGCACAAAGGAAAAGTTTACCAACTTATTAAGTCATGGAATGGGCCATATTCACTTTACTCTGACGTTATCTAAAGCAAATAAAACCATCAGTGTTTCTCAACCCTATACATGCTTATCCAGGCTGACTCGAGTACCTCATTCCTCCCCATTAGTATGAAAAGTTAATAGTCAACTGTTATTGAATGCTTACTAAATTCCAAGAACTGTATGAAACTCTTTCATGGACTATCTCATTTAATTCTCAAACAATCCTAGACAGTAGGTACTGACATCCTTACATTAGGAAAGTGAGACTCAGAGAGGTTAAGCAACTTATTTAAGGCCATGCAGCTAGTAAGTGACGGAACCAGGATTCAAATTCAAGTTGGTCTGACCCCAAAGTTCACGATCTTTATCACAAAACTGTAACACCAGAAAGAAGTCACAGAGATTATCAGCAAACACATCCAGGGGCATTCACATCAGTAAAAATTAATTGCAATGAGGTCAGAATTCGACACCAATTAAGTGTTATTCTTTTTACGTTGGGGTCATCTGGACACTGCTTAGCAAGTTCATTCTGTCATTTATTTCTGTATGTATTTACTGAACAACCACTATGTGTTGGGCACTGTGCCAGGTGAGAAAAATGAAAACAACATATTTCCTAACCTGGATTTTCAGTTACTTCTCCCAGGCCTCATCCAAAAGTGCAAGGACATCCACTAGGAGTCCTTTCCTCAAATGCCATGCTTCGGACAAAAACAATGGACTTGAAAATAGAGGAAGTAAGATTTTCTATACGTTATACAAGTTAATCAAGTTCTCTTTTCCAGTTCTTCAGGTACTGTTGCTGTCTGCCATTCCCCAGCGTTAAACAAAATATATGAGGGGCTTCACAATCTTCCTCAACTCACCAGAATCTTCTTCCATTGTTCTCCACCACGTGCCCTAAGTTCCAACCATGCTGAGCCGCTCATATCTTCCGAACACATGGGGCTCCTTCTCACCCTCCATACTTTTACATATGCTCTTGCTTCTGCACAGCATACCTATTCCTCTTAATATTTCAATTCACCATGTACGAGCCAGCTCAAACATCACCTTCTTTATGACATCCTTCCTGATCATCCCCCACAGTCTGTCTACAACCTTGAATAATCAGACAGAGTTTGATGGTCACCTCTTTCATTCTTTCAACAAACTATTCCTGCAGTTGAAACAGATTAGTGAACAAACAGACCAATATCCCTGCCCTTGGGAAGCTGACATTCTTGTGGTGGGAGAGAAAATAAATATAAGAAATGGGCAAATTATACGGAATGTTATAAGCTGATACGTGGCATGGAAAGAGACGGGTAGGGTAAGAAGAGTGGGGCTGAGGGTTGTGGGGAGGACTGCACACGGGAGGAGTTGCAATTAAAAGCAGTGGTCAAAGTAGAGCCAATTAAGGAAGTGAGAAAGACGTGCAGAAGGTGAGGGCCTCTGAACATTTTGCACTACTTCTCCCCACATACATTTCGCATCTCTCATTTGCATTTCAGTCTTCCTCATTAAGCTGGGAGTTCTCCAGGGGCAGGGACTAAGTGAATTATCTTTTTCCTCCCCAGTGTACAGTTCAGCACCTGGCAGGAATTGCTCAATTTATTGCTTGTTCAATGAACAAATGAAAGAAATAAACTCTTCACAGGCTCCACAGTCAGAGAATTGGTCACTTCTCCTACCCCTACATTTTTTAAATGGTGCTTTACTTTGTTTGCTTTCAGCATCCCCAGTAACCTTCCTGTCTTCTTCACCAGTGATCTCCAAAGTATGGGATGTGCACCAAGGGGTTCCCAGGATCATCCAATGATGAGAGGCCTGGACAAGCAGGAAGGAAGCACTAGAACTTCTATTCA
This sequence comes from Balaenoptera ricei, assembly GCF_028023285.1. Taxonomy (NCBI): domain Eukaryota; kingdom Metazoa; phylum Chordata; class Mammalia; order Artiodactyla; family Balaenopteridae; genus Balaenoptera; species Balaenoptera ricei. The sequence continues at coordinate 87,206,489 of NC_082646.1, forward strand.
TGTGATTTTTTAATATCAAAACTAAGAGAAAATAAGCACTACTGAAATATAATATATGGGTTGATGCTGATACCTTCACTCACAGTGGGCCCTGAAATGCCCAAAGGGAAGGAAAGCTTCACTCAAGAATGACATCCCCACTTGGATAGGGCCCATTGCTGTCACTGTTTTTGTTTTTTTTACATTATACCCTCATCCTAGCAAGCCCTCAACAAATATTTGATGAATAAATGAATGAATATAACAAATAATGAAAGTTCTGGAGAACTGAACCAAAACTTGTCTTTGCACCTCAGTGACCCCTGGTAAGGGCCGGGAAGAACACAGATGTCAGAGGCAAAAAGGGCTACACCCATTATTCAGGTCAAGACTTTCCTGTTACCTCAGTCACCTCAGCCGAGGAGCAGCAGCCCTGGTCTATTAAGGGTTTATTGGAGAGTTCTCTTGGGAGTAGAAAAAGGATTTCTTCCTTGTGCTGTGACTTGTCGAAAGGAAGAAGCTTTTTCATCAGGCTTTTCCTTACCTCCCAACATTCCGTTCTTTATAAACTAGACTCTGATACCTGAGAGACTCTCATGTTGAGTAGGACTCATCCAGCCTCTGTTTTGATGGAAAATGAGTGGTGTGCACTATGACCTCTGGTAGTAAACCTTTGACTTTGGTATCCTGGACATGGCCAGGCAGGGCTGGTAATTAGAAATGGTTAGCCAATGCAGCCTTGTGGTACAGGCCCAACAAGCTCTCCCTCAAAGCTTCCCTGGGAACAACAAAGCAAGGGTGTACCAAGGGTACTCAGTGACAACTGGGCTACTGGGTTCTGATCAAACTGTGTAGACTTTCTTCCTCCTTCTCCCCTCCTCCTGGGGTTGGAGACCTAGTACATGAAGATGACAGAGGAAGGCAATCATTTCAGCACAATGATAGTATAGGAGACACCCAATGAGTTGTTTCTCATACTTTGCAAATAACTCCCCACCCAGAAAAGACACTGTGAAAATCCCCTTTAACCCCATCATTCAGTGCCCTGGTGCCATCTGGTCAAGAACACAAGGGAATCAACCAGCATAGAAAGAGGCAAAACTCTGAGGATTGGGAACAAATGAATAAAAACTGAAGAGGGCACCAGGGAGACAGAGAAAAGGTAGGAGATGAAGAGAGGAAAGACTTACCTAGCTTCCCAGAACCACTCTCCATCTATAAAATGGGAATAATTATTGTAAAGTCCTGAAACTAGGTATAAGTTGACACCTGCACAAATATAGGGAAGAGAATCTCTAATAAGAACCAGGGATTTTGGTTGACTACAAGGTCAGTATGACAGTGTGATGCATGCAAAAGTTAAAAAAAAAATACAGTTTCCAGTTGCATGAATAGAAGTAAAACTGTTTGCAATAAATAAGGCAAGAACATTTCTCTTCTTTCTGCATGGCTTTGAGGTACAGCATTCAGTCTCAAGAGGAACTCTCTTAAGTTCCAGGGTAAAATGACCAGCATAGCAAAGGCCTAGAAATCACTGTACCTGGGATGATCATGGTGAGACCAGCAGGGATGGCTCCCACAGTAAGTACACAGAAACCCAACCCTGCTGACCACCTTGCTCTTGCCTCACCACCTTTTATGCGAATGTAGCCATTGTTAGCCTCTTCCTGATTATGAAACCACCCTCCGACAACAAAGGATTTCACTAAACAGGTCAATCTGATCTAATATTTTTTGCGTATGTATGTGTGTCTGTTTAAATATATAAGCATTTGATTATATCCTGCCTCGTTCTATAAAAGGGATTCAAGGTGGTTTACAGTGATATATACATAAAATGCAAAATAGCGTACAGTGGAGTATAGATAAGAAAGACAAATACTCTCTTATTCTACCTCTTCTCCTCCCCCACGCCCATTTTACCTTGGGTTCCCAAGTCACAACTGCCATCCAATTTGACCCAACATCTACTCCCAGTAAGCCTGCTTCAGCAACAGCAGCCTGAGTCAGATCTGTGTATTCAGCGTCATCTTCTCTAGCACACTCCTTCAATCCCTACTTAACACAGTTGGTTGGGAACCAGAAACATAACAGTGACAAGATGAGGCCACTGCCCACAAAGATTTCACAGTCCAGCAGCCCACCTTCTTCCCAATGGACAGGAAGTTTAAGAAACTGGCCATGTTGTTTAGATAGTGCAAATTTAGGGAGACTGGATTGCTGTTTCCAAAATTTGAAGGGCTCCAACACGGTTTACCTTTTTCTTTCAGTTTTTAACTATGCTATTTTATGTGCACTTTTATTTGAAGAGACCTTAACTTCCTTTTGGATCTAAGTAAGTTATAAATTAGAAATGAGTAAATATAGGGCAGCAATATAGCAGAGCAGTTAAGTGCAGAGGTTTTAGAGTCAGCTATTTTGGTTTCAAATCCAGGCAGGCCTGGCTATTAGCTATGATTTTAGACTAGATTCATTTAGATAACTAAGATTAGACTTTGGACAAGTATTTAACATCCCTTAGCATCAATTTCCTCATCTTTAAGATGAGACTATCAATACATTGTGAAGATTAAATGGCATGATGTATTGGGTTGGCCAAAAAGTTTGTTCAGGTTTTTCCAAATGAACTTTTTGGCCAACACAATATGTGAAGCACTTCGAGCAGGAGCTGGCACATAGAAAGTGCCCAAGCACTGGTAGATAGTTATCATTAAATGTAAGCGTATTTGAAGACATATTATGGAGAAAGGGAAATCTTGATACCAGTGAGCTGAATTGTGACTTTTTTTTTTTAAATTTATTTATTTGTGTTTTTTTTTGGCTGTGTTGGGTCTTCGTTTCTGTGCGAGGGCTTTCTCTAGTTGCAGCAAGCGGGGGCCACTCTTCATCGCGGTGCGCGGGCCTCTCACTATCACGGCCTCTCTTGTTGCAGAGCACAGGCTCCAGATGCGCAGTCTCAGTAGTTGTGGCTCACGGGCCTAGTTGCTCCGCGGCATGTGGGATCTTCCCGGACCAGGGCTCGAACCCGTGTCCCCTGCATTGGCAGGCAGATTCTCAACCACTGCACCACCAGGGAAGCCCATGAATTGTGACTTTATTATCATCAGCTCTAGAAACAAATTCTGAGTTTCCTCAAATTGATATTTTTACTTATTAGTATATGGAATAAGTTTCTAACTGCCAAAACATTTAAAGAACTGCAACAACGTGGGGGTAAACTCTCTGTTGTTACAAGTGGACAAACAGCAAGATCCCCTCCATCATGACTGTCATTGGAAGGGAGTTGGGCTCCGTGTCTTATAAATTTCTTTCCTACTGTAAGACCCTGAACTTGAATTAAATCTACTGCAGAGTGAGAACAAAAGAATCATGCTAGCTTGACCTCAGAAGATGAGATTAGAAAAACTGGAGAATGGAGCCTGCGTTTCCACAGAGCTGGAACTCCTGGCTCAGGGTCTCTTCCCTCTGCTGTCATTGAGCTGCCCTGGAGCCCAAAGGGAGGGCGGCCTCACTGAGGCTGCCGGCTCTGGAGGGGCCCCACCAGCCAAAGCCGTGACCGTCCTGGGGACCATGAGCCAGTTCCCTGAAACTTGGACCTCGAAGGCCACCTTTATTCACACAAAAAAGATTTTTCCATTTGGAGGTCAACATGTCAGAGGAGATTGGTTCAAGATGGCGGAGTAGAAGGAAGTGCGCTCACTCCCTCCTGCAAGAGCACCAGAATCACAACTAACTGCAGAACAACCATCTACAGGAAGACACTGGAGCTCACCAAAAAAGATACCCCACATCCAAATACAAAGGAGAAGCCGCAATGAGATGGTAGGAGGGGCGCAATCACAATAAAATCAAATCCCATAACCACTGGGTGGGTGACTCACAAACTGGAGAACAATTATGCCACAGAGTCCATCCATTGGAGTGAAGGTTCTGAACCCCTCATCAGGCTTCCCAACCTGGCGGTCTGGCAACAGGAGGAGGAATTCCTAGAGAATCAGACTTTGAAGGCTAGCGGGATTTGACTGCAGGACTTTGACAGGACTGGGGGAAACAGAGACTCCACTCTTGGAGGGCACACACAAAGCAGTCTGTGTGCATCAGGACCCAAGGGGAAGGAGCAGTGACCCCATAGGAGACTGAACCAGACCTACCTGCTAGTGTTGAAAGGTCTCCTGCAGAGGCTGGGGGCAGCTGTGGCTCACCACGGTGGGGGGGAAGGACACTGGAAGCAGAAGTTCTGGGAAGTACTCCTTGGCATGAGCCCTCCCGGAGTCCACCATTAGCCCCACCAAGGAGCCTGTGGGCTCTGGTGCTGGGTCGCCTCAGGCCAAACAACCAACAGGGAGGGAACTCAGCCCCACCCATCAGCAGACAAGCAGATTAAGGTTTTGCTGAGCTCTGCCTGCCAGAGCAACACCCAGCTCTACCCACCACTAGTCCCTCCCATCAGGAAGCCTGCACAAGCCTCTTAGATGGCCTCATCCACCAGAGGGCAGACAGCAGAAGCAAGAAGAACTACAATCCTGCAGCCTGTGGAACAAAAACCACATTCACAGAAAGATAGACAAAATGAAAAGGCAGAGGACTATGGACCAGATGAAGGGACAAGATAAAACCCCAGAAAAACAACTAAATGAAGTGGAGACAGGCAACCTTCCAGAAAAAGAATTCAGATTAATGATAGTGAAGATGATCCAGGACCTCAGAAAAAGAATGGAGGCAAAGATCGAGAAGATGCAAGAAATGTTTAACAAAGACCTGGCAGAATTAAAGAATGAACACCTAGAAGAATTAAAGAACAAACAAACAGAGATGAACAATACAATAACTGAAATGAAAAATACACTAGAAGGAATCAATAGCAGAATAACTGAGGCAGAAGAACAGAGAAGTGACCTGGAAGACAGAATGGTACAATTCACTGCCATGGAACAGAATAAAGAAAAAAGAATGAAAAGAAATGAAGACAGCCTAAGAGACCTCTGGGACAACATTAAATGCACCAACATTCACATTATAGGGGTCCCAGAAGGAGAAGAGAGAGAGTAAGGACCCAAGAAAATATTTGAAGAGATTATACTCGAAAACTTCCCTATCATGGGAAAGGAAATAGCCACCCAAGTCCAGGAAGCCACAGAGAGTCCCAGGGAGGATAAACCCAAGGAGAAATACGCTGAGACACACAGTAATTGAATTGACAAAAATTAAAAACAAAGAAAAAGGGCTTCTCTGGTGGCTCAGCGGTTGAGAATCCACCTGCCAATGCAGGGGACACGGGTTCGTGCCCCTGTCCGGGAGGATCCCACATGCCACGGAGCAACTAGGCCCGTGAGCCACAACTACTGAGCCTGCGCGTCTGGAGCCTGTGCTCCGCAACGGGACAGGCTGCGACAGTGAGAGGCCCACGCACCGCGATGAAGAGTGGCCCCTGCTCGCCGCAACTGGAGAAAGCCCTCGCACAGAAACGAAGACCCAACACAGCCAAAAATAAATAAATAAATAAATAAATTTTTTTAAAAAAAAAAAAAAGAAAAATTATTAAAAGCAGCAGGAGAAAAATGACAAATAACATACAAAGGAACTCCCATAAGGTTAACAGCTGATTTCTCAGCAGAAACTCTACAAGCCAGAAGGGAGTGGCACAATATATTTAAAGTGATGAAAGGGAAGAACCTACAACCAAGATTACTCTACCCGGCAAGGATATCATTCAGATTCACTGGAGAAATCAAAAGCTTTTCAGACAAGCAAAAGCTAAGAGAATTCAACACCACCAAACCAGCTCTACAACAAATGCTAAGGGAACTTCTCTGAGTGAGAAACAAGAGAAGAAAAGGACCTACAAAAACAAACCCAAAACAATTAAGAAAACAGTAATAGGAACATACATATCTATAATTACCTTAAATGTGAATGGATTAAATGTTCCAACCAAAAGTTACAGCCTCACTGAATGGATACAAAAACAAGAACTGTATATATACTGTCTACAAGAGACCCACTTCAGACCTAGGGACATATACAGACTAAAAGTTAGGGGATGGAAAAAGATATTCCATGCAAATGGAAATCAAAAGAAAGCTGGAGTAGCAACACTCATACCAGATAAAATAGACTTTAAAATAAAGAACGTTACAAGAGACAAGGAAGGACACTACATAATGATCAAGGGAGCAATCCAAGAAGAAGATATAACAATTATAAATATATATGCACCCAACATAGGAGCACCTTAATACATAAGGCAAATGCTAACAGCTATAAAAGAGGAAATTGACAGTAACACAGCAATTGTAGGGGACTTTAACACCTCACTTACACCAATGGACAGATCATCCAGACAGAAAATTAATAAGGAAACACAAGCTTTAAATGACACAATAGACCAGATAGATTAATTGCTATTTATTGGACATTCCATCCGAAAACAGCAGATTACGCTTTCTTCTCAAGTGCACACGGAACATTCTCCAGGAGAGATCACATCTTGGGTCACAGATGAAGGCTTGGTAAATTTAACAAAATTGAAATCATATCAAGCATCTTTTCCGACCACAATACTATGAGATTAGAAATCAATTACAGGGGAAAAAAACATAAAAACACAAACACATGGAGGCCAAACAGTGTGTTACTAAATAACCAAGACATCACTGAAGAAATCAAAGAAGAAGTCAAAAAATACTTAAAGACAAACGACAATGAAAACACGACGATCCAAAACCTATGGGATGCAGCAAAAGCAGTTCTAAGAGGGAAGTTTATAACAATACAATCCTACCTCAAGAAACAAGAAAAATCTCAAATAAACAATCTAACCTTACACCTAAAGGAACTAGAGAAAAAAGAACAAACAAAACCCAAAATTAGTAGAAGGAAAGAAATGATAAAGATCAGAGCAGAAATAAATGAAATAGAAACAAAGAAAACAACAGCAAATATCAATAAAACTAAAAGCTGGTTCTTTGAGAAGATAAACAAAATTGAGAAGCCTTTAGCCAGACTCATCATGAAAAAGAGGGAGAGGACTCAAATCAATAAAATTAGAAATGAAAAAGGAGATGTTACAATGGACACCGCAGAAATATAAAGCATCATAATAGACTACTACAAGCAACTCTATGCCAATAAAATGGATGACCTGGAAGAAATGGACAAATTCTTAGAAAGGTATAACCTTCCAAGACTGAACCAGGAAGAAATAGAAAATATGAACAGACCAATCACAAGTAATGAAATTGAAACTGTGATTAAAAATCTTCTAACAAACAAAAGTCCAGGACCAGATGGCTTCACAGGTCAATTCTATCAGACATTTAGAGAAGAGCTAACACCCATCTTTCTCAAACTCTTCCAAAAAATTGCAGAGGAAGGAACACTTCCAAACTCATTCTATGAGGCCACCATCACCCTCATACCAAACCAGACAAAGATACTACAAAAAAAGCAAGATCTTTTTTGACCTACCTCCTAGAGTAATGGAAATAAAAACAAAAATAAACAAATGGGACCTAATGAAACTTAAAAGCTTTTGCACAACAAAGGAAACTATAAATAAGACAAAAAGATAACCCTTAGAATGGGAGAAAATATTTGCAAACGAATCAACAGACAAAGGATTAATCTCCAAAATGTATAAATAGCTCATGCAGCTCAATATTAAAAAAAACAAACAATCCAATCAAAAAATGGGCAGAAGAACTAATAGACATTTCTCCAAAGAAGACATACAGATGGCCAAGAAGCACATGAAAACCTGCTCAACATCACTAATTATTAGAGAAATGCAAATCAAAACTACAATGAGTATCACCTCACACTGGCTAGAATGGGCATCATCAGAAAATCTACAAACAACAAATGCTGGAGAGGGTGTGGAGGAAAGGGAGCCCTCTTGCACTGTTTGTGGGAATGTAAATTGGTACAGCCACTAAGGAGAACAGTATGGAGGTTCCTTAAAAAACTAAAAATAGAATTACCATAACACCTAGCAATCCCACTACTGGGCATATACCCAGAGAAAACCATAATTCAAAAAGACACATGCACCCCAATGTTCACTGCAGCACTATTTACAATAGCCAGGTCATGGAAGCAACCTAAATGCCCATTGACAGACGAATGGATAAAGAAGATGTGGTACATATATACAATGGAATATTATTCAGCCATAAAAAGGAACGAAATTGGGTCTTTTGTAGAGACGTGGATGGACCTAGAGACTGTCATACAGTGAAGTAAATCAGAAAGAGAAAAACAGATATCGTATATTAACGCATATATGTGGAATCCAGAAAAATGGTACAGATGAACTGGTTTGCAAGGCTGAAATAGAGACACAGATGTAGAAAACACACATACGGACACCAAGTGGGGAAAGCGGGGAGCGGGGAGGTGATGGTGGTGGGATGAATTGGGAGATTGGGACTGACATATACACACTAACATGTATAAAATAGGTAACTAATAAGAACCTGATGTATAAAAAATAAACAAATCAGAAAAAAAAAAAAGAAAAAGAAAAATTGAAGGCAGTTTTCTGAAGCACTGCAAAGATAAGGGATTCCTGGACCTGGGAAGAGTCATCTGGCCAGAGGCCAGAACAAAAAGTGCTGAATTATTTTCGTTGGTTCCTGGAAACCAAATGCAAATCTAACCAATAATCAATCAATATTTATCATATCCAGGATTATGAAAAGCTCCAGACATGGTCCCAGAAACAGAATATGAGGTCATTAAGGATGACAGTGACCATGAACCTGCCTTTTTATCTCAGGATCTGGGCTGTGTCCTCTGAGGCACAGGTCAACGGTGGTGCTTTCAGTTGTAAGCTGCCAGACCTAGGTCTCACTCAAATTTGCTCAGAGATACCATTCTTCAGTTCCTCTCCTAGACAGTGAAGCACATGCTTTGAAGAGCCACAGCATTTAATTCTGGAGACAGTTACTGTAAGGCTGGTGATGACATTCCCAAAATATGGTTCCCTTGCAAAATATTAATCAGAAGAGTGAAGGTAAGGAGTAACAGAAGAGTCTCTGGCCTGAATATTTTTAAAGTTTGCACCTGAGTGCCTGGAGGAAAAATACATCAAATCAAAGAAATTTAAAAATCTGAAAAATACTTGTCCTTATCAGATAATTTTAAAATAAATTGTTATTTTTAAAAGCTACTTTCCAGTTCCTTACAGATGAATGTTAACTTTGTTCCCAATCAAAAGCTTTTTTATGCATTTGGTCCCAAATTGTCATGCTGCCTACAATATTTGCAATAAAGCAATTAGAAGCCATAGAGTAAACAAAATGTGTTCAGTAGGATGGCAGGCTCAGGAAGCAGATCAGAAATATTCACACACTGTCTGTCAGGGTGTTTTCTAGCTTTATCTCTGTTTTATTCATTTATACTAATGTGTGGACAAGGGGGTTGAAAACATTTTGCTAAGAGTGAACCCCTGAGATTTATATGTAATTTCTAAGCTTATCCTTGGGAAAGAAGCCACAATCTGTTTTCAGACAAGAGTAAAACACTTGCAATTCTGCTTGAAAAACAACGTCCAATCTTCCCTTAAATTGAGGTGCCAGAGCAACTAGATTGCGATTTAAATCAGAGAGCAAAATTAGCCCAGGTACACTGGGGTGGAAGGAGAGGCAGAACAGACACTGGTAGATAGCCTATGAATTCAAAATGTAGAGCTTTCCTCCTGGCCCCAGCCGATTTTGACTTCCAACAAATTAGAGAAATATATTGGCAGTTCACCTACGATTCACTGGTAAACAAACATATTTCACCAGCTACTTCGTGACCGTCTTTTGAGCTGAGCCTTTTTAAATTCCGTAAAGGACTGGGCTGTAACAATAACTGTTGGAGTGCACAATAACCCCTGGCAGGGCTCTAATGAAAAACAAAAATCTCCACCTAATTCCAACAATTTGCCATAGTAACGGAAGCCTTCATATTATTAATATTAGCATGGCCTGAGGAAGAGTTAGAACCTCAGTGAGGGGCAGGGACTGACAACAGCAGCTAAAATATTGCATCTCCTGGCTAAACCCAACGAGATTAGAGTTCCCAGTTGGGTTCAAAAAGCACAAATTCGGACCGATATCAATATCAAGGATGGACTTAGCCAAACAGCTTCACGTGCAACAGAAATGAACTGATCATCCTGGTTGGATAGGGGCTGGGCCAGCTAAGACTTCTTTGTGCTACGGGTGGGTAACTGGATCCGTTTGTTGGTTCTTCTTACAAACTGGAGTAAGGGTTTCACCTCCACATTCCCATAAAAGTCAGCACACCTGGGGATAATCATAATCCCAGATTCACCCACTCTTCTCTTTGAGTTCTGTAACCAGCTGAGATCCCTGCTGGCAGAGAATCCAGGATTTAGTGGGGAGGGAGGGAGCACGTTCTGATTGGAGGAGTTTCTATTACACAGAGGTGCCTTTATCTCTGCAAATATGTCCCACTGGCAGGTTTGCTGGAACCAGATCTATCTCTCCAAGGCAAGGGCATTTCAGGACTCAGCCTAAGGTGGCATCTATTTAGTCCAGAAGTTTGCCATCAATAGAGCCCACAATCTGCCTAGCAGGGCCTGTGTGGTTCCCCCCCACCCAGCCCCAACCCTTCCCCGGTGAAAGGCACTAATCCCAGGTGAGGGGAAATAGCAAGAGTCGAGAGAGAGAGCCTTCACAAAATAATTTTTGCAAAGGTTCAGGTAGTGATAAAGAATGGGGGGGGGGGGATGATTTGCATTAATCTAACATCCTAGCATTAAATTCAGTCCAAGTGGGCTTTTGTCAAAAATCATACCAAATGCTGGGAAATGATAATCAACTGAAAGCAAAGTGGTCCTTCCTTACAGAAAGGTTTCAAATTCACCATCTTTGTAATAGGAGAGGAGGATCTGGAGATAGGGAAGTGGGTTTCTGAAAGACACTGCAGATCACAAATGTGCTGATCTAACACTATCAATGACATCTCATCCCAGATGGCAAGTGAAGGAGATACTGGGATTTAAGGCACCTAGACACTTGCCAACAGAATATGAAGACATTAGTGAAAAAAACAAAAAAACAAAAAACTAAACAAGAATCCTTAAATTGCATTGTTTAAAAGGCAAAGAGGTCTAAAATTAATCTAAGGAACAAGTTCAAGAATAATAAGCATCTAAACCTCAGAATAATGTGAACTTCCACATGCAGAGAATGGGGATACTGACTAAATTCAAATCTGTTCAGAGACTTTATTCCAGGGCACGAGGCTGAGCTGCTGTCATGTACACAAGTGGGGTGTAAAGTCAATGGGATTACATTTTCCTAATTATTTTCTGCTTGAGCTTTACAGCACACACACAAAATGAGATCAGCCGGGACTTGCCTCTCTAACAAATCACTCCGATTTAAACATTGCTCACATAAACAAAGGGGGTGGGGTGGGGGAGAGAGGCACAAGGCTGGGAAAAGACAGAGAAGGGCTTCTTCAGTCACAGTTGCAAGGAACAAAAACCTGGAGGGGGAAAAGAGTTGTTGGACCGCCACCAAATCTCTCCCACTGGAGACAAGAGCCCATCTGCTGAGCTCGGCAACTTCGCTTTAACTACCATTCAGCTCGCGTCTCTGCAGAGATCTGTCTGCAGAACTGGCAGATGGACCCCTGCTTCCCTGAGTCGCTGTGTTATTTGTTTAATAAATTTAATTAATATCCTTACTGCATTGGATTTCTCCCAGAAAGGAGGCCAAAGTGCTCCCTTTCCCAATAGCTACATGATGAGTGATTTCCCGGAAAAGAGCAGATAACGGTGCCCCACGGCACACTGAAAAATTAAAAGTACTGTGTGCTTACGTTTCTTTACATGTATTAATTTTTTGCTATGCACTAATATAGTTTTGATGGGTATTTTAACATCATGAAAGTACGCAGTTCTAAAAAAGGCAGATTATCGCTTTTTTCAGATCAGTTATATTTGTTGGAATGTTTTTTAAAGAATCCAATTCAACCACATATTTAACATTTTTATCTATTTCCCCCCAAACGGTGGGTCATGAATGTTAAGGAGGTTCCCTTTGGCAAACAGCTAGCTCCACGACCGTTGTTAACAAACTGAAGAATCTCCCTGGTCATGTTGAACTTGTATGATTTCCTAAACTGAAAAATGTGGCCATTGCAAAATGGAGAATAGAAAAGGTCTTAACAAAATCAAGGCAGTAGCGCGTTCCCTCGTCACTAACTGCAGTGCCAAGCTTCTTGGTGACAGAGTCCCTGCAATCAACAAGTATGAATTAAAAGTGTTTTACTTGCCTTGTTATTCAATGCCATCCTGTCTTTCTTGGCAGCATATTTCATCTTAATCTAGATTTCCCAGAGTATGTTCCAAGAAAGAATAGACCCTTGAGGATGAAAAAGTCTAGGAAACATTATGTCAAAGAAGGTTAAACAGGCTTCTTCACTGCAGGACTTCTCAGAGCCTTTAATGTGCTAACAGGTATTGTGAATATTCCTGTAGAGGAGGGTGGGGTTCAATATAAAAGGCAGCATTTTCCAAAACCCAGGCCTGTTTGGTTCATCACTATATCCCAGGGCTTAATACAGGGCTTAGCAAATAGTAGGTACTCATTAGTATTTATTGAATGAATGAATCAAAGGAACAAATGAATGAACAAAGAAGTAGCTCCCCCAGTGGTTTTGCTTAGGGATAACCCTTGGGCACCTGAACCTGACCACTGATAAGATTTTATTAAAGAACAAATGAACAAAATCACCTCCATCCTAAGGAAGAAATGAAGGAACTTGAATCAAATATTGAATTTGGAGGGTTTCACTTTCAAGGTGCTATTTTCTTATATTAGGTTTATTCTGCATTTAAACTCTTCTCCACTGTTCAATATCCTAAACAATCCCCCTTTCTTTTACATATCAAGAAAACCTGATCTTGTAGAATTTTGTAAACTTCTCAACTCCTTGGCAGTACCCTAATTTACTTGTGTTTGATATGCATAATCTCTTCCTAGGAACTGAATAATGAATTCAGTTCAATCGCAGGCATTGAGCTGGTGATAATGATAAAGAATTACTCCTTTCAACAGAATTATTTTAAATGCAAAAGCTAACAAAGGCAGAATTATTTTGAGACTTTATTGATAATCTCAATGTTGAACTTGTCAAATTGAAATTAAAGTTTTATTTAATAGGAAAAAATAACAATTATTTTAATGTAGGTTACCCCTTCTTGCATTTTGTCTAAAACAATCCCCTATTGCTCATTTTCCTTCCATAATTTTCCTACAATATTCCATCCTGTTGATACAGCACTGAATTCACTCATCTTTCTCCAATTTCAGACAACTACAGCCCTTCCTGCTAATTAGATATACGCATAGAGAATGCAAAGAACTGGCACTGGATCCTACATGTCCAGAATAACCAGATGATAGAAATCTCTCCTCTAATTCTGCTGGCTACTAATTTTTAAACTTAAAGAAAAAACCTTCTGTTACCTAGCGATTTCAAGCTGCTGATTGCAGTTTTACACTGAAAGATCTCAGAAGGCTTCGCTAACATTAAAACCTTTAGAAGTAAAAGGAGAAATGAAGCCTTAAATAAGCATAAATTTTTAAAATTTCCTGCATCAAAATATTTCTTGAATTGGGAGAATAAATAATCAATAGATAGAATTCAGAAAATATTATGGGCTAGATTTTAGGAAGTAGGGGGGAAAGAAGGGGCAGGAAACTTGATATTAATTGGATGCCTACTTACATGCCAGCCACAGGGTACAGTACTTGTAATAAAAATAATCAATGAGAGCTAACATTTAGTTATGTGACAGATACTGTGATAAATCTTTACATGGAAATCTATTCCTGCCAATAGGTACTATTATTATGATTTTAAGTTGAGGAAACTGGGGCTCAGAGATGCTAAGCAACGTGCCACAGGTCATACGACTAGTAAGTGGAGTGCGGGAGCCCAGATTTGAACCCGGCCAATCTGACTCCAGGGCTTATGCTCCCAACCACTATGTGTTCCCACCTCTTGCATGTATTACCTTATCTCAGAGGCTATATACAACAATATCAGATCCTCTCGGCCCCTCCAGAATGGAAAAAGACATGATGAAAATATTTTGCATTAATACTCCAAATATATGGTAATGGCAGAAATTTGTTATAACTGATATTTATAAAGACAATCCCTGAACTAAAATTTGTTAACTTTATCAAAAGCCGAGGTCCCTCTGCACTGACTTAGCTGTCTTTTCCTCTACCAGATTTTCTAGCCTATATTTCAATGTGATTTTCTCTTGCAGGTATCTTTTTTAATAGTCTATCTAATGTGATGTGCTGTAATTGATTATATCCCCCCCAACCCCCTCCTCATTTTAGGAGCAGCAATCAATACACCTCTATTCAACAATAAACTCAGACGAAAGACAAGTAAGTACCTCTCTACAGTTGTCTGCCTTCTGCCCAAAAGACCTCATTTTCCTTTAAGGCAACATGAAATCTTTTGTTTTGTATGTGTGTGTGTGTGTGTGTGTGTGTGTGTGTGTGTGTGTTTTATAAATTTATTTATTTATTTTTGGCTGTGTTAGATCTTTGTTGCTGCATGAGGGCTTTCTCTAGTTGTGGCGAGCGGGGGCTACTCTTCGTTGCGGTCCGCAGGCTTCTCATCGTGGTGGCTTCTCTTGTTGTGGAGCATGGGCTCTAGGCGTGTCGGCTTCAGTGGCTGTGGATGTGGGCTCAGTAGTTGTGGCTTGCGGGCACTAGAGCTCAGGCTCAGTAGTTGTGACACACGGGCTTAGTTGCTCCACGGCATGTGGGATCTTCCCGGACCAGGGCTTGAACCCGTGTCCCCTGAATTGGCAGGCAGATTATTCTTAATCACTGCACCACCAGGGAAGTCCCTATTTTTTTTTTTTAATTGGAGTATAGGTGATTTACAATGTTGTATTAGTTTCAGGTGTACAGCAAAGTGAATCAGTTATACATATATCATATATCCACTCTTTTTTTAGATTCTTTTCCCATATAGGCCATTACAGAGTATTGAGTAGAGCTCTCTGTGCTATACAGTAGGTTCCTATTAGTTATCTATTTTATATATAGTAGTGGGTATATGTTAATCCCAGAAAAATTTAACAAATATTTTTGGTTGGTAGACAAAATAAATACTAATAAGCATACATTGGGCACCATCTGAGTGCCCTCTCTCTGCTACTACGTGCCAGATTGGGTACATTCTGTTATCCTTAATTCACATAGATACTGTATTAGTTATTTATTGTGGTATAACAAATGACCCCCAAACTTTGCAGCTTAAAACAATAAACATTTATTATCTCACCGTTTCTGTGGGTAAGGAATTTGGGCACAGCTTAGTTGGGTGTCTCTGGCTCAAGGTCTCTCATGAAATTGCAGCCAAACTGTCAGGTGGGGCTGCAACCTCACCTGAAAGCTCTAGCCAAGTGGGGAAGGATGTACTTTCAAGCTCATTCACATGGTTGTCAGCAAGATCTATTTCCTCAAAAGGAGTTAGATTGAAGGCATCAGTTCCTTTTTGGCTGTTAGCCAAAGCCCACCCTCGGTTCCTTGCCACATGGCTCCTCTCTGTAGGGCAGCTCCCCCTGTAGCAGTTGGCTTCCCTCAGAGAGAGAGAGAAAGAGGGGGAGAGAGAGAGAGGTCAAGATAGAAACCATGGTATTTATGTCACTTAATCTCCGAAGTGACATCACACCACTTTTGCCATATTCTATTTGTTATAAGTGAATGTAGGTCCAGCCTACATTCAATGATAAGGGATTACATAGGGTTTAAAAACCAGGAGTCAGGGACCAGTGGGGGCCATCTTAGAGGTTGCCTACCTACTTCCAATGTTGCATTTTTGTGCCCCTAAAAGGACAAACACACACACACACACACACACATGAAAATCTATAAAATACTTCTTATTTCCCAATACTTCTGTTTCAAAACGAAATGAACACATTTACGAAACGTCATTTGACAAGTATTTAGAGTGGCTAACAGGACCAGACACTGTTATAGAACGTTTTCTAAAAGAAATAACTAAAATGGTGTTGTAAAAATTCACCAGGACCACTTCTTTCCCCCCAGGCAGAGACATAGGAGAATAAAGATTAAGACAACCATTGTTCTTTTCAAATTAAAACCACCTCAGCATTTACTGTTATAGACTATTTTAAGAATGTCTTCTGAAGCTAGAGCAGTGACAAGCAAATCCACTTGCCCACAGATATAAAACACTTTCTCTAACACCAGCTTTAATAATGATAGCAGTGCTGTTTTGATCCCCATATGCTTTCCTCTTCTGTCTTATAGCTCAATTGATCAGAACTGAGCTATAAGGAAGAGGGGTATTATTTACTGATTCCCTTCAAAATTCAATATATTGATACATTAGGTAGGGACCATCCACAGTAAATAGTACAAACTAGACACCTTGTCCCTGATGCTAAGAAAACACTTAAGCGTCTCCAGAATTTTAAGTGCCTCAAGGGAGAATAAAATGAGAAGGGTGAGAGGAACACATTTTTTTTAAGGTGTGTATTTATTTATCTATTTTTTTGGCCACGCCCCCTGCAGTGGAAGGGCGGAGTCCTAGCCACTGGACTGCCAGGAATTCCCAGGAACACATTCTTAACTGAAAGAGCATTTACCAAAAAGAAACTGAGAAATAACCTATATGGGAAACTAATCTGAAAAAGAATGTATATACGTATCTGTATAACTGAATCACCTTGCTGTACACCTGAAACTAACACAACATTGTAAATCAAATACACTCCAATATAAAATTAAAAATTTTTTAAAAAGAAACTGAGAAAATACATAATTACCTGAATTTACCTTGAGTTGGCAAGACCCCCCCCTCACACCCCCACTGCCAGCAATCAAAACGGGGACTCACGAGATGGCTTAGGTTCAACTATAGAGAAATAATATTCCATTTTGCACATTTTGTAGGTCTTTGAAAAAGACCTATTACACAAGCAAATAAATACTTTACAACCTGTAATAAGTGCCAAAAAGGAAAGAGGGGAAAATGATAGAGGGAGAGTGATAGAGAATTGCTTTGTTGAGAAAGATCCCTCTAGAGAGGTGATATTTAAGCTGAGACATGATGGAGGAGAGAAGTTTCCAGACATGTAAAAAGTAGGACAAGGAGTTTTCCAGGTTGAGAGTGAAACCGAGCAAGACCCTGTGGGGCTCCCAGGCATGGAAGCCTCTCTGTCCCCCGTTTCTTGTAGGCAATACTCCAGCCTCCATGACCTTCCCTGAGTTCCAAAGGGCAGATTCGAACAGTTGCTAATCAAGGGAGAAGCAGCCAAGAAACCACCTGAGGCAAGATTAAAAGGACCAGAGAAGCTCATCAAGATTAGGAGACCACCTGAGACGAGAGTAAAGGCATGCAGACCCTGCACACATCCTAATCTTATCAGCAACCCCACTCTTAAACCGTTGCTATAAAACTCCTCATCAAATCCTCCCAGGTTGGGACACGTAGTTTTCCAGGGCAGGAGCCCATTGTGTCCCCCTTTGCCTGGCAAAGCAATAAAGCTATCCTTTTCTACTTTACCTAAAACTCTGTCTCGGAGATCTGATTTGGCATCAAGAGGATAGCATGTTTCCTGATAAGAGGAAGAGGCTGGCACGCTGCAGGAATCAAAAGAAGGCCATCTCTGGATGAGGCAGAGAATGGAATAAAATGAGATCACACCAGCTACTGTGAGGGAAATGGATAGGGCATGACTGGCAGTGGAGAAATCAATTATGAGGCTGCTGCTGGAATTTAGGTTAAGAGATGATGGTGGCTCAATCTGGAGCATTGTTAGTGGAAACAGAAGTTAGAGGCAAGAAATATTTAGGAAGTAAAAATAAGCAGTGAGACTGGATAGGAGGGTGAGAAAGAGGTGGAGAGAGAAAATGAGAAAGCGAGAGAGAGAGGAAGATGACTTCTATGTGGACGATTTCCATGTGTCTGGATTAATAACGTGGCGAGCGGTACGCTTCAACGTGACCACCTCTTGGCTTTGAGAAAACAGCTTCCCATGTGCCTCAAGAAAAGTTCTGAAGAACCCAATCCTTACTTCTTTTTATCCTGTCAGCCACAGGCGAAATCTTCCATTCATTGGGAAATCAGACAGGAAACAAAATAAAATGCCTCCAGAAAGAGGGCTGAGAAGTTAAGAGTATGCACAGAATCCAGAAAGGGTCTTCATTGACCATGAATTCCAACCATTTTGTTTTAACAGATGAGAAAAGCTTGACTCAGAGAAGTTAAGGAGCAGGACAAGTTAATAGCCAGTTAAAGGCAGAATGAAGGCTAGAATCCAGTTCTTCTGATTGGACCAAATACAAATGAAGCAATATGACAAATGAGTACAATGATTACATGTACTTAGTAGCCATGGATCCATAATTTCCTTTCCTCCCTCCTCCAATCCTTGGTGAAAGAGGTATGGCATTTGAATGCAAATTGCGGGGGGTGTGGGCAGGTCATATTTTGCATCAATTTTTGAAGAGAGCCTGCTAAACATACTCTGCGGGACACTAAACTGTAAAGGTCTAAATGTTATTGAAGAAAAGGAAGGAAGGATGCAAGGGAAGGAGAGAAGGACAGAAGGACAGGGGGGGAGAGAGAAAGAGAGAGAGAAAAAGCTGAAATTTTTAACCTCAAATTATGTTGTTGGAAATGAACAAATTTGGACCCTATATGAACCTTAATGTGATGCCTCCTTTGCTTTACTAGGTTATAAATGATATGAAATTTGTGTGAAAACTTTTAATATTTCAATTCCTAAGTCTAAAAATCTAATTTTATAATCTTTTCTACATTTTTCTAGTCTTCCAATTCTAGTAATTTTCTAATATCAAGAAAGAAATGGATTATGAGTTCAGAAATAGGTAACCAATGAAAAGAGAGATGATAAATGCAAGCTATTATGATTTTAGCTCTAGTATTCCCTTCCCAAATGATATTTCAATCCTAGAGGCTTCTCAACCCACTCCCCAATCCACTGACATTTACTTTTAACTCTCCGTTACAAACCCAGTCTGACACAAATTTAGAGGAAAATCTATGTAAAAGATTTCAAATTGTTATTCATCTCACAGTAACATGTTTGACTAAATTCAGGTTCTCAGGAAAAGACAACACTGAGTG
This sequence comes from Balaenoptera ricei, assembly GCF_028023285.1. Lineage (NCBI taxonomy): Eukaryota > Metazoa > Chordata > Mammalia > Artiodactyla > Balaenopteridae > Balaenoptera > Balaenoptera ricei. The sequence goes on from NC_082646.1 coordinate 87,225,647, forward strand.
AAGTCTTTCATGCAAACTTACATCTCCAAGCTTTCAAAAAAAAAAAAAAAAAAGTTTCTGTCAACAGATCCAATTTTACATGAGAAACAAATAGCTTTCATGCACATTTACACCCACCAACAGAGAAAACAATCTAGCCTAGAGCAACCTACTTTTCCTAAAATTATGGGCACCCTATGCAAGTTGAAAATGTCTGTTTGAAAGCTTTAAAGCCAGAATTAATTTTGTTTGCTTTAAGATAGCCACCAAGTATCTTTCCTCTTAACAGGAAAGTTAGTTCTTTGGATCTGGGCACATTGCAAATTTGAAGTTTGGATAGATCAATTGCTTCTCTTTCTGTATTTCATGCTCTCACACTCAAAATGGCTGGCTCAATTTAGATAACACTTTCCTCCAAACACCCCTCATTGTAAAGCACAGTGTGACTGCTCAGAAAGTTATGAGCCATGGAAAAGAGGAGGTTATAAAGCCTTTCTCCTCTAAACTAAATAAAAGCATTTACTGCCAACCACAGGAGAGGAAAGTCAAATCAGTCTTCCTGCAAGCCAATGAATCAGTTCTATATCCTCCCACAAGATTCTTCTCAAATAATTTGCAAAAGAGTTAGCACAGCCTTCACCAAAGGAGTTGAAAAAACATCCCACTGTGTTTCTGTAATTCATTGATGAATTTATGAGAGTTGATAATTTTCTTGTCAACAGAAAGATCCAACTTCACTCTTTTCCAATTCAGTTTTGTATGTAAGTGATACCTTGCATTTTAAATAATAAACCTTAATCAAGTAATGAAATAAGGCAACCCCTGGCATTTTACTATGTCATAAACAAATTCAACCCCACCACATCCCCAGACTATCTCAGGACCAATGTATAAAGACTCAGTCCACAGCCAAGGGATTCGTGGGCCTTTAATCCCGTCAGGCTGGGGAGAAAAGACGAAGAGAGACAATGAAAGGTCCAAGCCTACTCTTTTTCCCATGCCTTTCTCCAGTGTTTTCTGCCAAGAAAGCAAAGGAGTTTTTAAAATATTTTCATGATAGTAATCTATTCACAGGGACCCGAAAGTAAGAGTCCATGATTCTTCTTAATAGAGAGAAATAAATACTACCACTAGCTACTGCTAGGTGAGTGCCTCTTCCACAGAGGTAAGCATTTATTTATTTATTTATTTTTGCTAAGTTGCTCATTTTTTTAATATGAACTTATTTATTTATTTATTTTTGGCTGTGTTGGGTCTTCGTTGTTGCCCATGCGCTTCCTCTAGTTGCAGCGAGCGGGGGCTACTTCTCATTGCAGTGGCTTTTCTTGTTGTGAAGCAGGGGCTCTAGGCGCACGGGCTTCAGTAGTTGTGGCATGCAGGCTCAGCAGTTGTGGCTCGCGGTTCTAGAGCGCAGGCTCAGTAGTTGTGATACACGGGCTTAGCTGCTCCGCGGCACGTGGGATCTTCCCGGACCAGGGCTCGAACCCGTGTCCCCTGCATTAGCAGGCGGATTCTTAACCACTGCGCCACCAGGGAAGTCCAGCATTTATTATTTACTTAGTTTTCCACTCAAGGGCTATCCCCACTCCCACCCCTACCTCCATCCCAACCCCCATCCACATAACCCAGTCCACTGCCAGGACAGAAGACAGCACGCACTGATCTGACTTGTAACGTGGCTCCGGGAAAGTAGTGCGTCAGGTGGCCAATCACGGGCCGCCCTCTAGCGGTGCCTCGACAGTTCCTCCGAAGACCACAACTTGGGGTAAGTGGTAGAGGCACGTGGCTCAGGCATGTGCCAACTGACACCACGCTAAATTCACCTGTGGGCTCTCCCACCAGTTCCACCTGTCACACACGTGGATGGGGGGTGGCGCATGTTTCACCTGAAAGACGGTGCCTGACGTTGACAAATCAAATTCCAGGAATCTCAGGCCCGGTTGGTGTCCACAGCAAGAAGCACCCAATTTTTTAGGAACATCCTCAGATCACAGCAAAATATTAGGGGTGAATGAGTTGGTGGAAAAGAAGGGCCTAGACTTTCCCCTGCTTGGGCCCACTCCATCCTTCAAAGCTCTAAAGAGGATTTTATTATCCATTTTGTATTAATATTTATTTACACACCCAACACTGCAACACATGTTGTCTTCAAAAAAATCCTTAGGCAAATGGTAACTTTCCATAATATCACAGGATTATGCAGATGTCACTGGTAACTGTGGCACCCTAGGATTTTGCACATATATATTCCTTTTATAAGTATTACATTCAATTTTGAAAAGCTTACCTATCTGAGGTCCAGATCTGGATCCCTCCCTCCAACTAGAAAAAGTAATAGAACTAGTAAATTTGTGTGTGTGTGCACGCATGTGTGTGTATATGTGTAGGAGAAGGTTGTTAAATGTTAGGAATGGAAAATGAAAATTCTGGGAAAGACTAGTGGCTCAATCAACATAGCCCCCCAGGCCTAGGTTAAGAAATATCTTAGGTCTGAATGGTGCTTTATAAGCACATCTTTATAGTTTATAAGCATATGTTTCTTCACAAGAAGCCTCATTTTGCCTAAAACTACCAAGATGTGCCATGGTTTAGTACAAGTTGTAAACAGAATCCTATACCCAAGTACCGTGTTTCTTCTGGCAGTTTGTACTGTGAGTAGATCTTTATCCCCCGACATTCACAAATGTGGGAGAGAGCTGGGAGAAATCTTATGACCCTAAAGAGTCTTAAAGTCTCTAAGCCAAAGTAAACAGGCCAAATGTGCTAATCATCAGACAAATGTAGAAGGCTGATACCTCCACTCAGAGCTTTATGAAGATATTCTAAAGTTCATTTTATTGCACGTAGGATTTTCAAGATATGAATTTCACTAAAGCACAAACGGAATAGAATCGCGTTGGTATAATCCTCACATATTTCTGCCAGCTGGGATCCTGGATGTTGAGATGTGACCGCCTCTCCATGGGCCCGAAACCACCAATCTGTTTCACCTGGGTCGCTGCACAGCCATCAGATGGGAGACACTATGTGGTCACTACCCTAACAAAAAGATCCAAAGCACCAACGTCCAGGGAAAAGGCTACAGCTCCCATTTCCAATCTCCCGAGCCACCCCAGTCTCTCTGTGATGGAGTATCAATAGAGAGACTAAATGAATTGTTTACGTAATTGTGCTGTGCAAGCTGAATAATTGCACGCTTTCCAGAAAGGCTTTGTAACCAGTGAGATGGCACTGGATCTGCCAAAACCTTTACCTTGAAGCCAACATCCTTTCTTTCTACAGGCTCTCTCCTATCACAGATAATGGCAACCCTGGTATTATTTCCAGAGAAGGCAAAACCATGGCAGAAACATCAAAAATCATGTCTTTCAAAATGGAAAGATTTCCATTAAGCTGCTGCTGAGAACTGCTATCTCCATAGATGCCAATGTGAAACCTTTAGTCACGAACCCTGATTTAGTGCATTACACACTGAAACAGCCAACAAATGGCAACATTAATCTACCTTTAGGGTGAGCAAAATTGGTCCAGTAAATATAATGACCACATTTGAAGAGGATATGAGAAATGTGATGACATAAGGCTTCAAAGACATGGTTCAAAATTGAGAAGTCTGATCTCAGTTTTGGAGATCCATTGGAGACCCTGATCTCCAGCCATCCACCCCTCTTCCCAGAGGCAACCACTGTCTCTTGTTTCCTTCCAGACCAGAGATCTAAATATTTTTTATACTCTATTTTATAATAATTTTCCGTCAATACGTTCTTGCCTATTTACTACCTTGTTTTTATCTCTTGCAACAGTTTTTCATTAATAATAATCAGGGTCTTTTCTCCTTGATAGGTCTATGTTTATATAGTTTGAGATTCTCCAATTGGCTGTTTCTTCTCAGATGCCATAATCCTCCATGATACAGTTTCATCAACATGTCTTACTAACAGGATTAGGACTTTAGGAAACCAGTATGCATCAGGATCTGACAAGAATGCAAAGATGCTATTTTTCTGCAAATATCCTTCAAAAAACCAAGAGATTTAAAACAAATAGAAAATACAATGTGGAGCAGCCACCAAACCAAAGTTCTATGCGGGTTTAAGTTTTGACAGGACAGTGTTATCCTGATTCAAGCGCCAGCTGGCTTGGATGTTGAAACATCAACTGCTTCTGATTTTTCAGGTTTAGATTGGTCCAGAGCAATACAGTTCTGCTTTTCAAAAGTTCGCTTTATACCACTTTGCTTTTACAAAAGACCTACATTCGTACCCGTTTGCGCTAATCAAAAGAAATCTGAAGAGGATTTTCGTTTTTATGAAAAAGAGAAAACAGCGTTCAGCATTCGTTCTGCAGGCAGCTGTTACAGAGGCAGCTCGAACCCTAAGCAGGGAGAGTGGCACCTCCAAGCTCCTTCCCCAGGAAATACACTGGGCATCTCAGCACCAAGCTGCCACAGCTTTGAACTGTGCCTGTGCTTTATCTCAGTTTATTTTGTGCATCCATTAGCAACATGTATCCTAAGTTAATTACTCCTTCACGTTCAGCCATTTCGGCTCACGAAAGGTTTCATAGGAACGCTCTACTTTCTGATAGCAGGGGAAACCTGTATTGGCCTGAGTGTTTAGAAGTGGGAAAGAGATGATGGATGCTGGGAGGGAAGCTAAGCAGGGTGCCACCCACAGTCGGAGAGGCCTTCCAAAGGGTCCTTGCTATGAGAATTCCCGAAAGGAAGGTAACATGCACATTTCAAACACTCTAGGTCAATTTTTTTTCCTTCCCAAATCCAACTGAGGCTACGGATAGTTAGGGAGGAAAAAAAAAAAAGACCTAGGTTCTAGTTCTGGTTTTGTCATGAATTCAATGTACCCTTGGCCTAATCACCTTCAATCCACTCTCCTCATTTATAAAATGAGGACCTTGGCCGTGATGAGCTCTGAAGCCCTTTTTACCTTTAACCTTCTCAATCCAAGATGCAATTTCTCTCCATATATTGACTTATATGCCTGTTATATGGGCATAATTTTTTCTTTATTTCCCACAAATTTATTTGCCATGAAACAACAAATTTTGCATAAATATTTTAAAATCCTCATCAGGGAGAAGAAGTGACAGTAGTGGAGAGCTGTCACTTTGAAGATGTCCATCATCCATTCCCCCTCCTTGGCAGCACCTAGGTTTCTTTAGGGGGAAGTATTTGTGTACAACTGGGGGGAGATAAGTCCAAGTGTCTATCGCCTCCCCCAGTACAAAAGCTTAAGAGGAAACTGGAAGTTCCTTCTGCCAGATTCTCCTCTCATAAATCAATACATCCACAGGATGGACATGTGACCCATCAAATTTTCTCCCTCAGGACTCTGAATCTTTAGAACAACACAAGAACAAGAGAAACAGCTGGAGTTCATTCACTCCAGAATTGATACCCAGGCAAGACTGTTGAGTAATTCCTGCTACAAGGCTTTCCATTGTTTCATTCTGAAGTTTTCCCTTCAATTCTACAAACGACCCTGTATCCTCCCAATAAATTCTTTTTTCTATTTAAGTTGGTGGTTTGCTGCATAACAATCCACTCCAAAACTTAATGGCTTAAAATAGGAACAATTTATTTACTCACAATTCTATAGATTGGCCATTTGGGTAGGGCTCAGCTGGGATGGTGTATCTGTGCTCCATGTGGTACCAGCTGGATTCATTTAAACATGTGCAGTCAGTGGGTAGATCTGCTGGGGGCTGACTGACTCTGGATTGCCTCAATCACTCACTTGTTCGGAAGCTGGCTGCAGTTATCAACTAGATCACCTCAGTTCTCCATGTGGCATCTCACCTTCCAGCAGGCTAAACTGGAGAAATGTTCAGAGAGAACAAGAGCAGAAGCTGCAACTTCCCTTACATCACATTCTATTGGTCAGATACTTTTTTTTTTTTAGTTTTTATTGGAGTATAGTTGCTTTGCAATGTTGTGTTAGTTTCTACTGTACAGCAAAGTTAATCAACTATACGTATACATATAGCCCCTCTTTTTTGCATTTCCTTCCCATTTAGGTCACCACAGAGCACTGAGTAGAGTTCCCTGAGCTATGCAGTAGGCTGTCATTAGTTACCTATTTTAAACATAGTATCAATAGTGTATATATGTCAATCCCAACCTCCCGATTCATCCCATCCGCGCTCCCCCATCAGATAGTTTAAAACCAGCCTAGATTTAAGGGGTGGGAGAACAGACTTCATCTGTTAATGGGAGGAGTGACCAAGAAACCTTCCCAAGTAAACGGGCTACAGGGAGACATGATTCACTGGGAACCATTACTGCATGAATCTACCATGTTAGAGTTAGTTTCTGTGGCTTGCAACCTAACAATGATAACTAATCCCCCAATCAGTGGAATGTGACATGGAACACATTAGATTTGGGGGACTTCAACCTTTAGGATATTTTCCCTGATTCTACATCACATATTAATGAGATTATTTGGAAAGAATGTGGTGTCATGGTAGTGGGGCTATAAGAAGAATGAATTTAAAGTGAAATTATCATGGTTCAAGTCCTGCCAGTTATTTAGCTGTGTAATTTTGAACCTACATAATCTCTGTGACTTCATTGACATATATGAATGAATAAATGAATGAAATGGGGGTGATAAGATTTGCCTGAGTTGCAAATATTGTTGGGGATATGAAACAGTGTAACTCTGTGAACCACAGGCAATCCTCACTTTGCACTGTAGTACAGGACCATAAAATGATCATGCAAGTTGAGACTGTGCAAAACTGTCTTAACGGGAAACATTACAATTGTTTCGTGACCTTTAAAAATTTTTGTCAAAACATTAAAAACTCTCTCACTATTGGTTATAAATGTATAAGGAAATGATAAAAAAGAATAAAACTGATGTTTGCTTAGTACACTATTATTTAAAGTATTATACTAAAAACACTAAAAATAAAGTGTCATTTATTTGTACAAAAATTATCAAGATTAGCTTGGGTGGTGCTTGCCTTCTTGTCATCATATAACTGACAAGCCAGCACCTTTTCTATGCCTTGGCAAATCGTCACACTGCTTTTTAAGTTGGAAGCATCTGCTTTTTTTTTTTAAATTTTATTTATTTTTTTATACAGCAGGTTCTTATCAGTTATCTATTTTATACATATCAGTGTATACATGTCAATCCCAATCTCCCAATTCATCCCCCCCCAACCCCACCCCCGCTTTCCCCCCTTGGTGTCCATACGTTTGTTCTCTACATCTGTGTCTCTATTTCTGCCTTGGAAGCATCTGCTTCTAACATTTTATCCCTTGTATTTTTAATGTCATGAAATATCTCCAAGAGTTCCTTTTATGTGAATTTTTTGCTGGTGTCACTCCCTCTAGGACATTTTTATCCTTTCATACAACCACCTTCCTCATTTATGTCAAAAAATTTGCCTGCACTAAGTTCCTTCGGATGCATGTCTTTCAAAAGGCAGTAGTATCAACATTCCCACAATCAGCTATTTCTTCTACTCTCCATTTATGTTTGATTCTAACTTCACTTTCAGCATTATTACTTTTGTTTCTTTGTTGCACTTTCATTTTTGTTGGATAATTCTCTTTTAATTTTCCATATTTGTAAAATGTCACATGAGTTTATCACTGGGAAACCAGGATGCAACACAAGTATACACTTTGCTGTCTGTTTGTGAACTCAGTAACAGTGCATAGTACCAATCACTGAAAGAAGTGACAAGATTGGTCACTGATCATGATGTGCATCTGTCACTTATGTAGTGACTTGCGGACTAAAGAGCTAGCAGCAAAGTTTGTACTTTATGCAACTTCTCAGTGAATACATTGGTAACTAAAATTTGAACTGTGTTGTTGGCAGACTGGCGTTATTTAAATTGCAGTAACTGAAATTTGTGCATATCAGAACTATGCAGAGTGAGACCTTATTAAAGATTATGTTGAGCTTAATTATTGTCACAGTTGTTATTAAAGATAGAAAGACAGACCTCGGAGGCTTCCCTGGTGGCGCAGTGGTTAAGAATCCACCTGCCAGTGCAGGGGACACAGGTTCAAGCCCTGATCCGGGAAGATCCCACGTGCCGCGGAGCAACTAAGCCCGTGCGCCACAACTACTGAGCCTGCGCTCTAGAGCCTGCGAGCCACAACGACTGAGCCCATGTGCCACAACTACTTAAGCCTGCTCGCCTAGAGCCTGTACTCCGCAACAAGAGAAGCCACCGCAATGAGAAGCCAGTGCACCACAACGAAGAGTAGCCCCTGCTCGCCACAACTAGAGAAAGCCCGCGTGCAGCAACGAAGACCCAACACAGCCAAAAAATAAACAAATAAATTTATAAAAATAAATTAATTAATTAAAAAGAAAGACAGACCTCGTTCGTACTGTATTAAAGAAGGAGTTCAATTTAACTCAAACACTATTAGGCTCCAACAATTTTCATCTTTGCCACTGCAAGGTCAGCAGATTAGTACTAAATGCAAGCAAACAAGAGGGGAGGAGGGAGGACTGAAGAAACAACTGCGTTTTAACCTTTCCACATAGGCCTAGAGGAAAATAGAGCACACCAAACCCAAAGGTCATACAAAAGTGAGGAAAGATATTGTCCAAATTAAGTAGCTCTTTTTACTACTCTTTACTTCCAAGGCCAGAAGGAAAATGTTTCCATACAGCTTTCCAGGAATGTGGCTGGTAGTCTCCCAATATCCACCTTCTTTTCTTTCTTAGTAACAGAATGCCAATTTTTGGCTGGTTATGCTGCTACCCAGAATATTTCCCAGCTTCCCTTGCAGCTAGTTGTGTCCACATGATTTAATACTGCCCAGTGAAGTGTAAGTGAAAGGATTGAGGGGATTGGGGGGAACTCCTTAAAAGGAGCTTGTTCTATTAGGAGAAGCAACCTTTTGTCCTTCCTACTGTCTAGAATGTGGACAAGATATTAGAAAGTCATGTTAGACTATGAGGCAATGTTGAGAATGGAAGCCAGGCGTTGGGATGGTGGAATATAAATACCGACGGAGCCTGAGTCCTACGTGGTTTTATGCAAACATCATACCCAGCTCTGGGCTGCCTCTCTCCACACGACTTTATGTGTATTTAAGCCACTCTTTCTTACCCACATCTGAATACAGTTCCTAACTGATAAAACGAATACTCTTATCTAGTCAATGGGCTATGTCCGTGACCCAAGCAACAGTGACTGACTTTTACACAACAAAGGTCCCAAATGAGTCAGAAACACATAGGCAAGACAGTACCCTCCACATGGTGTTGGATATTTAGGGGAACAAAAGCTTATGGTTGTTTTGTAAAGTCCTAAAACAGATTCAAATAATCAAAACTCAAACACAGACCTGGCTTAAGAACTCTTTGGACCAAAAAAAGGTGGGGGAGGGATGAGGGGGAGGGATGAGAGGGAGGGAAAGTACTAGCTCACAGCAAGCTTGTTATGAATCAGAAAGTGTGGATGGGAACTAGAAGCCCCCAAATATAATTCGGTATAAGGCTGCCCTCATATGAGTGTCTAGAGGAAAACAAAGGAGGTCCTAGTTCAGTGCTGGTCTCACGTTAAAAGGGACATTTAACAAACAAAAGTAAATTGAGGTGACAGCAACCAAGGTGTCTGGTTTCCCCATTTTGTGAAGGATGGGAGAAGGAACTGCAGTTATGCACCTGGGGGCAAAGAAGACAGAGAAGAGATATGATTGGTGTTTCAAATACGTGAAGTGCTATCTTGTAGAAGAGGACTTTGCTTTAATCTGCATGGTTTCAAGCATTAGAACCAATGAGTGAAATAAAAATAAAACATATTTCAACTCAATAAAAGAAAAAACCTTCTGAGAATTAGAACTTTCGAAAACTGGAATGCACTACTTTGTAAGGTAGTGAGTTATTTGACACGGTAGTGGATTTTTTAAAAAGTAGGGACGATAATGGAATTCAGGACTTCTTCTGAAACTCAGGATAGGAGATAAAACACTGTTGTATCTTGAAATCCTTGAAAAAATGAAGTGATTTTGATTCTAAGGTGACTATCAATGAAGAATAAAGAGGAAGGGAGCTCTGCATTGGATGGGAAACTGGACCAGGTGCCCCTTCTATTCTTACTGTGCTATTAATAATTAGTATTTTCCTGTTACATGTGAAGTAGTTAATATGCAATGATTCAGGTGTTGAACAAATGTTTCCTGAGAAAAATGATAATGATTATAGTGGCCAGAACTCTTCCACCTGTAAGTGGATGAAACAAGCTCAGAACAGTCTGGGGGTAAAATAAGAAATTCAATGGCAGGGGTAAATCTCATTTCAGGCTCAAACAATATGGTCAGAATCTTTCTCCATCTCTTGGATCAATTTTCTCCAAGCTGGCTTCAATCTCAGGCAGATTCTTACCATGTAGAAGCCCAGACCACCTCTGTCAGCTTCATACTTCATTCCCTATAGAAATTTCAATGGACAGAGAACTCCTTTTACTCAAAAGTCTTACAGCTGACTTGGACTAACCTGGCTTCAAACACAGCCCATTGTTTACCCAATTACTGTGGGCTTTGACTGGCTAGGCTTGGGTCACATGAACTGAGAATAGGGCAGGGGTGGTTTCCACAAGGAAAAGAAGCTTCTGATGTAAGGATGCTGTGAAGTTAAAAATAATAAATGTCCACTACAATGACAACAATGAATGTGGTAGATTTTTTTAATGGCAACTTCAGTGGAATTCGGGGCCTATTCTGAACCTTAAAATAGGAAATAGAAACACTGTTTTACCTAAAAATCCATGAGAATACAAAGTGAATTTGATTCTACGCCTTAATCTAAAATTCTAATACTCAGGCAAATAATAATTTTAACATGTCTGTCTTTTCACCAATTCCCTCTTTTTTTCTTAAGATGCCTCTGTTCACAGACAGCTTCATCAGACAAAGTAATAGCAAACGAAGAGAAAAGCATAAAATGTTTATTGAAGTGGATGAAGTCACGGCATGTAAAGAAAAATTATTCATTAATAGCTGAAAAAATCTTTCTCTATATTTAATATTTAGATGACATACTTCTATTTCAAGTGAAGTAGACATTATAGTCATGAATAGCAAACAGAAACACAAACTCCATTTATTTGTAAAATAAACTCATTTTCTTTTCATATCAATGCAAAAAATGACCCAATGCCATATGTTCCATTTGCCATGATTCTAAGACAGCAAAGCTATACAATTTCTAGATCATTAACTTGTCTTCCTATTTTTCCATGTCTTATGGTCCTGCTAGGTAAGTGTTCGTTCATTCACTTTGATAATGCTACCTTTTATAGGTTTGGTATTTCATTTGCTCAATTACTCCATGCAAAACTGCAGCAGCCAGTGAGTGCGTGTGTGGGAAAGAAAAGGACCCACCCCACAGTTTCTCTAAAAGAACAAGAACTCAAGACTACACTTCCAATGGTTTCAAACAAAAGGGGGTTTTGTCTTTTGCTAGTCTCAAGTTTGAAAAAGGCATCCATACCCCCTCATTTTATATCATTGGAGCCAGGCTGAATGCCACAGTATTCAGGATACAACATAGCAGCATGTCAGCTCTGTAAGTAGTGGGTGGCAAGATGGGGAACAGGAAAGTGTCCCTATAGTCACATGGGAATCATGAAAGGGTCAATGGAAGGAAAGAGGAGCAATCATGGGTCCATAAGTTATCTGCATAAAATCAGAGAAGTAGAATTCTGCAAATAAATCCCAAAATTAGACCTGAAAAATGTAATTCAGGGTCATTGCAATGATACAAGAGAGAGATATCCTGAGGTTAAAGCAGCCGTGTATCATCCCTGAGTTTTCCATTTTTATTACATTGCTTAGCTATCCACAGAGTTTTCTTTGGGCCAGCTTAATCCATTCAAAATGGCTGCATGAGACTGAGACCATTATGAAAAAACTGTGCTCAACTTCTGAGAGAAGCTGCAGAATTCACACTAAATAGCCCAGTCTATGTGACTTAGAATATAAAGTCATCAGTAGACGCTTAGCCAAGAAATCAAACAGGAACTAGTATACAGGCTGCATACGAAACATGTTAACAGGATGAAGGAGCAAAGCAGTAACAAGAGGTTTAAGAGAATGCAGCAATTCATGACACAGTTAAATTTACTACTTCTTTTTTGGAGATAAACTCAGGAGTTTATAAAATGAACAGACATAATAATAACTACAAAAACGCCATCATGATTTATTGAGCATGAATAAATCATTTAAAAAATCCAGCATTGGAGGACCTCATTGAATTCTTTCTATAGGTAGGCACTAATAGCATCTCCATTTTATAGAAGAAGAAAGTGGATCTCTGAGAATTTTGTGTAATTTCTTTAAGATCACACAACTAGCAAAGGCAGAGCCAGGATTTTAACTCTGCCAGTCTGATTCCCAATTCTGTGCTTTTAACCACCGGTGCTTTTTTCTTAAGCACTTCGCATGAACTCACTCATTCGAGTCTCATAACAATCCCAATAAAGTAGAAATTATTATTTCCATTTTTCTAATGAGAAAATCAAGACGATAAATCATTTGTTCTAGGTCACACGGCTGGCCAGTGGCAGAGCCAAGACTGGAACTCATGTCTGTCTGACTCTAGAGCCCACTTTCATAGATAATATGTCACAGGCTGCTACTTGCCATCAAAATCTATTCTCCTCTTCTTCCCGGGTACGAGTCTGCTTAGCCAAAAACTACACTTCTACGCTTCCTTTGCAGTTATGTATGACCATTTGACTAAGTTCTTACCAAAGGAACATGAGTGGAAGTGACGTGTGCAACTTCTGAGTCAAAAGGAACTCCATGGTCACAGACCTCCTCTTTCTCTTTCTCATGAACTGGACCTCAGAATAGCAGGGGCAAAGCTTCAATCATACAGACAAGGACTATATCCTAAGGGATGACAAAGTTCAAAAGTTGGAGGATGGACTTCCCTGGCAGTCCAGTGGTTAAGACTTTGCCTTCCAATGCAGGGGGTGCAGGTTGGATCCCTGGTCGGGGAGCTAAGATCCCACATGCCTCAAGGCCAAAAAACCAAAACATAAAACAGAAGCAATATTGTAACAAATTCAATAAAAGACTTTAAAAGTGGTCCACACCTCGAGAGTGTCTTACTGAGTGAAGTAAGTCAGAGAGAGAGAAATATCGTATGATATCGCTTATAGCAGAATCTAAAAAGAAATGATACAAATGAACATATTTACAAAACAGAAACAGACTCACAGACTTAGAGAATGAACTTATGGTTACCGGCAGGGGGGCGGGGGGTGGGTGCACAGGGAGGCTGGAGGGAAGGGATAGTTAGGGAGTCTGGGATTGACATGTACACACTGCTATAATTAAAAAGGATAACCAACAAGGACCTACTGTATAGCACAGGGAACTCTGCTCAATGTTACATGGCAGCCTGGATGGGAGGGGAGTCCGGGGGAGAAAGGATACATGTATATGTATGGCTGAGTCGCTTTGCTGTGCACCTGAAACTATCACAACATTGTTAATCAGATATACTCCAATATAAAATAAAAAGTTAAAATAAAATAAAATAAAATGGATTAATAATTTGTGGTTAAAAAAAAAAAAGTGGTCCACATCCAAAAAAAAAAAAAAAAAGACTTTCAGAAAAAAAAAAAAGTTGGAGGAGCCCAAGTTCCTGAATGACTGTGTAAAGCAGAGCTGCCCCATATATCTGGACCACCTTGGAACCGTTATATGAGAGAGAAACAAATTTCTACGTTGCTAAACCACTGTACTTTTAGAGTGTCTTGTTACAGCAGCTTAGCTGAACTCTAATATAGCCAACAAGTACTATCACATGAGCAAGGAAAAGATGCTACAGACTTAGATAAGAAGGCAGGCATGAGGGTGTGAGGAAATCAGTGAGACTAATATTCTAATTACTTATCCTTTCTATGAAATCTCCATTGTAATATATTCTTCATTCCTAACGACAAAAAAGTATTCTGAACAAAAGATACCTGTAAAACATCATCTAATGAAAAAAGCAAAACGAGACAAAAACAACAACCTGGAATGTAACAGCAAGTACTGGGAAAGTGGTAAGATTTTCATTTCTCGTTTTTACATTGCTTTATGACACTTCAGCTGACTAGGAATCTTTTTGAAATGATATCTAAATTGGCTCTCTGTAGAATTCATTAGAACAACCAAGCTAGAATCCATTAGAACATAAGAAAACAAAATCCCCTTTAAAACAGGTGCACTGAAATGAGCCCAAATCATAATACAAAGCCCCAATCATATACTCAGTATATCTGGACATCACTTCAATTATCTTCATTTCATCTCTACACTGTATGTTGCCTCTCTTGGACGTGTTGTTCTGGGTCATACAATGCAATCTCCTTTGTCATCTCTTTGAAAGATATTGGGAAATATTGTAGGGGCCAATCTTCAATTATACACCCACCCTTGAGTCTGTGGTTACCCAAAGAACCCATGGGATCTTCCAACTGAATATGAGAAACCTTAAGTTTTAATATTTTTAAGTAAAAAAAAAGCATTCCTGTGGAAAGTAGTTTTCATATATTTAAAGATCCACTAAACTGATCATAACTTTTAACTCCACATGTGTGCTTATTTTAAAGAAATGATAAAAAGTATTATATTTGTGAAGATGTTCACTGAAGTATATTTTAAAAGGGGGAGAAAACTGTAAACAAAATATAAAACAGCAGTGAAGAAATAGTTAAATAAATGACGGTTCATCCCCAGGGGAAATACGAGGCTGATATTTAAAAACAAATCCAAAAATCCAAAGCAAAGGTACTGAGAAATAAATCAAACCTTTCCTGTTATCTTTCAAAGAGATAACAAATATTTGCTTTGGATGATCCAGAACAACATGTCCAAAGGAGGCAACATACAGTGTAGGGATTACAGATTCTGCAAGTTAAATGATATCATGGAGAAGCAAACAGACAAATTCAAATTGGGTACTTTTACAGGACAGTTGACCAGGTTTTTCAACAAGTTAATGGCATTTTTTAAAAAGTGAGTCTGCTGTAGATTAAAATAATATTGAGATGTAACAACCATTGCAATGTATAGATCATTATTTGCATCCTGATGTGTATGAATCAAGATTAAAGAAAGACATTTTTGAAATAAAGAGGGAAATTTGAATATGACTGGATTATATGTAGTATCAAGGAATTACTGCTAATTTTGTTAGGTATCATAATGGTACTATAGTTGCATAAGAAAATATCTAGAAAATATTTTCTAGAAATGCATAACGATGTAGGAGTGAAAAGACATAAGGACTGGAACTTGCTTTAAAATACTTCAGTCACAATAACAGCCATAACAACAAAACACAAAACACACAAGAGTACAAGTTCTGCAGTAGCCTGCCTGAGTAGTTCCAATTTGGATCCAACACTTACTAGTTATATGACCTAAGGCAAGTAACTTAACTTCCCAATGCCTTGGGTTCCTCTTCTGTTTACTAGTGATACCAATCACATCTCTTGTCTTAGGTTATTGTGAAGATCATATGAGATGAGCTCCGTAAAGAACTCAGCACGACATGTTAGCTATTATTATCATCATTATTAACCAGTATGCTCTTCACTCATGTAGGACCCCAAACCCCACTCACCAAAAACACTTAATCCCTTGAAATCTCTCCTCTGTCTTTCTCTCCAGGTCTTGGCTCCTTTTTATTCCCTCCCTCCCTAGCCCGTTTCCTTCTTCAGGATATAGAGCCTCTGCTTTAATTGTTAACAATGAACTAACATTTCATTAATTTTTAAAGCAATTTTCTTTTTAAAAACTAAATTAGGAAAGCTATGGAACAACATGTAAACCAAGAGAATACAAAATTAACTGGTAAAATTACACCCAGCTATAAACATGGAAAAGGATCAAAGGAAAAGTAGAATGTATAAATGGAGACAGTCTAGTAAATCACTTATACTTAGGGATTTCTGTCATTAGGCTCAAGCAAGAAATTTTTTTTAAAAAATGCAAACTCCACAGAGACTCCACCTAAGAGACCCTAAGAACAACTGACTAATACGTGTGTGTGTGTGTGTGTGTGTGTGTGTTTTGATGGAGGCATGTTTGGCTGTTATTGGCAAATCTAGAGTACAAAGAGGAAGTGGAAGGCATGAAATAATAAGAGCAATGGTAATACTTCTGATCTCACTGATTCCATGGCGTCATGGGTGTGTGATCTGTGCAGTCACACAGCGTCTTGTGCTGAGAAGCTCCCCGCACTTGGTTTAATACCCTGCTATCACCATTTTGAAATTCTTAATAATTTTTAAACAAGGGGCCCCACAAATCATGTAACCAGCCCTGACTCCACCTTATGAGATTGGCACAATTATAATTCCAATTTAAAGATGAGAAAGCTGAGGCTTGAAGATGTTAAAGGACCTACCTAAAGTCAAACAGCCAGGAAGTGATAGGATTTGAACACAAGCTCTCTCCACATGAGAATATGGAAAGAATTCAGAGAGAAAGATAGAGAATGGGATAAAGGAGAACAAAAAGAAAGCCAAGTAAGCCAGGAAACTAGGATATCATCATCTATCTGGGGGCCAGTTCCTGACTGATTATGCAAGCAAGGTCATGGGTTTAGGCTGAGAGTTAATGCCACCCCAAGAAGGAGTCTATTCTATAGTCCATGCCAGGCTCTATTATCACAAGACTGTCTGAGTAGAACATGGAAAGGGTGCAGGCACTCATCAGCCCTTCTGGAAACATCATGTACAGGAAGGAAAGGCCAGAAGTGCTTTCCCATAAAAACTGGCCAACTCTTTGGAGGCTCCTGTGTTCCTTGGAAAACTAAAGTAGTCAAGGATTAGAATGATCCTGTCACTTTGTTTAAATGAAACGTTTAAAAAATTTTTCAACACAATGCTTTCTTAGTTTAGGCAGCACAGAAAATTGCTGGTCCATGCATGTCCTAACAATCACTCCAGAAAGTTGCACAGCTCTTGCAGGCATCAAGGGCACTCATGTTCTCCTTCATACCCACCCTTGGGCTCCCTGTTGCCTGGCTCTGGAACAAGCCAGGATCGGGAGGATCATCTTGATAACAACAACAAAACGCAGAGTCACGCAAAGCCTTAAGGGTTCTTTCCAAGAGGTTTAGTGGCTATGATTGTTCCTTTAAATGGGTCATGAGACTTAGAGCGCATCTCTAAAGAAAAAAAGAAAATCTTAGACCTCAGGGAAACAGTTCCCAGATTAGTGAACTTTGGGGGAGGTTAAATGAATTGTGTTCTGTTGTGCTTCTTCCATTAAAGCCAGAGGGTGAGGCCACAGCCCTGTGTGGAGAAGGTTGTGAAGACTCCTAATGGCAATTAATGGGAGTGAGACAGATTTTCCATAAGAAGTCAGTCTGTAGGGGCAAGCCTTAGGCAGGGAAGAAACTCCTGTCCCTCCCTGGGACCCTCTTCCCATACCTGGATGTGCTTCCTTCCCCGTGTTTGGGAGGGACACCCTCTGCCACAGGAGGAGACCAGTCAGGAGCTGAAGGCAGAGTGGTGTTCACCTTTGCAAATTTCCTAATCCTCTGAGCAGCTTTTTAATATACAGATTCCATGACCTGCTCAAGGGCAACTGAATGGGAATTCTGAGGAATGCTCCCAGATTGTTTTGTTTTGTTTTAATTCATCTGTTTTATATCTCCCAGGTGATTCTTATGCAACCAGACCGCACTGATCCACAGAATAGTTTTCAGAACCACTAGTTTTCCTTTTTTTTTTTTTCTCCCTGTTGCTGCGTTTATTCCCTTCTGGGAATAACTTGTTATCCCTTCTGGTCTTAGGGACTTGACCAGAGTTGTGTATCCACCCCTTCCCCTTGCAATACAGCAGTAAAGGTGGACAGCGCCCCCTCAAGAGATAATGCGTGATGGTAGCAGTGATTAACTAGTTACGTCAACCCAAAAGGAAAGTGAATTTCAGGGACCAAGACTTAGCGACAGTGAGGCTGAATCCTGCTTCAACCACAGTAGTTCTGTATTTATCTGTTATATATACTGCACTTCCTTGTACATTCGTCTGAAGGAAAGGTTCCATTGCAGGGGGAAAAACGTTTGAAAAATATTGCCTTTTATAGAACCATAACATAACCAAAACACATTTCTTCTTCAGTTACATTTTAGGCAAAGAGAATTTTTTTCTATTTTGGGCTACCCTGAAAAATTTAAGTATCATCTGTAACATGGATCCTGTGGAAAAATATGAATCTGAATTCAAGATGGCAAAAACACATCTCCCTCACCACCAGCAACTTCCCACTGACTGAGCAGCAAGATGGGATTTGTTGTTGACTCCCTGAATACCCTCAACCCCATTCCCAAGACTAAAGTGACCCCTAGCTTGGAATAAAGGAAACTCTCCCTGAAGCCAGAAGGGAATCCCTAGTCCCTCCCGTCTCCCCTTAACCACCCCCTGCAGTGGCCACAAGGACTGGTGGTCGTCCAGTGGAAAGAGACACCAGGCACATTGATTCCCTGGGGCTCAGGAAACTCCCCGCACCAGACCCCTGGCTATGCCAATAAGTGCCCCAATAAATATTTTACAGGCAAAGAGGAAGCAACTGACCCACTGCCATTACAGTATGTTAGAGTTCGTGCTTTGAATTGCTTTGAGGATCTAGCTATGAATCATCCACATGCTCCCTGGGGAAGAACAACGTTTGTGGAGTTAGCCCTGGACATATAGATGAAAGCAGATCCACGTGGTGACCTTGTTCCTAGCCTCATGACTACAATATCCCAACCGGGCAAGGCCAAAAACCCACCGTGGTAAGAATTAAGGCATTGCTTACTACTTCATTTGCCAGACTTGTGTTTCTCCTCTCCTTAACCTCTGCCTAACAAAACCACACTCTAGTGACTGCTGAGTCGGCACAGGAGCCAAAAGTCCTGTCTGTTCCTGGTGCTAACTAATGAGTTGAATCAATGAAAAAAAAAATTAATTCATACCTGAAAACAAACCAATCCCAAGCATAAATAACCCACATTACACCACATGTGTCTTCAAGGGAATACATTTATTTAACTCAAATTTCTCAACCAGCCGCATCAACAGCTCCAATAATGACCTATAGGTAATGACCTAGTAATAGGTAATGACCTAGTAATAGGTAATGACCAGTAATCGGTAATGACCTATTTCCTCATATATACAGGAACAAAGTTTGAAACCAAAGAGGTGTGGAGAACAGTCCTCCTAATTATTAAGGACAATGCCTTGGGCATTCCAGTTATTAAGAGATTGCCTCATGATTGCACTTGTAACAATAAAACCTTTTATTCATTCATATATTAAATAATAATGGCAGCCAAATATCAGGCACTGTGCCTGGCCTCTTTTCTAATCACACATCCCTAAATTCCACCTTCCAAATACACTGGGTTGCTCACAATGCCCAGAATATGCTCTGCTCTCTCCAGGGCTCTACACATGCTGTTCTCCCTGCCTGGAATGTCCTTCCCCACCCTCCATAGGGACACACACATACACACACACATTCACCATTGCTTTCATCAACTTCCAGCACAAATATCTCAATCTCATTCACTCAGCTCAAAGACCATTCCTTCCAGGAAGTCCTCTCCTCTCCTATGGTAACTTGTGCTGCCCCAAGTTTGTCTCACTGCAAAATGGAGCCTGTTTACGTGTGTCTCTCTTCCAGTGAGCTCTGGAGAGCAGGAACTTGGCATTGAGAAGCAGTTCCTTTTAGTGGTTACACAAGCCCGGGAACTAACTCCCTGGATTCTAATCCCAGGTCTATCTCTTAATCACTGCATAATTTGGGGCAATAACTTAATCTCTCTGGGCCTCAGTTTGCTCATCTTTAAAATGGGGATAACAACTGTGCCCATCTCCTTGTGTTATTAAAAGGATTGCTCAATACATGTAAAGTGCTTAGGATAATGCATTGCTCATAGTAAGACCTCAATAAATGGTTTTCTAAAAATTTCTCCTGTAGTAAGGTAGGGAAAACTTACCTGTGTACACCTCCATTATATTGTGAAAGGGTACTATAATTAAATGACTTATCTCTTTTTTTTTTTTTTTTTTAACTTTTTTTTTTTTTTTAATTTTTTATTTATTTATTTATTTATTTATGGCTGTGTTGGGTCTTCGTTTCTGTGCGAGGGCTTTCTCTAGTTGTGGCAAGCGGGGGCCACTCTTCATCGCGGTGCGCGGGCCTCTCGCTATCGCGGCCTCTTGCTGCGGAGCACAGGCTCCAGACGCGCAGGCTCAGTAATTGTGGCTCACGGGCCTAGTTGCTCCGCGGCATGTGGGATCTTCCCAGACCAGGGCTCGAACCCGTGTCGCCTGCATTGGCAGGCAGATTCTCAACCACTGCGCCACCAGGGAAGCCCGACTTATCTCTTTTAAAATGTTCAAGGATAAAAGTGGCAAAGACCTACAGAAACAAGCAGAACCAAATTAAAAGAAAAGCAAGTACTAGGAGAAGGTACTTGCAATGCAATTAACTAACAAAAGATCTGTTTCCAGAAAAGATTTTCAGAAAAGAAGAAACAAAAACCCTCCTACGAATCAATAAGAAAATCAGAGACTATCTAGTAGAAAAATAGGCAAAGGGTATTAATTATAAATAAGCACTTCACAGCAGAAGAAACCTGAATGACCTATATAACTATGCAATGATTCTCAGGGAACCAGAGGTACCATTTGATAGCCGCTAGATAATGCCACGTGTTGCTGAGGATATGGAAAAACAGAAACTCTTGTATACGGCTGGTGTGGGTAAATAGGCACAACCACTTTGGAGAGTATTTTAAAAAGAAAAATTGAAGATGTGCAATTCCACTTCTGGGTGTCTACCCTCCAGAAGCTCGTGCACGTGTGAACAAGGAGACACGTTCCAAGATGTTCACTACAGCATTGGTTGTAATAGCAAAAGAAGTAAAAGCAACTTAACTGCCCATCAGTTAGATGCGTATATGTCAAAATGAATAAATCTCAAAAATATAGTGTTGAAGGACAAAAGCAAGGTACAAAATCATATTGATAGTAAATGCAAACTGTAAAACTCAAAACAACACTAAAGGTTATTTAAGAATACGTACAGATGTAGTAAATGTAAAAAAGACCATGCATGGGAATGTGACATGGATATGACATGCCATCTTTAGGCTAGAGAAAGAGGTGAAAGAGAGGGGGTAGGTTTTGACTTTCATTGTTCTATTTTCTTTCTTTAAAAAAGAGAGGCAAAGGAAATTTGAAGTAAATATAGCACAATATGAAATCTGAATTGTGAACCCATTGGGTACATGGGTTTCTAGACAATTATTTGCTTTTCTAATTGTTTTAGATATTCAATAATTAAAAATTTTATGCCAAGTGAACTTATAAATAAGAAAAGGTATTATAAAATTAGTGTTTCTAGGTATATTTCAAGAAACTGAATATTCAGACCTTTAATAGATACTCCATACCTTCACTGATTCCACTAAATGGATGACTGCGTGAGGGGATGGGCAGACGGAGGCATGGATAGATGGATGGATGGATAGACAGATGAATAGGTGGCTGGACAGATGGACATTCAAATATATAAATATACAGAGACAGAAGAAATAAAGTAGCTTAGTGAAGTGAAAAGTTTTAATAAAGTTGTATAAAATGAAGTACTCAGGCTTCGGAACTGAAATCCCAGCTCTGCCAACCCTTAGACTGCTGCCTGGGACAGGGCCACCGTGTGAACTGCACAACACCAAAGGGCACCATCTCCATAGACGACAAGGTGAATGGCGCCCCCTGGAGTTGTGCGATGCCCCAGCCCTGATGGATAAGTGCTGTCACCTCTCTGAGTCCTCCTTTCTTTATCTGTAAAATAAGTCCAATCATACCTGCCTCACAGGGCCTTTAGGAAGACTAATGAGACAATGCATGTGAAGTGCTTAGCACAGAATGCAGCACATGGTAAGGAGTGAGAACATGGTAACCATTATATTATCCAGGTGGTACTAGGAGAACGGACACTAAGTCTAGTGTTCAAGAATAGGTTAATGTGCAACAGCAGCCCTAGGAGCTGTCTCCTTAGGATTTAAAAAAGTCATCCACTTTCAGTAGGAAAGTAACATATGCACCTAACGGCATACCTAGTCAGTTCGGGATCTTGGTGACTGTAAGTTTTCCAGCAGGCACTGGAGTGTGTTAAAGCAGCGGCCTCCCAATCCACAGTTCTGGGGTTCACTGGAGCGCCTCAAGTTCAAGGGAGTAGGGTTAGGGTGGGCTGTTGAGGGCCCAGATCCTCCCCCTGCTGTCATCAGAGCAAATGGGGCTTTCTGTGCCCTTAGATGCAGGCATCTCTTGGCTGATGTGAGCGATGTAAGACTGAACAAACATAAATCCGATTCTATGTAACACTTTCCACAAAGCATCTATAAAATGTTCACGGTGCATAAACATACACAGCAAGCTCAGCCGTGACGTGTATGGTGCACAGAGAGAAGGGGGCGGGGAGTGGGCAGGAGGGAGCAGCAACACGGGGCAGCTGGAAGCCATCTCTTCCCCTACACTGGCATCATGCAGAAACCAGTTTCACAACTTAAAATAAGCCGGCTTGCGTGCGCGCGCACACACACACACACACACACACACACACACCAGACTTAACATAAGGTCTCCCTGAAGGGCACCTCTTTCTGTTCTATGTCTACATAACAAACCACTCCAGAATTTAGTAGCTGAAAATAACAAGGACTGACCAGCTGTCCTGACTGTGCACTTTGCTGGGTGATTCCTCTGCTTTACTGGAGGGCTTGCACATCCTGCTGCAATCAGCTGGAGGGCACCTGAGCTGGAGGGCACCTGAGCTGGAGGGTCCAAGATGCTTCCTGGCACTCAGGGCCGGGTGTTGGCTGGGGGGCCTCACGTCTCCACGTCTCCTCCGTGTCTCCTCCCATCCTCTGGTGACTAGAGCAGCTTCTTCACCTGGTGGTCTTGGCAGCCTCAGGGCAAGGACCCAAGAGGAGGAGTGGGAGCTGCAAGGCATCTAGAAGCTGGGGCTGGGCTTGCAGTGTCACTTCCACACATGTTGTTGGTCAAAGCAAGTCAAAAGGCCACCAGGGGCTTCCCTGGTGGCGCAGTGGTTGAGAATCCGCCTGCCAATGCAGGGGACACGGGTTCGAGCCCTGGTCTGGGAAGATCCCACATGCCGCGGAGCAGCTGGGCCCGTGAGCCACAATTACTGAGACTGCGCGTCTGGAGCCTGTGCTCCGCAACAAGAGAGGCCGCGATAGTGAGAGGCCCGCGCACCACGATGAAGAATGGCCCCCGCTCACCACAACCAGAGAAAGCCCTCGCACAGAAACGAAGACCCAACACAGCCATAAATAAAAATAAAAATAAAAATAAAAAAAGGCCACCAGACACAAGGGGAGGAGAAGCAGATTCCACCCCTTGATGCTCTGGAGAAGCAGCAAAGTCCTCTTGCAGAGGGGTCTGCAGGGACTGTGGGAGGCATCTCAAGAAACCACCTGCTACAGGGCCCTTGGAAGTCAGGCATGGACTGGGCTGGGCTTCTGCCTATGATTTGTTTCCTAAGACAAAAAAGTCCATGGTTACAAACCACTCCATTAGAGCAAAAAGGCCAGAAAATACTATGAAAATAGGAGTGAGGAGCATTTTTTTTTTCTCCTGAAGAAAAGTCTTCCTGGCAGGAGCAACAGGGTTCCTGAGGAAGGCAAGATTTCTCCTTCACTGAGCAGACAGTGGAAGTCATATCGATGTGGCCAATGAAGATGGTGAACAAGTGACTGGGGGAGGGGAAGACTGGTCCTTACTGGAGCAGGTACCTAAGACTTGTCCTCATAGGACAATGACAATGCAGTGTGATGCTCGTGTGTTGACAGGCCGGGCTGTCAGGTGAGAGAGAAGTGGGGCAAGGTGAGGGGAGCCCACTGGCAGGGAAGGGAATGGCACTGAGGGAAGCAAATGCAGAGAGAGGCAGAGCTGCTCAGGTACAGGGACACCCCTCACCAAAGGGACAAAAGGCTGAAAAGTGACCCTCCGGAACTCTTCCTGTCCTCTTCTGGAAAGAGAGCAGGAAAAATAAGAAAGAGGCTTTGTCAAAATAGCAAAGCCTTATTAATACAATAATTGGACACTAAGTAAATGAGAAGAGAGTTCATAATGCCCTGACAACTCAAAAGAAGAGGACGAAGGAGAAGAGAGCAGAATAAGACTGAGATTCAGACAATAACCAAGCCATCCCCTTCCCCCCCCGCCCCCGCTAAGAAACAATCCAGCTCCCTCTGTGGGGACAGGTGGACACGTAGAGTCACATTTGTATACGTGGGTTTATAATTGGTTTCATTTTATTCCACAGTAAAGTGGGTTAATGGTACATCCATATTGTGACAACATTCTCTAGCAAATGTCCTAATTAGGAACCCTAACTAGCTTCCCATTATTTCAAAACTGTCCAAATCTGGGTAGACCCCAAAGACCATCTGGAACCTGGACTTCTGCCCGGGGAAGCGAGGGATTGTCCTTCATTAGACCTCTCCATGCCCCACCTCTCTGAGAGAGAGACAGAGCGATGGTGAACACACTGAAAAACAGCATTCCCTGCTCAAACATTTGGTTTTATGATTTTATCTTCCTTGTAAGTGACTATGTTCATGAAACTTCAAAGGAGATTTTTATGGTGCTTTGGCTATTTAAAATTAACTGGGACATGCATTTGTTTAAGTATGCATTGATGTCTGCATACAGATGCAAAACACTCATCCAAGAAACAGCAGAAAGTACTGCTATCCTTTACTTTATCTTTAAACTATTTGAGTTTGAAGGGGAAGCTTTTTAAAAATCAAGAATAACTTCAAAATCCAGAGGGAGGAATTGCCCATAAAGTAAAACCATTCCCGTTGATTTACCATTGTATTTCTGCAACCATTGCTTGCTTCAGTAGCTTGTCACTGTAGTGGGTGTGTGTGGGGGGCGGGTAGTCATCTGGATTTCACATCGCAGATAAAAGCTGATATAGATTTTAAAAGTCAATCATAAAGCTCCCCCAAGTGGATATTTTTTTAACTACATCAAGAAACCAGCCACTGTATCTAGGATTGTGATCAACTCTGAGGCCCCATATAGGCTTTTGATGAGCAGCAGTGACCTGGCTTATCCATTATTTTGTACATAATTTAATAAGATCTGCATCTTGGGGAAAGAATTCTATAAATGTTAAAGAGCATCTGCAAAAACACTCCCCCTGGCTTCCTGGGAACTTAACTCAGCCTAGAAGCTGCCTGTGGCTACTCTTGATCTTACCTGGACTCAAAGGATCCAGGGATACAGTGATTTACAGCCACTCAGGGGTGGAAACTCTCCCTGTGGCTCCTCTGGAAAAGCTCCCTGTCCATTCAGTTGTGTTCCTTATTCCACTAGCTGGGGTGATTATACCGAATTTCTTGGCACCCCTGTTAAACCTGTCACTTAGATTCCAGAACAAATTAAGTTTGTTGAAGGCTTTGCTCTTTCTCTCTATTAAAATATTCATATCTACTCTAACAACCTGATAAAAACTGGCTAAAAGCCTTGCGGTATCCCCTACAGGGAGTGCCATTTTTAATGAACCCGCAAGCATCATAAATAAAAAATAACTGGTCTTAATAAAGAATTGATAGAGCAGCTCTGGCCCCAGATGGGTGTCAATGGGGAAGCTACTCACAGTCTTGGGAGACCCCGTGCAGCAAATGAGTCTCCCAGTTAGATAGGGAAGGCCCCCATCCACCAGCAAACTCCAAACAAGGGCAGCATCAATGAATAACCTTCCATAAAACGGTTAAATCTAATGGGTCTCAGTGGGGGTGGATGGTAGAAGGGTGACATGAAGGTCCTTCCAGGGGTGTAAAAGAAAGTGGGGGGAGGAGAACAGGGCATGGGTGGTGATAAGAGTAATAGCTAACATTTCTTGAGCATTTACCATGTACCAATCATTATCTTCCCAGCAAACCTACCAAATGGGCAGTATTATCCCCTCCTCACAAATGAAGGCTAACAGAATTTATATAAGCAGCCCAAGACCTGAATTCCAACCTAGGTCTGACCCTAAACCCAAGTCCCTGCACTGAAGACTTGATAAAAGCTTCAGAAACACTGCTTAAAACTCTTAATTCACTCCAGTTATTTTTTGGCAAAAGATGGGACATGAGGTCAGCAATCGCGGCCTTCACGTGACCCTGGGGCCAAGGACCCTGGCTGGAATCCTGGTCCCCTTCCTACCAGGCCAGAAGGCTGCTCACTCTGACCCCATGCCAAGGCCCCACAAGGTAGCACGGGACCCAGAATCCTAAGCTCCAGAAAATAAACTAAATATATACTCTCACCGCCTCCGGAATCAAGGCAGAACCGCAGCCTTGCCTCTGTCATTTGGGGATTGTGTTACACTAAACAAGTTATCTCATCTGTCTGAGCCTGCAAACTCGTCCATCAAACCGGGATGACAGCCTTAACTGTTCACACGCAGCCTTGTTCCAAAAGGATTTAAGGCAGCTAATAACACCTACTTCACTGGGAGGTGGTCAGAATAAAACATGATTTTACTACCTATTTATGACAACAGCACTTGTTTTGAGAGAGTCTCCATAAAGAGCCCAGCACGGAGCCTGGCTCACAGTGGGCTGGCAGTAAATATGTCCCTGCCTCTTGCCCTGGACCACTCACGATCCTCCCAGCCCTCCCGCAATGCCTTCCCAAGGGCTCCCCCCGCAGTGTCACCCCCCCCCCCCACTCGCGTAAGCCTCCCACTGCATCGCTGTGCCTCCTCCTCCCAGCTCCTCATTCCTTTCGTGACCTTGGGACGGCGGGGAGGAAGATCAAGAAAAAGGAGCTGAAACTACCCTGGCTTCCCTCTCGCTCCTCAAGTGCGTGCACAGGACAAGTGCTTAACGGGACAAAGGCTACTGTTGCAGTGATGTGCCCTGCAGGAGAGGGTGCCCTCACTTAATTCTAAACCTCTTTCCCACATAATAAGGGCAGGAGGACAGAGGGAGGCCGCACCTGAGGTAGCCCAGAGGGTGACATCCACACAGAGTGGGGCGCTCGCACAGGCAGTCCAGATTCGCAAATTCTTTCTTCTTCAATCGTACTGTTGTGTTTAGTTACAAGTTTCAGACGAGTACCATTTTCGAGACTGCTAGCACTCCAGACTCCACAGCCAGATCGCGTCGTGGGACCTCAGTTTTCTCACCCATAATACTGGGATAGTGATAAATCGTACCTCGTAAGGTGGTTGTGAGGCCTTATTATCGGAGCTAAAATAATCTTGTGCTAGCCTCAGAATCTGGCTGCCAGTTAGAATGCCACCGTTGATAAGGAAGAAAACATTCGAAGATGCAGATCACAGGTTTACAACGAACTTTTGACAATTTGAGTTGTTATGAAAACAAAGAAGTTACCGTTCAACTTTTAAGCAGTTAGCTATATTAGAAAAAGACTGCCTGTTCAAAATCAATGCAAAAATGTGGGATTGATTACCAAAGATGGTGTTGCAACAAGCATTATCCTTTTCTTCATCCAATGAGTCGAGTGTGATCAATTTTTTTTTTTTTTTAAATGTATGCCTCTCGTAGCATCATGTCAAAAGTTTCTTAGGTTCAGGGTGTGAGAGAACCTAGCCACCCTCAACCCTCACCCCAGGGCCATCTTTAAAGTCTAAGTGGCATCAGGGATCTTCATTCAGTGACAGCTAACAGCTACATGACTGAAAGTTAAAAACATTTTCAGTGGACTGTTGGGGTCAGAGAGAAAAGCATTACTTCCACCCACTACCGAGGTCAGAACCTACGCAGGGGTAAAGCCAGGAGGCCCAACCCTGGTCTTGTCTTAGGTGGGAAGGAGAAAGGTCAGGATTCTTCTTGCTCAAAAATAGCTCCCTCACAATCCCACCAATTGGTTTCACTGAGTCTACAGAGTTCTCCTTTTAAAAGCAAATATTACATAGTAAAGGATTCTAAAGAGATGCTCCACAGTTTGAAACTGGTTTTCTCTAGGTCGTAGGATTGTGGGTGATTTGGGGTTTCTACATTTTTGTTTACCTGTATTTTCTAGTCTTTTTACAGTGAAAAATTAAAAGTTAATTTTGATTTTGAAAAGGCCTTTCCTGGAAGGATTAAATACATTACATTTGGTAGGAATTATCTTAAAAATGGCAGAAAGCAAATCACAATGAGATATCACTCCACACTTATTAGGATGACTATCTTTTTTTTTTTTTTTTAACGAAAAATAATGAGTGTTGACAAGGACATGGAGAAACTGGAACCCTTCTGCACTGCTGGTGGGAATGTAAAATGGTGGAAAGCAGCCTGGCAGCTCCTCAAAAAGCTTGACTTAAGGTACCATATCACCCACAACTCCCCATCTAGGTATATATTTAAGAGAAATGAAAACAGATAGCCACGCAAAATGTGTACACGAGTGTGTACGCGGCATCATTCAGAATAGCCAAAGAGTAGAAACAACCCAAATGTCCATCAATGGACAAACATAAATAAGATGTGGGATATCTATATAATGGAATGTTATTTGACCATAAGAAACAATGAAGTACTGTTACACGCTACTACATGTGTAAACCTTGGCAACATTATGCTAAGTGAAAGAAGCAGTCACCAGAAAACACATGTTATATGATTACATTTATATGAGATGTCTAGAATAGGCAGATCTACAGGGACAGAAAGTAGATCAGCGGTTGCCTAGTGCTGGGGAATGGGGAGATGGGGGAATGGCAGCATAAGGGTACAGGTTTCTCTGTGGGGTGATGAAAATGTCCTCAGATTGACTGTGGAGATAGATGACTGTACTTATTTGTGAACATACTAAAAACCTCTGAATTATTCACGTCAAACGGTAAATCATATGGTATGTCAATTATATCTCAATAAAGCCGTTCCCCCCAAAAAGGGAAGAAAGCAATCTGAGTAGGGTGGGACTGCTGACTTGTATGAGGAGGGAGCAACTTTGGGTCGGGAGCACACTGTGGGAGATCAGAAGTCCCTGGAGAGGAAGAGCATGGCAAAGAGACTGCAGGGCACCAAAGACAGGGTGTGATCTGCAGCCAAAGGATCAACCTGCACAGACTGGAAAAGTCGTCCCTGGTCCTTGGCACAGGCCTGGGCTGCTTCTCCTACACACGTCCAAGCATTTTACAGTTAATGAATCAACATTACTCCCCATGGCTCACCTTAGGCACTAGGAAACTACTGGAAAGAGAAAGGCAGAGCCAGGAATCAGACACTGACTCCACCAAAATCACACAACTCAGGCTAACTCAGCAGTGATTTCCCAAAGCTGGCTGTCCCTCAGAATCGCCCAGAGGGTTTGTTGGACTCTCTGCTTGTTTTGAAACGTAGACTGTTGGGATCCACAACCCAGATATTCTGATTCCACAGGTCTGGGAGATAGCCAGGAATCCTCTACCCTTTAGATGTTTCCTCCATGTTTCTGACCATAAACCAGGCATAGGAACTTCTGAAATGAATGACAGCCCCTCTTAAAATATTTTTTAAAGGAAAGAAGAATAAACACATTTTTTAATTTAAAGAAAATCTTTAGCTTTCATACAAAGAGAATATATAGAAACTGCTTAATGATATGTTTTTGTGATCCCTGGTAAAGCTGCAAAACTAACTTGTAGAAGAATAAAAATATTCATGTCTCCACAACTTACCAATTCTCAGTTTTACCCAGGTATCACAACCAATTCTTCTAAACTGTTCCTAAACCAGTACTTAAATATCATAGAACTTAAAAGCTGAAGAGCCTTGGACACTCCTTCAGCAATCTCGTGGTAGACAAGAAGCAACGTCAGCCGCAGAGACGAAGTGTGGTGCTCAGCCAGGGAGTCGACCCGGATCAGAACCCGGTGTGTGTGCTCGGAGCCCAGGCCTCGCTCTGCTACATCCTAGGACATTCTGCAAGAACAGCCTCCACTGGATCTGCAGTTGCAGTAACCTCAATCTCTGCGGATACAAAGAAATGGCATTTAAGCTATACCTCAAATGTTAGGCCCAGTCTAACAAGAAGGAATCTACAGGTTGCAAGACCAAAATCCACAAAGAACAGGTGACCCAGTTCCATAAACCATAGGGAACCAACAAAAAATGAGACTGGAGGATAAGGGCTTGAACGGAAGTCTTCTGAGAGAGATGACTTACTAACCCTCCCAGGCCCCAACCTCCCACGCCTTGTGAATTACGCAGGCGGCAGCTGCTGCTGCCCTTGCAAACACGCGGCCACCCTCACTCTCCAGGCTGTACTCGCCTGTCACCTTTCCAAGGCCGCCTGGCAACCTCAAGGAGATTTGCCCTGAACTCAGATGGAATGGAATATTGGGTTTGCGATTTTTGAGGTCTGTCCCAGGCATGATCAGTAACAAGCCCTGCCAGTTTCCCCCTGGCTGGGTCCCCAGCAACTCCTCTGCCTGCCTAACTGGCCCTGAAACTAGGAAACCAGATGTGTCCCGGTGATTGCTCGCGTCAGGACACAGGTGGCTGGTGGTGTTTTGATTCATAGGAACGAGGACAGTTCACTTACAGGAAGTGGGTGGAGTTTATATGGAAATGTCACTAAAAGACGTCATTGGTGTAAGAGTGACACTGGTGCAATGGAAGCACAAGGTTCCCATCAAATAACTGAAATCTGGGTGACAATTCTCCTCTATCCGCCCTGGGAACTCGGTCACATTAGTTAAGGGCTCTGATTCCCGTTTATTCCTCTGTAAAATGGAAGGGACAGTTAAGATGTCTTACCTCCCAGTTTCAGTTGAGTTCACATTTGTTAAAAATAAAATATATATATATATATATATATATATATATATATATATATATATATATATATGACCTTTGCCAAACTCTGTAGTCTACGCATGTAAATTGTTATTGTTACTACACTGTGTAGGGTTAGGAGAAGGGTGATAGTTATAAAAAAAAAAAAAATCCACCAGATAATAACAAGAGCTACTATTCACTGAACACTTACCAAGACCTTTGCCAAGTTCTTTCAATTTACTCCTCCCTAAAATCCTATAAGGAAGGTATATTATCATTCCCTCTTCAGAGGGGAAAGGAAACAAAAAAACATTTGACCACTTGCACAAAGCCCCACAGCAAGGAAGCAGCAGAGCTTGATTTTGAACTTAGGCATCCATCAAGTTACCAGACAAGCAGTCATCCTTTCTTTTTTAACTCTTCTAATGATGGATAGCAGATGCAAAGCTTAAAATGAGTAGCAGTGGCAGAACTCTTTTTTTTTATGATTTTGGGCTTAAGGTCGGAGGGGCGCTCCTTTTTACTGCAGTTTTAAATAGCTGTGTGCATCATGGCACGGGGCTGTGTTCCCAGGTTCTCTTACCCTCTCTCCATAACGTAGCTACTCTTTCTGAAAAGCCCTGCCCACCTCTGGCCGCCTGGCTCAGCAGTTCTCTCACGCGCTCCAATGTTGCACTTTCATCAAATTGGCAAGGGCTTATCCAGATCTGCTTGATGGGAAGGAACGGGCTGCTTGTGTCTAAAATCATCAGAAGGAACAAGCCGCTTGTCACTAGAGCAATACCCTACATGGTCTGGGCAAATTAGCTACAAGGTGAAGAATTTTGCAAGAGGAAACAAGCCCATGTTTTTTAATCCACAGAAATATCTCTAAGCAGAGAAGCTCAAAGAAAAGAGTCAGCTTTCACCAAAAAAAAAAAAAATTGTTTTTTAAGTGATTTGTGAATCGGCATCTGAGGCCACAATGGAAGCAGAGGCATTACTCTTCCCTGCTGCCCGCAGCCAGGGGGATAAGGGTGTTTATCATTTGAGGCTCAAGTGGGCCTTCCAATCACCAGAGCCAGAAAGATTCCCTCACAGGAAAGGCCCTCACAGGCACTGAGCTGTTGGAGGAGATCTAGACACCCATCCTTTAAACAAGGGCAAGCACATCCCAGAGCCTCCATCTCCCCCACGGTTCTCCTGATCACAAAGCTTTCTCACCCACTGCCTCCTCATGGGACAGGGACGTGCTGGAAGTCCCAACGCTCAGCAAGGCCTCTGAGGCCCCTTCGTGAGGCTCCTTCACGAGCCAGGCCCCTCAAGCGTCTTCTCCCTCCCCACCGCCCGTACTGCAGCCTGACCAAACCACTGTCTAGCCTGACTCCCGCTCTAAGCCACAGTGCCTGGCACACAGGGGCACAATGCAACCATCATTTGCTGTATTGGTGAATATCTGCATCTCCCTAAATGAGCCATGTTTTTTTTTTTAATCTCCAGGTCTTGGTTCAAGCTAACTTCTCTGATTGAACTGTCTTTCCTATTCCTCTAACTAACTCCCTCTCTGTTTAAAAGAATCAGCTTTTGGGCTTCCCTGGTGGCGCAGTGGTTAAGAATCCGCCTGCCAATGCAGGGGACACCGGTTCGAGCCCTGGTCTGGGAAGATCCCACATGCCGCGGAGCAGCTGGGCCCGTGAGCCACAATTACTGAGACTGCGCGTCTGGAGCCTGTGCTCCGCAACAAGAGAGGCCGCGACAGTGAGAGGCCCGCGCACCGCGATGAAGAGTGGCCCCCGCTCGCCGCAACTAGAGAAAGCCCTTGCACAGAAACGAAGACCCAACACAGCCATAAATAAATAAATAAATAAATTTTAAAAAGAAAAGAAAAGAATCAGCTTTAGAGTTCTCCTCACTTGGGAAATCATCTTTGACCCTCTCTCTGAGCTGGGTGAGGGACACCAATAACCACGAAGATCCTGGGTGTGATGGAGAAGAAATGGGACCTGGTTTTGCTTTAACGAGCACATCTGAAGTTACATTCCAAATTAGTGGTGTCCCCTTTAAAGAAGTCATTAGTCCATTTTAAGAGATCTGGGTTTACGGTGTTAGTAACCCTCTTAGAAGGCTAAGAAATACATTAAACTTCCCGGAACATCACACCACTAAGGGTGGCATCACTCTTCTTATCTCCCAGAATTCTGACTGAAGCAAAAAGGCAGGGCTGGAAGTTAACTTGGAGATCATCTCAACCCCCGCCAAGTTTACAGATGTGGAAGCTGAGGTCAGGTTGAGGTCATCCCAGAGCTCAAGTAGGAAGTTGTTGGCAGCGTTCAGACAAGACATCAGCTCACCTTTAAGCCAATCACACATTCAAGACCTTAATATTTTCATCCCACACTCAGGATAAAAATCCAGTAAACTTCCCCCAATACCTGCTTTGAATCACATTCACAAGTTTTTGGGTTTTTTACTTGTTTGTTTATTGCTTCACAAGTTACAGAATACTACTACAATGCTGAAAATTTAAAGCAAAGGTGGAAAGTTGTAAGAGCTCCAGACAGAGTCATCATATAAGACATATTATTTCAAGACACAGGGTCACCCCCAGTGAACAAAGGCAAATCCCAAGGTTCCAAGGCAACCAGTCTTTAGTCCAATGTTCCTTAAACATCAGTGCTTCGCATATCCTTACCTCAATTTTTGTCATATTTGAACACCACCTTTACTATTATTTATTTACGTATTTACTTTAACTCACTTTTCAAAACATAAATATCTAGTTTAACCTCAGCCTAAGCAAAATAAATAATAAATAATCCAAGAAATCACAGGTTTGGTATGCTTTCATGTCTTCCTAGCACATTTAAGATGAATACACAACTATCAAGACAAAAAATATTTATGTGTCCCTTAAAATCACCCTGCATACTTCCAGTAGTACGCATGTAACATTATAGGAAGTTGTGCTTTTACTCTAGAGCACAGCTGATTCCATCCAAAGCGAAACTATTCTCCATAGTTTCTATTCAGTCTTCTGTATGCACCTATTTTATCTGAAATGCCAATCAGTGGTAGCACGTGCAGATCCCAAACTAAAGCTTATCTCTGCACTAATAGCTTTACTTATCAACCTCTGGATCACTGTGCCTTCCACACATTTGATCTGTCACTTTGTTTGAAATAATCCTTTACCCTAACGTTCTTCACTGACTATTAATATATTATGAACAAACGGCAAAAATAATTACCCTTTCACCTAGGAAAACACTGGTGACTACGACTTAATGGTCTACCAGTGACATACGGCTTTTACCCAGCATAATGGATGCAAATGTGTAACAGGATATGGGTAAGTTATTTTCACACAAGCTGTCACTTGTCACACAAATTACATGGGCTTCTATTAGCTGTTAAATTCACAGATTTAAAAACAAAAACAACGAACTCCTTTCACAATACCTGCATCAACCCTGGATCTCCTGGGGAAGGCAGAACCAACCCACAAAGCCACTGAAGAATAAAGGCTGCGGGAAGAACATTTTCTGCATGTACGAAATTCTGCTGTGTGTGGATGGCACGGTTAGTCAGAGTTGTCCAAGGATTCCGAAGTGTTCAGAGGAGAAGAGGGAGGCCTGAGATTATGAGAGAGGCCCAAACCTGGATGCCAGGTCAGAGCAAGGGACTCAGTGGTTGATGGGTCGGCCAAGCCTGAGCCAGTTAGGCTGGCGGGGCGCCGCTGACGCCATACAAAGGCGATGCTAAAAGGTCGGCTGCTTTACATCATCAATCTAGACTGGACAGAGCCCTCAGAGAGGTGCCTTTCAGGCACATTCCTGAGGAGCCATGTCCGGGGACCGAAGGCCGAGGAGCCTGTGTTGCCGGGGGCCCTGGGGCCTGAGGCTGCAGCTGTGGGACCAGCTTCAGCCCTGGGCTCTGTTACCATTTTAGGAAACTGGCAGATGCTTTTGCACACTGATCTGGTTTTATTCATAACCCTTACATCTTAGAGTTGGTATATATTACATTTTCCCTCCTTATAGTAATCGTAATAATAATAGCTAATATTGATCCAGTACTTAGCATGTACCCGGCACTGTTCCAAGCAGCTGCAGGTACGAACACATGTAGCATTACTGAAAGCTGGACCTGGAAGGAGCCTCAGCTATTGTGATAGAAGGCACCCTGGACCTACATCAGGAGACGAGTACCTTGCCCCCTATTAGGTGTGAGATCTTGAGTGAGTCCTGCCTCTCCCTGGGCCTCAGTTTTCTCAACTGGTAAGACGGTGAGAGAATGAGAGGATGAACAGGGTTCTATCTGAATGCCAACCCTGAGCCCATCGAGCTGTCCGGGGCACAATGTTGGAGTGGGATTCTGTTCCCCAATCCATTAGCCATGGCTGCCACCATGGGCATGGGAGCAGGGAGTAGGCGTGTCACCTGTTCATCATATCTAAGGTCCCTTCCTGCTCAAATTACTTGAATGCATGGTTCCAGCAGACCTGCCTCCCTAAGTGTAGTCTCTTTATAAATTAAAAAAGAGAAACAGGGTAAGAATTAGCTTTGGAACCTTGGATACCTCATTTCTGTCATAGAGTATGTAGCCTTTGACAAGCAGTTGAATCTCCTTAAGTCTCAGTTTATTCATCTACAAAGTAAGGATAAAAATATTTAACCTGTACAGTAGTCTTAAGGATTAAATAAATGTGTAAAGCAAGTAGCACGGTGCCTGGCACAGTGCTAATGTTCAATTAAGTAGAAGCTATCATTGGTATTTTCATCACCATCATCATTATTAGTCTATCAACCCCAAAATGGATTTATAAAACTTACTGAGCCATGGTTTGTAACTTAAAGAACACATGCTTAAAAAAAAACAAAAACAAAAACAAAAAAAAAAAACACATGCTTACAATGAAAACTGACTATACCATCATTCTTGGGGAATAAACTCGAGCCCCTTCCCAAGGAAATATAATTTAGATTTTTTATTATAGAATATTACAAAATATACAAAAATAGAGGATATTATAATGAACTTCCATGGACCCATCACTGGGCTTCAAGAATTGTCAATTCATGGCTACTCCTGTTTCATTTATTTCCCCAAACACTCACCCCTCCCTCTTCCAGACAACCTGGATCTTCTTTTAAAGCAGATCCCAGGTTTCATACCATTTCATCTGTAAATATTTCAGTATCTATCTCTAAATAATAGAAAAGATTCATTCTTTGTAATTTAAAAAATATTTGTTTTTAATTAAATGAAATGGCAGCAAGGCATAATTAGGAAATTATTTTCTCACACCTCTAATAACACACCATAAAAAGTCACTACAAGTGTAGGTATTTAAAAAAATAATAAGGGGATGGCTCAGGAGGCCACGTGGGGACTGTGGTATGCATGATTTATTATAGCTACACAAAGTGAGTTATTTCATTCTTTCAGATATTTATGACACCGCTAAAACGCTGAATACATCAACATCAGAATTAATCATGAATAATATTTAATTAGTGCTTGACAAGGATCAATTTGGCAACTCTTTTTGTTCTTTCTCCTTCCCCCCAAATAGAAAAATAGTCATAAACTAAAGTGTTTTATTTTTTCCATCTGCTTCTGGTAAAGCGCATCCCTGAATTGCTAACTTAGTTGAGATCTCCTGAACTTTCATATACCCAGGTAATTAGACTCAGATGCTGTCCGGACTGGGATTATAAATCAAGTCTGTGTATGTAAGCAGAAAACAGACCGCTCACACCAAGAGCGGGGGTTCTGGCAGGTCCGTTTCTCACAGACCTGCCCGCAGAGCAGACGGGGCCCACGTTTCAGCAGAGCAGAAAGAAGCTTTTATATAGTTCCCGTGTCATTGAACCCCTTCTCTCACTGCTTCAACCCTCAGAAAGCACTGATTATCGGCTGAATTCTTTATTTACAAAAGAAAAAAAGGCTTTTTGGGCACTCAAGCAAAAATTCTGCCCAGAGGTGCGCTAGCAGGTACGAGCCAGGAGACTAAGGCTCGCGGGAGGTATGCGGTGATGGCATCTTTCCAGCCAGACTGTTAATGCCCAAAGCGCTTGATGCCCAAAAGACTTGTGTACCACTTCCCAATCAGGAAGCTTCGTTCTACAGCAGAATGATTAGAACTTTCAATCCATCGTTTTGTACCAAGATATGCATTCATTGAATTTTAACAGAACAGCAATATTTGTTTCAGTTAAGTTAGTATTTTAAACTGTGGAGCCAAAGGCTCCTGGGTTTTTGAAGATGTCAGAAAGGAAGTGTTAAATAGTTGTTTTTAACTTAGAGGGGGGTATCATTCTAAGGGGTTGCCTTTTCTTTATCTCTGACTTATATCAAGTAAAATGAAGTTGAAATGCCTATTGCAAACAGTACATATGACCTTAGGAGACTTGGGGATTTGGAGATAAGCTAACATTTGCTAAATTCTATCTGCCAACCCTGGTACATCCTGCATCTCACAGAAGCCTCACAACACCCCTGGGGTGGAGGGATATGGTCATTAACTTACGGATGAGAACACAAAGGTTCAGGTGGCTATAAGAGGTGTCCAGAGTCACTGAGCTGACATGGATGAGGTAGGAGTCCAGATTCAGGCCTTTCGGATCCCCCAGTCCAGGTTCATCCCACACAAGCTGATCCTATAATGGATCTTCCATCTTCAAATATAATAACTAATATTTATTGAGCACTATGTACTAGGAGCTTTATATGCACCCCGTTTAATCCTCACCCAATGTTGTCCTTATTCCCATTTTACAGATTAAAAAAATAAGGCTTAGAAAGGATAAGTGACATGCCCAGGGTCACAGAGAAAGTTCATCTGACTGAAGGGCCCTTCCTCTTAACACTCTGCTACACCTCTCTGAAAGGCAAATTGGGCCACAATCGTAATACAATAATGTAAATACACTATACTTCAATTTTTAAAACATTGGGCCACATTCATGATTTTATGAGAGGTACAATACTCTTAAGTCCTGAGTTCCCATAGATCTGTAAATACTGCTCACTGCCTGAGGAGGCGCACAATGATTTCACACTGTGTAAGGGCACAAATAATTAGAATTCTAAGTCCTCCAACAGAGAATATTCAACACACACACAGCTCATAAGGACACAGGCAAAAACGGGGACAACTGAATGATTTTTTCACAAGGGGGAGGAATAGTACGAAAGGAATTGGCCAGAGTTTATCATAAAAAGCTAAGCTCTTAGAAGATACGATTGAAATAAAAATTCTATCTGCTTTTATCCTCCCTCTACCAAATGCTGAATTTCCCTCCTCCATGACTGGGGAGATGAGGTCAGTGGATCTTGTTTCTGCTCCACTGACTTTTCCACATGCAATCTGATAACTTCTGGAAACAAACCAATGATTACAAGATCATTAAAGTATGTTATTTTAATTAAAGGAGGGTCCTACATGGAGCGGGGGGGAGGGGCAGTAAGCCTGTTAGCAGCAACCCAAGTATCAGGTGAGAATCCACTCGACATGGTTGGGCTCACCAATCCCTTCTTCTGGTTCTGCCTCCACATCACAGGCTGATTGGGCCCAATTTTGCTTTGAACCCACATCAAACTGGGTCAGCCCACCTAGATCCTCACATGTGACATTTTCCAGATACACCTTGAGCAGAGAAAAGTTAGTGCATTAAAGCAGTAATCACTGCAAGTGCTAAAAGAGAGGCTTGAAATTTAATAGGGCTTTGAAAAAGAAAAGAATGAAAGTCTAGACTGCCAAAAAATAAATTGGCATTGTTGTAAAATTGTGTTGCACAGCGAGAATACAAATATTATTCATGTTAAGGAAAGGGTTGACCTATGATGTGATTTATAGGCACTTCAAATGCGGTACAGGAAGTAAACGGAAAAATTAGGGTGTGAGGTCACCGGGTAGGCAAGAGTCAACTTAAGGGTAAAGTTAAAAACTTTAGGAAGGGAGCACACAGTTCAGCTTGCCATATAAATTAAGATCTGTCCTCACTTTGAAAAAGAAATGGAAAAAATTAAATATTAAGGTACACAGGTTACTAAAGGGATTTTCTTCTCTACACACAAGAAAATAGAAAATTTGTTATAGGGTGAGACATGCCAAAGGGATATTTCATAAAGAAAACAGAGAGGAGGTTGATGCAATCCAAGAATCAACTGTGTTATCAGTCAGTCATGTAAACGAACCACAGTTACAAGTTAACAGGCTGTAGAGGAACCCTCCTGAGCAAGAACAAGGAATCCAAACGGAGTTTCATTTTTAGGGATGTGTCATTTCATTTTTTATTAAAATAGTCTAAATTGGTTTGGACAGTTCCCAAACATGTCAAGGGCCAGGAAAGAGTGACTGAAGCAGAAAGAGGTGTTCAACAAAGTGAAGTTCCAGGCGCTCCGCTCTCTGGCCATTCTATTTAAAATACCATTAGCATGTTAGCATTAAATGTTGTCTTTCTTCCTTTCTTTTTCCCCAGAGAATATGAATGTTTCCCAAAGACCCACTAGAGGGCAGAGCTTTGTGATGTTCTGAAATTAATAATTGCTCAACCAGCCCAGCTTCCTGGCTACTACATGGGGTAATCACAAGAATGGCTGAGACCGCAATCCTGGAAAGCTTGTGACTGTCTCCCCTGGGCCAAAGTCCACATAAAACAAAACAGTCCCAATCAAACAAAACAAAACAGGGCAAGACCCTTGAAGGGCCCTGTATCCCTCCTGGTAAAAGGAAACCAGGGCTGTGGCTGTGAGGGGCTCAGTTACTGCCTAATGCAGGGCCGCCCAGAAGGGGGCACTCCATGCCAAAGGGGTCAAGACACAGCCAAGGCTCAGACATCCAGGGCACACCAGCATCCTTCACTGCCTGGAAAACAAAGGCGGGTGGGCAGGGGCTTCCCCCACCCAGCACTCCACTCACGTGCCTGAGACTACTTTTCACTGCGGTCCTTCCCCCCTAGAGCAAGGCCTTGATGTTCATTTTACTGTCATTTCATCTGCATATAAAAATATTGGGTGAGAAAAGCCAGGATATCAGGAAAATACAATCCGGGCCTAACGCAGCTCTTACTTTCAGCCCTCATTGAAAGCTCTCACTGGCCTCTGTTGTGCTGTTAGCCTGGAGCGGCCAAAGTTGGAGACAGTATCCTGAGGGCCGCTGTGATGCAGAGAAAACAGTGCCTGGCAGAAATCTGAGTGGGCAGCTCTGAATCACTCCTAGGCTGCCACGGATGGCTCCTACAAAACCCCACAAAACCCAGAGGTCACTCTGGCCTCTAAGAGGCATTCTCATGCTGGAAGACAAGGAAGTATGTTTCTGGGGCCCCGAGTCCCTTCACTGCTCGGGGACCTGAACTCAGGGGTTAGAGCTAATTCCCAGCCATCATCACCCACCCCTGCAGTAAGGGTCCTCATTAACCCATGTCCTCCTAGCGTGTCTATCTGAGAGAAATCCGATCTCAGCTAAGAGTGTGGGAAGGGGCAATGGGAATTTTCTCTTTCTTTCAAACTTGGCGTTAGAGTCCCACACCAGGTATAATTAAAATTTTCATACAGGCAGCCTCTGCCGAACTGCTCCAAGCCTCAGTTTCCTAACCTGTTAAAAAGTAAGAATAAGATTAACTATGTCATGGGATCACCAAGAGGCCGGAATGTGGTAATGAGGTAATCCGTGCAAAGCCGTGAGTGCCGGTTACTTTTTGGTCAGCCTCTATTCGCAGACCTCCGCCTGCCCACCACCTCATGGGATGGTCTGCTTTTCCACCAGAAACTGTGAGGTGAAGGCGGGTGACCTTAATCTAAGCAAGTCTATTTTTGCGCATCACCTGGAAATGACTCCAAATTCACCTTGTGATCTCATAAATAGATGCCTGGTTTCTTCACCTGTAAAATAATACATAATTTTCTCTTAGTTTCCTTAGGGATCCCAGGACAATCCATGGTTCAAAACTATTTCTAGGATTGCATCTGCTGCTTCAGTAGCCATGCCCCATACATAGCTGGCTCATCTTAAGCTTGTGGACACTTAGCCCCATATCTTTTTCACATGGGCTACCCCTAAAGCAGGCCTCCGTTGCCTCCAACTCAACATTTGCCCTTAATATAGAATCGCATATTTTTATTCTTGCAGGTTTCAGTGCATGTTTCAGCCTGTTAAGATCATTCTGAATCTCCAGTGGGATTCTCTCCCAGCTTTAAGTCATCTCTAGCTTGCAGGGGGAGGCGGCGTGTCCAGGGCAAACTGTATGCATTTAACATACGATTTTTTTCATGGTCAAATCACAGAACAAGAGAGGGATTTTAAGATCTAAAGCTAAGTACCAAGGGATGAAGGGGTAGAGGGCATTGATATGCGATGGGAGTCTCTACCTGTAGGGTGCACTGTCAAAGTGAATGAGACAATGTGGGTGAAATATTAGCATAAGGGCTAGCACATATGGTAACTATTGTTATTATTGTTTTTATTATTATTAATGTGTAGTTTGTTCAATTTAGGGCCTCTTTTTCTCCTGTTGTTCAGCTTTGACCACGTGTTCACACCCACACCCAAACCCAAACATGGTGTGGTGCAGTGGGACAAGCACAGGTTCAGAAGCTTCATGACCTTGGGCAAGTTACTTAATGTCTCTCAGCCTTAGTTTCCTCATGTAGAACATGAGAGTACTAAGAGCACCTCTAGAACTGGTGTGAAAGGTAAAGGTATGATTACGTGTTTGCATAAGTGCCTAGTACAATGGGCACTTGCTATGTAATCGTTATTACCATTATAAAAGCAGGTACTTGGGCAACTTGTTAATTGTCTCAGTAGAGGAAAGATACTTCAGAGAAAATAGCCTCGTGTGTAAGGCTACACTAGGGTTCCGTGGATTTCAATAAATAATTCAGGCAGGCTCTTCTTTCTAGCCACTACCCCCCATACCCCACCCCCCAAGACGCACACACACATGCACACGCACACAC
Source organism: Balaenoptera ricei (assembly GCF_028023285.1). Classification (NCBI taxonomy): domain Eukaryota; kingdom Metazoa; phylum Chordata; class Mammalia; order Artiodactyla; family Balaenopteridae; genus Balaenoptera; species Balaenoptera ricei. The sequence goes on from NC_082646.1 coordinate 87,267,382, forward strand.
AGAAAACTCTAAGAGCTTTCCATCAGACTCGAATAAAACTTGAAATCCATCCAGGGCTGGGTCTGATGCTACCTGGATGAACCTGGGCAAATCAGTGAAACTATCGAAAATCTACTTCAGTAGAGAAGTTGTAAAGATCCAGTTAGAAAATACATGAAATGCATGTAGAAAATGACTTAAAAATTCAAAAGTATAATTATAATGAACCCTCCCCCACTGCACATATAAAAGCAGCCCCCCATGAAAGGACGTCATATAGGGTGTTTTGCTAAGTGACACAGCCTGGTGAGGGAACTGAAATAAACTTTTTTTAAAAACTAATACGTGTCACCATAGTTTAAATGAAATCTAGATTTAATGACTAACGACCAAATCATGTCAGAGCTCAAAATTACACACCAGTTTCCTCTTTGCTGCTTCCAACAGGCTTTAGCACCAAACCTAGTCTAACCCTGACTGTTTTAGGTGTTGTTGTTGTTAATTGCTTTTGTTTTAGGCCTAGTTCTCCAGGGGGCTCTGCTAAGAGGGAGTAAGCGGCGGCAGCTCCGTGTGTAATGCTCGCGAGTCACAGGCTCGGTTCTGGAGGCTGAGCGCACGCCCCAGGGAGAGGACAGCAGCAGGCTGGGTCACCCCATGGCAGGGAAGGTGGAGGAGTATATGACCCAGGTTGCTAGAACTGGATAAACAAACCATCAGCACTCAGATCCGATGGCTAAATCAGAGCAAAGAGGGTCTTCAGAAAGAGCCCAGGGTGATGCTAGGTTTATTTAAAATTTCCTCCCAGAGCTATTCTTATAATAACCCAGGCAGTGGTTTCTGTAAAAGCCAGATTAGATCGTCCTGCCCTGCCTTTTAGAAGTTTCCACAACAGATGGAGGGACACAGCTTTAGAGGAAACCCCAACTCACATCCGTCTGCATTCATTATTGGCCCTGTTCTCAAAACGCTATATGTTATCTTGAGCCTGTTTGTTTTTATCTGTCAGAGTGGTTTATTGTTAGGGAAATGTGGTGTCAGCTGTCTCTTCCCCACCATCAAAGCCGCTTCATTAAAGTTAATAGTGTTTGACTTGCAGAGATCTCTTACCGTGGTAACCCAAGAAAGCTCCTGCTGGCTGTTATTTTTCCGGCAGTAAAGGCACCAAATGGATGCAATAACTGCATTAATCTTTTAGGAAGAAGACGAAGAAAACCATACAGCATGACTCTATCTAGTAGCTGCTTAATAAATGCACCTTGAATTCACGAGGTTAGCTCTACCCTTCAGTTTGGGACAGGGTGTCAGACTATATGACCTGTGTCTTGACTTTGCCACTCAAGGCTCTGTGGCCTGTAGCTTGTCATTTCCCCAGTCTGAGCTTCAGTTTCTTTATCTCAGAAATGAGGGGGATGGATTTGAAGGGAGGCTTTTTTTCTTCTAACCGGGTAATTCTTTGCACAAAAGTAGTCTTACAATGAAAACTGACGTATAAAGCAGATAAAAGCAAAAGTTTTCTAGCTACAGGTGAGGAGAGAGATCAGAAGACCTACCTTCTCGGCATCTTTACCCTCCTCCATACCCACCCCCCCACCTAAACCCATCCTCCCCCCTCCCCCAGGGGGTCCTGAGCAACCTCTGTGGGCTGCCACCACCACTCAGGACTTCCTGGAACATCATCTGAAACCTACTGGCCTAGGAGGAATTATCTTTAAGGTCTTTTCTGCTCAGGCTCTGGATTCTGTGATTTAGTAACTGGAGTCAAACCACACGAGGACAGTTTCTAATTAGGGTAAGAACTTTATGGAAGAGTCTCTGCTCAGTGCCAGACAAACATGAAACAGTTTGGGTTTTGCTTTGTCTTCTTTTAATCACTGCTGTCAAATCTCCCTTCCCATTTGGAGTAGTGGATCTCAAGCAAGTTCCATTACCTCTGGGTTCCTGTCACTGAGTGCTAGTTAGTTCCGTTTGAAATGTCAAACTAACTCGATTGAAACCTCATCACCTCCCTCTCCTGCAGGGCAGGCTGGGGCTGGACATGTGATTCTTCAGAATGCTTCCTCACCGAGTGGGCCGCCCTCACAGGTGGGAAAACCAGCAAGAGAGTCGAACGCTACAGCCCTCATCACAGTGCACGCCTGACCAAGATAAACTCAGGCATCCTCGCCACCTCGGCCAGGCCCCCTCAGCATCCTGCCATCCCTCTCCAGCCCTCTTCTCTGCTCCAGCAGGCCAGGGGACAGATCTGCAAGCCCAAGCAATAGGGAAACCTAAAGCCAATTTTCCCTTCTTGCAAGCAAGAAGGAATTTCCACCATTTAATTTGTTGAAGGAATTACCCCCTAGCTTCTGTCTCTCCCTCGTTGAAAGAGGAGAAAATCATCAACACTGCCTTTCCAAAAGGCTGTGGCCAAAAAGACTCTCTCCCTCTCTCCATTCCTCCAAAACCTCCACAAAAGGCCTTCAGGATGAGAGAGGAGACTGGGTCAGTGAGTGGAGGTAGAGGACCAAGGAGGCTGCCCCAAAGTAGGGGGTGAAGGGGAGGCAGGGGATGGAGAAGGGAAAGGGAGGGGCCACAACTGTCATTGGCTTTCTTTAAAATGTTGCATTTTCTACCAGGGCTCTAGTTGCCAAATCCAGTACTGCAGGAAAAAAAAAAACATCCCACCAAACATCCTGTACACATGTAATACTAGGATGTCTACCAGACTATGTTTGTGTTTACACATGTGGCTCAGACTTGGATGGGTACCAGCACGTGCACCTGTGTAAAACTCTAAAGAATTCCAAATCACACATTTAGTTTTATGTTTTTGACCCGAGTCTCTGACAGAGAAAAATAAAACTAGAGCAAAAGGAACCATTCATTCATGCTTCCACGCATTCAGCGCTGTCTGTGGAATCCTTCCTTAACACCAGGCACTTGAGCGAGGCAATGACAAATAAAGCATGTTCTCGGTCTGGCCATGGTTATTCAAAACCACATAAATAATTCCATTTGTATAACACTTTAGCATTACTTTTCAAGAAGGTTTTATACACAATAGTTCATTAGGATCCTCACAACCATAAGATGGTTACGGTAGATATAACCATTATTTTACAACCAAAAAAACAGACACATGGGAAGGTTAAATGACTTGTCTAGTCCCACAGATAGTTAAGTGCATGGCAGGGATTAAAATTTAAGTCATCTGACTTCTGGTCCCAGGCTCTTTCTGTTTGATCAAACTGTAACCAAACGTATCCTGTGATTTCCTTACAGCTGCCATTACAATGACTGTATACTCCGGACTTTCAAGGATCTTTTCAATTTCAAATGTTCTGTTCCCTTGTCTTCCAATCTTCCAAATTTTGCTTGTCAGATCACTTGAACTAGTTCTGAAAATATAGTCATTTGTACCAGCTTTAGGTTTGAAAAATGCAGCTTTTTTAGTTCAAATGGACTGAAGTTAGATTTAGCCTTTATAATATTAAGACTAGGCAAGAGTCACAGTTTTTCAATCAAACCATCCTTTGGTGTAGAAAACTGTTTTGCTACACACATTATTTAAACTGTTCTGAAACCTACTCTGACGTTCTTTTTATTAATCTTTTTCCTGTTTCAAATCCTTCCATCAGGCATTTCTGTCAGGCTTCTGAAGGGTCCCATATGCACACTTCCAGTGCAGAAATTGTGTTCTTTTTTGGTTCATTGGAATCCTTCAGAATGTCTGGCACTGAAACATACTGGCTTTAATTAAAAGGCTATGATTTCTGTGAATTCCCATTAAGCTAGTGAAAAAAATCTGCATTTGAAAAATACAGTTAACACATTAAGATACAGTTGTACTGAAAAATGGTTCATGTTTAAAAAACTACTTAAGCAGATGAAACTAAGCTGCCTGTAATAAAAATATGCTCATTTTTAGTAAAATCCTTCACTTCTAAATAGAGGGGTTAGCTTAGTACATATGTGGCCAATTAGCCATAAAAACTCAACTAGACATGAAACATGCAATCCACCAATTCGCCCGCTGACGTTAAAACACAGATCCTATTAACAGGAATGTAATTTAAATGGTTAAAAAGTGATAAAGTACAAAACTATAATCTGATAGAGTTTCGAATATGATACTGCTGTATACCAATGACAGATCAGTTTTGAATTATGACTCCAGCAAAGTTTGAAATAGCTCAAGCATGATAATTAGTGATCCACAAATTCGAGAACTGCATTATATTATGTTATATATTATGTTCAGTCACACCTCTTTGCCCATGAACAGAAGCATATTCTTTAACATTCAGATAAAAAGGCCATGTGAATCTTTCAAAATTCTAGGTCCTGGATGCCCTAGAAACCCCTGACTTAGTATCCCTATTCAACTTACTTATCTTTAAAATGTGATATAACTCAAGATAGTTGCTCAAGAAACAATATGTAAGAGGGCCCATGACGTGCAGAAACGTTCACTGGTTCCTGGGGAAATGCACAAAGAGTGATCAAAATAATCACTTCTCTCCACATCAGGGATCCTCATACTCCATAGGGACATGCCTACACGGGCACAGGAGAGCCAGTGATAAGGAAGACCTGGGAGGAAGATGTCTGATCCACTTATTATTAGCTTCATAAGAGATAAATGTGAGCTGATGTGTCTTACTCTTTATTATAAAATAACACCCTTTACATTTATGGGATAGGCTTGAGCCCATCGAGAAGATCCTGATGGCTTGCCAATGAATTGGTGACCTCGCTCTCAGAATCACTGCTCTAGTGATCCTCTGCTTATAATATTAAAGGTAGGATTTCTTTTATAAGTGTTCATAAATGTAATTTAAATGAATTATTTTGGAAGACACACTAAATTCCAATCATCTCAATTAATTGTCTCATCTTTTTAAGTGGCCACAAAATAGTGTGCCGCAGCCCCCTTGATCGTGCAATTCTAGGTAGCTCCCATCCTTAGAATCAGCTCCTCAGGTCTAATCCAAATCCCATTTGCTTAGGATCAGCAAATTCCCTCTGGTTTTATATTCATTGGAAAAAGAGACATCTTGTGACACCATTCTCCAAATACTATGCCACCATCGCAAATTTAGAGGATGGCTAGGAATCATGTGCCCTACCAGAGGACCTGGGCCCTGCCAAAATGACCAGATCATGTGGTCAGCTAATGTGGTCTAGCTGGTGTCCTTAAGAGAACTAGTTTCTTGGAGGAGAGGGAGGAAATCAGCAATGTGAACACTGGCAAATCATTCTATTTAGTTCGTGTAGAATAAACCCACTGGGTATGAAGACCTCCATTCAAAGTTCACGAAATGTTACTGTAGTGTTTTACATTAACAATAAAAATGTAAAACTCAAGAAAGAGATCCTGTCATTGCTGGCTTTCTAACCAAGCTCAGATTCATTCCCTCCTCTCCATTTTCTGCTGCACCTCTTCAGAGTGGCATTATATCTTGCCTGGACCATTGCAGTAGCCTCTTAACTGGCCCCTCTGCCCTGAGTCTCTCATTTTTCACACTGCTGAAAAGTTAATCTTCCCAAGTCCAGCTCTGATAAAATTACTCCCCTGATCAAAAAACTTGAATCATTGCTTCCCATTGCCTGTCAACAGAATTAAGATCACATCCCTTAGGCTGGGATTCAAGGCACTTGCCTCTTTCTAATGTCGTTTTCCACGTCACTCCAAGTAATCTGCAAGGGCCACTCCTCTCTGTACAAACTCCCAGCGTCTGCTCTTGCAGTTCCCCCACCTGGAGTACTGTCCCCTGCCCTCATTCCATCTCCTCTTCACCCCTCTAAGACAAGATTCTACCCATGTTTAAAGGTCTAGAGGAGGGAAATTCCATCTTTTCTATAAAAAAGTGCAAAGAGCAGTTTCTGGTTCATAAGCACTCAGTAAACCTTATCTGTTATCACTGCTGTTGCTGCCATGAAGTCTTTAATCTTCAAAGATGAACTAACCCCTTCCTCGTATGGGAAGCTCTCTTCAGATATGCCTAATTACATGTTATTCCCTTTCATAGTTATTTAACTGTATATTTCATCTCCTCTTACAGACTGTAAGCTCCTTAAAAAGATCTTATTTCATTCACTTTTGTATCCTCCATGTCAGACTACCAGGCCTTACACACAGATTTGAAGAAAAATGTTAAATATTGCCCTAAGCCACAAGGGGGCATGGTTGAGCTACTCTAACAGTGGAATCATCCTACAGTCAGTAATAAGGCCTTTAGAATTGAAAGGCTTTTCTCCCTTGAAAGTATATTTGTAAATCTGTTTAAAGTAAAAATATATACATTATGTGTGATTACAACTCTACTCATGTTAACATGGAAAGATAGCCGCAATATAGTGAATTTTAAAAAGGAATAAGCAAAATAGAATTTATATGGTCCAATTTTTATAAACATCTATTCTTAAATATACACAGGAAAAATCAAAGTCTGGAAGAATATCCACCAAAATGTTAGCAGCTGTTATCTCTAGTGGGGGAGAGGGAAAAAGAGGGTGGTAACATGGAGGTTTTTATTTTCTATTTTGTTCCTTTCTGGATTTTTAAAATAATCAATACATAATAATTTTATAATAGAAAAATAAAGCTATTTAATTCAGAAAAATCTCAAAGCAGAGTGTTTATTTCTCTTGTCATCTCATCTCCAGTCCCATATTTGATGTATTTAAAAGTAAATACACAACTTTGAGAATCTTCTGATAGACTGAAGCAAAGATTTTCAAAATCTCTTGGTACACTGTGCCGGTGGTGTGTCAGTAATTTTTTATGGCACCCCTGGGATGAAAGAAATACCTACCAGTTCCACTTGTTAAGTAGTTAAGTCCAAACAACTTACTATTTATGTCCTAGTAATTTAGTAGCCATTTAAAAGAATAATACAGATAAACTGAAAAAACATTTTAATTTTATTCTTAAATGATCACAGTGACTTATTCATGTACTGCGTACACCTATTGGGCACTGTACAACTCCTTAAACTTTGGAATCAGATGGGACACTGCTCCCCTCATTTCCTACTCCACACTGGTTCCATCCCCATACTCGATTTTATCACAGCAGCCACCAAAAACCCAGCTCCGCAAAGATGTGACGTCATTAAAGGAATGTAGCACGATCTAATGTTGAAACTATGAACACTTCAAGCTAGTGGTTCTTGAGCATCCCACAGATGTTGAGTATAGCTCTGTTTTCCTTAAAAATTTAAACTATCTCACAGCACCCTGTGAGTTTACTGCAGCACCCCCAGGCACCACAGGACACAATTTGAGAATCGGTAGATTCACATGATAAAGCTGGTTGTTCTCTGTGAGGCTGGCAAAGGGGGAAAAAACCTCATTAAATTTCCCTGAAATTATTCCAACCTAATAGCTCAGTCAAAATTATTTTGTTTTCTCCGAACAAAAGTCTTCTGGGAAGGAGAAAAGGATGGTGTGGGAAGCTGAGCTGACCGCTGGACTCATAGTTTCCACGTCCCCCCGTTCCACCAAAGTCCTCTTCTAATCCGTTCTCTCCAGCTCAAAACTAAGCACCAACAGCAGCCTCCAAAGCAGCATGTCCCCGGGAAACTCCCAAATTCTTCTCCATGGTGTCTGAGCCTGGATCTCCAAACATCGTACTGACTTTTCCACCTTTCTACCCAACTGTTTTGAGGGCATGCAAAGAGGTAGGAAAGCACAGCAGGCCCTAACACTGAACTGCTACCAGTGAGCTAGCCCTGCTCCCTTCCCAAATCAAGAGGGATTTTCTCCTGCCAGGAATCACCAGTTGGCTCCTGGGACCAAGCCCTCCAATCAAGTCCAGAACTGCTATCCAAATCCACTTGAAATAGAGATTAAGAAGCATTTTTTTCTCTAAAGTTTAATGAATCCAATTTCACATCTTGATTTAATGAGATGATTTGTGATTTTCTATTATCAACTCAAATATAATTAAAACAAACCCAAAAGTCATCACCAACTTGTGCGGAAGGTAGCTCCATGCAGGGACCACTTAAAAAACTTAATCAAGATCACAGGTAGGTGGAAACAACCCAAATGTCCACAGATATCAACAAGCGTGGCATATACATATGATGGAGTACTATTCAGTCTAAAAAGGAAGGAAATTCTGACCCATGCTACAACATGGATTGCTAAGTGAAATAAGCTAAACACAAAAGGACAAATACTGTATGATTCCACTTATATGATGTCCCTTGAGATCTAATTCATAGAAAATAGAATGGTGGTTGCCAGGGGCTGGGGGTTGGGAATGGGAAATGAGTGGGCATGGAGTTTCACTTTGGGAAGATGAAAAAGTTCTGGAGATGTATAATGGTGATGGTTGTACAACAATGTGAATGTACTTAATGCCACTGAATTATACATTTTAAAGTAGTTAAAATAAATTTGTGTTTAAAATAGTTTTTTAAAAATCATGGAGATGACTTTGTGGTAAGGGGAGCCTTTGATTTAACTGGAATCATGTCCCTAAATGTCACTTGGAGAGCTTGCAGCAAACCTAGAGATGAGTCCATTTGGATGATTTCGTTTTAAATACATACATGAGGTTTCAAAACCCAAGGACCCTGTTCTAAAGGAAATGATGTCTAAACAAGAACAGTAGCAGCACACCAATAATAGAAACAGGGCTTCCATGTCTTCTAGCCCTTCGGAAGGAAGAGTAAAGTATTCCTAAGAAAATTCAAAATCTCCCCCAAATTTCCCAACCCTTCAGGAAAGAGTGTGAAATTCTCACTCATCTTCCATTCAAAGTTGATACTGCGCTTTCCCTTTGCTATGAATCCAAGACATGATGAAGTGGTACCTAGAACAGCAGCCTGAAGAGAGGGGCAAATACTAACTGACCTGGGTCCCAGAACCCAGCGTCCTGGGCGTGAGGTGTCCTGTGAGATGTGTCCTGGCAGTACTGTGGTACTGATGTCGTTAAAGGTCCAAAGTACTCGGCTTGCTCTTTCCTTGCAGGCCTGGTCTGCTGATACATTTCCAAACAGCGTTCTGAAAAATGTTTGGGGAGGAGGAAAGGGGCTTTCTGTGGTCAGCTGGGGAAATGGTGTATGATACTTTCTCTAAAGGCTCAGAGAAGTCCTGCAGGATAGAAATTTCAACTCTAGCTTTCTCACGTCCTCATGCACTAATTATTTTAAAATATCCCTAGCTCCTCCTCTTGACTTCTCTGCTTTGTCAATGGCATCCAATCTCAAATCTTTAGAGTCTTTTTTAATTTCTCCTTTTGTCAACACATTCCATCAGTCATCAAACTATAAATTCAGCTCCAGCCACACCTCTTCCGTCAAAACTATTTTTTTCTGTGTCCCCTGCCATCGTGCTAGTTGAAGTCCTTATGATCGTCCCTCTTAACTATCCCCCAAACCTCCTCACTGGTCTCCACATCTTGTTTTCTTCCCTCTTAACAACGACCATCAGAAGAATGCTTCTAGGGCTCCCCTGGTGGCGCAGTGGTTGAGAATCTGCCTGCCAATGCAGGGGACACGGGTTCGAGCCCTGGTCCGGGAAGATCCCACATGCCGCAGAGCAACTGGGCCCGTGAGCCACAACTACTGGGCCTGCGCGTCTGGAGCCTGTGCTCCGCAACAAGAGAGGCCGCGATAGTGAGAGGCCCGTGTACCGCGATGAAGAGTGGCCCCCGCTCGCCGCAACTAGAGAAAGCCCTCACACAGAAACGAAGACCCAACACAGCCAAAAATAAATAAATAAATTTATTTTTTTAAAAAAAAGGATAAAAAAAATAAAGAAAGAAGAATGCTTCTAGGCTGAAGTGCTGAGCATGTCACAGCTACGCTTAGGAACCTTCAGTGGCTCCCCACTGCCAACTGGATAAGGAAGACCAGAGACCTCAGTCTGGCAAGTGACGTTCTTCGTGGTTCCCACTCCAACCTGCCCTCCTGGCCTCATCTCCCACCTAACGTTCTACTCAACTGAACTATTTACAGGCCTCAGGATTTCCTAATCCCTCCCGGCATTTGCTCTCCTCAATGAACCTTCTCATTTTCCCCTTGTCTTTATCCAACTTTGAAGTCCAGCTCAAATACTGGAATTGCTGTGAAATCATTGATCTTTTCTTTGCATTCTCCCAAACACTTCAATTGTTGGAATCTCATAATTCATAATACAATCAGTTTTGATTAGTATCACGTTTCAAAACAATCAATAGTATATTAATGTTACACATTGAAGGACTACAAACAACTTTGAATATCAAACTATCCTACTCATCTCTGTATTCTCCCTAAGTGCCTAACACGATGCTTTATACAAAATAACATTTAATAAATGTCTGTTGAATGACGTTTAGCTGTTTCATACTATCAAATTTTTAAACCTCAATTATATTCTTTTTTTTTTTAAGATTTTTTTGATGTGGACCATTTTTAAAGTCTTTCTTTATTGAATTTGTTACAATATTGCTTCTGTTTTATGTTTTGGTTTTTTGGCTGTGAGGCATGGGGGATCTTAGCTCCATGACCAGGGATCGAACCCACACCCCCTGCATTGGAAGGCCAAATCTTAACCACTGGACCACCAGGGAAGTCCCCTCAATTATATTCTTAAACCAGCAATAGTCAATTTTCTTTTTCTTGCATCCTGGACCTTTCTTCTGTTGAACTCTTAGATGGAATCCCAATACATATTTTATAGAGAGATTTCATATATGTTTTAGATAAAAAGTAAATAAAACACATATAAGTGGCATCTCATTTTATATGCATTTATTTTAAATTAAAATATATAGCATTTTAGCTTTTTTCATTATTAAGTGAACTACTGAGAATAGTAGGCAGTTTTGATGAATATAAAATTTCAAGTAGAGGGTTAGAAGTGGCAATTTGCAGTCAGCCATTTCTGGATCCAGCTTATTTCTATATTTTGTCTTAGTTTCACACAATTGAGAATATACTGATTCACATAGATAAGTCATAATGTGCAATTTTATGTCAGTGGACCATTGGTAGGGTAATGAATTTTGTTATTTCTAAAGCGTAGATACAACCTGCTATATCAGCAACACATAAGAAAGCCATACAGACCAGTCAAGAATACAGACTGATTTAAATCCGGGATCTCTTATTTACCTGTGCATAACTTAAGCAAGTTATTTAGCCTAAGTTCCCACATCTGTAAACTGGAAATAATAATAATTCCTCCCTCATAAGCCTGTGCAAGAAGACAGGTCACATAAATAGGAGACATCAGAGTGTGCAGTCTTAATGTTTTATCATATATGGAGCAGTTACTAAAACATTTATAAGACGTAAAGTATAAAGAATAGCAATATCACAAAACCCACATACCCACCCAGTTTAAGAAAGAAAACGACGGTTACTTTTGAAGTCCGCAGTGTGCCCCTTCCTGACTCCATTCCCGTTTCTCCTCCATGAGGTAACTGCTACCTTTCCCATGTTGTATTTTTTAAAAATGTGTTAGCACCTACTCTATTAGTATGTGCCAGGCTCTGAGTACACTACTCTCTAGTATTTACTCCATCTAACCCTCATAAGCACCCCATGATGTGGATAACATTCTTCGCATCTTACAGTGAGGAGTGTGGGCCATGGGGATGCTGAGGGACAGTTTACAAGTGGAGCCACCAGGATCTGAGCCCAGGCAGTGGACCTCGAGAGTCCCTGACCACCGACACAGCCAGGCTTGAAACACAGTTCGAAGCGCACTCTCAACGCTTCATACTTGAATGAACATTTATTAAACACACACCATGTGCCAAACACCACGCTGGGCACTGCAGAGCTTAAGGAAAAGCTTCTTCCTTGCTGGCAACTGGCAGTTTCCAGAACCTCGGGGTTCCTCCCCCTGCTGCGGTCTCTAACTCCGCCCCCAGGACGTGCAGGGCAGCCTGTAAGGCCCTGGGAGCCCAGAGTGGCCTTGAGGAAAGGCAGGCGGACCCAGACACTCTACCTCGGTGTTGCCCAAGGTGGTTCTCAACCACGATCAATCCCTGAGGAACCACGGGAAATTCCAAACTTTTCTGCCCCCACTCCCAGCCTCTTCCTCATCCAGGCTTCCTCCGAAAAGTGAACCACGTAGGAATCCACAGCCTTTGCCAGCAAGAGGCCAGTCACGGCTTCGTGAATGACCCAGCCCACAAGGAAAGACCTCGACTTTAGCGCATGTCACTCCCCTAATTGTTCCTGTGCTGGGAGTCCAACAATAACAGTGCATCTTTCATAAGCGGCTCCCACCATGAACTTCGGAACCTTGTGCATGCAGCCAAGCACTAGGAAGTGCTAAAGGGTCAGGGGGTTTGTGTGGCCAGCAGTCCCAGGCCTCTGGGGGAGAATCCCACTCGCTCTCTAGTCCAAGATCTGGACCCAGAAAAACTGCCTGAGCTGCCTCCAGGGCCTACTTCCTGGGGCTGGTGGGTCACCACGCATGGGTCCTTAGAAGGGCCAGTGAGTCACACAGCAGCTGCACCCAAGCTACCCAGGGGAAAAAGGGGGGGTGGGGGGGGCAGGAGACGTTTCCTTGAGGGTCACAATCACTTAGCAAATGCTCCCAAGGCTACACTCTAAACTGCAAACTTTTTTTTTTTTTTTAGTATTTACTAAATACGAGTCCTGGTAGACCCCGGGAGTTGGCCGGTATGGTTCTAGGACATTAACAGCAAGGTCCCTTAAATTATTGCGGTGGAGCTAGGCAATGATCAAATTAATAATTTCAGATCATGGTAAGTGCCTTAAAGAAATAAAATATCTTTGGTGCATGACGGTGGGCAGGGAAATGGATATTGGAGCAGAGATCTGAGTAAGGACGAGCAAGCTAAGCAAAGGCAAGAGATAATCATTCCAAGCAGAGGGGACATCAGTACAACCATGAGTTCTCTGGTTTAACGCTGATTCGGGGTTTAAGAAATGTTTGCTGAAAAATTAATGTTCTCAAAATTCTAGTACAAGGTAGAGTTGAGCTCTTAAGAGTGCAAAGATCAAAGTGCTATATTGGAAAATTTGTTCTTGGCTTTAACTGAAGAGCAAAAAAAATGTGTGTGAATATATATTTATATGTCTCACAAGGGTCTTTTAAAAAAGCCTTTCATGTCCTTTATTCTTTAAACTTTTATAACATAGGTTGAAAGCATGATACAATCTGTTAACTTCCAGCTCATGTACTGAGAGATCTTTTGCTCAGAACTAATGAAGACTTCCGTTCTGTTAGGAGGTAATTCACCTCCCTTGTTCCAGAATTTGAAATAAGAATGCAGTGTACCTCTAAATGCAACTATGTAAACATCTGTGTGCACACGGACTAGGCCGTGGGGAATATAGGACAGGGGCAAGGTTGTTTCCAATATTCCTTTTTTGTTACTAAAACTGGGTAGAAAAGAATACATTGTGCACAACTGTGCAATCTCCTTGTCCGCTGATGTGAATAGATGTGTTTTTAACTGCTGTTTATATCCCATTTCTAACATCACAACCATCTACATCCTCTCCAAGCCAAAGAAAGTTGAAAAGTGCACGAGGTCTTTACAATCTTGAACAGTGAGTGCGCCTGCTCAAGTACAAACCGTGTGCGCCCTTCTTTCTCTCTCTAGACAGAATTTCTTGGGGATCCTTCAGGCCCCCGGCCGTATTTCTCCCTAGGCTCTTATTAAAACCAGGTGCGCGGGAGGCGGGCCTTTTTGGACAGAAAAGCCTTCTCTAGGCCCAAAGCTCCCCCTTCCGGTGTGTTTTCTAGAGGGGATTCATGAGCTGAGCAAAGAGAAAGCAGGCAGCTGGTGCTGGCTGGCAAGCGGGGGTGAACTTGTCGAGACGGGCACGCGGCCTGGCTGGGCGAAGGCAATGTGTACAAGGGCAGAAAGTGAGGTTGGGCTGGGGGTAAACAGCCGGTGCCCAGGGACATTTCCGCCCAGTGCCACGCAGGAGCGTTGTCCGCGGGCAATGAAAGGCCCCCAGGTCCACCGCGCTCTGTAGGGCGGGGAGGAGCGGAGGGAAGCCGTACAGCCGCCGCGTATCTGAATTTGAAACCCGGGCGGGCTCCGGCCAGACGGCGGCCTGCGCCCGGGGCGCGCGGAGGAGCCGCCGGAGACCCCGACTCCCTCCCGGGGCTCGCCCGCGGCCCCGCGCCGGCTTCCACAACGTCCACGGGATGCGCAGTGCTTACCCTCGGTGTCTTCCAGGGACCGGGGCGGCCCGGCGGGGACCGGTCGTGAGTGGTGCGGTGGCCCGGGCCGCGGAGCGCTCAGAGCGACCTCCCAGAACGCCGCAGCCCGGCGCCCGAGAGCCTGAGCTTCCGGGGACGCGGGGCTGCGCGACGCGAGGTCCCCGTGGGTTTCTCTGCCCGCGACCGTTGACCCGAGAGCCTAGGAGCCGAGCAAGGCTGCAGCCGGTGGCCGGAAGGGGCAACAGCTGGGGATGGGGAGGACAGTTGGGCCGCGAAGGCGGCACCCCCTTTTCGAGCTCGCAGTAAAATTCGAGAGAGCGCTTGAGAGCCTCACCCCGCAGCCTGAACCCCAAATCCGGCCCAGCGTCTGTGAGGGCGTTGGCTACTTATTAGGGTCAAGGATTGGAGTGCTGGCGCTTTGATCACACTCTAGAGTAGGAGACAGGCCTCAGATGAAAGAGGAACATGTTAGGGCACAAAAAGTTAAGGTGCAGAGAGGAACAAAGACCCCAAAAAATGTGCTTCCGAATTTTGAGTAACCATTTCCTATTCTTTGGACCAAACATCAGGCCAACCTGTTTTCTCATTTTCTCTAATTGCTGTTTAAAATTTTAAAGTCCTTTGCCAGGGTCTGTATAGCCTTTCAGCCTGACAGCCATGTTTTCTGAGGGGATTGCATGAATTTTAAGTGACCCCAGGAAATAGACAGCCAGCCAGACAAGAAGGTTAGAAAGCCCTACCATCGCAAACGTTTGCCTGACACACTGGGCTCTGTAAAAACCACTCCAAAGTGGGTCACTCCAGCACATCTTCTGGGCTTGGTGCCCTGTTTGATGGGAAAAAGTGTTCTCAGCCTTAACCCCAAGATCCTGTGACAACTAACAAGGAAACTCCAGAGAAGTTTCCAGATTCAAGCAACCCTAGTGATTTCTGGCAAAATAATGCCGATGCCAGTTTCTCAAATTTTGGTCCATGAAACACCTACAGCAGATTCCTGGGGGAATCCTTGTTGTAGGTTCAGGATTTAGGGCCTACACTATAGATGATGAGTTAGATTAAGAGCAATGAGCCCAGAAATCTGCATTTTTAACAAGCTTGCCTTGTGAAATGTCTGCTCACTATAATTTGAGAATTACTAGACTTGGCCCTTTATTTGACATTGCTGAAATGGTGCTTGTTTTTCTATCTTGAGCCCTCTCTCAAAATTCTCAACGGTATTAAACGTTCTTTTTTCTGTTTTTTTTTCCAAGTGTAGACTATGAAGTTTGACTTCCAAACAAACTGTGCCTTATTTCATGAACTTTTTTAAACAAAATTATGCCAAAAGCATTACTTCCCACTGTATAGAGCTCTGAGCACATCCTGAGGATAAGTAGGTGGGCTATACTTTGTGCCTTCTGCCAAGGCACAAAGAGCTGTTTGGGCTGTTTGTCTTTTTTTTTTTTATTTATTTTTAGCTGCGTTGGGTCCTTGTTGTTGCACGCGGTCTTTCTTTTAGTTGCGGCGGGCGGGGGCTACTCTTCGTTGTGGTGCGCGGGCTTCTCATTGCGGTGGCTTCTCTAGTTGTGGAGCACGGGCTCTAGGCACGCAGGCTTCAGTAGTTGTGGCACTCGGGCTCAGTAGTTGTGGCTCGTGGGCTCTAGAGCACAGGCTCAGTAGTTGTGGCGCACGGGCTTAGTTGCTCCACGGCATGTGGGATCTTCCTGGACCAGGGCTTGAACCTGTGTCCCCTGCATTGGCAGGCGGATTCTTAACCACTGCACCACCAGGGAAGCCCCTGTTTGTCATTCTGAGCCACACATATTCCTGCCATGCTACAGGAGGCTGAATGTTTTATGCCCCCTACCCGCTCCCCCCGCACTGCCTGCCAGATTCACTTGTTGAGACTTAATCCCCAGGGTGGTGGTATTTGGAGGTAGGACCTTTGGGAGATGATAGGTCATGAAAGCAGAGGCCAGTGGGATTGGTGTCTTTGTAAAAGAGGCCCCAGAAAGCTTCTGCACCCATCCCGCTATGTGAGGACGCAGCTAGTAGATAGTGCCTATGAGCCAGGAAGTGGGCTCTCACAAGACACCGAATCTGCCTGTGCCTTAATCTTGGACTTCCAAGCCCCCAGAACTGTGAGACATAAATTTCTGTTGTTTATAAGCCACCCAGTCTATGGAGTTCTATTATAGCAGCCCAAAGGGACTAAGACACCTGCCAATTTTTTTTCTACTGCTTCACTCAGGCCTCAAACAGCACAGCTTTTCTTGGGTAAAATAGAAGCAGAGTCTGTGATCAAGATGGTTTCCAAACTGAACTGCACAACAAAAGCTCTATGGAGCTTTTTAAACTACTGACCCACACAGAATCTCAGCAGTCCCAAACATATTTGTTTGCAGAACCTATTTCACAAAGCATCTCATGGGACTAATGAGCTGTCTAAAGTATTGACAGTGCTGACAGAAGTAGCACTGAATTGAATTTGAGGAAATAATTAATGGCATAAACAATATTTGCAACAAAAATGTTCAACACACAGTTGCTTATAATATAAAGAATTTGGAAATAACCCAAATTTATCCAGCAGTAGAAAGTGGGTTAAATAAATGATGGTGCATTTATATGAAGGAATACAAGGCAACTATTAACATAGTTTAGAGAATATTTATTGACTTGGAAAGATGTTCTTGATGAGTAAAGTGAAAAGTGCAACATGAACAATTGCTCTCTTCTTGTCAAAAAAAAAAAAAAAAAAAAAAAAAGCCTAGTGGTAACTGACAGAAGACCCAAGAAAGCAGACTCCTAAGCTGATGATAGTGAGCACTGAAAAGAATCCTAATTTGCACTGCAGAACTGGAAAACCGCAGAACACAGAGCTGTAGTTGGAAGGCTATTGAAGAAGCAATTCAATGTCCTCTCCAAGTCATTACAGCTGGGTGACTGTCCTCCACCCCAGCAAAACACTGGAGGCTTATTTCCCAGAGAGGCTACGTGCATTAAAAACAAGAGGATTAAATGATAATTTAAATACTGCCCAAGCCCTCTCCTCCAGCAGGCTGGAAGCCTGACATACGTCTTCCAGAGAGGAGATTGCAGAATTCTTCTCTGGTGAATCTGGCCCGCCAAAGAGAAAAGAGAAAAGATACTGACATGACAGGCTCCTGATCAGATCCAAGCCCATAGCTGACAAACCCCATCCACACACGCACAACTTCCAATTAGCTGGGGGTTTTTTTTGCCCCACTTGGCAGATACCAAGAATTACTTGCTGTTAGAAGAAAGATTCTAACGTTAAAGAGATGGTAAGAGCAGACAGCAAAAACCAAGGCTATTAACGGAAAAGAAAACCCGTTTTTTTTTTTTCATGAAAATTCTCAGAGAGATAAAAGAGTATATGCACCCATGAAACAAGAACAAGCTGTTTAAAAAAAAAAAAAAGGAAATGAGAACAAGGCAGAGCTCTTGGACGTTACCTATACGAAAAAAAATGACTAGGGATAAACGATATAGGTGAAAATAAAGGACAGGCCAGATCAACTAAATGATAGGAGTTCCAGAAAGAGAGGACAGAAAAAAATAGAGGGGAGGCTGTCATTAAATAAATAAGTTAGTTAATCAATAGGATTTCCCCAAATTGAAGGACATGAGTCTCCTGATTGAAAGGACCTCTTAAGTGCCCAGAATGGGTGAAAATAAACCTACATGAAGGAACATCCTTATAAAATTTCAGAATATTTGTACAAATAGATTTTAGCCACTTCTAAAGATAAAGAAATGAGTGACCTAGAAAGCATCAAGAATCAAAACAGCTTCAGACTTCTCAACAGCAGCACTAGAAGTTGCAAGGCAATAGTAGCTAATAGTTCAGGTAGACTCTAACTATATTGTACTGTATTAAGTACTTTACAATTCATCCTCACAACAACCCTGTGACATAGGTGCTATTATTACCTTCATTTTACAGGTGAGAAATCTGAGGTACAAAGGAGCTGACAAACTTGCCCAAATGACAGAGGTAATAAATGCTAGGATTTGAATCAGGCAGACTGGCTCTAGAGCCCATGATCCTAATTGGTATATCATACTGAAGCAGTGCCTTCAAAATTAAAAGGGAAAAGTATATGCAACTCAGAATTATATATCTGGCCAAATTATCATTAAGTGATAAAGTAGATAATTTTTGGATATGCATATTCTCAAAAATTATACCTCTCATAACTCTTAAGGACAATTATTGTACAATTTCACTTATATAAGGTGCCTAGAACAGTCTAATACATAGAAACAAAAAGTAGAACATTGGTTACCAGGGGCTATGGGGAGGTAAGAATGAGGATGAATGTTGTTTAATGTGTACAGAGTTTCAGTCTGGGATGATGAAGTGGAGATGGATAGTGGTTATGGTTGCACAATAATGTAAGTATAGTTAATGCCACTTAAAAATGGTTGAAATGGTAAATTTTATGTTATGTTTACCAAAAGGAAGAAAAAGCTCCTATAGGAAAAAGTACGCCACCCAAGTGAGGGAGTGAAGCAAGAAAGAGGAAAGTTAGGATTCAGGAAGCAAGAAATCCGACTCAAGAGTAAGGCAAAAGGAATCCCCCGGATAATGAAGAAGGGAGATCCTGGGATAGCGGCTGTGCATTAGGCTCAGCAAACAACCACTTCAGAAGGTACAGGGAGTGATATTTCCAAAAAGATGAAATTGATAGAAGACATGATATTTTTCTGAACTTACTGAGAAGATATACAGCTAACTGGGAGAGAATTTGAAGCTAAATTAATAATTACATAAAAACTTAAGCAGGGACTTCCCTGGAGGCGCAGTGTTTAAGAATCCACCTGCCAATGCAGCGGACACGGGTTTGAGCCCTGGTCCGGGAAGATCCCACATGCCGCGGAGCAACTAAGCCCATGCACCACAATTGCTGAGCCAGTGCACCACAACTACTGCAGCCAGTGTGCCTAGAGCCCGTGCTCCACAACAAAAGAAGCCACTGAAATGAGAAGCCTGCTCACCGCAACGAGGAGTAGCGCCCCTCGCCGCAACGAGAGAAAGCTCGCACACAGCAATGAAGACCCAACGCAGCCAAAAAAGAAAAAAATTTTTAATTAAAAATTTGTTTTAAACTTTTTAAAATTAAAACTGTTAAAAAATTTTTTTAATTTAAAAAATTTTTTAGATCTTTAATTTAAAATTTTTTTAAAATTTTAAAACAACTTAAGCAAACAAACAAAAAATAAGATAATTATTAATCCCAGGAAAACTTAGTGTTGTGATACAAAAGAAAAGTAATCTTCATACTTTTTTGTACTACATGACTCAGCAGTGAATTGCGTGTTATCTAGTCGTGATAATGTGAACACTAAATATCGATCTAACCAAAGGTTTATGCTAGATCTGCATCAAGAAGATGAGGGTATGAGTGCTGTGTACCAGGGTGGGCAGGTGAGGATGGAAACTGAACTCTTATATGCCTTAATGGAAATCAACAGATAATGCCTAAAAAAGAAAACTCAAGAAGTGACTTAGACATATGTGTTAAATACCAAAATAAACAACTATAAACAACTATAAGATTTAAAAGCAGTTGCCTCCAAAATAAAGCAGAAAGTTGAGGAGATGGAGTGGTTTGGAAACTGCTATTTTTTTGTGGTAAATCTTGGAGAACTGTTTGACTCTTTAAACCCTGTGAATATATGTTTGGTAAAAATCGAAACTAATTTTCAAAAAAGAAGACCAACACAACTCTAAAGCTTCTCCAGAAAGTCCAGAAAAGCCTGTTTCTACCTCCTTGTTTTCTCAAATCAAACCTACCTTTTCCCCAAGCAGTAGTTTTCTGCACAATTCTTCTGTGATTCTCTGCCATTGTACACACATTTTCATAAAATAGGCTTTTGTGAGCTAGCCTGGGAATTTAACCATTGCTTATATTACTTCTCTGGAGACATGTATTTCAAGTTCTAACCAAACAACTTCCAAAAATCCTTTCAGAACTTCTCCTGTTTATTAACTGGGGACTGTATTATCCATTCCCATAAGACTTTACATACAATACAGCTAAAAAGACATTTGAAAAATCACAGAATATTATCATTGCATTTGACACTGTGCCAGCTGGTACAATCAGTGAGTGATGTGGCTACTGGAAAGAAGAAGGGTAGGAGGAGAGTCATCAGGGGAGACTGTGTCAAAGAGCCTCAGTTCAAGCTGAACGTGCAAAGATGGATTGTAGATTGTTTAAATGGTGGCATCAATCAGGACTTTCTATGAAAGTGACAGACACTCAACCCAAACTAGCTAAGCCAGAAATGGAATTTTTTGGCTCACCTAACTAGGACATCCCAAGGGGTCTGGCATCAGGCAAAGATTGATCCTAGGTCCAAAAGAGTTGCTAAGCTCTCTTCATCTCCATTATTCTCCTCTACAGCTCCAGTCTTACTTCCCAGCTTTGCAGCATGGGGTGCTGATGAGGTGGATGGGTAACTCTATTGGCTGTACGTCAGAATCCCAGGGGAAGACCCTGATTGGTCCTCCATGGGTTCAGGTGAATGGATACTATGATTGGCCAGGCCTGAGTCAGCTGCCAGAAAGGGAAGATGAGGAATAACCTGCTGGGCTGCCAAAAATAATACCTATTACATCCCAGTATAATTGTACATACCAAATATGCTCTGGTGGAGATTTATTAGAGCCTGGGCCAATTGGCAGCGTAAGTAAAAATGCCTCATAAATGCTAAAGCACCATGAAATGTTGGTTGTGAGTCAGTACTAAATGTAAGTCTACATTGGCCCTACCCAGCCAAACTGCAATTACTCCTGGATCCTCAGCTCTCTGAATGTTTTAAGTTTTTCTTTCCTCCTAGCAGATTCATTTGTCACAGTTTCCCCGCGTATTGGCCTCTTTCTTCTAACAGAATCTGCTTCCAACTGCAGTGAAAAATTTGTTCATGTCATTTTTCAAAGGAAGTTAGGAGGAAAAAAAATGTCCACAGTTGGAATAGTTTGAAACTGAAAACATAATGGATGTATGTGCGTGTAATCAGATTGTTCTCGGCATCTTTCACTCTACCGTTTCTCTAATCTATTGAGTCACTTTCTTGGCCTTGTTGAGCCAGTCCTCAAATAAGCCAAAAATATTTTGCTGATACTAGCTGCAATTTACTGAGTGATAGGATATTTGTAATGTACTTTGAGACTGAGCTTATAGCCCTGAAGATTAGGCAGTTAATTAGTAGAGAAATGTTTTCACCATCTCGAAAAAGCAAACTTCAGATTAATTAACAGTCTATACTGGAATTTCCAATTTTTATAGGCCTACTTTAGATGTCTGATTTTTAACTAGGTGTGAGGTGTTCCTTGACTGCTGACAATGTAAAGTAGGCTGATGGCTAAATGTGTTTCCGATAAACCTCTCATTGATGTCAACACTTGAATACCTAATGCTACACTGAACTTTGTATTCGAAGATAGTATGGATGAATGCTAACTACTTGTGAGTCTGAGTTTTGCTGAAAAGACCTTAAGCCAGATTTGGGTAATATTCTCTGTAATGGATACTAGTAAAATCTTAGGGCAGGCCTTCACTTCATTTGCACAAAATTACCAAAACAAGACATTACTAGATGATTACCCAAGGCCATTCTCCGTCCATCTTTTCCTTGCCAGTCTCTTCCCATGACAGAGACTGAAAATGGCAGGTATTCACTTTCCCAGCCTCCTGTGCAGCTAGCGATGGCCGTATGATCCAGGTCAGGCCAGTTGGAATGAAGAGAGAGATGGCTGGGATATTTGGGGGAGAGATTTTTCTTACCTCAGTGACAGACAAGATGCATGGGTAGACAGCCTTTTTATTTGCATCCTTCCTGCTTCTTCCTGTTTGGGTCACATTTGAGAAGGTAATGCCAGGAGCTCTAGCAGCCATTTGTGACCATTGCTGAAACACTGAGCATGAAACTGAGAAAAAGCCCAAGTCACTGGGAATATCACTGAGCCACTACACCCACTGGAATGGCCTGCTTCCGCATTTCATGCAAAGTGAGATCAATCATCTCCTACGTTTCAGCCATTGGGCATTCTATCACTTTCAGCCAAAGGCATGCTTTCATCTTTAAATGATTCAAAGATACGAATTATTTACCCAGTGCTCATTCTGTTGATATGCTCTCCCCTTCTTGACTGTACCCAGATTTTATTTGGGTATCCAACCTCTCTCTGTATCCCATGTGGCCAGTGGAAGCAGATTCTTCCCTTGTTTATAGGGGTGATCATTGGTTGGCTTAAGTCAGTCAATACATTCCACTCCCCTGGAACTGAATGGAGGATTCCATTCAAGGGTTAGCTACAACTTAAGTTGTCCGACCAGAGTGAATCTTTGGATTCTTGCTTGGAATGCTGGAAAAGATGTGCTCTCTTACCTTCTCAACTACTCACATATGAAGCCAAGAATGCTATTTTGCCACCATGAAGTAAATTAGCCTTTGGAAGAAGTACATGCCTCAGAAGGCAGAACAGAAAGACAGAAAGAAACTAAGCCTATGCTACCATTCTTGAGGTGTTGGATCACTGTAGTTTTGGACTTGACATTACGTGAGGGCAAAAATCTCCTTTATTAAAGTCAGTTTGAGTTGCATTCTCTGTTCTTTGCAACTTCAGAAGGCATTCTGATTTGATATACTTCCTGTCTAGGCTGTTAGGCGACAGGCAAAGAGGGAAACCAAATGGCAATCTTTTAAAAGGCAAAAGCGAAAACACCTCTCCATAAATGAACCATATTGGGTAGGTGCGTGGTCATCCATCATCCTTTTCTTCTCTCATCAAAGATAGAGAAGAAAACGATGTATTGAACTGCCACACGTAATGTGCTCTGCCACTTAACTCTGTTGGGCTTTGAGCAAGTTACTTAAACTGCTTGTGCCTTGGTTCCTGTATATGTAAAACGGAGACCATGATAGTATCTGCCTTGTGGGGAGGCTCTGAGATTAAATGAGATAATACATGTAACGTGACTCTAATGGGGCCTGTTCATAGTAAACACGCAGTAGATGCTAATTATTATGATTATTAGGATCCTCAGTCAACTGGGGATTGTGCTGGAGAGGACCAGTGTCTCCTGCCAAATCTTCCAGATGATCTCTGTACAAGATACTATCTTGTTGCTGAGGAGCTCACACCTCTTCTTTTGGTCAAAAGAGAACAAAATAATATTCCTGCAGATTTCCAACTGCACAACTCCTTAGCTCATGCACAGACTCTCTTACTCAAAGCTCAGTCCTGCCTTTCAGAAGGGCCTGGAGCACTGATTCTCACTCTCCATGAAAGGAGGTGAAGGACACCCCCATCCTCTTACCCCAGGAATCCAGAACTAGCCCTGTTCATGGCAGCACACCAGCACACCAGCCCAGCATGAGGAGAAAGCCCACCCTGGGAGGGGGGAGGGGTGTTTGTACTTGGCAATTGCCCACCTCACCCCGCAGTCCCCTGGGACAGACCAGGATGGATTAGTAAACCCAGAGCGAAAGGGAGAAACCCAGAGACTGAGAAGCAGCCTTTGTAAACAGGGTTCATGGAACGGCTGCATCGGTGATTTCATCCCTGACCAAGGATGCCATAAAAAAGAGAAATATTCAGTGATCACCATTTCATGTCACTGTAAAAGACTTAGAATCGGGGCCCAGAAAGCTCAGGTTCCAGCAACATTCTGCTTTGACAGGACCTTAAAATGCCTTCTGGAGTCAAGTCAGGGAGAAAAATTCTTAAGGTAACTGAGTGCAGCACATAACTAAGTATGAAGAATCCACTCTAATTGCCAAAAAGGAATATGGCCAAGGCTTCTAAGGAAAGGGGGAAAAAAGTGAAAAAGAAAGCAGAAACATTATGATAAGAAGAAAAGGGATGTTCATTTTCAAACAGGAGATAAGATATGGATTAAAGTTCATCCTCAGAATAATGTAGCAAGAAACTTTATAGCCAAACTGACTCCAACCGGAAAGGTCCCTGTTTCTCGGATCTCTTTGAATTATAGGGAAAACTAATTGGATCTTCATGTTTACCATGGAGGAAACCAAGTGTTACTCAGGATGTAAATCCTGGAGGTACTTTAAAAAAACAACACTGACCTTTACAAGCCTCTAAACTTATAGATCTGTAAGGAGAAAAGAAAAATTGATTTCCTGACCTTTGCCTGGTTTCTTGTCTTTTTTTTTTTTTTCTCTAAACAGGGGCCTCCAATCCCCTCACTCTCTTCCTGGTGTTAATTTTCTGACTGTGCCCTCTGTCCCTGGTCAGAGTCAGGGGAAGGGGATGGGCCCATTCTCCATCTAGACTCTACAAAGGCCGGTCCAGGTTGAGGGATGACTCCACCACTCAAGGACCCTGGGTGAAGCCTGCTACCTCTCAGCTTCCTCCACTGTGTCTAGAAGGTGGCTCACCTCTTCAGCAGTCGCACGACAATGAGACTAGCCATCACGTTTGAGCACCTACTGTGTGCTAAGCGTTGTGGTATGACATTTTTAGACATTGTCTTTTCGGTTTTTTTTTAATTTGAGCTTTTATTTTTTTTTAAGACTATCTACTTATTTTTCTCTTTGGCCATGCCACGCAGCTTGTGGGATCTTAGTTCCCCAACCAGGGATAGAACTCGCATCCCCTGCATTGGAAGCTCAGAGTCTTAACCACTGGACCCACAGGAAAGTCCGACATTGTCTTAATTAATTAATCCTCACAACAACCCTATGAGTTTGGGCCTCTAACTGGCTACACATCTCTCTCCCATTTCACAGATCAGGAAAACCCCTGTTCCCTCACCATTTCCTCTCTCCTCCTTTCTTTAGCCCACCTTCCCTGTGAGCCAAGAGGTGAGATCAATGAAGGACAGAACCATTTGAACTCCCAGAGTCCTCCGGGTTGGCGGGGCAGTTGTTGTAGAGCTGAGGAAACTGAGGCCTAGAGACGGAGGCCCACCAAGTTCCTGAGAGGCAGGGTGAGGAGACCCCAGACCAGCATCGTTCCACTGCCCCACACAGCATTTTTTCATTCACTGAAGTCTGGTCCGGGAGGCCACAGTGACTCACCATTCTTCCGTGTGAAGTAATTCCTTTGCGGTATCTGGCATATTTAGTGTCTGAGTCTACAGTGAGAAGAGAGGGGAACTTTAAGGTCATTGCAGGATTAGAGGGAAAGGTGGGTAGCGAGGGGGAAGAGGAACAAATGGGCACACCAGGGAGAAGCCAGACCATGGGAATGTTAGAATCCTGGGGCGGGCGATGGATGAGGCTAAGTGATTTGTCAACATGAATTTATCCCTAATCCTCACGCAAAGATGACCCTTCTCATAATAGGCAAGGAGCTAGGCAGTGTGATCTGAGATATGCCTGCCTCAGGGGCCTGTATAGGGGCCCAAATCATGACTCTTTGCCACTCAAATGGTTTACAGCAATGTCTCCTGCTTTTAAGTCATTTGCTCACCATTATGAAGATTTTTGTTGTATTTGTGAACCATCTGCAATATTATTTGCTTAAGAGTTTAGCAATTTGGGGGACTTCCCTGGTGGTCCAGTGGTAAAGAATCCGCCTTAACAATGCAGGGGATGCGGGTTCAATCCCTGGTCAGGGAACTAAGATCCCACATGCCATGGGGCAACTAAGCCCGCACGCCACAACTACTGAGCTCACGTGCCTCAACTAGAGAGCCTGCGTGCCACAAACTACAGAGCCCACGTGCCCTGCAGCCTGTGCGCCACAACTAGAGAGAAGCCCTCACACTGCAACAAAAGATCCCGCATGCCTCAACAAAGATCCCCCGTGCCAGCAACTAAGACCCAAAGCAGCCAAAAATAAATAATAAAAATAAATAATTTTTAATTTATTAATAATAAATAATAAATAAATCTTTTTTTAAAAGAGTTTAGCAACTTTAAAAAACATAAATAGATACATTTAGGAGAAATGTTGTATCAGTACTGTAAGGAGAAAGTCAGTATCATTAGCCATAAATAGCGGCATAGTAATAACTACAGTGAAAACAAAACAAGGTTATTAGACTCTTGCTGGCTAGTTGCCTGTCAGAGACTCTGAGCCTGAGCTTTGTTCTTTCTTTGTTATAGAGGTTACCAAGTGTTAGGTGTTAAACACAGGGCCAAATGGAAATTATCTCCTTGACCTGAACCAGAAGGATTGACAGGAAGTGAAATGCTGTTGAACATCACCTAAATCATCTTGAGAACCGCCAGTGGTCTTGATCTCGGACATTAGGGGATTCTGTGGGCTCCTTTCATGTTTCTCCAAAAAGCAGCAATAGTTATACATAAGAAGGAACAATTCATCAAAGACATATTATCCAGCTGTGAGTTGGGGTGATTCACTTCTCTGGGCCTCAGTTTTCCTCATCTGCAAAATGGGAGGGTTAGAGCAGATAATGTCTTTCAGTCTTTTCCAGCTCTAGATCCTACTGCCTCTATAACCTCAGGAAACAAATATCGGATCTGGGACACAGGACAGCTTGGGTGTAATGGGCAACCACAGGGTCATTTGAAAGGTGGTAGAGAACAGGCTAGCAGTCCTGAACTCTGGAGAAAGGGAGGTGTTTAGAAGTACCACAGATAAAAGTCACCCTCTTCCCAGCCTTACCCAGGGCCACCAAAATAACATGTGCATCCCAAGAATGCTCAAATGGTGAAAGTGTTAAACTCTGATCTTTTCATATTCAACACTTGGATTTCAGAGCTAAATTGCCTAATTTGCAGTGAGAAAATTACACTTCATTTTCCTTTAAAAAAAAAAGTATTCTCTTATATGGAGCATCCTGAGTAGGCTGGTTTCTGTTTGACTGAGAGGTGGTTTCGAGCAGTGGTTAGGAACTGGCCTGAAATCCATCACTCACTAAGGGTATGACTTGGACAAGTAAGTCCCCATCTTAAAAGGGGGGTTAATAATGATACCTACTTGTGGTTCCACTTGTGGTGGGTACCATTATTCAATTGTGCTGGTTGGATGAAGAAATATGTGTAAAGTGTTTGGCATAGTATCTAGCAAACAGTAAACGTATAAACAAAAATAGTAGCTGTTAGTATTTCCTGCCTATCTCATCTCGGCCCTTCTACTTGCTATCCCAATACAGCCTCTCTCCCACTCTCTCTCTCTCTCTCCCCCTCCCCCCCGCCCCCCCCCCCCCCGCCTCCACCCCACTCTAGTCCTTCCTTCCTGTCTTGGTGATCACCTTTCTCATGCTCCGGCTGGTACCTCTCTATATGTCTGTCTCCACGTCCTTTGCCAGACACAGTCAGCACTCAATAAATCTGTTGAATTGTGTAGAGGCCCCTTTGAAAATAGTGGAAGCAGCCTCTAGCTGAAAACAGGAAGGATTTTACAGGGACATTTTTACACTGCCTTCAGACTGGCTGCCGAAAAACCTAAGCCAAAAGTGTGTTATATACGAGGGATATTTGTGGGCATATGCCATCTTTATAGGACTTAGTTGAAACAATTCCTTGTTTGCTCAATTAAGATGAGGAAAAGAACATAATCTCCCACTTCTGTTTCATTTCACCCCAGGATAAGGAAGAAAAGAGGATGCAAGTTTCCTAACTGTCCTGGTTTTCTTCTTGGGTTCATCTAAGTGTGTTTACAAAATATACACAGTGGATTCCTTAGTAACACACACATGATTAGCCCCTTCTGATATCTGAAAGATATATGAATTGCTGAGCTGCTGATGAGAAAGATCCACGAATAGTTTTTTTAATTGGTTTAGTAAGATTATTTCCAGTCAACAATTCCCTAGTTTAGTGACAGAAGATAGATCTGTTTTCCATAAAAAGTGAAATGCCAGACTTTTGAATCACTCCAAATAAAAAACATTCCCTTAAAGAGTCACTTGCTATCATTTGTTTTATAGCAAAAAATAAAAGCCAAGATAGAAACTATTATCACAGAATGGCATGCTGAAGAGGCACTAGCAGTGATAAGAACACAAACAGTTCTCAGTCCTTCACTAAATTTCCAACTACTGCTGCAGGATATGCTGTGCTTCGTTGGAAACAAATAAACATAAGCCAACTTGCCCTCATTTGTTTCCATCAGCTCAATAAGAACTTGTGTCTCCTACTTGTACAGCACTTTAGAATAGAAAATGCTTTCCTAATTTTTATCTGGTCTTCAGAACATCCCTGGGAGGCAAATAGGGTAGGTAAGAGAGGTAACATCAGAAACAACCCACATGTCCACCAACTGACGAATGGATAAATAAAATGTGGTATATCCATACAATGGAATATTATGGGACAATAAAAAGGAATGAAGTACTGATATTGCTACACCCTAGATGAACCTTGACAACATTAGACTAACTGAAAGAAGTCAGTCACAATGGACCATATATTATATGATTCCATTTATACAAAATGTCCAGAATAGGCAAATCTATAGAGACAGAAAGTAGACTGGTGATTGCCTAAGGCTGAGAGAGCATGGTGGGGTTGGCGTAGGAAGTAGCCAAAGGGTAAGGGGTTTCTTTTGGGGGGTAGTGAAAATGTTCTAAAATTGATTGTGATGACCATTGCACAACTCTGTGACTATACTAAAAGCCAGTGGATTTTAAATGTCAAATAGGCAAATTATGTGGTTTCTTGTATCACAATAGAGCTGTTTTAGAAAGAGAGAGAGGGCTTCCCTGCTGGCGCAGTGGTTGAGAATCTGCCTGCTAATGCAGGGGACACGGGTTCGAGCCCTGGTCTGGGAAGATCCCACATGCCGCGGAGCAACTAGGTCCGTGAGCCACAACTACTGAGCCTGCGCGTCTGGAGCCTGTGCTCCGCAACAAGAGAGGCCACGACAGTGAGAGGCCCGCACACCGCGATGAAGAGTGGCCCCCGCTTGCTGCAACTAGAGAAAGCCCTAGCACAGAAACGAAGACCCAACACAGCCAAAAATAAATAAATTTAAAAAAAAAAAAAAAAAAGAAAGAGAGAGAGATGACACTGTGGAGTCTGCGTTTGGCATTCATGTGGCTTCCATCTCAGGTTTGCCACTTAGGTACTACGTGACCTTAGTCACTTATTTCAACTTTCTGAATCCAGCTGACCTGTCTCAGAAGTAGTGATGCCTCCCTTGCAGGGCGGTGTGGGGACCCAGTCAAGGCCCACAGAGCGCCTGAAACAATGCTGCATGTGCAATCTGCTCGATACACGGCGGCCGTAACCAGGACCACTCTGATGGTGAGCTAGCTGAGGCTCGGAGTATAAACAGCCTTGGCAATGGATACGAAATGGGCCCGACTGGCCTCCTGACACATGGCACTGACCTGCCTTCTTCATGGTTGAGACAGAACAGAAAATCAGAAAGAACGTCAGATTTGGAAACAGAAGAACTAGGCACTTACTCCCTGCTGCCTGCTAGCTCTGTGCTGGCAATGAGGGCTCAGTAGAGGGTTAGGTAGATGTGGTCCCTGTCCTAATGGAGTTTACAGAGTGGCAACTAGGAGAACCAGACTTGCTTCACAATCCTGGGCAAGTTATTTAACTTTTCTAAGGTTCAGTAACTGCCAAGCGTCAGATGAGAGTAATAGTCATGCATCATCTATAAGATTGGTGTGACCATTTAATCAGATTATCTATAAAAAGTACTAAATACAGTGCCTGACACACGATAAACACTAAAGAAATAACTGTCATTACTATTTTATTTATTATTATCATCTGCAGTAGCATTGTATCTGTACTAGAGGACAATCTGTTCAACTTCCATCAGCTTATTTCTTTATTTATGAACTGGAGATATTAATGGTTATCTCTAGCTTTTTATGCAAGCCAGATAAGAAAATTTGTGTAAAAAGCTTTTTTTTTAACTTTTTATTTTATATTGGAGTATAGTTGGTTGACAATGTCGTGATAGTTTCAGGTGTACAGCAAAATGATTCAGTTATACATTTTCCTGTTTAGATTGTTGCATAATATTGAGCAGAGTTCCCTGTGTAAAAAGCATTTTTGATATGGGGTTATTATTTTCATTCCATGAAAGTAGCACCACTCAGAACCTTGAGTGAACCAAGGTATTGCTTTGTTTTGCCTCAGACAGAAAGCCCTTCTAAATTACAACCCTGGGAAATCAAGATGATAGTAAATTACTCAGGCCATCCCCTGGCCTGGGGGACTTAGGGTTAGGGTTCAGGTAGTAAGTCCTAGAGTAAGTGGACGTGTAGCCAGGCTGCAGATTGATGAGTGCCGAGAGGAGCCGGTTATTTGATCCCCAGGAAATGTTTCTGTGCTGGGGTCACTGTTGCCAGCTTTTGAATCAATAAGGCAGCACCTTTTAGACCAGAAAGTTCAGTTCTATTTATCAAGTCAAGAGAAGTGAGAGGAGCAACAAGCATGATGAAAGCCGGGCTCTAGCTAAGCCTACAGTCAGCTCCAGTATGAGAGGGAGGGACCCAGGCAGAGCAGCTGCAGCTTTCCAGGGGCTTCCCAGGATTTCCGGGGTCTTCCTTCAAGAGCTCCACCATTTTCTCACCTCTCCAGACACTGATCAGCACACGCTGATTCATTCCATAACCCTTTACTGAACGCGTAGCAAGGGCCAGGCACTGTTGTAGGCACAGGGACTCTTCATTCACGTATTTGTTCAACAAATAAATATTGTGCACTTACTGTGTGCCAGACACTCTGATAAATGGAACAATGGCTGAGACACGGCCCCTCCCAGAGCTTCCAGTGTAGGAGGGAAGAGAAGTAAGTCAGCGATGACAGAGGATAAACAGCATAAGGGAGGACAGCCCAGGGTGCTATCAAAGCACAGAGGAGGGACACCCAACCCAGTTTGGAGGCTGCCTCCCCAGTTTGAAGGCCTGAGTTGGCCTTCAGGCCTCGAGGAAGTCTCTGTGCCCAAAAGCCAGAGCAGGCACACATTGTCAACAGACACAAGAAAGAAACAACCACCCAAATACGGGTTCTCTCAGTGACCCTCTGTTCATAACTTGAAATCAAAACACCCCCTTCCACCCTCTTCCTACTCCCTCTCCAATATGTTGACTTGGCCTTTGAAGTCACTAAAAACTCCCCAAAGGGAGGAGACCCCTAGAGGCGAGCTGGCCCCGTGTCAAGGAAATGAATCAAACTCACACTTTTATGTTATGGCATCACGTCCCTCGGGTACTTTTCCCAATTCGTGTGTTATCTGGCCTCCATGACTGTCCCGGGGTTCCCATCTAAATTACTCCCTTGGGCGGTTTCCCATCAACCGTTACTGAGATTTTCGTGCAAGGAGGCACTTGTCACATGCCGGGTCTGGGGCAGAGGGGAAGGGTGCTCAGTAGAGCAGGGGACTCGGCTGCCCGGGTGGGGCGATGGGCAGAGGATGCTGGCTTTCCTTGCTGGAGTGAAAAAGGGCAAAAGAGGAAAGACACAAGATGAGCTAGATTAAAAGACTTGCCTTGGGAGATAGATATGTATTCATCTCTCTATTCTTGACTGTGAATGGAGTGGCTTAAAACAGTGCTTCTCAAACTTAAGGTGCGTGTGAATCATCTGGGGTGGGGTCTCGCTAAACTGCAGCTTCTGATGCAGCACCTCTGGGGTGACGCTTGAGGTCTGCATTTCTCAAAGGCTCCCAGACAATACTATGTTAGTTACCTATGGCTGCATAACAAGTTACCCCGAAACTGAGCAGTACGAAACAACAAGTACTTATTATCCCACACAGTTTCTGAGGGTCAGGAATCTGGGAGCAGCTTAGCTGGATGACTGTGGCTTGGGCTTTCTTATGAAGTGAAGAGCCAGCTTGTGAAACGGCGGCAGGCTGCAGGCTCTGAAGGGACTGGATCCCCCGCTTCCAGGCTCAGGCACGTCAGTCCCTGATGGCAGGAGCCTTCAGATCCTCACCACGTGGCCTCTCCATAGGGCAGCTCGCGGCATGGCTTCCCTGAAGACGGAAGCCACAGTCTCTTTACAGGCAATCCCAGCAGTGACATTCCATCACTCCTGCGTATTCTGTTCATCAGAAGTGAGTCATTAACTCCAGCCCACACTGAAAGTGAGAGAAATTAAGCTCCACCCCTTGACAGGCAGAGACTCAAGACTCTGTGGACATTTTTTTTTTTTAAGACATCAATTGTACTTGAATATTTGTTATTATTATTTTTTTAAATCTATTTATTTATTTTTGGCTGTGTTGGGTCTTCGTTTCTGTGCGAGGGCTTTCTCTAGTTGCGGTGAGCAGGGGCCACTCTTCATCGCCGTGCGCGGGCCTCTCACTATCGCGGCCTCTCTTGTTGCGGAGCACAGGCTCCAGACGCGCAGGCTCAGTAATTGTGGCTCACGGGCCCAGTTGCTCCGCGGCATGTGGGCTCTTCCCAGACCAGGGCTCGAACCCGTGTCCCCTGCATTAGCAGGCAGATTCTCAACCACTGCGCCACCAGGGAAGCCCGTCTGTGGACATATTTTAAAAGCCATCGCAAATACCATTGCTGCTGGTCCTCGGCCCATACCTGGAGAGACAGGGTTTAGAACAGCCTCCGTAGTCATAGAGCTGAGGTTGGAAAGTACCTCATCTGATAAATGGGCAGAACCGTGGCACCTCTCACGTAGGGTGTTGCCTTATGAGATAACGCACAGAAACCGCTCGGCACG
The DNA here is from genome assembly GCF_028023285.1 of Balaenoptera ricei. Classification (NCBI taxonomy): domain Eukaryota; kingdom Metazoa; phylum Chordata; class Mammalia; order Artiodactyla; family Balaenopteridae; genus Balaenoptera; species Balaenoptera ricei. Next base: position 87,300,100 of record NC_082646.1, read on the forward strand.
GTACCTGGCATGTAGAAGTGCTCAGTTAATGGTAACCAGTGTTATTACTGTCCATAATGTTATCGTTTGAGAAGTTGCCCTGCTTCCCAGAGTCAGGCCCAGGTGGCTCCGGGCTTGGCCCTCTTTGCTCCTTGGTCCCAGTCCCACGCAGCGCAGGTGAGCTACAGCAGGAGGCGTGGACTGCACTGGGCCAGAAGTCCAGAGAACCCTCCCTTCTCACTGCTCTGCAGCCTCCCACACAGGGCTTGGGTGGGTGGGCGGAGGGAGGGGAGCAATGCCTAGACAACATGAAACCAATGTTTGGGATGCAGCGCAGACAGCCTTGAGGTGGTGATGGCAGATTTTAAGGGTCATCTTAGAAGAAGACCCACTGAATCAGAATCTCTGGAGATGGAGTCAGCCAATCTACATTTATAACACACTCTCTGGGGTAATTCCTATGCACACTAGTGTTTGAAAAGCACTGCCGACAGATGTGAGAGATTTATTTACTCACCTGCCTCCCCCCTCACGTCCCAAAGAACAGGAAGGCTTGACTTTGAGTTCCTGAGAACAATAATGAGCTGTCCTCTGGGGGCCCCGTCCGAGGCCAGAGCTGGACTGGCCCTGGGGTTGACCCGGTGCAGAACTTCTGTCCTGGTGACTAATGATCCAGCACGGCCCAGCCTGGCTGCGGTTTGTCTACAGGCCCCATGACAGGCCCATCCACCCAGATAACTGCAATCTTGCCTTGTGGGATCAAATACTGGCTTGGGATTTATGAGTCCAAGAAACGACATGGCTGTGTTAGCGAGGGGGTGGTGGAGGGCGGGCGGCAGCCACTTCTCCCCCCGGGAGCCGTGGCTCCTTACCTGGCTTTGGGCTGCCTGGCAGGCCCAGAGGACAGGCTGCTGACTGTTTTGGGTCTGAACAGGGTCAGGGTGCCGGTGAAAAGCAAAGCAGCTGCTTCGCGTCTCCACTCAACCCCTTCCACTTGTGTCGGAGGGAGAAATCATTGCATGGTACACGCTGGTGCATTGTGTCATCTTAGAACGAAGACGAGGTTAAAAATAAAAAAGCAGCATTCTCCCATTCCATAGCCAGGGAATGGAAAGGACGTTTGTCCTTCATACCCCCTCAAAGCTGGAGTTGAAGGCTTGCTGAGGGCTGAGCTGCTGCAGGCCTGAGTTGTGACTTGCAAACGGGCATCTTTCTCTTCATTATTCCTTTGCGAATGTGGGCCTGTGTCTTGACAATTAGGAAGGGTGAAGGACCCCAACCTCGCTTTCCAGGCGTTCAGGTCTCATTGATTATAGCAGGGCAGCATTCATTCACTGATTTATTCATTCATTCAACTGAATTTGATTAAGTTCTGTTTGCCAGGCACTTTCCTAGGCAACTGAGGAAACAGAAACTACCAAGACAGATCACATTCTGGGGAGGTGCCAGTGGAGACAAATAATACACAAGGAAGCATAAATTAACGAGATAATTTCCAGCTGTGATGAAGCAGGGTTGGAGAGTTGCTAGGAGAATTTTTAACAAGCATTAACCTGTGCTACGTTTGGAGAAAACAAAGAATTAGAAAGTGATTTGCAACCTAGACTTCAAGTTCTTTCACCATTTCTTTTCTGAAATGGTTACCTGACTTAAGGACCATCTTTCACTCGCCTTTCACTTTCCATTTTGTTTGGATGGAACATCACGCAGCCTCCCAGCACAGAGACCCCATTAATAGCACAGTTGTTACTACACAGATTTGTCCAGGTCAGATTTTATTGCCTTTGGCCCAAGGCTGCTGCAAAATTTACAGAGCAAAGAGAGGTACAATGTGGTCTACTGAGCAAGTTACTGAGTTAGAGTGAGTTTCTGTGCTTGAAGATACTTAGCATTTAAAAGCAATTTCATAAAAGTCATCATTAGACTAATATATCACAATGGCAATTCAACAATGATGTCTAAAAGTTTTAACTGTGATTTTAGAGCAGCCAGTACCAAAAAAGCCTTGAATATGGGGTTGGCATGTTTTTGTTCATACGATTTGGGGGTGACTGAACGCTCTGAGACATGTAAGATGCCGTGAACCGTGGAAAATGCATGTGCATTCACATAAAATTTCAGGGTGCATGAACTCCTGAAGTCCATTCGTGGATTCCCCTGGGGATCCACGGGCCCCTGTTTCCTGCTCTAAAATTTACACTCATGGAAAGATATCCAAGATATTTTTTAATGAAAAAATAAATAAATTGCAGACAGTATATACAGCATGATTCCGTTTTTCTCTTAAATGTTATATATATATGAACATTCCATACCTGAGGCGAGTGGGATCAAGGGAAAGGATTACTTTTACCGTTTATTCCATATACTTCATTTTGAATTATTTCAGATAGCAAACATTACTTTTGTAATAGTAATTTTCTTGAAAATTTAGCCTCCAAAAATAGGAATCATGCCCATGACTGAATCAGACAGTGCACACTTACCATTTCTGGGCAACTGATCTTGACTGAGAACCAATACTTACTGGAGACTGTGGTGTGGACCAGAATAGAAGGGGCTGAATACAAGGTCATGTGGAAGGTCTCTCTCAGGGCAATTTAGATATAAGGTTGCTGGATTTAAAAGAGTTCAGTTGGAAAGCCATGGAATAACTTGGAAGTACATTTCTGAATGCATTTGTTTAAATTGAGGAAAGAGTAAATTAAGCATGCAGAATGGTCTCCTCAGATGATTTTAGGTTACATTGCAGAGGTCTACAACACAAAGCATTTTGATCAAAGATCTCTGTTCTTAGAGACTGATGCCAGTAATAGCCCACGATGAGTCCTCATCAGAAAGAAGCAGAGCTGACACAGGCAAGGGAGCGATGAATCCAGCTTCCACAGTTCCAAACCTGGGCACCATTCGCAGGGAAGTCTTACATCTAGGGGGTATTTGACGATGCAGAGAAATTGGGTATCTCGTGTTTTAAATCATGACCTCCCTCCCATCTGACCCAGAGCTGCTCCCTGCTAAGGTGGTGAGTAGAACAGATAAAAGTATTAAGGGGACTTCGGTGGTCCAGTGGTTAAGGCTCCGTGCTTCCAGTGCAAGGGGCGAGGGTCGATCCCTGGCCGGGGAAATAAGATCCCACATGCTGCGGCCAAACAAACAAACAAACAAACAAAAAAGTACTGAAAAAGGCACTTTGCATTCAGGAACATTTATTGTTCTGAGCGTGGGTTTTTACAAAACCATTCAGCTTAGCATATCACACGGTATGTAAAAGGGAGCTCAGCCGTGCAAAGAAGAGAGACCGGTCCCTCCTCTGAATTAAGTCCTGGTCTGCCTTTGCTGCTTTCCTCCCACCGCGAAACCACGAGCTGCCGAGAGCAGGCGTGGGTCAGCTTCTGCTCCGTTTCCCCTGGCCTTGGGGAATGGAGGCCAGTTACATTTACTGGAGCCACTCCATCTGCTGCGCACATGCCCAGGCCTCTTGAGCTTAAGCCGGACAGGGTTAATCACCACACTTCAGAATGGCTCTTCCAGGGGAGGCAGGAGAATGAGGTGATTAAGTTAGCTATTATCAATGTGATTTTAGTGATACAGCAGAGCTGCTGCAAGACAAGGCCTAGGTCTTGCAAAGGTCTACCTGGCATCTCGGGGGAGGGTGACACTTCTGTCCCACGTCCAGAAAGTGAAAGCATTTATGGAGTTAAGATCATTCTGACCCCTCCTATCTTCCATCCCCTGTCCCTCCTTGAGACCAAGCCCATCAGAGGGTATTGGGATGGCCCATGGCATCAATAGCCTATTATCCAATAGCTCATTCATTACTACCACCATCTTCCATCCCTAGAGTGCTTTCCAGCCTACACAGTACAGCCCCATGAATTAGTTATCTAATTTGAACTTCACAATATATCAGTGAGCACCAGATGAGTGTCCCCCACTTGACAAATTAGGAAACTGAGGCTTGGAGAGACTAAGGAATTTTCACCAAGTGCGCTCATCTCATTAGTGGAAGAGAAGGCACTTGAAACCAAGTTTTCTGACCCCAAGTCCAATGTTCTTTCCCCTCCACTAGGTGAAATTAGGCAAGTCACCACAAACAAAGCACAGTCCAGCACTGAACCAGAAAGCATCCCTGGGCGTGATCTGTGTTTTTCCTGGACACAGCAAAGGAAGCAATCCTTTGCCCCCCAAACAAAGATAATAATAGCTAGCTACATAGTTTTTACTCTGTATCAGACACTTCATGAATATTACCTCTCCTGCTCCTCAAAACCACCCTAAATAGAAAGTACCATTACTCACTTTATTAAGGAAGAGACTGAGGCTCAGAGACATCAGATGACTTGTCCATAGTCACAGACTAAAAGTGGCGGCGTCAGGACTTCATCCAAGCTATGGGACTCTTAACCACACACTTGCCTCCCGCTCCCAGTGGGCTTGTTCCTCAGTTCATTTGTCAGGCCACCCACCCCAGGCCCGACGCCCTCAGGACCTTTGCTTGGTAGCAGTTTACGTGATTGAATCGAGCAGAATGCTTCCACCTCATCTGTTAACACCCCTTCAGCAGTGGCGCGTTAGGGCCCTTAAACCAGCAACACAAAATCCTCTCTTTCTGCCAAATTGATCTTTCAGATCAGTCCATGAGGACACACAGACAGATTCCTCAAACAGAGTCTCACTCGGCAGCATAATTAATAAATGTCCTGAAAAGGGTCAGGGGAAAAGATTTGCTGCCGTTTTGCTGGGCATCTGGGGAGTGAAACACAAGCAATTGAAATACATTTTTTATTTCCACTCATTGCCTTTGTCAAGAACCTCCATATTCCATAACGCCAGATGAATTAGGGTGGTTTTTTTTTAATAGTTCCATATTTAAGTGAAATAAGACACCTCCCACCTCCGCCTGATAAAAAGAAAAACCACATACAAAGAAAGAGGAAAGGCAACAACCTAAGCCTCTGCTGTTGACAAATGCCACGGAAGAAAACTTCCTTTTGTCCAGTACACTTGCCCTCGTGTTTCAGAAAAGAAGATTTTTTCTGAAGGAAATAAATGCAAAATTGATACAATTTTGGTGGAGAGAAGTAAACTTGCAATGGATTGCCCCCACAAAAATGTGCTGATAATGAAGGCGGGATTTAAGATTTTGGAGAGGGTTTATGCCAAAAAAGAGAAAGCAATGCCTTTGCCTGTGACCTGGAAGTCTCAGCCCTTCGAGTCCCGGAGTTCAGCTTCGGGTTTTGGTGTTCTCCTTGAAGACTCCGGATGATAGCTGGTGTCTCTGAGGATACAACTTGAATGAATTCCCGGGATAATGACCCGGCCTCCCGTGATTTACTAACCTCACCGCTGCACGGCCGCCCCATCAGGGCCAGTTAATCCTTTAATGGTCCCTGCAGTGTGTCCAGGGCTGCGCCGAAAATTCCCCAGCCCTCCCTGGAACACTGAGGGGAATTGAATGCCCTCTCCCCTCCCCGCCACATCTCCCCAGCCTCACCCCCTTATCTTATCAGGTAGCTAATTCCCACAAATTATTGTGTGATTCAGGCAGAAAAATGAAACTGCTCTCAAATCATAAATTTGTCACTTTCCGGACAGCTGCTAAGTCAAGAAAATCTTGACCAAGTGGCGCTGAGTCATTGTTCTGGACAATTAAGACCCATCCGTGCATTTGGTAATCTCTCTCTCAAAGCAATGTTTATTGATGGGTCGGAAGAAAACCGTTTATATAGAGATTTAACACGGTATCCACTCTTAAGTGGAGTGTAATCCTTCATCACGGGTAATGGGACTCCAGCATATTGTCCCAGGCAAAAGGTCTCTGTGGCCCACAGCACCCCATCACTGTGGCCATCTTCGGGCCCAGGACTTGCCTTGAGATGAGCAATACCCAGGCTTCCTAGATCTAGTCCTGCTCAGTGTTGAGGGTAAATACCGGAACTCTCACAGACAACGCCCGTGGGGTCCCACGGGAACCGAGCCTCAGAGGGCACACCGAGGAACTCTCCTTTTAGGTTGTGTATACAAATCTGCCGACTTCTCACCACCTCCACCACTACCAGCCTGTCCAAGCCACCTCTCTTGGGCTGTGGCAGGAGCCTCCTTACAGATCTTCATCCTTACCCCACTTCGGTCTGTTCCCCATACAGAAGTCTGAGAGATCTTTAAAAAAATTTTTTTTTATTGAGTTAAAATTCACATAAAATGAAATTAAACATGTAAAAGTGCACAATGCAGTGGCTTTTAGTGCATCTACCACGTTGTGCAACCATCACCTCTATCTAGTTCTAAAACATTTCATCATCCCCAAAGGAAACCCGTACCTAGTAGGCAGGCACTCCCCATTCTCTCCTTCCCCCGCCCCTGGCAGCTGTTAATCTGCTTTCTTTTTCTATGTATTTGCCCATGCTGGACATTTCGTTTAAATGGACTCATACAATATGTGACCTTTTTTGCCCGACTTCTTTCACTTAGCATGTTTTCACATCTCACCCATGTTATACCGTGTGTTCTTTTTTATAGTTGAATAGTATTATATTTTCTGGATAGACCACATTTTGTTTATCCATTGATTAGTTGATGGACATTTGGTTGTTTCCACCCTTTGACTACCGTGAACAGTGCTGCTGTGAACATTCTCCTACCAGTTTTTGTTTGAACACCTGTTTCCAATATTTTTGGTATATACCTTGGATCGGAATTGCTGGGTCACGATCCTTTTAATTTTTAAGTCAGATCATGTTACTCTTCTGCTCAAAACTCTCCAATGGCTTCCCGGCCAGAATGCAAACAAAAATCTTTACAATTCCCTGCAAGCTCCCTCCATGATCTGGCTCCTGAAACTTCTCATCCGTTACTTGCCCACTTGGCCCCAACAAACTGGCCTCCTTACTGGTCCTCAAGTACATGATGACGCCCCATCCCAGGCCTCTGCACTTGGCTGTTTTGCCTGGAACACTCTCTTCCCTCACCTCCCTCAGATCTCTTCCCAAATAACGACCCTATTCAAAATGGAACACCTATCCCCTTTACCCTGATTTGCTGTTCTTCACCTGACCTAGTAAATATTCATTTGGGTTAGTTGTTAATGTTTTTTCTATTTCCCCCAATGCAATGTAAGCGCCATAAGAGCAGAATTTTTTGTTTTGTTCATTGACATTCCCGGTGTCTGGAACAGAGCCTGCACAGGCTAAAAACAACTAGCCTGACCCACCAGCAGAGTGCTTTTCATATCGAGCTATCGTCTCTCTTTATCTCCAATTACAGCACACGACATTAGTTCAATCTTTATGCATATATCAGATTTTTTTTAAAGGTTCAACACAAGTAAATTAGGCAGCGCATGCAAACAGAAGTATTCTACATATATTAGCTCAAATAATCTTGACAAGAAGCCCGTGTGTTAGCCTAGTTCATAGGCTTCTTGTAAAGAGGTTAAGTGACTTGCTCAGGGTTACACAGCTAGCAAGAGAAAGAGCAACGATTTACACCCAGCAGAGTGTTTGGTCTTAAGCACTATACTATATAATCTTGCTATCTGAATGCATTGAACTAATGAATGAACACACAAAAAATATTAGGCTTAGAGATCCAAATTTTCATTTCAAAAATCAAAAAAATAGGCTTAAATCACTTGCTGTGGTATGGGATATTAAAATATATTTTCTTTGACAGCTAAGAAGGAGTTTTGCGTTGTGGCAGCATAGTTACTTAAGCCATAACAGAGTTGACTTTTGCAGATATGTGAAAGCAAGAAGCACAGACATCAAGCCATGGAGTGGTTCGTTCATCTGATGGATGCATGTGGTGGGTTCGAATTTCAACCCACACATTCAAGAGCATATACAATATAACTTTATTTTCTTAGAATGGAACTTAATTCCTATACGTCAGACTCCCACATCACTGAGGTCTAATCTTGGTCAACTTTAAAAGTTCTAGCCTATGTTTCAGGGGGACTCATTGCCAAAGCATGGGAGGTAGTCTTTCTGCTGTTCCAGGAATCTGTGTGTGTAGGTACCCACTGAGACGCTTCTCCTGTCTGCCTGGCCCCTCCAGGCCGGGAGGGCACTAGATATTCAGTTGGGCTGCCTAGGGTCCTCCTCCACCCTGACTACCTAAGACACATCACTCAGCCACCCCCTCCTGGGGGCTTCCCTTCTCCCTTCTCAAGCCGCATTTTCTTTTTCCACCTCCTCCTCCCTCAAGGAATGTTTTTCTGGTCTTCAAGAGAAATCCCTCCTTCTTTTAAATCTTGGTAATTTCTTCTTAGAGTCATTCCCTTTATGACTTTTTGGCAAATACAAATATAAAAATACATAAAAATTCAAAAGCAGGACCAGCTGGCCATTTCTTCTTGTCATACCTGTTTCCTGAGGAAAAGAACCCAGGGACTACCTGCTAGAGTAGGAAGAGGGAGAGCAGAAAGCTAGGAGAAAAATAAAGAGGATAATATTCCCAAAATAGCATCTGCCACATGTTATTGAGTACATACCATGAGCCAGTCACCGTTCTAGGTGCCAGTGATATAGAGGGAACAAAATCTGCACAGAGGATGTGTTTGTTTTCTATTGCTGTTACAGGAAATTACCACAAACTTAGTGGCTTAAAACAACGTAAATATTTTTATAGTATACTTCTGAAGATCAGCAGTCCAAAATGGTCCTCACTAGGCTAAAATCAAGGCATCATCAGGGCTGCATTCCTTCTGGGAGCTCTAGGGGAAAATCTGTTTCTGTGCCATTTGCAGCTTCTAGAGGCTGCCCCTTGGCTCATGGCCCTACATCGCTCTGAGCTCTGCTTCCTTTATCGTATTTCCTTTTCTGATTCAGACTCTCCCGTCTCTTTTCCTATTTATATGTAAGGTCCACCCCAAAAATCCAAGATAATCTCCCCATTTAAAAATCCTTAACTTAATCACATCAGCAAAATGCCTTTTGCCTTGTAAGGAAACATATTCATAGGTTCTAGGGATTGAGACATCTTTGGGGAGCCATTATTCTGCCTACCATAGGAGGTTTAAAGTCTAGCGTGGCATGGTAAGTGCAATAATAGGAGAAATGTGGGATTGTGTGAGGGGTCACAGGGGTAGAAGGCTTGGGGATCAGGAAATGCTTCTCTGTTTAGGCTGAGACCTGGAGGATGAATAAGAGGGGTTTGGGAAAAATGGGAAGAGGAAGCTATAGAGGGAGGGATTCAAACAAAGTTTAGAACAAAAGCTCAGAGATGAGAGAGAATAAAGTAGATTATTGGAGCTATGAGTTTTGGGGCAAGGTAAGGTTCAGGTGTTCAAAGCCCTGGTAAACCCCTGGGAAGTTTAGGCTTTATCCTAAGGGAACCAGGTGATGAGGTGAGATGACTTGCATTTTACCCAAGTCCCTCTTGGCTGCTGAGCCAGTATAGATTATAGGGAGCAAGACTGATGACCGAGAGGATACTTATGAGGTTGTTATGATAATCCAGAGACAGATGATGGGGTTGGGGGCTGGGGACAAGTGGAAGCAGTGGAGAGAGGTTTAGATTTGGACTTAGGGCATCATGAGTGATTGGATGTCGGATGGGGGCATAAGGAAGGAGGAGTCCAGGAGGATTCCCAGGTTTCTGGTTGGAGGCACTTTGGAGCCACTGAGGAAGAGAAGGAGGAGGGTTGGGGAGGAAGGTGATGGGTTCCATTGTGAACATGTTGATTTGCTGATACCTGTGGGAGATCCAAGTGGAGATGCCTCGGAAGCAGCTGTGTCATTGGATTGTGGGGATTAAACGATCTATGGAAAGCACTTAGCCCAGTGGCTGGCACATAGTTAAGTGCTTAATAAATATGAAGTGCTGTTATTATTTTTTAGTTTTATATTCCGGTGTGGGCTATGCTTCAATAAACCATGCTCTGAGAGCCATCGGAGGGCGGGGTGGGGGGGACAAAAAGAAGGCAAATAAGTGAGAGGAGAGCAAGGAAAAGGGTTATTCCACAGCTGTATCCATGTCCATGCTCTTATTCTGAATCCCTTGGATTAACAGATAAAGGATGGCAGTTTGCCTGCTGAAGTGGGGTTATCAATTAGCATTAACCAAATACAGAGAAAGCAAAACTATCCTGAGTGCACTTTCAGGAATTTGCCAATATCCCCTGGAGGAGGCAGGAGGGAAACTTGGGTCCATTGCTAGGATTAACTCCAGGCTGGTTTGTTTTTGATGGGGAGCTGGGTGGGCGTCAGAGGTGGGGCGGCCCTTTCTCGGCAATATCATCAGCAGCGACAAAAGCGATGAGTTGATTCTTTTCTTCACTCTGATTTCAATCTCATGTTGTCATCAAAGAGAGTTCTCCGTCTACACATCTGGGCACACAAGTACTTGTAAGAAGACTGGGGCAAATTCTCCTAGGGTTTTAATATTAATACTTTCCCCTCAGAGAGAGGAATTGATTAGTACTTGCCCCTCAGAGAGAGGAATTAATTTTCCTGGGCAAAAGTACCATTTGGTACAAGGGAAAGTTTTGATTTATGAGGCACCAGAGGCAATTTATTTCCTTTAAATATTATCATTATGAACGTAGCAACTTCATAAGAGAAAAATGGAATTCAAGGGACATTTACCTCTAAATAGTTACAGCATTTCAAATTCCTGTCCTGTCTTCATTGTCCATAGGATAACTTTGAAAGTTGTGAGCACAAGGTCAGACAATGCAACGAGAAATATCCAGGATCCAGCTGGGTGTTGTTTCAGTATCTTTTATTTGTTGTTGGACTCCAACACTGGAAAAATATTAAAAGAATGCAGGATTCTACCAAGTTTAGAGGTCTTTAAAACTAGACCAGAGACATTTAAATATCTTAAGAATCAAAGAAATGCAAAATCCAGTCAAGTGAAGTAACAGATTGGGATGTATACAGACTTCTGAAAGTAGAGACAAGGGTTAGGCATTTGTGTGACCTGAATCCAGGGGAGCCTGAGATACAGGACCAAAAATAAAGCTCACTGGGTCCCATCAGTCTCATGGAAAGTTTTGTAGTCAGCATCCAGGCTCAACCATACCAAAGGTAACCCCAAAAGTGTTTGGGATAATGAAATTGTTTCCTTGGAGGGTAAAAGCTTCCTTAATTCAAACACTGGGGGGACTTTGAATACTTAAGTATAGACATGGCAAGAGAATCAGACAAAAAATACCAGTATTTTTGTGTTAAGACATCTGTATGTATTTGGTGTTTAAAGTGTAATGCTTAAGAGAATTTGTTCTATCAAAGTTGTATTTCACATACAAGGCACAAATAAAATCCATTCTAGTGAATTTTCTTATATTTTCAGCTGCTGGACTCATTTTCTCTCACTAAACTTTCTTGGGTGCTTTCCTGAGATCAACGAGCTATATAATTATGTAATCTACAAATAAGTGATATTTTGAATATATTTTCCTGTGCATCTTCCTCGATGAAGTATATGTTCAAAACTTTTCTATTTTTGTATTTTGTATTATGCCATTATCTCTTGTCTCTATATATCCTTGAACAGTCATTGCCAGTGTTGCCAATTCCTGTTAAATAGCAGTGGTAACAAGGGACATCCTTGTCTGCTTCTATTATGAAAGAGAATTTCTTGGGTTCTTCTACTTTGGCTTTTGCATTTAATTTTTAAAAAATATTATGGAAATTTTCAGCATGTACAACGGTAGAGAGAGAAGTACACTAAACCACCATGTACTCAACAACCAGCCTCAACAATCTTTACCGCATCTCCATTCTTATTTTATCTACTGACCTTACTCCAAACATTCTTTTCCCTTCCTCCTCCTCAAAGATGATGAGGCAAACTGGAGTATTTTTTTAGCTGAGGTAAAATCAATGAAATGTCTTGATTTTAAGTGTACAATTTGATGACTTTTGATAAATGTATACACCCACGTAATCAAAACCTCAATAAAGATAGAGAACATTTCTATCACCCTAGAAATTCCCTTATGCCCTCTTCCCCACTCTCCATAGGCAACCACAGTTCTGGTTTCTATCTATGAGTAATTTTGCCTTTTCTTGAACTTCATATAAAAGGAATCATGCAGTACATTCTCTTTTATTTCTGGCTTCTTTCATTCAAAATTTTTTGAGATTCATCCATTTTGCTGCATTGATCATTCATTCATTCTTTTATTACCAAATAGCATTCCATTGTATGAATGTACCACAATTTATTTATTTATCCCTTCTCCTATTGGTGAATCAACAGGAATCAAGAGGACAGATTCCATTTACTGAAAGTTATCAGGCATTGTGATAAAGACCCTCCATGGTCTCTTTCAATTAATCTCTCAAACAACTCTTTCAAGTCTTGTTCCAGTTAATCGGTTTATTGCCTCTCAGCTCCAAATTCACCCTTCAGTACCTGCTTTGCAATGATAGACGGGATTCTTGATGTATTTCTTCTTCACACTAAGCACAGTGTTAAGCTTTGTCAGTAGAGGGCAATGGAGAGACATTACAGGAGGAAGAAGTTTACCTGGTTTTGATGTGCTGTTTTGCCTTTGCTTGTTGCTACTGCTCTGTGCATCTGCCCATGCACGTGTGGAGACGTCTAGTGGTGTTCTATCCCACCCAGGGTGCCTAGTTCCGCAGCAACCTTGAGCCCTGTCCGGAGCCCAGTGACCACCCCGCTCTGGCCTTCCTGATGCAAACACTCCAAGTGTTCCCCAGGCTCCCTAATCCCCTGTACATCTGCCACCAGCCTCTGCTTGCCTGTGCCCTGGACAACTGTTTACCATGGCCTCCCAACATCAACACCATGAACGCCAGGCCAAGTGTCACCTGCCAGGAAGTAGACTCCCAACACCCTACTTCTCTTTGCCCACCCACCTTGGCTCACCTGTACGTGTGCTGTTTCCTACTGCCTCGCCACTGGAACAGCTCTGGGCCAAACAACCCAGCAGACCAGGTGGGCTCCACCCATACCTTCTCCAACGGAGTCTGAACCTCAGCCACAGGAAGGCCATGTTTGTCCTTCCTTGGGTAGTTGCCCTCAGCCCTGGCGTCCCCTTTAGGATTCTCTTTATAGCTTTGTAATTAAGCACCTATCTGAGTTTAATACTTCTTTAGATTAAACCACCCCTGTTCAAATCACTATGTGGTTTCTGTCTCCTGATTGGACCCAGACTGATACAGGCCAGTTCTATTATTATTTCCTTTTGGAAGATAAGAGAATGAGATTGAGAGAAGCTGCATGATTGCTCAGGATCATATGAGGAGTATGGCGGCAGAGCTGGATACAAACTCGGGACTGTGGGCTCTAAAGCCTTGGATTTTCACCACTCTGCTCCACTAACTAGGAGTCAGTGTAAACATACCACATGAGACAGAGCGATGGGCTCACCTCCCCTCACCCCCTCCTTTCCCATGCTTATATGTCCTGGGTGTTTCAGATTAAAACAAGGGCAAAAAATGCAAAAATGAGACCAGCTCCTAGAGGAAGATTTTCAAGAGTCAAGAATGTCAGTAGTCATCTCGAGCTAATGGCCAAAATAAACACACAAGAATAGAAAAGGGAAAAAAATCTACTGAAAAATCACTTTTACACACTTTACATATGGTCAATATTCTTCTCCAGATACATTTGTTTTGAGGCTATTTGATTTTTGCCAATTTCCCCAGCTTTGTCTTATCTGCTAAAATGCCTCATTTTGCTAAAGAGAGCTGAAACCTCAGTTTCGGGTCTCGTCTGTATTTGTATTTGGCTCAAGGCAGCCAGATTTCTGGATGATGTATGTCCCATAAGCTCTCAGGGACTCTGGTCCCCACTGGGGTTGTGCTCAGAGGCAACGTGTAACAGCTTCCATATTCCTGGAAATGAAGCCCCAGCCTTCTCGTACAGTTTCTCCCTTGGGGAACACAGCAATGTGAGTCCTAATTAGCCTCAAAATAACAAACCCCAGTACTAATGATCTTCCTTGAGGGTTGTTCTGGTCTTCCAGCTTCGATAGGAAAAAAAACAACAACAACAAAGTCCTGTGCAAGGATTAACCATTTCCTGCTGGTTAGATGCAGGGAACTCTGGACTCTGAGTTGGGATACCTGGATTTGAGTCCTGCCTCTGCCACTCATTATGTGGCCCTTTGTTTGTCTGCAAACAAGAAGACTGGATTCTAAGCTCCCTTCCAGATCTATGGTCCTTTGACTCAGAATCCTTTCAAGCCTATTTCATCACAGCAATTTAGATCATAGCGGCTTCCATCATTGAGGGCTCTCAATGTGCCAGGCAAATTGCTAAGTACCTTAAATGCACTATCTCGTATGATACTCACTGCAAACCTATTATTATCCACATGTTACAGATTCAGAGAGATTAGAGCATAGTGATAATAAAGCCACAGCTGTAAGTTCTCTCCCCGGATGGGTCACTGACTGTTCCCCTAACCTAACGAATGGGGTCCAGCAGAAGAAATGTAGGTAGATCGGTCATTGATTTTTTTTTAAAAAGTTAGCATCAGCCTCAATTCACTAAATGAAGATAAGGCAGGGGGTGGGAGTAGTCAGGGCAATAGGGGAGGGAAAAAGACATTAACTAGCAAAGCCAGGTGCTTTGTACACATAGTCTAGGTTAATCTTTACAGCAACCCTATGAAGTGAGCTCGTTATTCTATTTCCACGACACAGATGAAGAAAATGAGGTTCAGAGAAGTCAATATACATTTGCCAACTCGTATACATTTGCCAACACTGGTCAGCAGCAAAGCCACGGTCTGAACGTGTTTTGTTTGACTCCTTCTATCACACTGCCCTGGGACAACTGTTTGTGGCCACAGGTTTCAGGGTCTGAGCAACTATACACACAGTTATCAAGCCCAAGGCTATGGCAACTGACAATGAAATAACTGGTCAATTCAGTGAAAGGAAGAAAAATATATTTCTTTAAAAAGTCAGTCCTTTTTTGACTTTGGCTGCGCTGGGATCTCCAGGGTCTGAGGCCCAGCCCCTGCCCTGCAGGATCTCTTTCTGGACAAGTGCTGTCCCACCCACGAGAGAGGAAATCAAGGGCGTGGAACTGATCACAGCGGGGACTGACCCTAGGTTCTAAAGTGACGGAGCCTTTAGAATAGGCACGTGGGAGGAAGTACAAGAACGTAGGCAGGGACACAGGCCTCGCAAACCAAGCCATCTTCGAAACAGAAAGAATCAGATTGTTGTTCTATTTCTCTTTAGAAATTGAGTTGTTCTATTCCTCATCCTTTAGGAGCAGCTGTTGAAGAAGAACCACACAGCCGGGCCTTTGGGAGAAGGGAATAACTGACTCTGAGTACAGAGAGACACGTTGCCCAGACTCTACTGGGATGTAACTACACATCTACCACCCAGAGCAGCCTACAGCAGTGTGTGTAAACCGGCTCTCTAAAAAACAAACTAACAAGAGCAGTCCTGCTTTGCAGCACTTGCCAATTTCCACGGTATAAACACTCCCAATTCGAGCTACTAATGTTTTGACAACCGGCTTGCAGAAGTCCTACATATGTAACAGCTGGCTCTCACAAGGCAGTGGAAGCCAGCTCCGTGCGCCACTGGGTAGCCGGCTCTGAGGACATACCATCTTGAGAAAGCAGGAGTCTTTTTGGACATGGCCCACTGCCTTCCTTCCCCACTATGGTTCCACGTGTACCAAGATATTCCCGGTCCTTTTAATTCTTACAGTTCCTTCTGCCTGGGGTGTTCTTCCCCTTCCTTTCCTTCTAAGAAAGGAAGGAATGCATCCTTCATGTCCAGGCTGAAAACTATTGTCTGGTAAGCCTTCCCTAGACTCTTTAGGCAAAGCTCATTCTCGATCCTTTGCCCACCCCTGTATTATCTGCTTAAATTTCTGCTTCTCCTACTAGATTGTGAGGTCCCTTGGGGAGAGGGCCATGCTTGCTTCATCTCTGAACTAGGAGCCAGACACATAGGAGGCTCACAATATATGACTGCTAAATGAATGAAGTTATAAACTTATCTCTGATTTTAAGTTAGGCAGTGAATGACATCACTCCTTAACCTAGTTTAAATGTCCCTGTCTCTGGAAGGTCCATAAAAGCAGTTCTACTGGTAGTGGTTGGACAAGAGTGGCTAGCAGGGTATGTCTTTTCTCTAGCTGTGGGCAGGAAGTGCCCACTGCAGGGTAAGAGCTCCTTCTGGCCAACCTCAGCTCCGAAGGGATGTTCTGGGAAGACTCAAGCCACTACAGTTGGCCTTAAACTTTTTGGCAATCACAAAAAGGCGGCGGATGAGGTAGATGTGAAGGCAAGAACTTGATTCTTCTCTTAAGCTGCCCCCAAACCGATAAGCCTTCCACAAGGATGGACGGTGTCCTCTAAGATGTCCCCTCAGGACTGACACAAGAACCCCAGAGTCAGAAGGAAGAGCTAGACCGACCCTCTCAAACTGGGAATTTCCAACCTGCAAGAGAGAAGTAGAGGGAGGGAATGAAAAGGGAGAGGGTGAGAGGGGAAGGATAAAGAATAAGAATGACCACAGAGAGTAGTAACGTTCCCTATATACACAGGTGATAAAAGCTGATAACTGCAATGACAAAATTAAGAAAATAAAAACACTGCTCTGAAGATTTTAGACCAGCTAACCAAGAACTAAATAGGCAATAACTCGGGCTGATAAAAAGCAACAGGGCATCAACCACATAAACACCCGGCCACTTCAATGCTTCTGTCTGTATTATGATGACACTGGTTTGTTGACACCACACCGTCCCCATGACCCCAGGCACCAGGAGTGGTGCCCTGACTCACGGAGGGGGGAAGTTGTGCGGGGTTGATGCGGACGAGGAGCTTTTGGGGAAAGACAAGTTATCCTTGACTGGATGCAGATGGCCCAGTGAAAAATGAAATCTGCCAGCAGAGGCTGCCTTTATCAGCTGGAGAGGTTCAGCAGGGACAAGACTTCCCCATCCCCAGCCTGCCTGAACGAGCCTCCGGTTTCAGCAGCATATCACAGACTGTCCTAATGAATTCTTCTGACGGGCTGGAGCCTGCACGTATCTGCTTCTAGGAGTGCATCCTGGCAGGCTGGGGCATGGTACGGAACTCGCCTGGTGTTTGCATTCCGCCTCATGGAGTTGGCAAGGAATGCTTGCCACGGGGAAAGAGCTGTCAGGTTCACCAGGACTGAATGCCCTGCCTAAACTGGCCATCCTGCCACTATCCTGGGCTCCCCTCACTGACTTCCAGTGGGCAGGGGGGTGCCCAGGAAAGGCCAAGCCAGACACCCAGTGGGTGCCCACAGTATCAAAGACAAAATTATAAGAACAAGCTGCTGTTTATTAACTAACTTCCCATTATGTGCCGAGCCCCACACCAGGCACTTTGCCACGTTTATCCTGTACAACTGTCCCATGAGGTCAGTGTTACATTCCCACCTTAGAGGTGAGCAAACTGAGGTTTCCGTCCAGCTGTCCAGAGTCATGGGGCTGGTTAAGTGGCGGATCTGGGGAATGAAATTGAGTTTCACCTATCCACACAGCCTGCAATCCTAAAAGGACTAGTGTGGAGGAAAATAGGCACAATGAAATAAATATCTGGAGACTCTGCAGTAGCTACTCAGATAAACCTTTCCTTTTTCATCCAGGTTTAGTAGCACCATGAGGACCGTAGTAAAATATTGATAAAATATGAATCTATCATTGGGGTTTTAAAAAACCCACACACTATAAATTCGTCTCAGAACCCAGAACCAGGAGTTTTTAATTGCCGCTGCTTTTGGTTATTTGAGCCATTGTTCTTCTCATTCAGTATACCAACCAAGGAATGCGGAGCCAGCAAGGTGTTTCCGAAGACCCGAACTGGCCCCCAGACTGAGACCCACAGCTCTCCCGGTTCCTTGATACTGTTCCTCTTGCTGACACACTCCATGTTTCGTACCTGAGCCAAGGCCTCTGAATACTTTCTTCCTCTCCTCTTCCTTGGGAAGTTGAAACCAGCAGCAGGCATTTTGATGGGTTCAGAGAGGACCTTTATACGAAAGATGCCTCACGACACCTGGGCATGGGCCTGACATCTGATGAGGGTGGGTCCCAGCTATCCTTGCCTGATTAGCCACCAGCTGGCCAGGGTGACTGACAGGTGGCCAGGTGACCTTGTGTCCCAGTCCCTTCAGTCTCCTGGAGGATCACAGAGACAACTGTGGGACAAGTGGAGTTTGGCAGTTGCTGACTACCTGCCCCTCCTGGCTTCGCCCAGCGCGGCCCATGTCTCCTCTCTGCAGTGCAGCGGGCCACGGCTTGCTGGTGGGGTGGCCCAGGGCCAGTGCAGGCGAGAACCCAGGGACAGGCTCTGACTCAGTCCTCGATGCACAGCTGGAGACCTGGCTACCCTGCCTGAGCATGTGGACTAAGCCCCTGTGGCATCCCCTTCCGTGGAGGGGAGCAGTGTTGTTACTCTGAGCAGAAGCTGAGGTTCAAGTGTTTCAGGTCTCATGGTCTGAGCCTGTATCCCATTGCTGGGATGCTCTCGCCTCCTGGAGGGCACGCCCACCCCAAGGCCTCTTTCAACAATCCTCATGCTTTGCTTTGGGCCTTTCTAGACCGCTCCTGCTAGAGGTGAATGGAGGGACTCGCCAGGGGCGGGACCAGCAAGCTGAACCATTGTATCGTGCCACTAGCAGTTGGAATTTACTAGACACTTACAGGTGGGGGGAGGGTCTTCCAAGATTCACAGCCCCTCAGCTGCTTCTCCCAGGGCCTAGGAGTCTCTGTCTAAAAACAGTGGCAGCTTGTCTCCACGTGACAGCATCAGGAATCTTCCTCAGAACGTGCTTTGTGTTGCCCACCCAGCGAACTCAAAGGCATCTTCATCAGGAGGGGTCTACAAGGAGGGATGAACTCTGCCTCACTCGGCCTGGTGCTAGGATGAGGGCAGGGGCGGCCTCCCTGGACTTCTTCCCCCATGAGACCTTTGTAAGCCCTTACCAAGGATCACTGTGCCCCTTCTCCCCTGCCAGGGGAGAAGGTCTGCTGCAGTGGGGACCGGAAGGAAGGCTGTGCCCACGGTGAGTGATAAAGGCCACTGAGATGGATCATTATATTTGTAGACCTCAGAAAAATTAGGACAAGAGACATCTGTGACAGGCTCCCTGGCCTTCCTCCTTTGGATGGTAAGGACCCAGAGACATCTTAGAAAAATGGAGGCTGCCCGCGGAGACAAGGGGATAATCCTATCCATGGGACCCGTCAGGAGCTTCCCTCACCTCCACCGTCACCAGACACCAGCAGCTTCCTCCTGCACCCGCTCCCTCTGACGTAGAGCTCCTGGGGAAAGCAGGATGCTGCTTTTATAAAGTATTCATTGACCTTGAACTTTTAAATGTGTTTCTCAATTTTCCCCTTTTATTACTGTCCAGCTAACATTATGCTAGGTCATTTAAGTTCCGGTATTTAATATAAAATATTGAATGAAAACATACTTTACGAACAGGCTCTGCAACTGGAAACGGGAGGAGGGAACATTTTGCCAATCATGCCTATTCTTCCTCTGGACACCTGGCAAACATTCCTAGTATCCGAACAAGCCGGTGGGCAAGAAGGCGCCACTGTTGCCTTCTCTCGGCATTCCTGCTCCTCCTCCAGGCCAACATGCCCTGAGACAAGGGGGATAAATACCGTAAAATGAAGGGGTTGAGAGCGTGGGCTCTGAGTCAGAGTTGGGTTTGAATCTCTGCCATACGCGAGCTGTGAGATCCTGTGTGAGCTACTTCGTAGGGTCTCAGTTTCTTTATCTGTAAAGTGGGAACATTCTCAATAAGAGAATGCATGTACAATGGCACTGGTCTGTACATAAAGGTCCGATAAATGGCCCCATTATTATCATTTGCATGTTAGCCCTTGAGCATCTCCCACTTGGGAAGGCCCTGGGTGCGTGTTAACAGAGCTGGGGTGGGTTCACATGGGGTGTCGGGCCCTGTCAGACAGAAGCCCCCTCTTCCTGTCAGACCTCGCTGATATCCGCACTCCACCTCTCATCTGTCTCATCTTTCTTCCCAGAGTTGTCCCCCTCTTTCTACCCCTCCTTTCTTTCTCCTGGAGTCCAACTGCCTCCTCAGTGGCCCTCAGAATCCCTGCCGTGTCAGGCTATCCTTCTCACCCAGTGTCAATGTCAATGCTCCCAGGATGCCGAGAAGGGGAGAAGCCACTTGTTTCAGCCAACCCACCCTCTACGCTAATCTTAGCCCCTCCTCCTGGACCACCTCTCAATCCTCCCTGTTCCATAAAAATATCTTGTTATCTCCTAAACTCACATTTGCTAATTTGGTCTGCCTTAGCTGCTTATATCTGAGATCTGTCTGAGACTTCCACTCATAGCTAGCTGATTTTCACGGTGTGCTTAAAGGCACTGACTTTCCTGCATCTGCATCCTCAGGATTTTGTCCTCATCGCCTCACGAGTCTCTGAAACAAAACTTTACTCAGGAGGTCCTGACTGCGTACGGCTGTCTGCTGGCTGGTCTGGTGGGTTTCCAGCCCTCTGAGAGATGACCCTTCCTATGCTGCCTGACTCTCTCTTTCCTTCTCAAGGCTGCTTGAAAAATGGAGAAAAGCCCAGAGCCCTCCACTGAAGCAGCTACTTTCTCAGTGTAAGAAATCAGACCATGTGGTCATCAACATTGTATCATTTACATTTATTTATTAAGTTTTGTGCAGATTTCAATCATTTGAAATACAATAAAATAGTCACTAGAAGCAAAGACCTGAATAAAAAGGGCCAAGACCTTCATATTTTCTTGGGGATTTGTTTCCCTTACTGTAGTTCTTATACATTCACCTGTGAGAAGTTCCTATGAGCCACTCTGCCTGCTGCAAGCCTTTGAAGAAAAATGCCCCTAGTTGGGAACCACTGTTCTATTTACACACACACACACACACACACACCCCTACACCTGTTCCTGACACACCTGTTAGTCCAAAATCAGTGGTGCAAACACCCTGCAGGGAGGACAGGGCTCTGGAAGACATTGCCTTTTTCCTTTTCCCTTTGGTACCCAAAGAGCTAAGCAAGTGGCTCCTCATAGGGACAAGACGTGGGGAATTCCTGCCTGGCTCACAGGGAATAAATCCGCTCCAAAGCCACGAGGTTTCAGTTTGCGGGTGCTGGAAAACACGCCTCAGGGAGGGAGAGGCCTGCTGTGGAGATGTGACCTGAGTGAGGTGTGAGGACTGGATATGCAGGTGGGACCGTGTACCGCCTTCTCCTTACCTGGCGGAGGGGGTCTCCCTTGCTTGGGGAAAGTCACTGACAGAGGACGGTCAGGCTGTTTTGGAAACAAAGCTCCTCACGGATGGACTCTCCTGCATACAGCTCTTCTGACTGCATTCAGCACCAATGTCCTGGCCCACAGCCCCGGGGCTCATCGCAGTGGGCCCCGGGCCATCTTCACGGATGCTCTCTACAGGCTAAAAAGGTTCAGGGCAGTCTCAGGAGCGTCAGGTGCAAAGCTCATCAGTCACCTTATAGCAAATATTTCTCGAGCCCAGCCGAGCCCAGCCGTTAGGTCTTTGTAAATTGTCGTCCACAGACCAGCAGGGTGGGCGTCGCCTGGGAGCTTGTTAGGAATGCAGTCTCAGGCCCCACCCCAGAACATGCCTCAGGGAATTCCTCAGGGAATGTCTATCGATATTAAAGGTTGAGAAGTCCTCAAGGAAGTAACACAGGAAGGGAGACGATCCACTCCTCTAGAAACTCACACATGGTTAGGAAGATACGACTTGTAGATATGAAACCGACTTGTAGATATGAAAACGTGGAGCAGAGTGCATGTCTATATCATCGAGCACGTTTTGGAAGAAAACTTGGATACAGAACACCTAAACCAAGTCCTGCCTCAGCCACTACTTTCACCGAGCCTCAGCTTCCTCATCTGTACAGTGGGAATAATACTTGTCCTGTCTACCTTATAGATAGATGGTCCTAGGTGGGAAAGCATGATACCCATAAAAAATACTATTGAATGTTATGTACTCTAAGGGCTACAGAGGTGCCGGGATGAGAGAGTCTGGGAAGATCCACTGGGGGGCTGAAGGTGGCCTTTTAAAGATATTGGACCATACACTTTACTAAAGCAAGATGGAAAAATGTACATTTTGACCTTTGCACCTCATATAGACTCTAGCCTGAGCTACAGAGAGCTCCCTCTGACCAGCTTTCATCCTGACAATCTGCTCGTGGTCAACTCCACGGGTCTCAAAACACACACTCAATGCCACTGGGTGTGTTACAAAAGGCACAAAGCAAATAGATGTGGTCTCTGTGGGGAGGCTGACAAGAGCCCTCTTGCTGCAAACCTTAACTCTGGTTTGTAGCATATGGAAATGGATTTGTTTGTCATTTTGCATGAAGATGTCTGGACACCGCAAGAGGATGCAGGGGGTGAGGGGGGAGGTAAAGGAAATTAGCATGAGTTCTCAGGTAATCATTTTCCTAGATGATGCCTATTAAGCCTTTGCTATGTACTAGATGCTTTCATGCTTTTTCCCCCCATTTAATCCTCACTACGACCCTATCAGACAGATAGGGACAAAAAGTCCCCACTTCACAGATAAGGAAACCGAGGACTTAGGATCTGAATCCAGGTTGGTCTGCTTTCCAAAGCCCATGACCTTAACTACAAGCTAACCTGCTAAAGTAGTGTGAGAATCTCTGGGCTTCCTAGTGCAGATGAAACAATGTGACTGCTCTTGTGAAACCTGGCTCGCTCTGACTCGCTGACGTTTGCCATGCTTGTCCTGAGCTTCTCCAGAGAAATGCCGTCTTCTGGCAGGAAAAGATAAAAACTGCTGATACAAATGAGTCACTACACTGGCTATAATTAACAGTGATGCAAGAGCCAGATGCAAACCAACAGGGGCCTCAGGACCTGACTTTTCAGCAGCCCAAACTTTGAGCTGCACTTCAACGCAGAAGAGTCTCTGTTGTGAGCTGCTGTCTGCTCAAGATACATTTTAAATGAAGAAATGAAGCCTGGAATGCACACGAGCTCCCAGATACCGGAGTTGAGAGGGGTGGCACCAAATTAATCTCCTTATTTACAACTGAAAAACCATCCACCAGAACCAGAAAGAGAGTTTATAGATAACGTAGATATTTGCCTTTCACACTCGGCTGCCCTGGAAAGTCTAAGCAGTTTCCAACCTGCTGAGCTAATTTATAGCAACTACAATTGTAAATTTGGTTGTACTAGGTGTTCAGTTTACTCTCCTGATTGCAGTGTATACCAGTGAATTTTTCAAAAAAGACCAGTTATCATTTGCATCTCTCTACTCTGTTTTGCTGACCTGGAGTAAGCAGTTATACAATGAGAGCCCAATGAAAATGACTCTGAAAATACAATTCCCCCCACGCCATCCACATGGCATGATGAGAGGTGAAGGCGGTGCTCTCTGGCTGCTTCTATGACCAGTAATTGCCTCTTGAGGTTCAACTGAGAGAAATAACGAGTGGTCAGGACCTGGACAGACTTAAGTGGTCATTGATGTCAGCGTCAGCATCTTACCTGTTTAAAAGAGGCTCAACTGTCCTCAAGATTTGTACACAATACAGCTGATAGAATCTTACCACTTTCCTTTTGAATAGACTTTAATTGAGAGCGAAGTGAAAAATGCAGGTTACATTTTTAGTGTTACTTAGTGGTATACGTTGGAAGATCAACACCAAAACAGTGATGCATCTAACATTTATACATTTCCTAACTTTAGTTGTCAAAGAGCAAATCATTATCAGATATATATATTTACACAATAATTTCAAGCAACAGTAAATAATAAACTCCCTCCCTTAAAAAACAAAAACAAAACACACACATACACCCAACCACCTTTAAACAATGGATTTCCTCACACTAGTAAGTCTCATTTTTTTTCACATATACTTGTAGACCCAAAGTTACTTAAGTTACTAAAGAACAGTCTTATCAGTGGAGATCCCGGACCAGCCCTTATTTTCTTTTAGAGTCACTTTAATTTTTACAACTTGAATCCACATAACCAGTGTGGTCTGTACACTCTTAAGGACACCCCAAATGATAAAAATGAATTCCACTTCCTTTGTGTGAGGAGACACGTACATCTCTGAAGATGCATATGATTACAACTCAAAAAAGTCAAAAAGAAACACAAAAACAAAATCTCAGATCCTCAAGCACGGTTTCTTAAGAGCATTGTGCTAATGTTAACATTGAATTAACTGAATGATAAGATTCTTTTAGATATCTCTGCAGAGGTACTGGTTAGTTCTGATTCTTTTTTCAGCTGCTTGAAATGCTTGAGTTTTAAAAGTTGCCTGGTGGCGCTACATCCTGCTTTCCAGGTTAGCAGCCTGCCTAAGCTCCGGAATGTCGGACGAGACTCACCCCCAGTGCCTTGCTCTCTGATTTATTTCTTGCTGTTGCTGTTAGTAAATGGAAACCATGACAAAGTTTACATTAGCAGACACATCCACATGCCCTGGCCTATAAATATTCTATGATGGAAAAAGGTACAATGACTCCATTCCTCATGAAAATGAGCGTAAAGGGAGAAGGGGCAGGGGGGAACATTACCAACAATGGCTCTTCTTACAGTGGAAAATCCAGACCAAATGGCAACGGGCTTTTAACTAACTGGACGCTGACAGCCACTTCTCCAGAGCCTTATGAGTCAACTAAAAGTTGGCTAAGCAGAGACCAACTCCTCTGAGCAAACCTGGTAGGATCCAGTGGTACAGGCATCTTTCTCGGAAGCTGGATGAAGAAGATCAACCTCCGTTTCCTTCTTAGAGAGGCGAGTGAGGAGGAATTTTAAAGTCAGCTTTGAAGGTAGTTCACACACAGTCCTGCCTGAGACACAGAACGGTGCCTGGCGTGGACCCCTCAAAGCGCCAGCTGGAGTTTGCTCATGTTTCTCTGGTGCATGTTGTGATGGCGGACTAATTCGTCTGACCGGGCAAACTTTTTCTGACAACTGGGCCACCGACAGCTGAAGGGCTTTTCACCTGTTGACACAATGGCCAGTCAGAGACACTTGCGGTGGAGAGATGGGGCGCAAGTTCAATCATCAAAGGCCCAAATTAAATCATCACAAGACACCCACTCCAGATTCTCTCTAGCTCTTTCCCTAAGCTAACAAATCGGGCTCATCTCGCAAGCAGCCTTGAAGTGGCAGCACCTCTGGGCCTTAAGGATTAAAATACTGTGACAATTATAAAGTGTTATTGAGTCAGAAGACTGGGGAAATGGGAGAGAAAGAATGAGTCTAGTTAATGGAAATGTCTGGGCAATTCATATTTAATCAAGGGGGAAAAACATCTGGTAAAACCCCTGCCATTAGACTGTTTTGTGAACTGTGTAAATGTTTCCCCTTTGCTGTTTAAGGAGGGAATTGAGCTTAACTGGGAGGCAAGGGCCTCAGGATCATCACCCTGGATATTGTTGATTGACAGCCATCCAGTAGCGGAGCTGTGACTGTAGCTTTAATATCTCTGTCTGTATAGATATTCTGGATGGGCTGGGTGTTTTTAAATAAATCACTGACATCAGTGCACATGGTATTTGCTTCTTTCACCTTAAAGGATTACTCAGCATAATACCCATTATACAGAAGATTCTAACTGAGGCATGGTTTTGAGATTTTTTAACAAGCTTGCCAAAAAATCGAGGCTTCTCCATCTAAGGAGGCCTCAGAAGATCCTTCCAAGCCTCATTTTGGATAGGGAAGATAATTAGCATTTATGAATGCCTAATACATGCCAAGCCTTGTGCTGGGTGTGTGTGTGTGTGTGTGTGTGTGATAGATATATATATATATATATATATATATATATATATATATATATGACACACACACACATATACATACATATATATTCAAATATATATATATATACATACATGTACACACACACACACACATATATATAATTTCGTGTACTCCTTACAGCAGCCTGTAAGGCCAGCATTATTATCCCCACTCTACAGATGAAGCTGGACCTCTGGTGAGGGCAGACCCAGGCAAGACTTAAATCCAGGTCTGTCTGATTCCAAAGCCCACACACTTTGCTGCATCATACCTCTTGGACCTTGACATAATGGAAATACAGCCATAGCTTTATCCTAAGTAAAAACGTTGCAGGAGCCTATTCCTGTACCACGTGGGGATGTTCTCAGGATATGGCTAGTCCCACATTGCTTTCTCTGAGAACTACTGGATGGGACAAGCACTGAGAAATGTCCCAGGAGAGGCGCTGTTCCAGGGTCAGAACTGGAGGCCAGTCAAATAGAGCATTAAACAGTCTGCTGGTGACATACGTCACTTTGTACATATACAGATATGCACGGGGTAGGGGGCAGGGTACAAGCGATGATAACTCTTTCCCACCAAGTTATGAGCTAAGGACTAAGGCAAAGAAGTGACACCAAAGGCACCTGAGTTGGGGAACGAGATGCCCATCCCACCAACTCTGGGGCACAGGTGCCTTGACTGTCTGTAAGTACAGCCTGTTGGAGCTGAGAATCCAGGACTTCACAGGGGCTCATGACCTCCCGTTTCCCTCACCTCCTACTCACTGTTCCTCTGCTCCCCACTCCCACCGCCAGCCATGCTGTCAAAGATCACCTCCTAACGGACAAATCCCAACCTCTTCTCCTGTCAGTCATCATTCTCCTCAGTCTCTCAATGGAATTCAACTCTGCTGACCTTGGGTCTCTTCTTTATTCTCTATCCTCCCTGGGCTGCAAGGTGAACCCAGGCTCTTTCCCCAACAAAGAAGGCAGTGGGTAGGTGGGCTGGGAGAAGACAGAACTGGGTTTGCTACTTACTAGCTTTGGGATTTTAGACAAAGTCATTTTATCACGTGCCTCAGCCTCCTCATCTGTAAAATGGGGATACAACGTGCCTACCCTACTCTTCTTCCAAGGATGTTGTGAAGATAAAATGAGATAACCTAAGCATTGGCCCTCCCTCCAAAGCTAGAAAATACACAACAAAGATGGTGCTGTTTTCATTATGAATCACACCAGCCTTGTGGAGAAGCAAAAACTTTCAGCAGCCAGTGAATTAATGTCCTTTTCCCCTCTCTATTCTAGTATGAAGGAAATAATACCCACACACTGATATGGGTCTGGCAGAAACCATGACTGCTCCTGCAGCATTAACTTTTAGCAGAGCAAAGATTCAGGCCTCTGAAAATACTGTTGTGAAACACAAACTTTCAGGAAAATAAGTGTTTGGCTTGCTAAAATTTTTGCTGTTTTTCTGTAAGGTTGATTATCCTATCAAACTGAGTTGATAAAAATGTGATGCAACAAATTGGGAACAGCAGGGACCTAGCTTATCTCTTCACTTCATTCTGGACACTCATGAAGAGTTCTTTTCACATCTCTTATGCTCTGTGTCCCCCACCCTCATTCCTTCTTAAACAATGTTGTTATTTAAAGATAGCCATGCAGTGTTCTTTCTCTCCACTGAATCTAAATCTGTTTAGAACCTTTACACTTGTTTTTTCCAATCTCTCTCATCACAAGCAACTCCATTCAACAGTAGTTTAAAAAAATAATGAAAAATAAATGTGAAGAAAAGTTTACGCACTTGTTTTACCTGTATGAGTCCTGGTGTGGGTCTTCAGATGGTCAGACCGGGAGAACTTTCGCTGACAAGTTTTACACTGGAATGGTTTCACACCTAAACGGACAGAGAAGGTCTAGCCGTGGCCCTAACCATGTGGGGCAAAGCAAGGCCCACAAGGCCTGCTTCCCGGCGGCCCGAGGAGCCAGGCATCTCCAGCCACGCCTGCAATATCTGCCTCGCCCTCAGATTTCCCCAGTACCCCAGGCCCAGCAGGAACCACCTGATTTTACACAGTAATCCTTGAAGACCTGTGGTCTTGGGAACAACTACTGCTTAACCACAAATGTCCAGCTTCTCACCAAGTTCTCAGTTGTGTCTGAGACTGAAAAAGTGAATCACACACTACAAATGGGATTTTGCTCTCCACCACCCATGTTCTTTACTGACACTCAGTGTATCATCAGCAAACTGCTAGTGGGAATATCATGGCTCTGTGGTTTTCAGGGGAAATATGGGATGTTTCTTTTTCTTTCCTTTCTTCTTCTTTTTTTTTTTTTTCCTTAAGGGAAGGTAAATCCCCAGAGATTAGGGGGAAAAAATTATTGGAGAAACTAAACAAATGGCTGACCCTCTCACATCCATATTGAACAATAAAGAGAATCACAAAATCAACCATGACCCGAGGGAACACACTGCCAGCAACGAGAAGTGAGCCTACAAACCTGTGTGTCTCCTTTGGTGTCTTTTGAGCTGGTCTGAACGAGAAAACCTTCGCTCACAGTCCTTGAAGTCACACTGGTATGGCTTCTCACCTTGGGGAAGACACATATTCCGTTGGAAAATGATACTGGAAATGAGGATCTCATTAGAGGCAACTTCTCTTACTGGGACTGAAGGCATCCCAAAATGCTGAAGGCACTTGGGTGGAAGGTTTCAGGGATGTGCTGCCAACTGCAGTGTGAGGTTAAAGGCCCACCTATACATACACTCATGGGCAGGAGGCGTAGAAGGGGGTTGCGTGAATAAGGATGTGTTAGAAGTGAACGGAGGGGGACTTCCCTGGTGGCACAGTGGTTAAGAATCCGCCTGCCAATGCAGGGGACACGGGTTCGAGCCCTGGTCCGGGAAGATCCCACATGCCATAGAGCAACTAATCCCGGGAGCCACAACTACTGAGCCTGCGCTCTAGAGCCTGTGAGTCACAACTGCTGAGCCCACGTGCCACAACTACTGAAGCCCGTGCGCCTAGAGCCCGTGCTCCACAAGAGAAGCTACGGCAGTGAGAAGCCCGCGTACCTCAACAAAGAGTGGCCCCCGCTCGCTGCAGCTAGAGAAAGCCCGCGCACAGCAACACAAGACCCAACACAGCCAAAAATAAATAAATTAAATAAATTAATTAAAAAAAAAAAGAAGTGAAGGGAATTCAGGTTCTGGAGTCTGACGCTGGGGTCACATCCAGCTCTTCCACTTAAAGTGCTGGTTGAGGTGTCATTTCCTTACTGTGAAATGGAGCCAATAATCCAACAACTTCCAAGGATTTATAAGCAGATTACAACAGACCATCCACATAAGGGTCTTAGCCCAGTGCCTAGCACAGAGACAGTGCTCAAAAAAGTACTGGCAGAGAATATTTAAACAAATAATAAACCAAAGCAGTCTTAAGCCCTAGGCTGAGTCTGAGGCAGAATTTTGGGATGGATGTGCCTTGGAGCCAGCCCCGTGAAATAAGTGTTTTATGTTTTATGGACTGAAGATCTGGTGTTCTCTGCTACTGACTTCCCATTCCTGAGTCAGGGATAAACAGCTGCATGATTGTGAGGTGCTCAAGTTAAACCAGGAGCCAGAGCCTTTAGAGTTTTTGGTATCCCTTTACCCGAGAGAAGTCAGGAGTGGGATTACACAACCTCCTGCCTCAGAATGGAGAAGCCCCACCCCTGTCCTCGCTGGAGAAAGTTCAGCCAAATCCTGGGAACTGCGCCCCCTGAACGCATTGAGCGACTCTGGGCCATCCCACCTTCTTATGAGAATTCTGAGTCACCAGCATTCTGGATGGAGAGCAAGGCTTCCCAGGATCAGCCGGCTCTTTCTGTTGCTGGGCAGTCCCTGGTTACCTTTCCAGCCTCATGACCCCCTCCGTTTCCCTGATTAATCTATATTCCTGATATACAGAGCTCACCATTCCCCAAAACTGCCTTGTACTTTGCTCACACTAAACATCCTTCATCCCTATCTCTGGATTCCTAACCCATCAAAAACTCTACTGCACATCCCTCACAAATGCCGCTTCCTCTGCGATGCCTTCTTGGAAACTTCATGTTCACATAGAAAGCCCTTCCTTCCCTCATTACAGAACTTATTACAGAACATCTAACATGGGGCCGTGTCCAGGTCTAGTTCTGCCGCGAGCTGGAAAATCCTGAGGGCAGGAGCCTTTCCTTAACTTTCTATTGATATCCAGCCCAGCAACTTAAGCTTCACCTCTTCAACCTGGGAAAAGCAACATTCCTGTTCAGTCTCATGTCTTTTCTCTGCCTTTCTGCTTCTGCTCAGCCTTTATTTCCTCTGCCCAACCTTGCCAATCCTTTGATGGTTAACCCAAGCCCTTCCTCCTCCAAGAAACGAACGACGCTCACTCGAGCAAGTCTTCTCAGCACCTCCAGATTCACACACTCTCTGTCCCTTTTCATTTGTGTATGTCTTGGCTCCAAAACAGACCACAGACTCTTTGAGAAGGGGGCTTGTGACTTGGAGTTGAAAGTCATGAGTTTAAGTCCCGCTTCCCTATATCCTACCCACCGGATAACTGTGCGTGAGGATTAAATTAAATAATGCATGTAGAGAATTTGGCACATAAAAAGTATTTAATATAAAAGCACTTAACATAATAGTCTGTACTGTTATTATAAATAGATACAAAAAGATGGCACTCTTTCAAGAAGGGGACTTCAGCGTTGTTAAATACCCTGCCCTCCTCGTCTTCTGCAAGGAAGCGCTTCTTAAAGGTTCCAGCAGGTCTGGGGGTCGTGACTATCTTGCCCACTGCCTTCCCTTCCCACAGACATCTACCCCTGTTTTCTAAGTGCCTCTTTCCCATTAAAATTTCTACAACCACATTGCCTTCAATGTATTACATCTGTCTAGGCAGAATTTTACCTTATCATTTTCCTTATAATCTTAACAGATACTTTTCAAATGATCCCATTTGGGGAAATATGTAAAAATATAACATGCAACTGGTTCTCTCATCTTTAGCTTCAAAGCAAGTGGTTTACTGAGTGCAAACTCAGGTCTATGCCAGAAATACATCCTCAAGACACAATGGCTTAGCAAAGACCAATGGTCTAAAGAGATCTGAATGCAGCTCACTTTCTTCTCCAGCTTCTCCAAAGCAAAGTCCACAGTAACAATAAAATAATAATGGTAATCATAACAATGTAGCTTCCCTTCTGTCGTGGAAAGAAAGGTACCAACTCCCCAGCAGGAAAGCCTGTGCTTTGCCCGGCTTTTCTGTAGGGGAGACCTAGCCACACTCCTATCTAGTGCCCACAAGGCCAAGAGCAGACATTTGTGAAATGGCTGTTCACATTCAAGGTAGCCAACAACAGCACATGGCCAATTCTCTCTTTCCCAGAGGCAAACCCCTTGACCTGTGGGAAAATCCAGTTTTCTTTAAAACATCATCAAAAATCATCATCTCTTTTTTTTAAGATTGAAAACAAAAATTAAACCTACAATCCATTTTCCCATTCCCATCTGGTTGGTTATTACTATCCCAAGCAGTTAAGTTCTTCTTTGGACCATCTTTTCCTAAGTCTTATGATGACCTTGCATATCAAGCTCTCAGAATCATCTGATTACCAAGCTCCCAGGCTAGCTCCTCTCCCTTAAGAGATACTAATAGAATTATAAAAGTAATACTATCATCTATTCAGACCTATTAACATAGGAACTGTACGTTTCATATCTCTAACTCCTTTAATTCAATTTGATTTTAGAAGTTAATCTAGTCTCAACAATTGTATAAGGTAGGTGAGGCAAGTGAAGTTTGAAGAACAGTTCCGTAACTTGCTCAAGGTCACACCACCTGGTGGTGAAGCCAGAATTCAAACACAGGTCTCTTTAATTCTGTGGAATTCTCCCTCCACCTACTCTGCTCTGCCCTTCTTTAATAAAGGATGGACAATCAGGATACAAAATGACCTGGCATCCTTTTTCCATCACCTGGGCCAGATCTTTGAAAGCAGCACCTACTTTCCATCCCAGAAATCACCTGTGTCCTGGCAGCGCAGGAGCCAGGAGCAGGAGCTCCTGGGCCACCGCTGCCCAAAGGCCACCAGAGCCAAGGCTGGACAGTGGACGCACTTACCAGTGTGCTTCCG
Source organism: Balaenoptera ricei (assembly GCF_028023285.1). Classification (NCBI taxonomy): domain Eukaryota; kingdom Metazoa; phylum Chordata; class Mammalia; order Artiodactyla; family Balaenopteridae; genus Balaenoptera; species Balaenoptera ricei. The sequence continues at coordinate 87,331,988 of NC_082646.1, forward strand.
GCTGTGCATCTGTAAGTGAGACAGCTTAAAATATCTCTTATTGCAGCCCGGGTAAGCACACATGAAGGGGCGTTTCTCACTGGTCTCAGATGCCGACCGAACAAGAGTCGGGGCTACTCCGGGCACTCGCCGCACGTCCTACAAGCAGAGTGTAAGAGAAACGGAGGTTTTAAGGCACACGTGAACATTCATGTTGGTCCCAAGGAAAGTGAGCCTTGAAGTATTCCCAAAGAAGGGATGGCAGATGTGAGGCCTAAGCCACTCCCCGTCACACCCGAGGCGCCCGTAGCAGATGTCACTAATGGGTGACAGAGCAGTACATTCTACAGTGCAGTGCTCTAACATCGTCATGGCTATCAACCAGAACGGGGACTTGAAATAAAGTCTGTCTGCTGCTGCTGATCCGGAGCTTATGGAAAAGAAACGCTGGTGACCGGAAGAGCTCCCAGTGCATCCTGTCTCTCAGCTTCTCCTCTTGAGGCAGTGAGGTCTGGAAGTCCGAAGCCCCAGATTCTATTCTATTCCCTCCCACTCGGGACACCGGGCCACATGACCTCGGGCCCAATCTGCAGTGGGTGGGGAAGTCCTTAGGAGAGAAAAACAAAGCATATTAAATGAACCCCCAACTGAGCAGACCTTCCACCTATGAGTAAATGACAAGGAAGAAGGAGCTCCTGGGAGGCGGAGGTTCTGTCTGTGAAGGGAGCTGAAACTCCAGGAGGGCCATGGTGTGGCCAGGGCACTCCTTTACTAGAGACACTCAGAAACACTGTGTCTGCCTTCCGTCCACTTCACGTGTCCATCTCAGGGCATTCTTCTGATCCCCCTTATCTTGTGCGAGTGAGTGTGTGCATGGCCGGTCCTCCATGAAAAGGAGCTACAGGGAAACAGTGAGGCAAAAGCCCCTTAGGCTCCTGGGACCAATGAGTCATAGACAGGAACAGTGGAAGTGCCTGAGGGATCACTGTATCCCTTGTGCTCTCACAGATGTGCAGTCAAGGCCCAAGAGCATGGCCACAGTTTGTGTTAAGACCTGGAAACACTTCTGAGCTTAACCCACTCCTGCCCTGTGCACCTCCCACACCACCCCCAAGCTCCTGTTTGAGTTCCTATTTCATACTGCCTTGCACCGTGAGATCTTTTTGAAGAAAATGTACAGTAGTCTCATACAGCTCTGCTATTGATGGGCCACAGTGCCTCAAGGCAAAATGTGGCATAAGTTTAAATGGTGAGCCAGCGGTGTCCGATTGGTCTACTCTAGCAGAAAATGAACACCCGTCTGGTCTGGAGTCTATCAGAGGCCATGACAGCGAGTCTGACAAACTGCGCTTGGTGGAAAGGAAGGCAAAAGGAGCTTTTTACATTTCCTTTAATTCATCCTAAAGGCAGCACACACGGCAATAGGATATAAATCTGAGCTGTCAATGTCAGCCGGTCCCGGTGGAAGAGTCTGATGGTACTTGTCTGATTTCCATCTGATTGCCATCATATTTCTGTAACCCTTGCCTTTATTCCCACCACTGGAAGGCCTGAGATGAGGGAGCATGCTGTTCTATCACCATGACGCTTCTGGAAACATTAATCAGAACATCTCAGAGCGCTTGCCCCACACATCACGTGAGGACTTGGCCCACACACAATTTGTTTCTAGTGTGCTGACTAGGCCGGTGAAAGTATCTCAGCCGTTCCTCATGTTGCAGACACTGAGTCACATGCCAGAGTCACAAACACAAACCCCTGGTAACTGTGCATGGTTCTGAGCATCCAAAAGAGGCTCCCTGGAGGTGGCCTTCCATCGAGTTTCCTGAATTCTCTGAAAACGTCAGCCTTTTTACTTTACTTTCTTTACTCTCCCTTAGAACTGCACAACACACAAAGTGAACCCTAATGTAAACTATGGACTTTAGTTAATAATGTATCAATATTGGCTCATCATTGTAACAAATGTACCACCAATACAAGATGTTAATAATAGGGGAGACCAAGGGATGGGGTGGGAGGTGGATATGGGAACTCTCTGTACTTTCTGTTTTTCCTTACACCTAAAACTACTCGAAAAAAATGAATTCTATTTTTTTAAAAAAGTCCATGTATAAAACTGAGCACAATGCCTGGTATATAGAAAGTGTCCAGCCATACATGGTGCTGTTATTATTGTTATTGTTATTATTAGCAATGATAGACTCTAACTTTGGGCACTTTACCTTGCAGACCAAGTCTCCTTACAAGTCAAGAGTCCAGGTCATTAATTCAAGCTCATTTACCCCCCCGCCCCGATACAAGATGTGCGCGGCCCACCCTGGAGAAGGCGAGTTAAGCAGTGAAGGAGGAAGGGAAGGGGTTCTGCAGGAAGCATCCTGGTCTGAGTCAGGGAGGCGGCCACATCCACACCGGCCTCTGGAGAGGAGGAGGCCCCCAACCTGCCCCAGTGGAAGAGGAGGGGTCCCTGCTGTCACAGGAGCCTACAATTAGGAACAGACTTGCCAGGGCCAAATGGCCTTCAGCAAGGAAGTGAAAGACTGTTGGGAAGGAAAGAGGCAGCTGAGGCCCCTGCATACTCACCTGAATGCCCCTGAAGACGCCGTGGGTGTGTATCCTGTACTGGGCACCACAGAGGATGGGGGTGGTGTGGTTATCACTATCGTACCCCGTGCCATGGCTGCAAACACAAAGAAGGGAGAACAAGACTCAGGCTGGCTCACAGGCACCCTTTGGAAACGCACATCTGCAGCGGAAGGAATGTTCTTTAAAAGCTCTCGGGACGATTTGGTTGGTTTCTGTCTTCCTCCACTGGGGCTGCTGGAAGCAGGGCTCTGTGAAAGGCGGGGCTGCTCGATCCTCGGGTCACCCTCATGCAGCCCCTCACGCTCAGATTCTCGAGGGCACACCACCTACGCCTCTCTCAGACAAGACGGGCAAAGTCACAGTGCAGGATTTCATCTGCAGCAAGTTGTTTACCATCAAAATGGGGCTGACAGCTGTGAATATCTCAGGAATGAGCAGATGCCTCAAGTTTCACATTGAGTGCAAGGAATTCTTGTCGGCACCTCATGACTCAGTTTTTACCAGATAGCACCAACTAAGTGATGACACTTACAAGAAGAGATGTCACATCCTCAGAAGTGGGGATTACACATCTGTGGCTCTGCTCCGCTCAACCCACAGATCACTTTTCCAGATCAGCTTAACTCTTTGCAGCCACCCCATACCCTAGGTGGACACTGGATAGGTGATCTGCCTCCTTCCTTCCTCTGACCAGTCCTCTAGTCAGAGCTCAGTTGACCTTCGACTACTACCAAGAGCTGAGGGATGGAGAAGGTTGAAAAGAACACCTTGGAAGGGGTGGATGTTCTGCTCTAAAAGTATTCTCCCCTTCGGATACAAGCTGATCTCTGTTCTGCAGTTATTTTACTTCCAGATGAGGCAGAGTGAGGGTTCCAACCCACACGGGCAGCACAGTATAATCATATCTAGACCCACCACGGGGAGCTTTTATGAAACGCCTCTGTAAAATGGTACAGCTGCTTGGACAATGTCTGGCAGTTCCTCAAAAGGTTAGACACAAAGTTATCATATGGCCCAGAAATTCCACTTCTAGGTATATACCCAGAAGAAATGAAAATACATTTCTCCGCAAAAACTTGTACACATTGTTTACTGGCAGCATTATTCACAACAGCCAAAAAGTGGAATCAACCCAAACATCCATTGGCTGACGGTGGATAAAGAAAATATAGTCTGTTCTTAAAATGGAATATTCTTTGACAATAAAAGGAATGAAGTACTGGTACATGACAATGGGGACAAACCTTGAAAACATTATGCTAAGAGAAAGAAGTCCGTCACAAAGGACCGCCTGTTGTGTGACTCTCTTTATAAGAAAGGTACAGAATAGGCAAATTTATAGAGACAGAAAGTAGATGGGTGGTTGGTTGCCTAGGACTCAGGATTTTGAGGGGAAATGGAGAGCGACTGGTAAAAATGTCCTCAAATTGTGGTCCTGGTCATACAACTCTGTGAATATACTAAAACCATTGAACTGTACGCTGCAAATGGGTGAATGGTATAGTATGCGAAATATATAAAGCTGCTTAAAAAATTACCTTGGGGGTTGGGGAGGGATAAATTGAGAGACTGGGACTGACATATACACACTACTATATATAAAATAGATAACTAATAAGGACCTACAGTATAACACAGCAAACTTTTCCCAATTCTCTGTAATGACATATATGGGAAAAGAATCTAAAAAAGAGTATATATGTATATGCATAACTGATACACTTTGCTGTACAGCAGAAAGTAACGCCACGTTGTAAATCAACTATACTCTAATAAAAATTAAAGTGATTGTGCCAAAAAACTAAAACAAAATAAAATTGCAAGCATTTATAAATAAATTACCTCTGGGGACTACTATGCATTTTTTTAAGCCTCTGGGTGCAATCAACTGTCTGTCAGAGCTGAGAACCCCTACCCTCTGCCTCTGTTACTCTAGACATTCCCTGGGGCCCGATGCAGGAGGCAGGCGGCCCACTCCATCCGGGACTGGCTCAACTCTCACTCACCCAGGAGACAGAACTCCTGGAAGGGAAGAGCACATGCCAGGGCGACGGACATGTCCACACACCCTGTGGCCACAGCAGCTGTGGCGTTTCACATTTGGCTCTGGCTCCAAACTTTTTAGAAAGAATTGCCTTGTCTCCTTCGCACAGAGCAGTGAGAGCAGTTGGGGGAGGTGGGTGGCAGCTCTGCGCCCCCTAACCTCCTACACCTCATCTCCACATCCTTCAGGTGATTTCTGACATACCTGGGGAAAATGTCCCAGAGAGCTGACCCAGGGTCAGACACACAAAAACTGGAAAGAAATGCCAAACTCAGATATTGTCTGCCCTTCAGAACCTTAGAATGTGCTTGCCAAAAGAAAGAGGCCCTATCTACCCTCCTTACAATTACATTACATAGACAGTGGGGAAGGGAGAGCTGACGAGAACGGCGATGTGGCAGCAGAAAGAGACAAGAATGGTGCTGCCAGATTTTGCCTCAAAGGCTGTGAAGAGATGCTGCCTTTGCTAGGTTTAGCCTTCTGCATGGAGCCAAAATGTGACTTACAGGTTTTGTAGGGCTGAGGGATTTTTAGGGACCCAACGATAGAAGTCTGACTTATTTTAAAGTTCCACCATCAAAGAGGAAGAACTTGGGCTTCCCTGGTGGTGCAGTGGTTGGGAATCTGCCTGCCAATGCAGGGGTCGCGGGTTCGAGTCCTGGTCTGGGAAGATCCCACATGCCGCGGAGCAGCTGAGCCCGTGAGCCACAATTACTGAGCCTGCGCGTCTGGAGCCTGTGCTCCGCAACAAGGGAGGCCGCGATAGTGAGAGGCCCGCGCACCGCGATGAAGAGTGGCCCCCGTTTGCCGCAACTGGAGAAGGCCCTCGCATAGAAACGAAGACCCAACACAGCCAAAAATAAATAAATAAATTAATTAAAAAAAAAGAAAAAGAGGAAGAACTTGGAATCTAATCTCTGGATGTTATCTGGATTCCTGGCCGGGGTGGGGGGGTGCAGGGGGGGGATGACATAGGAAATAGACTTTTCTCAGGATACTTGTCTCAGGAAATGAAGTGTTGTACCACTCAAAGGGGATGTCATGATCCTCAGAGCCAGATGCAACCAACAAACAAAAGAAGCAACAAGATTGTACCTGCCAAATACGCCACTAGATTCTTCTACCAGGTCCGTGAACAAGAAAACCAGCCAGGTCCCTGCTTACTGGCTCTTGTGTCTCCATAAGACAAACTCACCAGTGCAATTCCACACAGTAGAAACCCTGCAACCCCACACTCTTCCCAGCGTGGTCTGCCTAGGACACTGAGTACAACCCGTGGGCATTCAGTATGGTAATAACTCTCTTTGGGTAAGTAAAGGAAAGCAAGTCAGGGGACTTGGAACCATAGATTAATAAAGGCAGAAAAATCATCTACTCTGACCCCCATTCAAAGCTCCTCCAGTTCATCCTCACCAGCTGGACAACATGACTGGTGACTAGCTTTGAAGGCAGCCCACTCCACTTGGGGAGAGCTCTAATTGTTAGGAAAGGGCTTTCTAAACTGAGCAGAAATCTGCCTCCTCATTTCTGTCTTCTGGAGAACCAGAGAGTATTACTATTTTACAGCCATCTCTGTGTATCTCCTCCACTGTATGGTAAACTTGGCCTTCAGGACAGACTGATTTGCTCCCCCCTGTATCCTCTCAACTTTGTGACTGAAGTAAGGTGCATAGTCCTGAAAAATTCCCGGAGATGGACTGAATCTAACTCCTCTTCCACATGACAATCCTTCAGGTATCTGAAGACAGCTCTCCAGACTACAGAGCTGTGGCTCTCACAACTATGACAATGTGAACTGGCATCTAATTTCCGTGCTTTCCAGATCATCCTCTTCTTCATCCCCTTCATTTTATGAAGTCTCTCTCAAAGTGTAAGCTTAGGATGGACCCCGGTACCCGTGAACAGTGTTTAAATAAGGGACTGAGAAAGGAGACCACAAAAGTCTTTAGAGGGACTTCGCCAGTGGCACAGTGGTTAAGAACCCGCCTGCCAATGCAAGGGCCACAGGTTCCATCCCAGGTCCGGGAAGATCCCACATGTCACGGAGCAACTAAGCCTGTGCGCCACAACTACTGAGCCTGCACTCTAAAGCCCGTGGGCCACAACTACTGAAGCCCGAGCACCCTAGAGCCCGTGCTCCATCCGCAACAAGAGAAGCCACCGCAATGAGAAGCCTGCGCACTGCAACGAAGAGCAGCCCCTGCTCGCCACAACTAAAGAAAGCCCACACGCAGCAACGAAGACCCAAAGCAGCCAAAAATAAAATTTTAAAAAAAAGTCTTTAGAATCAGAGGAGTAACATAAATACCTAACACTGGAGAGTATATGCCTTACCCAAAGAGATTCCATTCCGAATTTTTCAAAATCAGTATGCTAGTCAATACAATGTGTTATGCCCACAGGCTGCCAGAGCTCAATCCCTGGGCAGAGGGTCTGGGGCTTCCCTTCTCAACCTGGACAGAGCACTGCTAACACACCTAAGAGCACACCCCGTCTTAGGACTCAGGTCAGAGTGGTCTTCCTCAGTCAAATAAAATCTCCAACTCCCACCCTAGCACAAACCACAATTAAGGCAGGTATTCCAACCTTGAACTTGAAGGCGTGATTTTTTTTTTAACTGCAATTCAGGACTACACATTTATCCTTCAAATCCCATTCTATTTCTTTTAGCAAGCTATCCTCAACTGTTGAAATCTTTTTGATTTGGCTTCCAAAGCATTTGCTTTCCATCCCATTTCAAGTTATCTCAACATTTGAAAAGCACCTTTTCTGTTTTCATAAGAGGAAAAACTCTTCCTTGCTGTTGTTGGGAACTATTATATTAACAATATGTATAGTTATTCTCTGGTAACCAAGGCAGTGATAAGATTCTAGAAGGTCTCTCCATAGGGCAACCTGAGGGAAGCCGTCATAAAGAATCTGGTCATTTAAATGGGGTCCAGTCCAACAGAGCATAAGCAGGAGTTAATCTGAGACAGAAAAGCTCAGGAAGATGGCAGCTGCCATTGGGTCCATAGCTATTGTTAAGACCCAGCTGCTAGCTTAAACGGTGGAGTGAAACCAAGCTTTACCCCCAAAGAGATCAGACTTTAAAAGTTCCAATAAGTATGCTGTGGATGAACCAAATAGGAATGAAGGTAGGATTCCTAGAGGTCTGAAACCATTAAAGGGCAAGGAGCTATCAGCCTAGAGAAGAGATTTCTGGGGCCAATGATATACCTTTCAAATAAAGGACAGAGCCCCGGAGAGTTGTGGGGCAAAAATTGGTCATGACCCAGAGACAAGGGTGTTATCATTCATGGAGCTGATATCAGAAAGCAGGTTCTAGAGCAGAGCATGAATCCCACCAGACCAAGCAGTTGAGAGACCCCGTATCTCCCTTAGGGTAGAAATGCATGCAGTGACTAGGTCTACCTTCCAAGCCAGATTAATGAGGGAAAAGTAAAGGAACCTTGGCACTACACACAGAAAGGTACATGAACCAAGCCTGAGTGAGGCTGGAATTTCTTAGGGAAAAAAACTGGCACTTTATAAAATGTTTTCATGTTTTTCTGTTCTGTTGCCTCATAAATTTCTTTGACAGTTAAGATACTGGACTTGGCTGAATGACAGGGGAAATGGATTTGTTGACTCTTTGGCCAAGATAATCAGGGAGAGCACAGGGAAGTACAGTTGGGTGTAATGAGGGCAGCCATGGGTGCAGCAGGTGGGGAGAAGAGCTAGTGGTAACCATATGGGAGAGGAGGCTAAGAGTAATGCAATTGCTTCTTCCTTCCTGCCCCGGAGCTCTGCACGAGAAACCACTCACCAGCTTGATAAAGATACTTAAGACAGATCCTTTGGTTTTATTGTTCAACTAGGCACAAATCATTCATTTAAGCACTTGGCCCATAATTATCTTATCCACAAGGACATCAAAATATAACTAAGCTATATGGGGAGCAAAAGTTAACTTTCAGATGTCTTTTTGCAATAAAGATCCATTACATTAGTGACCTTCCACTGAGACTAGTAATTCTAGAATAGACTTGAGCACTGCCTTGCATACGATTAACATACCTTCGTTCTTAATCTCTCTTTTCTCCCCCATGTGCTTTCCGAAATCCAGCTTAATAGCTTTACCAACAACTCACGCTAATCTCACTGCTCTATGGGTTCCAGAATCTACTGGGGTTTTTTTTTTTCCCCTACTTTAAGATATTTGCCTCATTTAAGACTAAAACTAAGACAAAAGTCTCAACTCTTCTGTCACCTCTCTAATTCTCCATGAATTTCCAGATTATTGGCCAAGGGTCAATAATTTTGCTAAACTGGTCAGAATACAGATTTGGGTTTTTTTCCTTAAAGCAAAGTCACAAACTCAGGTACCTACAGGGACCAAGTAAGTGAGAAAAATAAATGACGAAGGCCCCGGAGAGAAAGATGGCACCGAACTGGCAGGGACAACCACCCCACCCCCTGCCCAAAGGAGGCAGCCAGGACCCCACTCTACCAGCCAAGTACTGTCGATCACATAAACCCAGTGTTGTCAGATCTTCCCAGTCTCCAGAAAAGTCAGAAATCAGGACTTTTATATGAGATCACCTGACTTTTAAATTCTGGCAAATTATTGAAATTTTAAAGAATCACTGTCAGGTCAAACAAAACGTACCTCTGGCCTAAGGGCCACCAATTTGCAACCTCTGCTTTGAAGGCTGAGCAGTGAAGCTTAAGCCGCAAACTGGAAAATTCCATCTGGATTCTGTTGCTTCCTCCTACACGGCAACAAAGTGGAGGTGGGGATGTGCCTGATTCTTTGAGAACTGAGTATTAGAACCTTCCAAACCCTTGAAAGCTTGAAAGGATGCTGTACTTGAACAGCAGGAATGGCCAGTGTGGCTAGAGCAAAATCCAGAAGTTACCATCTACAGGGGTCAGTGGTTTACCTCTAAATGTCACTGGTCCATTTGAAAGTAGGCTTAAGCACTGAGGTTACAGATAGAAAAATGCAGTTGCTGTGCAGTAAGTTGAAGTGTATCTATTTTCTACAGTTACTGTAACAAATTACCACAAATTTGGTGGCTTAAAAGGACACAAATCTATGCTCTTACAATTCTGGAGACCAGAAATCTAAAATCAGCCTCACTGCACTAAAGTCCAGGTGTTGGCGGGGCTATTTTCTTCTGGAGGCTGAGGCGAGAATCTCTTTCATTGCCTTTTTCAGTTTCTAGAACTCACCTGCATTCCTTGGCCCCTTCTTCACATCACTACATCACTCTGACCTCTTGCTCCCTGCATCACATCTCCTACTTGTCTTCTATAGTCAAATCTTCCTCTGCCTTCCTTTTATAAGGACAGTTATTATACTTAGGGCCCACTCAGATATTTAGGATATCTCCCCATCTCAAGATCCTTAACTTAGTCACATTTGCAAAGTCCCTTTTTGCCATATAAGGCAACATTCACAGGTTCCAAGGATTAGGACTTGGATATCCTTGGCGGTCATTATTCAGCCTACCATACCAAAGGAACTGGATTTATTTGGTTTCTTCCAGATACATTTGCCAGAGCTAAATTAACCTGGATCCTTTATCTCCAGATTAATCTGAAAAACTAGTCTGAAAGAACATGGGTTCTGCATCTGAAGGCATGTGTTCCAGGCCCAGTTCTATCATTTATTTGCTCTGTGGTCATGGGTGAGTCATCTAAACCCTCTGTGACTGAGATTCATCCTCTACAAAATGAAGCAATAACCTATTTCATACATTTGTTTGAAAACCAAAGAGCTAAGCTATATGGGGAGCAAAAGTTAAATATCACTCAGTAACTTTATCCTAACAAAATGTTCAGGTCTATGGTTATATGCATTAGGTGACTAACAACCACAGAAATTATTTCTTGTATGCTTCTTATAAGCCTGGTGATTGAGATCTATAAAACATATATTTTTATCCTTAGCACAACACTAGAAGTCATTAAGGGTATCACTCTAGGCAAATGACTTAGCCTCCCTGGCCTCAGCTTCATGTAAAATGAGAAAAACAGTACCCCCGCCATTAGACTGTTATAAGGTCAAATGAGATTAGGTAAGTAAAGCACAATGCTTGTTACATGGTATGCCCTCAATAAAGGTTACTTAATAGTATTATCCCCATTTTACAGCAAAGAATACTGAGGTTTAAGGAGAGATTGAGTTATTTGCCTAAAGTCAGATAGATGGCAAGTGGCAGAAATGGGGTTTGCGTCCAGGTCAGTGTAGCTCTTCTTCCTTCGAAACCAGCTAGACAATTCTGGTGGTGCAAGCCCATCCTGGGTTCACTTCTGTCATCGTGACACTTGAATAATTCCCAGCTCTTTTCTCCAGGGGTGTGAATGAAATTAGCTACATTTGAAGGCTTGAGAAATGCAGTAGGAGTGGGTAGGATAGGAGGATGGGGGCTGTGAGGAGGGGCAAGTTCAAATATGCACTCAGCACACTTCAGCTTCTGCTCAGAGGCACAATATTTATTTGGTATAAGAAAGCGCAAGGTAAACTGCAGGAAATGGCCTGCTTATGTGCGATAGAGCAGTTGAAACTGAGGACAATTTTTACAGGAAAATTTCTTTCTACCTAACTGGGAAAATAAACTAAGCAGAAGCAGTTATCAGCAGAGCATACATCTCGCCACTTCATTTCTGGCGGTGGCACAGACTGTACATTTTCCTAAACAGCTTTAAAACGCATTAAAATGTATCTTGAGAAAGTGTGCTCTTCCTAGACAGCTTTAAAATACATAAACATGTGACCTTAGAAAGTTTGTAAAAAGAGAAAAATGTCCCTCATATAACACAAATTATGAGCCCTATTCATGCTAAAAACTTGTACATTGAGGTTCGGCCCAGAGAAAAGTTAATGTTTAAAGAGTAGCTTCTTTAGAAATGATTAATTTTGATATTTCACAGGCACAAGAAGATTAATAAAAAGGAATTGAGGTTTTACACATGAGGAAAACCAGAGCTGCCCTGAAATCCCTTATCAACAGAAGAGGTTTAAAAAAAAAAAAAAAAAGAGCCTTTTGAGGGCAACTAGCATTTGATAAGAATATTCAAAAAGGGGAAACCACCACCTGTGATTTCTCTCTCCCACCTCTAACCTTTGGCCAGGTGGGCATCCCCTCATCTTCACCTCTGTCTTCTCACCTCTGCAGAATTAATCAGATTTAAAGGGAAGCACATGGGAAAACTTCATACTCTTGTGTATCCAGAAAATGGAATTTACCCATCAACCCTTCTTCTCTCTCCACCTTTGCTACTCAGGCTTATATATGAGATGCTTAGGTGCCTGATTCCTTTTGGTGTTGAAAATACATTTTGCAAAAAAAAAGAAAATACACTTTGCCGCCAGCCTTGAGAACCATCATCCCTGTCTAGTGTGCCAGTTTTGAGCAATGGAACCATGTTTAAAAAGTGTGCTTCCTTAAAGTTTAAACCCAAGAGATGAGACTGAACACACCACCACTCCTCAATTATTCTTGCCAAAAAAAAAAAAAAAAAAAAGGAACCCAAATCTAATCAAGCCTCCAGATCTAACTACTTAATTATAGGAAATACAGGGCATGGACATCCAAAGTTAAAAGACTATAAGAGGAAGTGATCTGCCAAATCCTGACTGTGAGATATTCTACTGACCAATTGACCTGCCATCTTCAACAAATCATAGCATGAGAAAAAAAGAGGAAGTGGGGGCGGGGAGGGCAGTTACAGCATAAAAGAGACTTAAGAGAAGACAATCAACAAAATAAAAACCAACAAAACAATAAGCCTCTGCACAAATGCTCACCGTGCACAAGGATGAGCCAGAGACAGCTGGACTTGAACCGTTCAGTTCTAGAGGCCTTAGAGTCAAGAAGTCCCCACGGAAGCCTCAGTGGTCACATCAGAATGCTTGGGTTTAAAGCTTTACTTTAAAGCAAATGTAATTTCCCTACAGCCAGAGTAATTTCAAAACTCACTTTCATATTCATTTATAAAATCTGACTTGGGAAAATGAATAGATATAGAACTATCTTTTTGTACATATTCAGAGCTGGTGTCGACCTAGCACAGCTACCTCTAGTTCAATATGAATGCTATGTTATTCTCTTGCCTGAGTGTTATGATCTACAGGCAATATTTAAATAAAATTCTGCACAAATATTATCAGCAATGCCATCGAGCCATCCTCTTTTCTTTGTGTGATTTAATCTTTTATAGTGGAAGTATAACAAATCAATGTATATAAATATATGTGACATATAATGTATACATACATGTATGCATAATATAACACATAAATACATAAGATAATACATAAAAAGTACATATCAATACAAAAAACAAAGGATTACTCTGCTACTGAGAACATAAAGGGAAAGGCTGAAAGATGCAGTTTCTTTTACTAATCCAGCATAGAAAGTAGAATCTAAAAATGAAACGACCAAGTTAAATTTGACTGAGTTTAAAAAAAACACAAATAATATCTGTAATCTGATAACTTATGAGTATAAAATTTCCTCAGTAGTCTACAGAAAACAATCAGCCATATTTTTACTTGAAATATTTACTTTCCTCCTGCCCTCAGGTGTTTCATTTCAGTTCACACCTCAAGAAAAAGACACATTTTTTACTTTTAATTTAAATATATTGTATGTCACTTTTCATTAAAAATTATACTATGGTAATAATTCTAACTATTGTACTTTTTAATGAACACTTTTCCCATGAGCATTAGAAAGAAAGCTCCTCCTGCCCACTCCATCCTTCATTTATTTTCTATCCGGGTCTTGTACATCCCTGCAGCATCCAGCTCCACATAATATCTGGAGGGGAAGAGGACTCACCCCACTTTCACTAACTCTGACTTTTTAAGTTCTCTATTGAGTATGTTTTTTTATTTTTGCCCACCGTCCTCTGGTAACACAGCCTCTTCTCCTTTCAGGGAACCATCTCTCTCTAATCCCACCCTCAGGCTCCAGGGGTGAGTACATGCCTATGGCCTGGCCAATCAGACCACTGCGTTCTCTAGCTACCCAATCCAGGCCAATCAGAGGCTTCCCTGGGTCTTTTGGTGGAGAAGAACCAATAGGGAGGCAGTCTTCTTGTGAAGCTGTAGGTGCCAAAAAACAGCTATTTTCGCCACAGTGAAGAGAGCCTGTCTGAGAGGACAGCCAGCACAGAGGAGAGCAAAGACAAGGGACAATGAAACAGTGTTCTAAAGACACTGTCTCAGCCCCTGAATCCACACATGGGGTTTTAAAACACAATACAATAAGCCACTAAATTTAAATTCCCTCTTTGACCTATGCCAGTTACAACTAGGGTTCTGCCACTTGCAATAGAAAAAGTCCTGATAATACATAATCTAACAGTTATCTAGAAGTAATTGTATTTATTTTTCAGCAAATATATCAAAACATGATACCTATAAGTGAGTACTGCAAAAGGTCCCTTCAAAGTATTACCTTTTGGGAACTCTGCTCAGTGTTAGGTGGCAGCCTGGATGGGAGGGGAGTTTGGGGGAGAATGGATACATGCATATGTATGGCTGAGTCCCTTTGCTGTGCACCTGAAACTATCACAACATTGTTAATCGGCTATAGTCCAATAAAAATTAAAAGTTAAAAAAGTAAATAAATAAAAATAAAAACAGCCCTCCATCCACATTTCATGATAAGACACAAAACTCAGTGAAATGACATCAAGAAAAAGGTAAAAAATAAAAATTTTAATGTATTCATTTAAAAAAATATATTACCTTTTGGAAGATGCTCACTTGTTCCAACCATGCTAGCTATTATTGCTAACACTTGTTCGTATTCCTCTTTTGTAAGTTTCTTTATAGTCACAGCTCGTATGTTTTCACGTCCATGCAGCCTAGTTCTTAGCCACTATTTAATAGGGAATACAGGCTGAGTGGTTAACAGCCTGACAACAACGCTTGTATAAATCAGCCATCATGAACCATCAAGCTTTCCTCACCACTTGAAATGGTACACAAACCTCTTCCAACTGACTTTTTTCTCTTATTTCACACTCAGAGCAGAGCTAGAAGCTATTTTAAATCTAGTTTCCCATAACAGTTTGGGGAGAATACAGCTCCCCTCCAAAAATAAAACTCCACACTATTTACTGGCTCCTACTGCTGGGAAGAATATTTTTAGGCATGACTTTCCTTCCTACTTCAACACATACAAACATAGGAACGCACGTTCTCGTAGATCACCTCATCAGACCATATGAGAAATATCTGGATCTCCCCTTACATGCATCTGGTATTGAAGTGCTAGTTCATCAGAATCCCAGTTTCATCTAACTCACTGGGTTCTAGAATATCAATGCTTTGGCTCCATGGCCAGAGACTGCTGCTAGATTCACCCCAAGAACAGCTGTCCCAAATTCACGATAGATAAATTCTACACAGGGAAAAGAAGCAGGATCTTTTCAGCCTGGGTTCTCAAAGGCTCCCACCCAGCTTGCTCACACACTCTTAAATCTGAAAAATTTGACTCAACCATTCTCAATTACTTAAAAAAAAAAAAAAAAAAAAGTCCGGCCTGAAACCCCAGAATCAAGCACAGCGCTCTTAAGACTAAGCCCTTTTCTGCTTCTCCACTTGAAACGGAGGTTTGTACACGTGAAGCCCACGTGCATAATCATCTCTACCAAAGGCACAACCTTTCAGCTGACATTAGTAACACAACAAAGTATTTCAAGGTAAAGAAACAAAAGAAATACCTTGTAATACATTCATAGGAATCACACTCATTCTCAAAGAGATTTATGAAGCCAGAGGCATTACTGTTAAAATTCCCGAAAAGGAGAAATTCAAAATAAGGAACATCTGATATACAAGACTTGAAAAAGAGTTGAGAAATGCCATCCATGTTCTTGAAGAAAGGACTAGCAATTTTTCAAAGGTCAAAATTCTCCAAAATTAATTTTTAAACCTGATGTAATTCATTCAAAATTCCAATTAAGAGTTTTATAAAATAAACTTGTTACTTTAGAATGGGTCTTTATTTCTAAAGATAATATAGACAGTTGCGATATACTCTGCACTGTTTCCTCTATTCTTAACATCTCCCATTGGTATGGTGTATTTGTCACAATTAATGAACTAATATTGATAAAGACTTTCTTTGAAATTAACAAAATGAATCTAAAGTTCATCTTGAAGAATAAACAAGAGATAATAGCCAGAAATAGTTTGAAAAAAGAAATACAATGCTAGGGAACTTTCCTATCAGGTATTTAAACAGACTATAAAATTATAGCAAAGAAAACAGTCTGATGCTTGACAAAAAGAGCCGGACTGATCAAAAGAAGAGAATAACGAGTCTAGAAATGGATCCAAGGAATTTGATAGGATTCAAGAATTGATAAAGATAATATACGAAGTTAATGAGAAAAGGATGGATTATTCAAAGCAGTTTGGGGATACTGGCTAGTCATCTAGAAACAAATCAAGGTGGAATCCAATCGCAAAATAAATTCAGAATAAATTAAATGTTTAAGTGTTAAGAAGTCAATCAAAAAATATACCAAAATACAATAAGTAAATTTTTTAAAAATGGGGGGACTTCCCTGGTGGCGCAGTGGTTAAGAATCCGCATGCCAATGCAGGGGACATGGGTTCCATCCCTGGTCCGGGAAGATCCCACATGCCGCGGAGCAACTAAGCCCATGTGCCACAACTACTAAGCCTGCCCTCTAGAGCCTGGGAACCACAACTACTGAGCCTGTGTGCCACAACTACTGAAGCCCGCGTGCCTAGAGCCTGTGCTCTGCAACAAGAGAAGCCACCGCAATAAGACCGCGCACCACAACGAAGAGTAGCCCTCGCTCGCTGCAACTAGAGAAAGCACGCGCGCACTAACGAAGACCCAACGCAGCCAAAAATAAAATTAAAAAAAAAAAAAAAATTGGATATTTTTTGAATTGGATTGGAGAAATCTTTTCTATATAAAAGCCAAAACCTTGTAACTATGAAACATAAACTGATAATTTTTACTATGAAAATAAAAATTCCTGACAGAAAAAAAACATTAATAGTTAAAATACAAACCAGATAAAACATTTGCAGTACATATGACAAGCAAAGGGTTAATATCCTTAGAAACAAAGATCTGTTGTAAACCAATTTACTACTAGATGAACTATCCCAGCTCCTAGCTAACCAACCCCAGTTGCCCACGGAGCCTCTTCTCTCTCAAGGACCCTGTTCCAGCAATTCTATCCCCTCCCATCATTAATTATTTTCCCTCTTCTTGAACATTCTCAACAGCAAACATGCAGGTACTTCCATCTAAATATAGATAAATCAAAGCAATAAAAAACCACCTTCTCCCAACCCTCTTTCCCCATTGAGCTAGAACCCCATTTCTTTGCTCCCTTTTGCTGCAAAACTCCATGGAAGTGTGTTGACTTAATACAATGTCTCCAGCTTATCTCCTCCTATGATCTCTTAAACCCATCTCTATTAGGCTTTTTCCCTTTTCCTCTAAACTTTTCAGAGGCAACTACAGTTAATAGTTCAGTAAATGTTTCCAGAACTTCTTCTCTGCAGATACAAATATACCCCAATATGTTTAAAAACTAGTTATCTCTGTGTGGTGAGATAACAGATGACTTTTCTTTTTTTCCTTTATAATGTTTTGGTACTGTCTGAATTTCTTCAATATATAATAAGCCTGTGTTACTTTTATAATCAAGGGGAAAAAAGTTGTTTTCATTTTGATAAAGGCACTATCTTAGCCTTAAGAACACTACATCTGTGGCTTTGCTTTTAAAATGAAGAGTTAGAAATAAAACCAGAATAAATGAAATTGTTCACTTTTAAGAGGAAAAAAAACCCTACTAAAATAAGCAGTAACCCCTCATTCCAGAGATGCATTTATTTGGATGACTTTTTATGAGTGCAGCTTCTATATTGACGTCTTTCTAGCTAGAGGTTATGATTTTTTTCCTCGAATAGATGACAGGGAGAAGGATAAATGGTGAGCAGAGGGTCTCAGAAGGGCCTATGATGGGATCATAGACATGAGAGGTCCAAAAGACACCTTGAGGTCATGAAAGAGATCCTCCACTCATCTGATATACCTTCTCGCCCTCCAACACACACACACACACACACACACACACACACACACACACACACACACACACAACCCTTTATCAACAGACTGGAGCCCTCATTAACCCCTCCCTGCACCGAGTCCACCATGCTCCTCATTCCCAGCTTGACCCCCTTCATCACCACCTTCCTTTGCTATCTTTCCTGCTTGGCTTCTTTCTTCTCCTGACCTGAACAAACCTGTTATTTATCCTCCCATTTATGAGATAAAACTAATTCCTTGCTTTAAAACAGAACAGTTAGAAACATAGTGTGGAGATGATAAGTCTACAAAGCCCAAAATACTTTTTAAAGTGAAGTATTTTTAAGAGGTTGAGAATATTTTCAAAAACACTCTCATGAAGGTCGAAACACAGAACTCGGCAATGGCCTATAGGAGTGCAGTTGCTGAATTAGATCTAAGCCGAAGCCAATCATTTGTTATAAAAAAGAAAAGGACACAAATGTATACCGACGCATGGCAAAAGGTCTGAAAGTGTATGCAACATAATATTAATAGTAGTTTCATCTGGGCTACTGGGGGGAGTGTTAATTTCCTTTCCTATAAAGTTGTATTTTCTAACTGTTCTATAATTTATACATATTACTTACATAATAAAAAAATTAAATACATGAATTGAATATAAGCCCAAAGAGAAAAGAAGGGGAAAGACAAAAAGCTAGGGAGGGGAAAGTAGCGGCAGGGAAGTGAAGTGAAGGCAAAGAAACTACTGAATTAGTCCACATTGAGAGGTACAGGGGAGACAGCTCTAAATCAGAGTCCCCATCTTTATCCTGCAAACCCGGGAGAGTCCCCTGCTTTGTTCTGGTAAGTATGGCTAACAGACTCTAGCCAAGTCCAGCACAGTTGAAATGCATAAATGTAACCATATAAAAGAAGAAATTAACAGCTTTATCCTGGGAGTGGAAGTGGAGGAGTACCCTCAGGAATGCTGATATTCCCAGAGCTGCTTCTCTCCACCTTTGTGTTTTCATCACAAGCTCCAGGAGCCCCTGAAAAGCAAGCTATCCATTTTCAAGAAGTAAATCTCTTGGACGAATACCTTCTGTTCACTAGCTGGAGAGGAAAGGTGCTGGGCTGTGTATTGGAACTCCAGCTATCTCTTCTGGCACAGGTTCTCAGGGATGAGACCATGTCTAGTGGGGATTTTCTCCAGATTCGACAGCCTTGGCCCTACCAAAACACGCAGCTTTGTTTTCACCATACATCACTCAACCTGAGTCTTTCGTTTTTCCTTTCAAGCATCCACAGGTCAAATACTGTGTGTTCCCAATGGTCTGAACTTCTTGGACCAGCAAAGGGACATTCATTTTGCTCAGTACTCCTTTCACATTTCTATTGTGTTCGATTTCCCACTCCCCCTACCCAAGTCCCCAGAGAATAACTTCTTCCTCGTTTTAATAACTTGGACGGCACTCAAGGTTGATGTGTTTCTCCATTTTGCAGGATATTTTCTTCAGAAGAGACAAAACAGAGGCTGACAGAGTAGCCGGGCTTGGGAGCAGCATTAGGAAATCAGCAGGCGTTAGGAACACACAGAAAATGATTCTAAAGAAATACAAAGCAGACTGCAATGCGAGGCACCATACACAGAATTATTCATAAAGGTGGACTAGTGCTTAGAAAGATTCCCCTCCAATTTTTTCTCCCAATGACCCACTTAGAAAATATAATTTCATTTGTTTGTAAGGAAAAGGGTCAGAGTTAAGAAAGTGGCTTCATAAAGTACCTTCTCTTCGACTTAAATTGAAACACAATATTCTCCCATTTGAGGTCATAAAAGTAGCTCTGATCCCTACGGGCACGCAGAGATTAGAAAATGAGTAAAGGGAGGAGGAGAGAGGAGTAAATCAGTGGTAAGATTCCCTCCTCCCCACCCTGTTTCATGTTTTCATCTCGTCTTGCCCATGTCCTCCCTACAATCCTATCCCCACCCAGTATAATAACACTGCTCCCCAACGCCTAACGAAAGATGTCTCTGTGGACTTGCTTAAGCAAGGAAACAAGCTCACTCTTTTTTTAAAAAGTAAAATTCTCAAGAAAAGGCGATGTGAACAAATATTTAGTGGGCGTTAGTGGGAGGCACATGATCTTTTAATAAAAACATTATAATGCCTCTTTTTTATGAGTGATTTAGAAATTATATCCTTTTTCTCCAAAACATGACTCAAACCTCCAGTATTCATGTTACAGATCTACCTTGTCACCATGATTTTTCTTACTACTGATTTCAGATAGTGTCCAGACACTAGTAACAGATAAATGTAAAAACACAGTTATTTCTCTTTGTCTTTCTTCATGGAATATCTTTTCTCAAATGTATTTTCCGTATTAACAGCATTTTCATACCATGGCAAAGGAAAGCAAATTTGGTACAGAGAATAAAGATACCTACCCAGATTATGTACCCCCTGGGAAAAAACCACTTTCTACTGGGGTATCAGCTTCAATTGAATCCAGTTCTCTGCTGTTCATGGGCTTGGAGGAAAGAGCTAAGGAGTCGCTATTTTTAGAGCTAAGAGAGGCAAACTGTGGGTCATGATCTATTAATGAGTTGTAAAATCAATTTACACATCTCAACCAGCATTTTTTAAAATGATATGTAATAAAGTAGAAAACATCAGTATGCACAGCATGTAGTAAGTATCGTTTTGTGAAAACTTCTACATGTGTGGGTACATCTGATCTCAGTGTAAAAGGTATTTCTAACTGTGGTCGCAGTCTAAAAAGTTTAAGAAACTCTAATCTAGGGCCCAGATACTGGAGTCAGACAGAAGTGGGTTCCAACGTGGCTCTGACCCTTACTTGCTAAGTGAACTTAACCTCTCAAGCCTCCTCATGTGAAAGATGGGTGTGAACATAATACCCTAGGATTGTCATGAGATCAAAAGAGGAGAGGTATATAAAGCCCTTCACACCCTGCCCAATAATGTTAACAACCATCTTCAGGTAAATGTTCAGCTCACACTCAGAAGCAAACATTTAGTTGACTTACAACATGTGCTAAAGGGATAAAAACACAGTGTGAGAGAAGATATTAGGAAATTAGACAGTTGTAATGTTTTGCTCTCCAAAGAGTTACTCTTCTATAAGACTATCTACTGGAGGAGTCCTTGATGCTTTTTATACAACTCTCTGAATAAAGTATTCAAGAAATACATTTTAATTTCAGGAATCCTTTTCCAAAACGTAAGCACCAGATCAAGGAAAACACTTCTAGTTTTTGTTTCTTTCACAGGATTGAACAAAACAAATTATATGCATTTTGTGCTTCATCTTTGTAATATAGCTTCTGACTCCCTAGCAAGTGACTAATATCATGTGTCTAAAGATCTTAAAAGGTACCAAAATTATCTCACCTATGGAAAGACCCAGATTCAAATACATGCCAAGATTCTTTATATGTAATTTTTGCAATTAAGCAAATAAACTAACCCTGTACTCCAGCATGAAGAAATTTTAAAAACTGAAAACATACTACTCACTTCACAATCATGTTCTATCTATTCTTGGCAGGTAGTTTGGTGAGAGTTACTGAATTCTGATTACAGTAGAGAGAAGAAAAGCAAGGGATCCAGAAAGAAAGGCTGGGACCACGAAACATAGGACAAGTTTTGAGTAGGTGGAAAGATACAGTGCTAAAACTGTCAGCAGCCCCTTGTGCTGTGGGGAAGTGGGGAGAGAAAAAAATCCAAGTCAATAGCAGGCTTTTTTACTTTTGGGTCTAGAGAGACGAAGTGGAGATTTGGTTAAAATAGAAAAATTGGGGGCTGGGGGTGGAAAGAAGGATCTAATAGTGAGTCTTAGAAGATGAAAAACAACTTCACTAATCACTGCAGGATGATCCAACAAACAGGACTGAACCAACAAAAGAAAGATGAGAAGAGGGAGGCTGGTTTTGGTGTTTAAGCAGAGAAAACAAAATCAAAAGAAACAGTTACAGAAATGTCCAAGGGTGCAGGCTATAATAAGGCTGGGGAAAACACAGATGTTTAGGAATTTTCAAAAGTCTTTGCAGAAAGTCTGGCCATAGACTTGGGGTAAAAATTAAGTTCTCCCTGAGAGATTTAAAGGTAAATAGAGAAAAGGCTGAAAGATTTGACCGATCTAACAGGAATATGTGTAATGCCGCAAATTTCATATTTTTTGAAACGTTCACCAGGAAATGAGCAGGGTTGCTACAGCATCATTTTTTTAATTGTTTTCCAGGAGTGTGTTGATGAGAAATGTCACCACCTCCATTTTTACCCACAGTATATCTACAATAAATAAGAGGAGGCAGAGAGAGACAGAGGGAAAAAATGAATAGATTCTTCCCATCCCTGTGCACCAACTGCTACCCTGATTACCCATCATCAGTCCTAACTCCTGCATCACCCCAGGTGCCAGTCAACAAGGCCTATGTCATTTGCTTTGCCATCATCGCATTGTCCACTCACTTGCTCTGCCCTTCTGTCCATTTCACTGAGCTGGAGCTCCCAGCAGCAACTCTAGAAGAGAAGAAGAGGTGGGGAATGGGGACTGGAGCATGCGTGGCTCTAGCAAGCCCCCCAGATCCCACAGTCCAATGAGAAGCCACTAAATACACAGAGATGTAAAGCCAGCTGTCTAGTCAAGAGTGCTGAACTGAGTCCTCGATCCCACTGGGGCTGATGGGGTGGGGGTGTGGAAGGCAGCACAGGGAGGCTGGAAAGAGCCTTTGCTTTGGAATCAGATCTGGACGTGGAATCCCAGCTCTACCACATAGCATGATGTGAATTTGGGAAGTTACTTAATTCTCTGAGCTTGACTGACTTATTTGGAAAACAGGATAACAGTACCTAGGCATCATAATGCCATCAGGAAGATTAGATGAGGTGACCTAGACGAGAACCTGATACACCACAGGTGCTTCATGACTGTCACATCCTACTGCCCACCAACTCAGATTCGAAACCAAAAGTGAGTTCTTTTACTGTTTAAAGCAAGTCCCACCTGCTTTATTTTTTTCACTTCCAGGTGCAAAGCATTGTCCCTACCTATGTTTGATTGCTATGTTCTCCCTATTCTGGTTGTGTATCAAGTGTGATAAAAGTCTGTTCAGGCAACCAGGTGTGAACACGTCTGACTTTGGATGGTCCAAATCATCTTCACTCAAATAGGAGTTTGGATCCTGGACTTTGTAAACTCAAAGCATTTCTTGATAAGATAATGTAATGATTAACCTCTGTGATATCACTAGCAAAACACAAACATTAAACAAGTTTGAATGGACACAAGTTTGAAGAACTCTAAAACATTCAATAAGGAAAGGCCATATTTAATTTTCCCAGTATTCTCAACCCCCTTGTTCTAGACGAGAACATCCCCTATTTATATTCCTAAAAATTTAATACTGAACAACACTGACCAACTGGGAGAGGGAGGAAAGCATCTTAATTCTACAGAGAGCCATGCCTATTCTTCTAAAACTGTACTCTCTTCATACGGTATAAGGACCTTTAAAATGGTTCAAACAAGTGTAAGTTACTGTTTAAGGGAAATGGAGTAGAGAAGACCTTACCCCTTTAATGTGGCTCCTAAGTTCATCTGATTCCAGGTCATGCATTCAAGTTGGGAGGTCATTTGGTATAAATTGTCACTGTTAGAAAAACACTCAGAGTTAGAAATGCATAATACAAAAGACATATATATATGCAACTGTTTCTCCAAAAAGCAATAGACTTTTAACTTTTCTTTACAATGAAAGCCTCCACATTTTCCAGAATGACAGAATACACGAGTCTGAAATGATTTTCATTTCATCCCACTGATCTCTGCACGTCATTCACTTCACACACAGCAGAAAGGATGTGAGAATAATTTGGAAGCCTTTAAAAAACCTTAGTAGAGCAAACACTGAAGTTTCTAGAGAGGTACTAAACCTCTGAAGGGAAGAGGCTAAAGGGAGTGAAACTTTGAAAGGCAACACAGGCTGGATAGCTCAACATTAAAGTTAAAAGCCTGGAGCTGAAAGTAAAAAGACAGCAGATTAATTATTCGTGAAAAGGCCATTAAGTTGTTTTAATCAAAAGGATAAGTATCATGTGGATTATGAGGGCCTGAAAAGTCAAAGAGTGATGGGTGATGGATGGTCTAATACTCAAGGATGTGACAAGCAAAAGAAAGAGGATGATAAACTCTAGATACAACTGAAGGAATCATTCTCTATAAATTTTATAGTCACGGAGTTTTTTTTTTTAAAGCCCCCAACTCAGTTCTATATTATATGAGGGAAAACAATGGCTGATCATTTACATTAAGACCCCAAAGGAAAAATGTCCCACCATATAAACCAACCAAAAGTTTTTCTCTCCCTTTTTTTTTGCACATACAACTCTTAAAAACATCATTATTACATATGTTTTAAAACACATCTCTAAATGCATTATAGAAGAGCTATCACATCTATTTCCTGGAATAACACTCTTGTCAAAGTATCCTGCATGCACGACTCATGAACATCTTTATTATATGCTTTTATGTTTATTAATTTATTAATTTTATATTTATCTCCTTCCTAAAAAACTAGCACATAACTCAATTACCAGAAATCCCCTAAGTAACCAAGCTCATCTAGGAATAAATGTAGTTCTGAACTGAAATGGTTAATTATGAAATTTGAGACCCAAGAGATTAATGGTTTGTCTGGGAACGCTTGGTCTAAACACATTACAGAAGAACATTTCCACTCCACCGTCACAGCAGAAGGGAAAGAAGGTAAGAAGCTTTCAGTATGTAATGTATGATACCAGATTGCAAATTCTGGACAATATCCACCTTGTCACGGCATTCCTTTGGACTGCTTCATCCATCGGGCAGAGGTAACACCAAAGTTTAATTAAGAGAAGGTTCTGTAAGGCCAGCCAAACTGAGGACTTGTGGAGGGGTGAGGGAAATTACAGTATTTATCCCTTGGAATAAATGAACACCATGCTCTCTCTCAGCATAGCTTGATAAATCATGGTGGAGTCCATCTGCCTCTCATATAATCACTGAAAATTATTTGGAACTCCTTAGTGGTGGGTACACAGGATAAGGAGGAAATCAGATTCCAGGAGGGAATTTTACGTATGAAATGTGAAGTGACTTCAAACTCGAAGTACGTGTAGTTTCATTAGTCAGTGCATATCTGGACCCCATCATTCATCCCCGTGTCTGACTGGCTATTATGCTACTACAATATCCTACATATCAATGAAAAAAAAAAATGATTAGTCTCTCCTGCAGCTTCCCTGTTCTCAGCAGCGGCCGGTGCTGGTCTGTGCCACTACGTTTCGCAATTCCACGAATTCTTGCTGTAAGGCCAGTGTAATTAATTCCTGAAGGACCCCAATTTTTATTAGAAGTGCCAGCCTGCTGCATTTAACATGGGAGAGTTTCTTGAACTTTCTTTGGGCTGACAGTTCATTAATAAGCGGCCTCCTCCACAATCTCTACTGGTTTTTGTTCTCCTGCGCCTTTTCATCAGGCAATCCATTTATTAATCTTGCCATTAATCTCAGCCAACAGGCATTGTATTCCCCAGGCAGCTCTCTATTTTTGTCACTGATTTTAAAAAATTGTTCACCAACTAAAATCACTCAGCCCCAGTTGACAATTTTCCTAGGTCCTATTGGGATGTGGGATCTTTCTGAAATTATTTCCTCCTTGCATAAGACTAAGAACACTAATTTTCAAGAGGTCTGAGAAGCAAGATGAGTGACAGAAGTTTACACACATGGGTCAATGAGTCCCAAATATCTAACTTTATGACTTAGGGATTTTCTCACAGACTTAAAGAATAGTCCAGCAGATTCCTAAAGAGAAAATCATTTTAAGGACATTTTCTTGGCCCCCAGAAAGCAAACCTTCTAAAATACAGAACCTATGTCTTATATATGTATCTTCCTAGTGGGTGCTTGATAAATACTCTCTACCACACTGCCCAATATGGAAGCCACTAGTCAGACATGGCTATTGAGCACTTGAAATATGGAGAGTACCACAGGTTGAAATAAGATTTGGGCTTTTGAGGTTAAATAGAATATTTTAAAAATTAATTTCCTGTTTCTTATGTTTTTTAATGTGGTTACTAGAAAATTTCAAATTACATAGATGACTTGCATTATGTTTCTATTGGACAGTGCTACTCGGTAAATTTTAAGACCTTGAGCATATCAGTTCAGCTCTCTGCACCTCAGTTTTCTCATCTGTTAAATGGGAATATTAATCTCAATCAGTCTAACTTTACTGGGATGTTGTGAAGCTCTAATACTGGCTCTTTCAAGACTATACAGATAATATATTTTAACTTTTTCTAATCCATCAAATTTTGTATAGTACATTCACACATCACCAATACTCCTCACAACAACTCTGTGAGGCAGGTGTAATTATGATTCCCATTTATCAGAGGAGGATGGGGGCTC